>NW_027361808.1:17814166-18450833 GCF_039654945.1 Dendrobates tinctorius | reverse complement strand
ATGCGCCCCACGGGTCATGTTTTCAAGATTTCCATAGTGTTCCTCTAAAGGAAATCCTGAAAAGATGATCCGTGGGGACCACGAGGACTGAAGTTCAGGAAACACTGGTTTACATCAAGCAACCGGTACTGTATATACTTACGCTCTTTAATCTGGGCCTGAGCATCGAGGTCCTCCCAGCGGTCCACAAGGAGCGAACAGATTTCCTCCCAGAGCCGTCGGGTAACTAACAGGTCAGCATGGCGGCGGTCAGCCATATTCCATAGCGGCTCCCTTTCTCTGACGAGATCGATTAGCTGGTCCACATCAATTCCTCCATCCTCACCGGTCGGGAGCATGCTGTGAAGGCTGTTAAAGTAAAAGAGAAAAATAGCAAAATTAGGCACCACACTTTAAGACATGAAATAAAAAGTGTAAAAAAATTAAACTAAAATATTAAACTTACACGCTGGTAACCGCCGCGTTGCTGTCACCGATGACCCTGGGAGGCACTGCGAGGACCTCTTGGCCGAGCACCAGATTGGGAAGACTAGAGAAGAAAAGAAAAAAAATTATGTGTTTGGATGTTGGCATATTTGTTTGCTGTGTGATGTCTGCGGTACATTGTTTTCTATGTGTTGTGTGTAGTGTGATGTTGTGTTTCTGCGTTTGATGCAAGAAACTTACCAATTGTGAGCCCACTCCAGGTATCTGTCCACCCCTTCGTTCTTCGTCTGGGAGCTCCTATACAGCTTGTGATTTCTGTTTTGAAATAAAAGCCAATGAATAGAGATGTATTCCAGAGATGATGGATATTGGAAATAAAAACTTACCGTCAAACGCTGACGATGCGAGGGAGGGCTCCCAGAAGAAGATGTGGTGTCCTCCTGCTGGCCAGACTCCACTCCGGTTGGTGGTGCTGATGCTGCTGTTGCTGCTGATGGTGCTGCCGTTGCTGCCTGTGCTGCTGCTGCATCATCTCTAGGGCGTATTCTCATGGTGAATAAAGAGAAACAAAGGGCCAATGAATATCTTGATAGTCCATGGCCCTAGTTTTGAGGAATGGGGGATGTCATAATTACCGTCTGTCATCTGCTGGTGGACTCCCCTCCGCCTGGTCACCATGCTCCATTTGGGGTGGTGCAGTTGCCATCTTCTGCATCGGTCTCCTCTCTTTTTAGGTGGCATTTTGGCTGTGGCTGAGGTTCCCACTGTCATGGGTTTATATATGTTTGTTGTGGGCAGGCCTACTGAGCATGCTCAGACCAAAGAAAAACGGATCCGGCCACCGGATCCGGCGCATTGCGGCGCTCAGACTTTCATTGTGTGAAAAAGCCGGACGCGCCGGATCAGGTGGGTCCGGCTTTTTCAACAGAGACAAAAAACGTTACAGTTGCCGTTTTTTCCAGACGCCGGATTCGGCGAAAACCGGACGAAACGCATGTCCATCCGGCGCTAATGCAAGTCAATGGGGGAAAACCGGATCCGACATTGCATTTCGCCGGATCCGGTTTTAGTAAAAATAGCCGGATCTCGCCTGACGGCGAAAACCGGATGTGTGAAAGAGGCCTTACAGTCTGTGTGTGTCTTAGAGGTTTACAGTCGTGAGAAGCCACAAGAAGTGACTACAGATAGAAGCTGGGATGCGGTTGGGGAGGTGGGTCTGTTGAAGTCTCCCAGGATATGAGTTGGCAATTCTGAGATGAAGTGTGGCAGCAAGGCAGAAAAGTGATCAAGGAAGTGAGTGGGTGAGCCTTGGGGACAGTATATGACCGCTACTCTGAGGGAGAGGGGATGGAAGACCCTGATCGTGTGATCCTCCAAAGAAGAATGGCATCTAATGGGCCTGTATTTATAACTTTTTTAAAAACAGGTGGCAGCAAGGAGTATGCGGTTATCGTGGAGTTAGCAATGATCATACGGCGGGATATTCACATATACGGAGGTGAATAAGCCGTACGCCCTCTATTAGTTTTCCGAGAACTAATTATTGTGAACAGCCTGCAGCCTCCTGGGATGATTGTCGCCCAATCGTGTCATTGTCTGGACGATAGGGGCCAGCTGCGAGCTCTATGATACAAAGATCACAGCGTTTGTTTCTGCGTGATTCACGGCCTGTGATCTCTGTGATTATTTCATGGCCATTCCAATTTGTTGGCCACGTAAATGTAGTCTTTCCACCTTGTGGATAAAGACGGTTTCCAAAAGCTGATGACCGTCGCAGTCCCCCAGTACCAGTTGCCCAGTCACCATTACTTCTCTAAGAAAGATGTGCCTGCGCTACACCAGCAAGTGGCATCACCCATTCCCTGAAAAATTCTATGTCTGCCAGGGTGCATTTCAGCACTAACACCTGGATAAGCAAGTTTGGACAGGGGCGTAACATCTCGATGACAGGGCACTGGGTGACTCTGGTGGCAGTCGGGGAAGGGGCTGCTCCACAAGTCTTACAATCCCCAAGGCTAAAAAGCAATCTCACACAGCATGCCCACATCAGACAATACCTCTCTGAACCCTGCTCATATAAGTACTGTTCACATGGTCAGATTTTAAATACATTGGATAGGACTGCTCTGAGGGATATACCTTGGCGTTGGTGGAGTGGCTTAGCGTACATTTTTTGCAAAAAACGTATCAACTAAATACCCTGTTTTGTTATCTTTTTACTAGCACTTGCTGTTCATTATTAGCATTTGTTTTTACAGCAGAGTATTTTTTCACGTTTGTTGTACTATGTTTCTCTGTGTTCCAATCCCCAAGGTTTGCAGGGCACTTGGGGATCGAGACCTAACCACTACACATCATAAGATGGTTAACTAATAGCAATGAGCGAATACATTTGGCACTATTCGTTACTCACACGAATAGTATGGTATTCGTTACTCGGTGAGTAATTAGGTATTTGCCTTGGTATATTCGAGTGACCCGCCCAGCATGTTTTGCGCTTTATTTACAGCCAACGAACATGCTGGGCTGGATTGCCCATCATAGTATTGCCGGCGCCATCTTTGGTGTGGCATTACTGTGATTGGCTGGTCTTCCACCGTCATAGGGCATATTTAAAGGCTGCGCACATTGCAGCTGGAAACAGCGTAGAGAGAACATAGTTTGAGCGTAGGGACAGTGAAAGTAGTGTAGGGAGAGTGACAGGAATTTATACTGAGTGTTTATTCATTCCAAAATGCTGTTTTAAAAGCTGAAGATTGTGACAAGATTATATTACATGTTTTTTAGGTGGGGATTTTAGTAGTAGTGAGAGATTTAATAAGAGAGGGAGGGTTGGTTTGAAAGGCAGACATCTGGGTGGGTGGGTTTTCTGATCATTGCAAGTACATTCTGCAGATCTCTACTATTTCCCACTGTGCTGTATAGTAGTTATTATTAGGAACAGACTGGGATTAGGGTGAAATAGGGAGGGTTTCATCCACTACCATAATATACAAATCAGCTATTTGTAGAGGGAAAAAATATTAGGTAGTAACAACATATACATACAAATAATTTTGGGAGCTACATAATATTCCTGTCTATCAGCCTATTTTATGTTTTTTACACAAAATAATACTCGTCAGTGCCAGTATATAGTAACATCCATTCTGTAACGGAGTCAGCTATCGCTGAGTCATTTTCTAGAGTGGACCCTCTGGGTCGTGGCACCCACCCACCGAGGGCGAGCTGACCTTGTGAGGAACCACCCCCTATACAGGTAGTGTCAGGGGCAAAACCAAGGGGGAGAGCCACCATGACTGCTGGAACCAGACGGCCGGCTCAAGGGAGACACAATGTGAGTGTCTGACGACAAGGGACTTGCAGGAAACAAGACAAGACAAGACGTAATTTCAAGGCATCTTCATTAAGGCAAACTCAGGGTAACATCAGGTGCAAGACGTGATAACAGAGAAAACACAGCAAGGTGCGTGCTTGGGCATGCCAAGGTCCATGGCACGGTACATGCCAGGTGGCACGCCTGGGTACAGGCAAGGGCTCAATGGCATCGGACTCCGGACAGCTGGCAACGATCGACAGGATCAGGGCATCAGGCTGCGGACATCAGCTCCGGACATCAAGCCGCAATCGTCAGGTTTAGAATCTCTGGCAGCGATCGGCAGGTACCGGGAATCCGGCAGGCAAACCAGGGTTCAGGCAAGGAGGCACAACAGAGCTCCAGACATGGTGCTTGTTAGGGAACACGCCAAGGTCCAAGGCAAAGTTCAAGGCAGGGTGCGTGCTAGGGGCACACCAGGGTCCAAGGCAAGGTGCAAGGCAGGGTTCATCACACTAGGCATGGGGCGTGTTTAGGGGACACGCCAGGGTTCAAGGTCCAAGGTCCTGGGCAGGCTAGAGAAGCCGCGAGGATTCAAGATTCAAGGTCCTGCGCATGCTAGAGGCACGCCAGGGGCATGGTACAAAGAATGATCCTGGCCGTGCTAGGAGGCAGGCCAGGGTACATGGTTAACAGCGGGTTCCACACTTGCCAGGGAACACGTTGGGCTTTGAGGTTCAGGACATTGTCCTGCGTGTGCAGAGGGGCACGCCGAGGCTCAGGCTAAGGTCCTGCTCGTGCAGAGGGGCATGCCAGGGTTCAGGTTAGGGCAAGGGCCTGCGCGTGCTGGGAGGCATGCCAGGGTTCAGGGTAAGGCAAGGGTCTGCGTGTGCTAGGAGGCACGCCAGGGTTCAGGCTACAACCTGTGCATACAAGAGGGCACGACAGGGTACATGGCAGGGCCTGCACGTGCTTTTAGAGAAGCACGGGGAGGTATGCCAAGGCTGGGGCACTGGCTAGCTGGTCGGGCTGAGGCTCAGACAGGCAGGCAAAACTAAGATGAGCACGGCTGAGGCACAATAGGCGGACACAGCTAAGTCACTGGCCGACGAGCATGGCTGAGGCACAAGCAGGCGGGCACGGCTGAGGCACAAACAGGCAAGCAAGGGAAGGCCAGGTGCGTGCAAAGAGCACGCAAAGAAACAAGGCAAGGCAAGAAACAAGGCAAGGCTAGGCAAAGTACAGAACAAGGAGCGGAACATAGGCAGAAGCACAGAGCCAGGTCAGAGAGAGTATAGGGCTAGCAGCGGAGCATAGGCCGAAGCCCAGAGCCGGGTCAAGGAAGAACTGTTAGAGCAGAAAATGAGCTCATACCAGTTGAGAGTTCTCCTTCCGTTCTCCCTCTGGTGGTGACAGGAGGTAGTGAGGTTGGTTTAAGTGGTAGTGGTCTGCCATCTGATGAGGAGGATAACGATTAGATCTCTGGAGTATCAGACTGGATATAAGACAGCCGACGCCCTATCCTGGTGCTGGTGATTCAGTCTGCATCTCAGGTCTTGGACTTCAGCTCTCTTCCAGTCTTCTCAAGTTAAGTTTGTTTTTTGCTAATGTTCACACTTGCGCTTGTTGGTCAATTCAGTTTCTTGTGTGGTCAGCCTGCTGAACTTCCACTCCTATTTATCTGTATTTGCCAATTTGCCTTTTTGTCCCTTATTAGATTGGCCTCTTTTTGCTCTGTTTCAGAATATTTCAGAGTGCTGATATAGTGGGAGAAGTCTAGTGACTTCAGGGTTAATTTTGCTATCAGACGTGTTGGACATTATTTTGGTAGGGTTTTTTGGCAGATTGCAGACAGTGGCTTTCCTTTCCTGTCCTTTCTAGTTAGTCGCAGTATAACAAAAAGACACGTCACTCCGATAATTCGATAAGGGGTGCTCAGAACAGGATACCAGTCCCAATAAATCATATAAGAAAAAAATCCGGCACTCCCAAATGCAAAAAGAAGTCCCTTTTATTTTTCACAGCTTAATAATCCACATGATGTACATTCAATAACGTTTCGGTCTCTATAATGGACCTTCTTCAGACATGTGGAGCTGTGAGGATCGTCATGTGCAGGAAAACATGCGCTGTCAGTTGTATGCTGCCATAAGAAAAAGTGCGCTCTTTTTCTTATGGCAGCATACAACTGACAGCGCATGTTTTCCTGCACATGACGATCCTCACAGCTCCACATGTCTGAAAAAGGTCCATTATAGAGACCGAAACGTTATTGAATGTACATCATGTGGATTATTAAGCTGTGAAAAATAAAAGGGACTTCTTTTTGCATTTGGGAGTGCCGGATTTTTTTCTTATATACTTTCTAGTTAGTCGGGCCCCATCGTTTGCTCAGCCTATTTTCCTGCCTTTGTTTGTGTTTTCATCTTGTTTCACCGTCAATACATGTGTGGGGATCTTTCCTTTGGGGGTCTGCTCTGAGGCAGTTAGTTTTCCTCTTTTCCTGCTTTAGGCTTATGTAGCTCTCCGGTTGTGACGAGGCATCTAGGACCATCGTAGGAATGCTCCACGACTGCTGCTAGTTCTGTGGTTAAGATCAGAGATCTGCAATCTGCATAGTTACCAACCTCTCTGGTTTTCTGAGACTTAGCTTGTTGTTTTTTTCCTCCTCGGTGACCCATTCATTACAGAGAACCTTGAGACTAGCCAGGAAATGTGCAAGAGAGCACCATAGGACAGAGTAAAGAAAACCAGGCAAAGACAGGGAACAAGAGAAGTACTACAAGGCTAAGAATGGCAAAGGCAAGACATAATGAAACAAGCAAAGGCTGAGAACAGAGGAAGTACTACAAGGCAAAGAATAGCAAGGACAAAACATGGCACAAAAGACAACACAAGACATGGCACGAGACAAGAGGCAGAATACAAGCACAGAGAGTGTGCAGAGATGCACAACAGGGCAGAGTGCAGGGGCACAGAATACAGGGAGCGACTCGGCAGGAGCATGCAGCCTAGCAGGGAAGCAACATGATACTCAGGCCCCGACCATAGGAAGGGGCGGTCTGATTTAGGGCATTAGCACCTGAACTTCCGGGTCAGGATCAGGAGAGGACTTCCGGTTCAGATCCTCCAGGATCATAGAGGGGATAGCTGGATCAGACTGTGCTGGACCATAGAGAGGGTCACATAGTCAGGTCCTCCAGGACCATAGAGAGGATTGCTGGATCAGATTCTCCTGGACCATAGAGAAGATCACAGCAGGCAGAGACGGGTGAGCACACAGCAATGGCATGCAGCCATGAGGTGAGGTGCGCATGCACACTGCTCCAGGAGTGACGCAGCACAACAGTCATGAGGTGCATGTACATACTGCTCCAGGGATCATGCAGCATAATAGTCATGAGGTGCATGTGCACAGTGCTCCAGGGGTCATACAGCATAACGGACATGACAGATATAACAGTGAGGTGCGCGTGCACACTGCTCCAGCGGTCATGCGGCATATCAGACATGGCGGGCATGACAACAGTGAGGTGCACGTGCACACTGCTCCAGGGGTCATGCGGCATATCAGACATGGCAGGCATGATACATTCTTTAATCTAATTGCTAAGTAATATTCTTCATCTATTGCTTAATTGCTTAATATTTGTCTAGCAGTTGTGCAACTGGCGCAAAACCTCTTGAGCTATGGAAACGTCACTATTTCCCATTAATTTCCCTAAGTCTGGTGTTGGCGTGCCTCATAAAGGCGATTTAAAAAAAAATCCCCCCCCAAAAAAAAAGTTTGTTTACAAAATAGTGTTTCTTTATCTAGCAGTTGTGTGACTGGCGCAGTCTGGGTAGAGATAATCTAACATGACAATTTAGCAGGAGCAATAATCTTCATTCCTCCACATTTCAGGCCTTCATAGAATTGCTTTTGTTGTGTCTAAGGATGGTTGCACACTCACGTTGAGGAGGGCTGCGGATGGCAGCCAACTTCCTCCTTTCTTCCTCTGTGAAGCTCTGTCTACTGCCGCATGCGTCCAGCGTTTCCCTGCATAACTATCTTTAACATTGGGTAGGCAGGGACATGCGTTGCATGCTGATGTGTTCGCGTTCGGTGATTTGATGTGTGGGGCGACCGCACGGAAATGCAAAATTTTAACGATATTAAATATTAAAGATAGGTATGCAGGGAAATGCGGGACGCATGCGGCAGTGGGCAGAACTTCATGGAGGAAGAAAGGAGGAAGTAGGCTGCCATTCGCAGCCCTCCTTAACGCAAGTGTGAAACTAGCCTTAGCCTACTTAATGACTCAATTTTACTGCCCCCCCCCAAAAAAAAACGCAGGTCAGATATTTGAAAGTGTGGTATCTCTGTTAGGCGTCGAGTTTCCACCACTGCACAGGGGGAATCTCGAGCCATGTCCTCTGCGGTCTCCCATTCCTCTGCAGCCACAGAGATTTCCTGCTCAGCAAAGACGTCGGTCCAGGCGTCTTGCCCAGGCTCATGCTAGGTGTCTGGTTGCTTCTTCTGACTCTGCTATAACGCCATCCTTGAGTCAGCAGCAAGTAGACGCTTCTGGGACTAAGTCCTGTCTTTTGGGTAGTGAGCATGCCAGTGAGACGACCTCTCATTGGAGGCCGGAGGTCACATGCGCAGGTCCCGTTCCTGCTCGGATTGGTCCACTACTGGGAAGGTCATCCTCTAGTATAGACTCTTATTGTATATTGTGTGAGTTATGATGGATGCATGTATCTGGTGACTGACTCATTATGGTTTCCCTCCCTTGGATACATATGGTATACGGCTGTAGAGTTAGAGTAAGCGCCTACTAGTGGCTTGGTCTGCGCCACAGTGCTTCCACATCTCAGCACCTCACTCAGCGCCATATGGTGCCGTCCAGAACTGGGCACCTTCAGTACCGCACTAAGCGGCTGCATCCGCCAGTGCGACGTCGTGTGCCAGTCTAGCGCTTTGCTCCATTGTTCAGGGTGGTTAGTGGCATCCGGCAGAGCGGTGCAGTTCACACATAGTGCGCTTTAGTTATTTGTTTCTTCTTGGCACCACTGTTGCGGTGCCGAGCACTAGGGTGACTAGAGGGACTCTAACCCAATGTCTCAGGGGTAGAGTCCTGTGTCTATACACCAGGGCTCACATTGCCGAGCTCTGTGAGCATAAACCGGCTGCGGCATTTGTGTTTGGCGGTCGGGCGGCTCTGTGAGGTAACAGAGTCCACCTCTGTACACACTAGGTGGAGTTAACCCCGTGAGTTCCTCTATTGTACCGCCATATACCGTCCGCCATTACCATTACCGAGCAGCAGTTTGTCATCTCTGCACAGTGGACTCCGGGTTGCGATCACACTTAATTATATTTATTGCGATCCGCAACCCTAACACTCTGTCACTCGTCACACGCCTCATTTATGTGTGGGCTACAAATTGTGGCATTTCAGGCCTATATTGAACTGTTCTTGCTGTGTGCTACCCTAGTTAGTGACACTATTTTGCTGCAAAAAAATTACAGGAAACATTTTACAGTCTGCTATCTCTGTAACACGCCTCATCTATCTGTGGGTTAAAAATTGTGGCATTTCAGACCTCCATTTAACTGTTTTTGCTGTGTGTTACCCTAGTTCTTGACACTATTTTCCTGTAAAAAAAAAAATACAGGCCAGAATTTTTTCTGTGTAGTATCTTGTTACACGCCTCATCTACCTGTGGGCTAAAAATTGTGGCATTTGAGGCATCCTTTCAAGTTTTTTCCTGTATCTCAGCCTACTTATTGACACCAGTTTGCTGAAAAAACTGATCTTACACTTGGACACTCTGAAGAGCTGTTCATTTTTCCATTTATAGATTCAGGCCTGTTGCCCGGTCCACTTGAAGCGGGGCAAGATGAGATTGCATGTAGCGATGCCCAAATATTTGAGCAGCCACGGTCACACAAAGGCGATTGTGGAAATGTGTCACAAGAGGTGGACGATGATGAGACACTATTGCCAGAAAGTCAGGAAGAGGAACAGGGTGTGGAAGTCGAGGTGGTGGATGATATAGTAACAGACCCAACCTGGAAGGAGGACATGCAGAGCGAGGACAGCAGCACATACAGTTGTGGCCAAAAGTATTGACACCCCTGCAATTTTGTCAGATAATACTCAGTTTCTTCCTAAAAATAATTGCAATCACAAATTCTTTGGTACTATTATCTTCATTTAATTTGTCTTAAATAAAAAAACACAAAAGAGAATGAAGCAAAACATTGATCATTTCACACAAAACTCCAAAAATGGGCCAGACAAAAGTATTGGCACCCTCAGCCTAATACTTGGTTGCACAACCTTTAGCCAAAATAACTGCGACCAACCGCTTCCGGTAACCAACAATGAGTTTCTTACAATGCTCTGCTGGAATTTTAGACCATTCTTCTTTGGCAAACTGCTCCAGGTCCCTGATATTAGAAGGGTGCCTTCTCCAAACTGCCATTTTTAGATCTCTCCACAGGTGTTCTATTGGAATCAGGTCTGGACTCATTGCTGGCCACCTTAGAGGTCTCCAGTGCTTTCTCTCAAACCATTTTCTAGTGCTTTTTGAAGTGTGTTTTGGGTCATTGTCCTGCTGGAAGACCCATGACCTCTGAGGGAGACCCAGCTTTCTCACACTGGGCCCTACGTTATGCTGCAAAATTTGTTGGTAGTCTTCATATGCCATGCACACGGTCAAGCAGTCCAGTGCCAGAGGCAGCAAAGCAACCCCAAAACATCAGGGAACCTCCGCCATGTTTGACTGTAGGGACGGTGTTTTTTTCTTTGAATGCCTCTTTTTTTCTCCTGTAAACTCTATGTTGATACCTTTGCCCAAAAAGCTCTACTTTTGTCTCATCTGACCAGAGAACATTCTTCCAAAACGTTTTAGGCTTTTTCAGGTAAGTTTTGGCAAACTCCAGACTGGCTTTTTTAAGTCTTGTGGTAAGAAGTGGGGTCTTCCTGGGTATCCTACCATACAGTCCCTTTTCATTCAGACGCCGATGGATAGTACGGGTGGACACTGTTGTACCCTTGGACTGCAAGGCAGCTTGAACTTGTTTGGATGTTAGTCGAGGTTCTTTATCCAACATCCACACAATCTTGCGTTGAAATCTCTTGTCAATTTTTCTTTTCCGTCCACATCTAGGGAGGTTAGCCACAGTGCCATGGGCTTTAAACTTCTTGATGACACTGCGCACGGTAGACACAAGAACATTCAGGTCTTTGAAGATGGACTTGTAGCCTTGAGATTGCTCATGCTTCCTCACAATTTGGTTTCTCAAGTCCTCAGACAGTTCTTTGGTGTTCTTTCTTTTCTCCATGCTCAATGTGGTACACACAAGGACACAGGACAGAGGTTGAGTCAACTTTAATTTATGTCAACTGGCTGCAAGTGGGATTTAGTTATTGCCAACACCTGTTAAGTGCCACAGGTAAGTTACAGGTGCTGTTAATTACACAAATTAGAGAAGCATCACATGATTTTTCGAACAGTGCCAATACTTTTGTCCACCCTCTTTTTTATGTTTGGTGTGGAATTATATCCAATTTGGCTTGTGTTTTTTCATTTAAGACAAATTAAATGAAGATAATAATAAAGAATTTGTGTTTGCAATAATTTTCAGGAAGAAAATTGGTATTAGACCTACCGGTAATGATGTTTCCAGGAGTCCATCCTGATAGCACCATGGAGGACATCCTCCTCCTCCTTACAGTGACAGGAAAGCACACGAGAGGTTAAAAGGCCACATCCCACCCCTTTCTCTCAGTGATTTAACAAGTACCACCGCGTGAATAATGCCATAACTCTTTTAATGATACCATCATATTACATCCTATGACATAACATAACAGGGAGGGAACTACCAGTGATGTCAGGATGGACTCCTGGAAACATCATTACCGGTAGGTCTAATACCTATTTTCCAGGACGTCCACCTGACAGCACCATGGAGAGTACCAAAGCACCTCCTCAGGGTGGGATCACCGCCTGGAGAACTTTTCTCCCAAATGCGGTATGTTGGCCTGATAGCACGTCAAGTTTGTAGTGCTTGCAAAATGTATTCAGGCTGGCCCAAGTTGCTGCTCTACAAATCTGCTCGACTGAGGCGCCTGCGCGTAAGGCCCAGGAGGCTGACACTGCCCTAGTAGAGTGGGCCCTTAAGGTATCTGGTGGGCTGGCGCCTTCCGACTGGTAGGCGTCTAAAATTACTGAGGTGATGCATCTTGCGATGGACGCCTTAGAGGCTTTTCTCCCCCTATTTTTACCCCCGAAGAGGATGAAAAGGTTTGAGTCAATACATCAGTCATTGGTGGCCTCTAGATAGCTTATAACTGCCTGTCTTACGTCTAGGGAGTAGACACGCTGTTCTTTCTCATTTAGGAGATTGCTGCAGAAGGATGGTAGCACTATCTCCTGATTTATATTCTGGTAAGAGGCTACCTTGGGGATAAATGCCGGATCTAATCTTAAGGTTATATGATCATCTCTGATCTGGAGATATGGATCTTTGGTGGACAGGGCCTGGATCTCCCCTATTCTTTTGGCCGTGGTAATGGCTACCAGGAAAGCAGTCTTCCGAGAGAGAGTTGAAATGGTCATTCTTTCACTAGGTGTGTAGGGGTCCCTACATAAGGATATGAGTACCAGGCCGACGTCCCAGGGCGGGGTGAGCTGCCTAATTGTGGGGCGAAGACGCTGCGTGGCCTTTATGAATCTTACCACCCAAGGATGGGGGGCTAAAGGGTAGTCGAAGAAGGCGCTCAAAGCCGAAATCTGGACCTTTAACATGCTGGGTTTAAGGCCTTTATTATATCCCGACTGTAGGAAGTCTAGGACACTAGGGAGGTCGGGGGTACCTGCCGAGAGGTCGGACCTGCCACCTTCCAGGTAGAATCTCTTCCATATTTTCCTGTAGATTGCAGATGTTACTGGTTTCCTGCTGGCCAGTAGAGTTGATATAACCGGCTCGGATAAGCCCTTTGCTCTTAGGATGTCCCTTTCAGGATCCATGCCGAGAGGTGTAGCCTTGCTGGGTCTGGATGGCGAATCGGACCCTGGTGGATAACGTCTCCCTTCAGGGGTAGCTCGACTGGGTTTCCTACTGCCATGGCTCCTAGCAGCGGAAACCAGCTTCTCATTGGCCAGTATGGCACTATTAATATCACCGACGCGCGGTCCTCGCGGATCTTCCTGAGTACCGCCGGTATCAGCGCCAGTGGTGGGAATGCATACAAGAGGGGTTCCCTCCAGGCCTGGCTCAGGGCATCCACTCCGTCAAGGAGTAGAATCTGGCGACCTTTGAGTTCTTCCGGTTTGCAAACAGGTCTATACTGGGGGACCGCCAGCGCTGACATAGCTGATGGAAGATTTCTTCGTTTAGTTCCCACTCTGTCGGGCTGACCTGCTGTCTGCTCAGATAGTCTGCTACTACGTTCTGAGAACCCTCCAGGTGGATTGCCGTTATGGAGAGGACCACCTCTTCTGCCCAGGCGAATATTCGTCCTGCAAGTGCCTGGAGTGGTCGATGTCTCGGACCTCCCTGGTGCTTCAGGAATAAGACTGCCGTTGTGTTGTCAGACAATATCCGGACATGTCGATTTCTCACTACCGACCGGTTCTGACGCAGGGCTTCCCAGACCGTATAGAGCTCCCTGAAGTTGGAGGATCTGTTTCTGATACGGACCGGCCATCTTCCCTAAAAAATTCTCCCTTCTGCGTGGGCCCCCCATCCCCACGTACTGGTGTCTGTGGCGATTACCACGTACGGCGAGGTTGTCCATAGCACGCCCACCTGTAAGCTCTGGGGCTGTATCCACAACCGTAGGGATCTTTTTTTTACCGTGTCTGGTAAGGATATGGGCCTGTCGAGAGAATCCTGACGCCTGTTCCATCCTGCGAGGATTTCTTTTTGCAGCGGCCTCGAATGGGACTGGGCCCATCTGACGCATGGAATGTAAGCAGTCATCAGACCCAGGACTTCCATTGCACCTCTTATGGAGGAGCGATGTTTCAGTAGTCCCCTGACTCGGTCCTGAATTATCTGCTGTTTTTTTCTCGGTAGCCGGGATATTCTGTCTCTTGAACCTAGAAGGACTCCCAGGAAGATTTTCCTGCTTTCTGGCTTTAGGTCTGACTTTTGTTCGTTGATCAGCCAGCCGAGATACACCAGTGTTCTGATTGTTCGGCTCCTGTCCTGAATGAGCCTTTCTTCTGATCCTGTGACTAGGAGAAAGTCGTCTATCATGTGGGAATAGTGGATGAGGGCAGGTATATCTCGCCCAGATTCCTTTCCTATGTGGCCTAGTCTGGTCAGTATCGCACCTGCTTGCTAATGAATAATGGGAGGTGGATATAAAAGGATGCCAGGTGGTTGTGTGAGTGTCTCAGCCTGGGAACACAGAGAGCCTGTCTGTGTGAGAGACACACGTGAGTGGAAGCAGTGCCCACTGCAACTGTGGTTTGGCTGGACGGGAGATCCCGCCAGTTGGTAGTTAGGTTGTCCATTGTTTAGTTAGTGCCGGACAGGCAAGGATTTGTTTTATGTTTTATTTCCTTTTTGCATTGCTTTCACCGTTAATAAACCTGACTCAGGGTCAGTTACACCCGAATCCCAGCTCTGCGCCTGAGTTTCATGCTGAACGTACGTGACCTTTGACCCCAGCAAAGGCGATCCCAGAGTGTTTTATCACATTAGCTACCCCCTCCGCTATCAGCTTTGTGAATATTCTGGGGGCCGAAGCCAGCCCGAACGGAAGGCACTGGAAGTGGCAGGTCCGGGACGGTAGACTGATTGCGAATCTTAGTAAGCTTTGAGATGAGGGATGGATGGGGACCTGATAGGAATGCTCTGGACCTGAAGAGTGCATACTGTCTATAAGTTGAATTTCCGAACGTATTGATTCCATTCGAGACCTTTTGTATACCACCCAAGCATTTAGGGGTTAAGTTTATGATCGTTCTGACCTCGCCAAATGGTTTTGTAATGGAGAATAGGGAAGAGTAATGACCTCTTCCCCTCTCCTGCTGCGGAACTGGCACTATGACCTCTGACCTGAGCAGGTCCTGTAGATCTGCCCACATGGTAGAGTCTTCCGGGACTACGGTGGGGGCAATGTATCTGTCGGGGGGAGGGGAATAAGATTCTATGCTGTACCCTTCTGTGATGTTCTGAGGACCCACTGGTTCTGGGTTACCTGGCACCACCTTGCTGCGAATCGTCGCAGTCTTCCCCCGACACCTATGGCGTCATTGCCTTCTAGACCTGGAGGATGACGTGAAAAGAGGGGCTTTGCTTCTCCCTCCCTGGCTCTGAGTGTTTCTAAAGGAGCCCCTGTTGGATCTACCCTGGCTCCTAAAGTCGGTCTGTCTTCTGAAAAAGGACCCTCTACGAAAGGACTGGGGACGCTTGGGTTTTTCTTCTGGAAACCCCTTGTTTTTGTGAGACACCTGCTCTAGGATGCTATCTAGAGCTGGCCCGAACACCCTTGAGCCTGAAAAAGGGATGGAGCAAAGCTTTGCCTTTGAAGCATTATCCCCAGACCAAGACTCCAGCCAAACCGCTCACCTAGCTGCGTTGGAAAGGGAGCTGTTTCTGGCTGCGAATCTTACTGACTCGGCCGACGTATCTGAAAGGAACGCAGTGGCTGATTTGATCAGAGGGAGGGAAGCTAGGATCTCAGATCTAGGGGTCTTGTTGGATAAATGCTCTTCCAACTGCCCCACCCATAGGAACATGGACCTGGCCACCAAGGTGGCTGCTATGTTAACTTTAGTAAGGGCAGCTGCCGTTTCCCATGTTCGCTTTAATAGAACATCCGCCTTCCAGTCCATCGGGTCTCTGAGACTTGATGAGTCCTCGAAGGGGATGGCAGTCTTTTTGGTCACCTTAGCTACAGGAACATCGATTTTAAGAATTTCCTCCCATAATCGTGTTTCCTCTGGGTCAAAGGGCAGTCGGCTCTTAAAGTCCCGAGACAGTACGAGTCGACGTTCTGCCTCTTTCCATTCTTCTAGGACCATTGTCTTAATGTGTTAGCTGGAATATCCTCAATCTGCATGGTGTTCCTTACTGCCTGCACCAAGTCATCGGTGTCCTCTAACTTAAACAGGTATTTCCTGCCTTGGTCCCTCCTGTCAGTCAGGATCTCCCCCTCCTCCTCGGGATCTCGAGCTTGTCTACGAGGCTAGCTCCATCTCCCACCTCAGCCGCTTCCGGCTTGGCCCTGGACTAGGGGACTGCTGCCGTAAGAGACTGGATCTGGAGGCCTGCACTTCCTCCTTGCCGAGATGCGATCCTTGATTCGGGAGGGACGGCTGCTCGTCTCTTACAACCCCTGAAGTGCAGGGTCCGCAGAGAGTCTTGATATAGGTGTCTGGCAGCTTTTCCCTGCAAACCGGGCATCTGACAGATTTAGATGTGGCCTTTGCCGAATCCTTAACCTCTGTCGGGGGGGCTGGGGTACCCTTCTCCTGTACAATACAGAACAGGGATAGTTGGGTCAGTTGTCCTGGGCTGCAGGGAAGGACGTGTGGAGGTTGGATTGCGCCAGGCGCAGTTACCCCTCTGTCGGCTGGCGCCTCTTGGTTCATACCACCGAAGCAGCTGTTGCGTGCGGCGAGCTGCTGGCGTGCGGTGAGCTGCTGGCGTGCGGTGAGCCCGCTGACCTGCGCTAAGTCTGCCGGTGTGCACTGAGCTTGCTGGCGCGCTGATTTCAAGTCGGCGTGTGACGTCATCGCCGCGCCACGGGTCCTCCCGCGATGACTGAGATCGCGCCGGCCACTTCCGCTTCCTGCCCCGCTCTGAAGCCCCGCCCGCCGGGCGTCCTGCAATGGCGGCGCCCACCGGCTTTCTGCGGGGACCCGGCTTCTAGCTGCTCCTGCAGCGTGGCCCGGGTTCTCTGTCGCCGGCGCCCGCACCGCCCACTGCGTGTGGGGACCTGGCTTACCACGGCACTGCGGTCCGGCCTGGAGCAGAGAGCCTCCCACCGGGAGGAGCGGCTCCCTCCAGGAGCGACGTCCTGCTCCTGGCTTTGGGGCAGAGGGACTCCCCACAGGGAAGTGTCGGCCCTGGGCATCCTGACAGGGGGAAGGATTTGGACTGGCCGCCCGATCCCCCTGCGCCCTCCGGTAAGCTTCCTGCTCTTCCTCTCATATGTCCCTCCATGCAGGGACGGGAAAGACACTGAGGGAAAGGGGTGGGACGGGGCCTTTTAACCTCTCGTGTGCTTTCCTGTCCCTGTAAGGAGGAGGAGGACATCCTCCATGGTGCTGTCAGGTGGACGTCCTGGAAACTGAGTATTATCTGACAAAATTGCAGGGGTGTCAATACTTTTGGCCACAACTGTAGGGGGAGGGAGGCGTAGCACCCCAACAGGCAAAAAGAAGCATTGTGGTGGGCTCACACAGAAGGCGGGCAACCCTTCCTCGTAACACCAACACAACGGAAGTTGGCAGTACAAATGTTAGGTCTTCCTGAGTCTGGTTGTTTTTTAAAGACTCTGCCGATAACCCCAAACAGGCCATTTGCACCACCTGCCATGACTGCATCAGCAGCAGGGGTAGCAAAACTACCAGCCTGACCACCACCAGCTTGATCAGGCACATGGCAGCAAAGCACCCGACTTTGTGGGCCAAACTCCAGGGTCCAGGAACAGTGTCTGCGGGTGACACCACTGCTTCTTCTGCTGTTAAACGTGGAAGCTAATCTCCTGTCTATGGTGCCTGCGAATATGCCTCCTGCTCTGCACCTGTCATTGCACACACTCAACTAGCACCATCATCAAGCACGTCTATGTCCTTGTCCCAGCGCAGCATTCAGGTGAACACACCCCAGTCCTTGGAAGGCAAGTGTAAATACGCAGCCAACACCCCACAGGCCACATTATTAAATTCACACATTTTTCGTCTGCTTGCGCTCGAAATGTTGCCTTTCAGGTTCATGAACATGGAAGCTTTCCTCAACCTTATGGCGGTGGCCGTCCCAAGGTACTCGGTCCCCAGCCGCTACTATTTCTCCCGGTGTACCGTCCCGGCATTACACAAGCACGTGTCCCAAAACATTAGCCGTGCCCTCAGCAATGCTGTTACTGGGAAAGTCCACCTAACCACGGATACGTGGATAAGTGCTTGTGGGAAGAGACGATAAATCTCGCTGACGGCACACTGGGTTAACATAGTGGAAGTCGGGATCCAGTCGGACCTTGGGATGGAACTCGTCGTCCCGACGCCGAGGATTGCGGGCCCTACATCAATCAGAGTTGACCCCACAGTGTACAGCTCCTGCACCTCCTCCTCCTCTTTAGCCTCCATCTATGAAATTACCACATCAGTCGCAAGCTGGGAGCACTGCAACACTGCCTCAGCCAAGCGGCAACAAGCTGTGCTGAAGCTAATATGCTTAGGTGACAGACTGCACAATGCTGAAGAGTTGTGGACAGCTCTGAAAGAGCAGGAAGATCGGTGGCTGACACCGCTGAACCTACAGCCAGGCATGGTCGTGTGTGACAATAGCCGGAACCTGGTAGCGGCTCTGAGGCGAGGCAAGGCGAGCTCACACACGTACCATGTCTGGCCCATGTGTTTAACCTAGTTGTTCAACGGATTCTCAAAAGCTACCCGGAGCTGCAGGATCTGCTTGTGAAAGTACGCCACTTGTGTGCCCATTCTAGAAAGTCAGCTACAGCTTCTGCCGCCCTTGCTGTGCTTCGGCAGCATCTGCAGATTCCGGCTCACCGACTGGTGTGTGATGTTGGAACTCTACACTGCCTATGTTGAAAAGGATTTGTGAGCAGAAGAGAGCAGTTGTTGACTACCAGCATCAACAAAGTTGTCCATATTCAGTTCAGGCTTCAAATATAAGACCTCAGGAGTGGACATGGATGTCAGACATATGTACCATCCTACAAAACTTTGAGGAGTCCACCAAGTTGGTGAGCAGCGATGACGCCATAATTAGCATCACCATCCCACTTCTCTGTATTCTGAAAAGCTCTCTGCTCACAATGAGAGGATGCATTGCAGGTGGAGCATGATGAGATGGAGCAAGGAACCATACAGGGTGATTACACACAGCCCAGCCTCATGTCATCGCAACGTGGATTGGTTGACAATGAAGGAGGAAGAACAGAAGCTACTTATGCGCTATAGATGGTACTACAAGCACAACTGTCATACCATTTGTTCAGCGTGGATTGCCTGAGGACAGAGAGGAGGAGGAGAGCATGGTCAGTCAGCCTCTTGGTGGGGACACGGAAGTCTTGCCTGTTAGCAGTCTGGCACGCATGGCTGACTTTATGATGCGCTGCCTTTCCCATGACCCTCGTACTCTCCAAATTTTGGGTGACAGTCATTACTGGTTGGTGACACTTCTACATCCACACTACAAGGAGAACTTTCAAATCTCTTCTTCCAGAGGCAGACAGGTGTACTAAAATGGTGAAGTACCAGAAGGCCATTGTGTAATTATTAAAAAAAGTTCCCTTCTGAAAACACTGGCGGCAGAGGCCACAATGTGTTGGACAACCAAGGAGTACAGGCGAGAGACAACTCCAATCCAGCAGAGGAAGGGGAACACTGGCAAAGTTCTGGGAGAGTTTTCTCAGACACTCCCATAGCAGTGGACATGAGGCACGGGGTGCTGTCACAAGGAGTGCAAAGTTTTGGAAGATCCTGAAGGAGTACCCTGCTGACCGTACCCACATCTTCCAGGAGTCCTCTGTGCCTTATAATTATTGGGCATCCAAGCTGGACACAAGGTATGAACTGGCTCTCAATGCCTTGGAGTTCCTAGCCTGCCCTGCCACTAGCGTTTTGTCAGAGCGGGTTTTTAGTACCGCTGGCTGAATTGTAACTGATAAGCGCATCCGCCTGTCAATTGAAAATGCTGACATGCCGACTCTTATAAAAATGAACAAGGGCTGGATTACGCCAGATTTCTCTACACCACCGAATGATAACAGCGAAACATAACCTTAAATCGAGTGTCATTTTTTGGGAAGTATATTCCCATGTACCACTTCACACCCACACATGGGTATATGCTTCCTGATTTTGCCTATTTGCTATTATCCTCCTCCTTCTCCTCCTCATGAGCCACCACGACTAGATCTCCATGGTGACCGTGATACAACAGCCACGTTATTGTGTTAAAGGGTGTTTTTGATGCCTGTAAAAAAAGATTTTGTACACATTATGTTGATATGCATCACCCAGGGGGAAATGTTTGGCAGCTCATACACTCAGTGTATGTGCATTATAAGTATAGGAGACCCGGTCCTTAAAACTGGGAAAACATTTTTAGGACACCATCCTCCACGTCTCTTCCGACACCACCACTAGATCTCGAGGGTGAACGTGTTCCATGATACAAGAGCCACGTTATTGTTTTCAAAGGGGTGTTTTTAGCGTCAGCAGAGTTCACCTATCGTTTGGGGCCCCCCTCCCAATGAGGAGTCCAAATAAATATCAATTAAAAAAAATTATAGGGTTGTACGGGAAGAACAAATAGATAGTGAAGGTATGGCACTGCGCCCTGCCTACACTCGAGAATTTTTTTTTTATTACCAGCATTAAATACAAGTTTGTAAATGCAGATGAAGTTGATTTAAAACCACAATCTGTGTCCTCCCAGCATTCTTCTGAACACAGCTCAGTATTTAGATCACTATTAGCGTGATCCATTTCCCTTCAGCATTTCTCCGAATTCCGATCACTAATAGCACAACATGCTTCATCGGCAGGGCAATAAGCATTGCCTACTATTGTAGAGTTCTGGATGACACTTTCAGTGTGAAACATTAATTAGGCATAAAAACCTTATTGGCCTAGAACACAGTCGGTGGACACTTAGTAATTCCCTCTCCATTTACTGGAATATGCAGGTTTTCACATCCATTTGTAGGAATCCAGATATTAAAACTACCAAACAACTAAAATTATCTTTTAAGTAGAAACAGATTGAAGAAATTTAAACAAGTTATTCAACATTTAGCCTCATTTGACATAACAGTCAAACCATAAATCGTGCGGTATCAGTATACAATAGCAAGGTGAAAACGGAAATTCTTGATGCCGTAACGCAACTGCTCCACAACGAAGGTGAACTGTATTACAATGCTAGGAATGTGATTGTCACAATGTCTGATGCCAGACTCCTTCAAACATCAACTACCTGGTGGTGATCAGCGCTAAACAAAACCCAAGAAGCAAAATTAAGGATTTTTTAAAGGAGTATCTAGGCCCATACGTTAATTGGGAATCTCTCTTATTACAGTCTCCAATTTGTGGTGGTCTCTTCAGAGTTTAAAATGTAGTTAGTTGGTTGGATGAATGCTGATGACCCTGAGGATTTAAAGAGTGCTTTTAAGATAGTATCAGGATTAACTTCAGTGGGAGGACTTGAAGCAACACTGGAGGAGGAAGAGGTTGTGTTTCTTGTAAATTCACCTTCCTTCTTTGATAGTGTGATAATCTTAAAAGGATGGGCTGGTCTGAGATTAAGTGACACCCTAAGATTCAAATGAAGATTGAATTTCATTGGTTGTCCATTTAGGTATCTGTTGTATTTTTGTAGGCACCAATTCCATCTTTCTTTCTTACAAACAAACTCTGCAACTACAGAACTCAACAAGTGGGCATGCTTCAAGTAACCACATACACTAAAAAGCTACACGATATCTTCCTCTGTGACTCTTGGAAGCAAATTATTAACAGTCATGGTCTTTAGCCCTTTAGAAGGCACAAAAGACTCTTTTGGCCCTACTGAAGAACTGTCTTCTTTTGTGACCAATGTTCGTTACACATTGGTTAGAGTCTTTGGTTGCAATAAAGGTGGCAAAGTATCATGCTGAGTAGACATGGGAGCTGTGTTTGCATCATTCTGTACCGCTTTAGTAAGAGGTAAAATTTGCCCAAGAGAAAATGAAATTCAAGACATTCCCAGCGTTTTTTGCACAGTGTGGGCAGCTGTGATCTTCATCTTCTTGTTGGGGATGTGGGAAAGATCAAAGTTGTCATCAATACGATCATCGTCCATATCTTGTAAAGAGGAAATCTGTGGTTCCCCAGGTTCGAGGTTAACTATGTTTATTCGCATTCCTTTAACAGTGTTCGATACACTGGAAAAAAGTTTTCGGCTGTGAAATTTTGATGGTCTTGTTAATATTTATGGGTGATGATGAACAACCTCGTGCCACAGGTGAGTTCATAGTTATGGCAGGTGCACTCCTCTTTAAACTTTGTTTTTCATGAGCATCCATCAGTTTGATTGTTTTCTTTCCCCAACACTTGATCTGATGCTTTGTAGAATTCAGCATCTCATGAGCATCTTGCACTTTACCCTTTATATGGAAATGTGTGTCTTTGGCAAACATTTTCTCACTGGCATCTTTTATGCCTAGCTTCAGAGGTGCATCTGTTACACCTATCTTCTGATGGGCATCAAACGTATTCTGGTTATTGGTGGTGTGTCAACGACTAATCATTGTAGGCTGGATCCTGGATCTCATACCTCCCATAGCCACCCTATTATTAATCCTGTACATTTCCATTCCCGCCATCGCCATGCCCCTTTTCCTGATCACTTCATCCAACAACACGTCCGCCATATTTCGGCTACAAAACTGCACCTTCCCAGCAGCAACTCTGTAGAAAACCACTTTATTGTTTTCAAGGGTATTATACACACACACACTCTATAGATAAATTACTAGTCTATTTCCTCCTATTCAGTTTTTCTAGCCTCCTACAGGGTACAGAACATAAGGGACTGAGGGCCCTAGGCAATTGCCAAGTTCCTCTCCCCCACCTAAAATGTGGCGAGAGGACCTGCATTTAGGTATAAGTTAGACCATGCACTACTATTAGAATATTATTTTGATGATACTTGAAGTGTTGGGGTTTGTGTAAGATTAAAAAAAAAAAAAGCCTTCCCATGTATTTTAATTTCAGTTTTAATACTTTGATTAGATATAGCCACCTTTATAACACTTCTAATTGTGCCAAGGAAAGCCACTGACTGCCACACATTTCCTTAACGATAGTCAAGATTCATAGCTGCCATTAAGATTAATTGCTTTCCATGTAATACATGTATGGCTTGAATCCGCCAAAAAGAAAACCAGTCTCATACTGCAGCATTTTGCCTTTTTTTATTAATATTTTCAGCAGATCTTTGTGCAGTGCAATAAATGGGGTTTAAGATCAATTCACTGAAATAAACATCAAATCCGCATAATGTCACAGAAAAAAGTTCGACTTCATTTAATTGCGCTGTTTAAGTGGATAAAATAAACTCTTTACAGACATCAGAACAGGGGTGGATTTCCCATAGGGCCAACCTAAGCTATGTTGTCCTAAGGTGCAGCAGTCAAGGGGTGTATATGCAGAATAAAATATTTACACATTTTTCAATATTAATTTTGAAAGGGACATATAAAATGCTGTTTTAATTTACATCCGTATATATTAAATAAATTGAGTGGTACATTTGGTCTTGGTCAGTCACAGGCAAAAAGAATTTACTATTTTTCTCACACACACCTTGTAAATCACGTGATAGATATATAGATAGATAGAGATAGATATATATAGCATGGAGGCAGCATATCAGTCCCACTATTAGCTCGGGGGGACACTGCAGTGGCTAATGCCACAGCAACCGGGCACACAGCAACAGTAACAGCCATAGGACTTATGGCCAGTCAGAAAGGGCGGAAGGGGAGAAATCTGTGTGACTAGAACCCCGATAATCCACTGCAAAGCCAGGCCTGGAGCACGGCAGTGGGTGTGTGATACAGAGGGGACTTGTGTTTAGTGTGTGTGTGTGTGTGTGTATGTATGTATATATATGTATATATATATATATGCGCATGCTGTGTGTTTGTATATCTTTCACTATATATATATATATATATATATATATATATATATATATATATATATATATACACACACACACACACACACACACACTCACTAGCTACCATATATATATATGCGCATGCTGTGTGTTTGTATATCTTTCACTATATATATATATATATCTGAATGTGAGGCTGTGTATAAAGAGTGAGGCGGTGCAGGTGGAGGCTGTGTATAAGGCCACATTCACACATTCAGTATTTGGTCAGTGTTTATAAAGCAAAACCAAGAGTGGGAGAAAAATACAGAAGTGGTGATGTGTTTCTAATATACTTTTCCTCTGTTTTGCTCCAAGTTTTAGCTTACAAATACGGAGGTAAAATAATAATTTTAATTTATATAGCGCCGACATATTCCGCAGCACTTTACATTTTAGAGGGGACTTGTACAGACATAGTAACATAGTAACATAGTAATTAAGGTTGAAGGGAGACTTTAAGTCCATCTAGTTCAACCCATATCCTATCCTAACTTGCCCTAACATGTTGATCCAGAGGAAGGCAAAAAAAACCCATGTGGCAACAGTAAGCTTCACATTGGGGAAAAAAATTCCTTCCCGACTCCACATACGGCAATCAGACTAGCTCCCTGGATCAACGCAATATTAAGGAGACTAGTGTATATACCCTGTAATATTATACTTTTCAAGAAAGGCATCCAGTCCCTTCTTAAATTTTAGTAGTGAATCACTCATTACAACATCATATGGCAGAGAGTTCCATAGTCTCACTGCTCTTACAGTAAAGAATCCGCGTCTGTGAGTATGCTTAAACCTTCTTTCCTCCAGACGTAGAGGATGCCCCCTTGTCCCCGTCACAGGTCTAAGAGTAAAAAGATCATTAGAAAGGTCTTTGTAATGTCACCACATATATTTATACATTGTAATAAGATCACCCCTAAGCCTTCGATTCTCCAAACTAAATAACCCCAAGTGTAATAACCTGTCTTGGTATTGCAGACCCCCTAGTTCCCTAATAACCTTGGTCGCTCTTCTCTGCACCCGCTCCAGTTCAGCTATGTCTTTCTTATACACCGGAGACCAGAACTGTACACAGTATTCTAAGTGTGGTCGCACTAGTGACTTATATAGAGGTAAAATTATGTTCTCCTCATGAGCATCTATGCCTCTTTTAATGCATCCCATTATTTTATTTGCCTTTGCAGCAGCTGCTTGACTCTGGCCACTAAATGTGAGTTTGTCGTCCACCCATACACCCAGGTCTTTTTCAGTGACTGTTTTGCCCAGTGTTTTACAATTAAGCACATAATTATACAACTTGACATAACAGCATAACAGTAATCACATAGGTCATAACAGATACCAAGAGGAATGAGGGCTCTGCTCGCAAGCTTACAATCTATGAGGAATAAACAAAAAAAAAAAGAGACAAGAAAGGTGGGTGGTTACAGTTGCTTTCATTGTACAGACCAGCCATAGTGTTGAGTATGTTAAGGCCCCGTCACACTAAGCGGGATCGCTAGCGATATTGCTTAAGCGTCACCGATTTTGTGATGCAGCAGCGATATTGCTAGTGATATCACTATGTGTGATACTTACCTCCGACCGGCTCCCCCGCTGGCTATCGCTGATCGCGTGAGAACGTCCTGGGCCGTATCTCGTCGGCCACTTCCTGCTGGTGCAGACGAGCAACGCGTGGACACGGGCGGGAGGATGTCTTCATCGCCGAGTCTGACAGGTAAGTAACGCCCGCTGCTGCATCGCTGGTGAGATCTGCCTGTTTGGCAGCTCACTAGCTACCATTTAGTGATGCACCAGCGGTCCTGACCGGGTCGTATCGTTGTCGGGATCGCTGGTGCATCGCTAAATGTGACGGTACCCTAATAGTACGGACACAGAAGGATAACAGATGCATAAAGCATGTGGGAACATGATGCGGGGAACCTGGTTATGGTAAAACTTTTGACTGGGCCACCCAGGGATAGTTAGGTTAATGTGTTGAGGCGGTAGGCCCGTCTGAATAAATGCGTTTTTAGGGCACGCTTAAAATTGTAGGAATTGGGGACTAATCGTATTGACCTGGGTAGTGCATTCCAAAGAATTGGCGCAGCATGTGTAAAGTCTTGGAGACGGGAGTGTGAGGTTCTGATTATTGAGGATGCTAACGTCAGTTTATCAGCAGAACAGAGGGCACCGGTAGGGTGGTAGACTGAGATGAGGGAGGAGATATAGGCTGGTGCTGAGCCATGGAGTGCATTGTGAGAGAGAGTGATAAGTTTGTACTGGATTCTGGAGTGGATGGGTAACCAGTGTAATGACTGGCACAAGGTAGAGGGATTGGTGTAATGATTGGTGAGGAATATGATCCTGGCTGCAGCATTTAAGACAGATTGGAGGGGGGAGTGTGGTAAGAGGGAGACCGATTAGTAGAGAGTTACAAGAGTCCAGACAAAAATGAATAAGAGAAACAGTAAGAGTTTTTGCAGAATCAAAAGTAAGAAAAATAGAATTAGACTTACCGGTAATTCGGTTTCTAGGAACCTTCCACGACAGCCACCTTGGAGGTTGTCTCCCCGCCCTAATAGGGGACAGGAACACAAAGAGGTTAAATAACCCTCCCCTTCCTGCTACCTCAGTGTTTTTTCTGACATACTAGCATGAATAGTTACCGCCAGTAAAGCAGGAATCATCAGTCAAATATATCATACAGGGAGGGAAATTAGTGCTGTCGTGGAAGGTTCCTAGAAACCGAATTACCGGTAAGTCTAATTCTATTTTCTCTAGTCACCTTCCACGACAGCCACCTTGGAGTAATGCCAACGTTAATTTTTTAGGGAGGGACTACGGCTTGCAAGACGCGTCTGCCGAACGTCAGATCACTATCGAAATCCAGTCTATAGTGTCTGGTAAAGGTGTGCACAGCGGACCAGGTGGCAGCTCTGCATATCTGCTCTGACGACGTATTTCCTCTTGCTGCCCAGGACGTAGCGACTGATCGAGTGGAGTGGGCTTTTAGCGACTCTGGAGGAGAGATATGTTTTGAAGAATATGCCAGGGAGATGGCCTGCTTGATCCAACCCGCTATCGTGTTCTTTGCCGCTTTCTTCCCTTTGTTTCTTCCCGAATACTGAAGGAACAGGTTCTGATCGATTCTCCAATCCTTGGTTGCTTCGAATGTAGTGGAGAACCACCCTGCGAACGTCCAGGGTATGAAACCTTCCGTCTTTCGGATTCAAAGGATTTGGGCAAAATGAGGGCAACACGATATCCTGGCTTCTATGAAAATCTGACACCACCTTGGGCAAAAAGGAGGGGTCTAGACGCAGTACTATACTGTCTGAATTGAGTAGGAGGCAAGGTTCCTGTACTGAAAGGGCCTGTAACTCCCCCACCCGTCTGGCCGATGTGATTGCTACCAGAAACACCGTTTTGAGTGTAAGTATTTTCAATGAGATTTCTGACAGGGGCTCAAACGGGGCCTGTGTTAGGCTATTGAGTACTAAATTAAGATCCCAGGGGGGAACCCGATCAGGAAGTGAAGGGCGAATCCTGCCTGCCGCTACCATGAACCGCTTGATCCAGCGGAGTCTGGCTAGGTCTTGCTCAAAGACAGCACTAAGGGCAGATACCTGTACTTTTAACGTACTTGGAGTAAGCCCTAACTCTAAGCCCTTTTGTAGGAAATCTAGTATTTGGGCAATATTTGGATGGAAGGGGTCAGGGGCCCCCGGGAGGCACCAGGAGCAAAATCTCTTCCATATCTTGCCGTAAATTGCATTTGTCACCGGCTTTCTGCTTTTTTGAAGAGTCTGAATCACCTCGTCTGATAACCCTTTAGCCTTCAGAATAATGGCCTCAATAACCAAGCTGCTAGACACAGCTTGGTCGGGTTCGGGTGTAGTAAGGGACCCTGAAACAGGAGGTCGGTGTTTTGGGGTAGGAGCAAGGGACCCTCTTGGGCCATGTCCAACAGAGCGCTGTACCAGCTTCGTCCTGGCCACATGGGAGCCACCAGGATCGTTGTGATTCCATCTGCTCTGATCTTTTGTAATGTCCTTGCCAGCATCAGGATTGGGGGAAAGGCGTAGGCCAGTCTGAAGACCCATGGATGGGCAAACGCATCTGTCCCCCGGGCTCCATACGTGGGACTGAGGGAAAAGGTCGCCGCCTTTGCATTCTGCGCATTCGCGAACAGGTCGACTTCTGGGTCTCCCCATCTTGAGGCTAGGGTTTGGAAGACCTCCTGGTTCAGACACCAATCTCCTGGATGGACGTCTTTCCTGCTCAGGAAGTCTGCTTGGATGTTTTCTGACCCCTTCAGATGTATCGCGGAAACGGATAATAGGTTTTTCTCTGCCCAGAGGAAGATTCTTGCTGCTACATTCTTCAGACTGGCATACCTTGTGCCCCCCTGGTGTTTGAGATATGCCACCGTGGTCACGTTGTCGGAGTATATCCGAACATGATGGTTCTTGACCAGGGCCAATGCGGCTTTCAGTGACTCTTCCACTGCTGTCAATTCCCTTAGGAATTGATCCGGACTTTATGTTCTGGGGCCACTGCCCCTGAAAGTATGAGTCTCCGACTACCGCCCCCCCAGCCTCTCAGGCTGGCATCGGTACATAGTACCTTTAGAGGAAGTTGATCCCATCTTATTCCTCGTCTCAGGTTCCGGTAATTCAGCCACCACCAAAGGCTCGTTTTTACATGTCCTGGAAGCGGAATCCTCTTTGATAGGTTGTTCGGATAATTTTTCGCGTTCATCAGGACATATGATTGGAGGACTCGCGTATGAGCTTGTGCCCAAGATACCGCCTGAATGCACGCTGTCAGGGAACCCAAGATGGACATGGCGTCCCTCAGTGTTGGTGCCATCTGGTCTCTGAACCGGATTATTTTCTGCCAAAGGTCTCTTTGCCACTCTTCGGGGAGATTGGAGGTTCTTTCTGCTGAATCCAAGAGGATCCCCCGGAATTTCCTCCTCGGGGAAGGATAGAGGGCCGACTTTTGTAGATTCGGTATCCACCCCAGGCCTTCGAGTATTTGTAGGGTCCTTGATACGTCCTGGTTTAGCCGGATTACTGATGGTGCGACGATCAGCAGATCGTCTAGATACGGCACAATGCATATCCCTTGAAGTCGGATAGAGATGACCGCTTCCCTCATTATCTTCGTGAACACCCTTGGTGCTGGGGATACCCCAAACGGCAGGGCGTTGAACTGAAGGTGGTGGATTCCTTGGTTGAGGGAGATCGCGAACCTCAGGAACTTTCAGTGGTCAGGATGAATGGGGATGTGATAATACGCATCCCTCAGGTCTATCGTGGCCATTTGCCAGTTTCGTCCAATCAGCGGAATCGCTGAGCTCACCGATTCCATCTTGAACCTTCGGTACTTGATGAAGTGGTTCAGGGGCTTTAGATTTATTATGAGCCTGTGTTTTCCTGAAGGTTTTCTTATCAGGAACAGGCGAGAATAATGCCCCCTTGCCCTCCTCTTGCGGAGGTACATATGAGACCACTTTTTCCCGTAGAAGTTCTTCTATCTGACGCATCAATATTTCCTGCAGAACTGAGGACTGTGTCGGAGTAATTCTTAGGGCGTGGGGTGCTCGAACTCCAGCTTCAGCCCATACTGTATCGTGTGCAGGACCCACTGGTTTGAAGTCGTGGCCTGCCATTGGGTGAGAAACTGTGAGTCGACCCCCTACCCGGGAGTCACTGCTTCTCCGGGGGCTGCTGCTGTTGGGGCACAAGGATGTTTCTCCCTTTACCCCCTTTCGGGTAGCTCCATCGACCCGTTTTGCCCTTTCCCCTGAATGGCCTCTGGGAGGTCTGCTCTCTTGAGGCACGAAAAAACCGCCTCTTGGTGGATTTCAGTTCCGGCAATGCTTTATTCTTGTCCGAGGCTTTCTCTAGAATGTCATCTAGGACCGGCCCGAACACGTGGTGTCCTTGGAAAGGGATAGCACACAATTTTGCTCTGGAGGTGATATCACCCCCCCCATGACTTCAGCCACAAGGCTCTCCTGGCCGAGTTTGAAAGGACAAGGGACCTTGCTGCCACCCGTACCGTTTCTCCTGAGGCATCCGCTAAATATCCTGTTGCCTTCTGGAGAATTGATAGGGAGTCTAGGATTTCCTCTCTTGGGGTACCCCCCGATAGGTGGTCTTCCAACGTGCGTAGCCAGAAAAACAAAGATCTGGCTACGCAGGTGGATGCAATATTTGCCTTGAGCAGGTTCGTGGAGGCCTCCCAGGACTTTTTAAGATGGCTCTCTATTTTTCGATCCATCGGATCTTTTAATTGGGAGGCATCCTCAAAGGGTAAGGACGTTTTCTTAGTGACCCTAGACACTTGAACTTCTATTTTAGGGATCTCCCAAATAGAGCTATCACCCTCTAGGGGAAACCGTTTTTTTTTAGCTCAGAGGGCACCGTAAGTGCCTTCTCGGGGGAGGACCACTCCTGGGCTATTAAATCCTATATGACCTCATGAACCGGGAAACCCCTTCTACCTCTGGGTTTCAACCCTCCAAACATCTCATCCTGGACTGAGAGTTTGATCTCCTCCTCCTCTAATCCCATGGTATTTCTCACCATGGATACTAACTCCTCCATATCCTCCGAGGAGAAATAATATTTTTTGGCATCATGACTGGAGGTGGACGTGGAGCCCTCATTTTCCCAGACATCCTCCGATCCGGAAGAACGGACCTCTCCCCCGAGTCTGAGTCAGCTTCCACAGGTGCTCTCTTCCGCTTTTTTGGGGCCGGGCCCTGGGCTGCGGGGGTCTGGGCTGCTATGGAGGTCTGCACCTCCTGTCTGATGAGAGTCTTTATGCTGTCAAACAGGGAGGGTTGCTCGGTACGCAGGATATTTTGCGTACAGGGTTGGCATAACTTCTTCCTGTAGTCGGAAGGAAACCTGGCACCATAAATACCACACTTGCGGGGATTTTTAGGGACCGAGGCCTTGTCTTCCTGCAAGAAGAAGAGAGGCTCACTCAGACCTGGGCCACCATAGTTTGACAGAGAAGGGACCAGCCCTGCTACTCACTGTAGGAGGGGGAACGCTGGGCTCCGCAGATGCTGCAGCTGAGGGTTCACCATCCATGCTGAACACACCACAGACACACTGCGCTTACCTGGAGCTGCTGCATCCTTTTGAGGGTGTTGCTGGCGTTTCATCCTGTGGTGCTCCTCCCTCTTCCCCTGTCCCTGGGGAGGATGCTGGTCGACCCCCGCCGCCATTGGAGGCTTTCCCCGGGTCCCCCGGGGGCCGGTGCGCGTTTCCCCCTTACAGGACGCCGGAGGCCGCAAACCGGAAGTGCGCGTCATCGCTAATTCCAGTTCACTGCCCGCCCCCTCTGGCACGCGCGCCGGCTTCCTCCTGCAGCGCTGGAAGGAGGGAGGATACCGGGGAGCTGTGCCAGACCCCGCAGGCACCATACCGCCCCGCTTTACCCCGGAGGGCGCGGGAGGGGCGGCAATGTCCCGAGTCACACCGCGGTGGAGACGGGAGCAGCATAAGGAGAGGCGAACCCCACGACCTCGGCTGCCCAGCTTCAGTGAGTATCCAGGGCTCCGCTCGCTGGCCACGGCAGCCCCTTGAGACCTCTTCATGCCCCGATAGGGGACAGGAAAAACACTGAGGTAGCAGGAAGGGGAGGGTTATTTAACCTCTTTGTGTTCCTGTCCCCTACTAGGGCGGGAGACAACCTCCAAGGTGGCTGTCGTGGAAGGTGACTAGAGAAAGATCGAATTCTAGAAATGTTTTTGATATGCAGATAACAAGAGCGAGCCAGTGATCGGATGTGGGGGGTGAATGAAAGCTCGGAGTCAAGTATGACCCCAAGACAGCGGGTATGTTGCTGGGGAGTAATAGTGGAACCACACACCGAAATGGCAATGATGGGCATAGGTACATTAGTAGAGGGAGGAAACACAAGGAGTTCAGTCTTTGACAGGTTCAGTTTCAAGTAGAAGGAGGACATGATGTTAGAGACAGCGTTTAGCCAATCACTGGTATTTTCTAAAAAGGCAGGCGTGATGTCAGCTGAAGAAGCATATAATTGGGTGTCATCAGCATAGAGATGGTACTGGAAAACAAATCTACTGATTGTTTGTCCAATAGGGGCAGTATACAAAGAGAATAGAAGGCCTAGAACCGATCCTTGAGGAACCCCAACAGTAAGTGGAAGATGAGAGGAGGAGGAGCCAGCAAAAGATACAGTGAAGGAGTGGTCAGAGAGATAGGAGGAGAATCAGGAGAGAACGGTGTCCTTGAGGCCGATAGAGTGGAGCATAGTGAGGAGGAGCGGATGATCCACAGAGTCGAATGCTGCGGAGAGATCAAGGAGAATTAACATGGAGTAGTGACCATTAGATTTAGCTGTTAGTAGATCATTAGAGACATTGAGAGCAGTTTCAGTAGAGTGTAAAGAGCGGAAACCGGATTGTAGAGGATCGAGACGAGTTGTCAGAGAGATAGCGGATAAGACAGGAGTGGACCAGGCATTCCAGGAGTTTAGAGATGAAGGGAAGATTAGAGACAGGTCTATAGTTAGCGCACAGTTTTGGTCGAGGGATGGTTTTTTAAGTAATGGATGTATGATGGCATGCTTAAATGAGGAGGGAAAGATACCAGAAGAGAGAGAGAGAGGTTAAATATTTTTGTTAGGTGGGCAGTGACAGCAGGGGAAAAAGACTGGAGATATGACGGAATTGGGTCATTGGTGCAAGTGGTTGGGCGAGAAGATGCAAGGAGCTTGATTACATCTTATTCTGTGATTGGTTCAAAATCAGGAGAGTGAGCTAGCTGCACTGGGGGTGGAAGGAAGATGCATGGTATGAGGTGATTGGGAGATAATTTCCTGTCGGATATGGTCATTTTTTTCTTTGAAGTAATTGGCCAGATCGTCGGCTCGAAGATCTGTGGTTGGGGCCCGCACTATTGGGTTGAATGGGGAATGAAAAGTGTTAAAGACGTTTAGGGTTCTTGGACAGTGAGGTAATGAGGGTGTTGAAATAGGTTTGTTTGGAGAGGTGAAGGGCAGTGTTGTATGTTCTAAGCATAAACTTATAATGGATGAAATCTTCGTGTAGGTTGGATTTTCTCCACAGACGTTCAGCGTACCTGGAGCAGTGCTGCAGGAAACGCGTCTGCAGGGTGTGCCAGGGTTGTCGCCGTCTGTGTCGTGTTGTTCTATGTATAGGAGGTGAAATTACTGACCAAATAAAGTGTAAGCTAGGTGTAAAGGAGAAAAGTGTGGTGCTGCAGAAGTAGGCTGTGTATACGATATGCTTTATTACAATTAGTGCAATTTCTCTCGGGATCAAGTGTTTCCAATTGTATATGGAAGAGGAGTGTGAGTTACTGCCAGAGGAGGTGACTATAAAGGAGAAAAGCTGTGCTGCAGAAAAATGCTGTGTATAAAGGAGGGGTGTAAAGTGCAGGGGAGGCTGTGTAAAAAGGAGCATGAAGTGCAGATGGAATAAGGCCCCTTAACCTCCGCCGCTAACAGTCGTATCAGCAGTCATTAAGGGGTTAATATTGTGTTAAGAAAAAAAAATTTTGATTCAACAAAATGTTACCGGTTGTGTACAGTGTACTAGTGCGGGAGCATTGCTATGTTCAACAGTGAAAATTTCTGTGCAATATTCTTCAGCTAGTTACTTATACAGATGGGAAGATTTGAAACAGCATTCATGGCACAGTTTTGGGGAACAGTGCTGCTCACATTACACCAAGTCAACATCTATGTGCAGCACATGGAAATTGGAGAACTTTGACAACTTCCAAAACTAGTCAAGTCCTTGATAGAACGGGGAGAACAGTTTGATTTATGTGCTGAAGAAGCTCTCAATATTTCTGAAAAGACCATGAGCGTGATGGAAAGAATTCCGTTCTCAGAAAAACTTTAGTCTGACACGTGATGGTGAAATTAGTTTAAGCAGGCGTGACAACTTTTGAATCAAGGCATCTATAATGAACTTTTTTTGGTGGGGCGGGGGGGGGGGGTTGGAAGTTTGGGGGCAAAATTGTGTGCTTTGGCCTAGGGTATAGAAATTAATAAATCCAGCTCTGCATAAGCATCACTGTCCCCATTGTGGCTCACTTTCCATATACATGTCTACTTCTCAAAAGATGGTTAGCATATCTTTTTTTTCCCACAATGTTGTGGATTTGATGTCTCTTTCAGTGAATTATAATTATTAATTCTCAGTGTAAGAACTCACAAGAGAATGAAGGCCCGTGATGTGAATTGTGAGCTTGAGTATTTTTGCCAAAATATCAAATACTAACCAATTTATTTTTCCATCTGTGTAACTTATAGTCAGGCTCTGTAGTGTGAGTGGCAAAATAATGAGCTTTGGTACTTACCGGGGCTGGACAGCCGACCTGATCTCATAGCAGGGGTAATGTGCTGGAATAGTGTGACTGGAACCTTATCCATGTGCAAATATAATACTAAGCATCCACCCCATCAGGTCTTGTCACATGTTCCTGCACAAGCAGCCATTTTATGGCCTGTAGAGCTGTGCAGTCTGTGAGGAAAGCTGCACTAACAAGAGCAGGAGATGAACCGGTCATACTTATATAAGAGCAAGTGCCACAAAATCATGACGTCACACCCTTAACCCCTTAACGACTGGCGATACGCCTTTTAACGGCAGCAGTTAAGGGTACTTATTCCTCAGCCCTGCTTTTTAATGGCGCTGAGAAATAAGGGTATAGCGCCCCCAGAGTCAGAAAATCTCTGGGTTCTCAGCTACTGGGGGTAGCCGAGACCCCGGAGAACATGATTCGGGTCGGTTTTTACCAACCGCAAGAAAAAACAAAAACAGATTTTCCGTTTCTTTCTCCTCTGATGTGACTGCACATCATAGGAGAGATAAATGGGGTCCCCCGATCCCCTCCCCCCCAGTACCTCTCCGATGTGTCCCTGGACTCTCCGGCATCCCACCCATGATGTCCTCCGGCCGGCGGCATCTTTTTCCGGGAAGAAAATGGCAGGTGCATGTGCAGTGTTCCCGCCGGATCTGCCAGCCTGCACCAATAGGAAATGTTTCTATTGGTTCATTTTGATCATTGTGATAGACCCTATCACAGTGATCAAAATAAAAAAAATAAAATAAAAAAAAAAATAGTACCTCAAACCCCCTTTATCACCCCCTTAGTTAGGTAAAGATAAAATAAAAAAATGTTTTTCCATTTTTCCATTAGGACTAGGGTTCGGCTTATAGTCATGGCTAGAGTTAGGGTTGTGGTTATGGTTGGGATTACGGTTAGATTTGGCATTAGGGTTAGGGGTGTGTTATGGTTAGGGTTGGGATTGGGGGGGTCCACTTTTTGGTACATCAGGTAGTCTCCAAACGCAACATGGCGGCACCATTGATTCCAGCCAATTTCACGTTCAAAAAGATAAACGGTGCTCCCTCCCTTCTGAGCCCTGCTATGCACCTAAACAATGGCTTTCCTCCACATACGGGGTATGGGCGTACTCAGGAGAAATTGCACAACAAATTTTATGGTCCATTTTCTCCTGATACCCTTGTGTTCTTTTGAAGCATCTGAATTTTAATAAATTTCTTGAATGTGGTTTTGCGCACCTTGAGGGGTGCAGTTTTTAGAATCATGTCACTTTTGGGTATTTTCTGTTATACTGACCCCCCAAACTCACTTCAAATGTGAAGTGGTCCCTAAAAAAAGGTTTTGTAAATTCTGCTGGAAAAATTAGAAATTGCTGGTCAACTTTTATCCCTTATAATATCCTAACAAAAAATATATATTTCCAAAATTGCGCTGATGTAAAGTTGACATGTGGGAAATGGTATTTATTAATTATTTTGTGTGACACCACTATCTGATTTAAGGATGCAAAAATTGAAAGTTTGAAAATTGCTAATTTGTCAAAATTTTTGCCAAATTGTTTTTTTTTTCCATAAATAAACGCAAGTCATATCGAAGAAATTTTGCAACTAACATGAAGTACAATATGTCACAAAAAACAAACAAAAAAAACAATCTCAGAATCAGTGGGATCCGTTGAAGCGTTCCAGAGCTATAACCACATAAAGTGACAACGGTCAGAATGGTAAAAATTGGCTTGGTCATTAAGTACCAAATTGGCTCTGTAATTAAGGGGTTAAAATAAAGATAAATTTGCCGACCGTGTTAACTCATTGCTTGGCCAGCAAAAAGACAGTAATACAGCAGCTATAGGAAGCAAACAGTGCAAAAATTTATGAAAGCCAAATTGAAAGAGTAATTTTTAGCACAAATTGCATGTATTTAAGAAAATAAATTGTCCATAAAAGGTGGACAACCCCTTTAAGCAAAGTGCCTATTTTAACCCATAGTCCCCACAGAATTCAGGCATTAGATACAAATTGCTTTCTTAAGGCCTTTATTCCATATAAGTTGGTATAAATATATTGACAAGAAAGCATTTAAGCGCTAAACATCCATAATAAAAAAATCAAAGAAAAACTCAGGCTCTGACTAAATTGTTATTATTCATTAGCGCTTGGAGAGCTCCCACAAAAAATGTATTGCCTAGACCTGTTTAAATTTGTACAGTGAGGAAAATAAGTATTTGATTCATTGCCAAATATTCAAGTTTTCCCAAATACAAAGAATGGAGCGGTCTATAATTTTTATGGGAGACAGAGAGACAAACACAGAGACAGAGAATCTAAAAATAACATCTGTTCTAGAAAATAACATTGTATGATTTTTAAATGATTAAATTGAATTTTACTACATGAAATAAGTATAGAAAATTGAAGAAACAAGATGACTGTCACTCTTCCTCCATCTGAGGCTTCATGCAAGATCTCGCCTCAGAGTACGGATGATTCTGAGAAAGGTCAGGAATCAGTCCAGAGCTACACGGGAGAACCTGGTCAATGACAGTTGAGGCCACAGTCTCAAACATTACCGTTAATAACACTACGCCGTCATGGGATTAAAATCCTGCAGAGCATAAAAGGTCCCCCTACTCATGCCAGAACATGTCCAGGCCCTTTTGAAGTTTGTCAATCTGGATGACCCAAAGGAGGCATGGGAGTTCATGTGGCTGTGTTTTAAGGAAGAAGGATGAGTACGACCCCAAGAAAAAGGTCCCAACCATGAAGCATGGTGGGGGAAATATAATACTTGGAGGGTGTTTTTCTGTAAAGGAGACAGGACAACTGCACCGTATTGAAGGGAGGATGGATAGGGTCATGTATCGTAATATTTTGGCCAACAACCTTCCTTCCCTCAGTAAGGGAATTGAAGATGGCTCGTGGCTGGGTCTTCCAGCCTGACAATGACCCGAAATACACATCCAGGACAACTAAGGCATGGCTCCGCAAGAAGCATTTTAAAGGTCCTAGAGTGGCCTAGCCAGTCTCCAGAACTGAACCCAACAGAAAATCTTTGGAAGAAGCTGAAACTCAATGTTGCCCCGAAACATGAAAGATCTGGAGAAGATCAGTATTGCGGAGTGGGCCAAAATCCCTGCTGCAGTATGGGCAAACTTGGTCAAAAAGTACAGGAAACGTCTAACCTCTAATTGTAAACAAATGTTTCTGTACCAAAGTTCTTGTTTTCTACTGTATTAAATACTCATTTCTTGCACTAAAATGCAAATTATGTAAAAATCACAGTGTGATTTTCTGGATTTTTTTTTTTTTTAAAGATTCTGGTTCTCCCAGTTGAAATGTACCTATGATAAAAATTACAGACGTCTACATTCTTTGCAGGTGGGAAAACTTGGAAAGTCAGCAGTGTATCAAATACTTATTTTCCCCACTCTATGTAGTGTGGTATAAATACGCTACTATACTCACCGATTGCCATCTACCCTGGTCTCCAGAATCGCTCCAGTTCTCTTGAGAGTCACATGACTTCTATTTTGACTCCCTGATCAAACCAGCGTCTGTGTATGGCCTGGAAGCCACTTTCAGGCTGTGTGCACACGTTGCGTTTTTTAAGTGTTTCCTCCACGTTTTTGCCGCTGCGGAAATGCTTAAAAAATGCTAACAAAACGCATTCCCATGCAATCCTATGGGATTCCGCAGTTGCTGTGCCAATGCATCCGCAGCATGTCCATTAATTCTGCGGAATTGCGGTGATTCCGCCGCCATAGGATTGCATTGAAATGTTCACTTTACGCATGTGGCTATGTCCACCATGTTTAAAGTAAACGCTTCATGTGCGGATGGTACCCAGGGTCTGGAGGAGAAGAGACTCTCCTCCATGCCCTGGGTACCATATTCCTGTAAAAAACAGAATTAAAATAAAAAAATACGGATATACTTACTCTGTGTTGGCCCCCGGAGTCCTCCCAGCCCTCAGCGCCGCTGCCAGCAACTTCTGTTCCCAGGGATGCATTGCGCGAATGACCTCTGATGACGTAGCAGTCTCGCGTGACCGCTACGCCATCAGAGGTCATTCGCGCAATGCATCCCAGGGAATGGAAGTTGCCGGCAGCGCCAATAAGGGCCGGGAGGATTCCGAGGGCCAATGGAGGGTAAGTATATCTCTATTTTTTAAATTATTTTTAACATTCTTTTACTATTGATGCTGCATAGGCAGCATCAATAGTAAAAAGTTGGTCACACTTGTCAAGCACTATGCTTGACAAGTGTGACCAACCTGTCAATCACTTTTCCAAGCGATGCTTCAAATTGCTTGGAAAAGAGCTAGCATATTGCAAGCTAAAAACGCTTGTGTTTTGCAGGAACACGCATGCGAATTCCACATGCGTTTTACCCGCGACAGGGAGTGGCGGAAATGCTGCAGACAATTCCGCAGCATTTCTGCAACGTGGGCACATAGCCTTACAATGTGTCTATGGAGCATTAGAATGCAATTACACTACACTAAATATACAGTTATATAAGTTTAGGCAATGAAAAGTTTTGTGGGAGGGCTTCCTTAAATAAAAAAAAAATAAGTTATAAGTATTTAAATATATTAAAAAAAAACAAACAATCAATGCATGTGTCTAAAATCATAAAAGCATCTTTAAGTTCATTTTACCTCATTTTCTGTACTTTCAATAGTTTCATTCTATCCAGTGCAATTACCAATTACTTTAATTGGTATGACAGTGGGCAAAATCATTGATTTGGATATCAAACAGTAATACATGAGGCAGCAGTGCTTGTGCGTATATAGTATGGCAGTCTTCAGAGTTTGATGAAGGCATTGTCCTGGGTCTGCTTCTGCACAGTGTCACTGAGAGGAAAGACCATGGAGATGGCCAGATCCACAATGCCTTGGCAAAGTTCTGCATAAAGCTTCCTGGAAATAGAAAAAAAATACAGATATTATAAACACTTGTGTTCTCCACTACATTCCTTTTATGTTGGAGTAAAAGGTTAGTTGGAAGAATGGACCAGTCACTTCTTTTGAACCTGAAGTGATACAAGAAGCATAAAAAGACTAAACATACATACAGTCATGAAAATATCAGAGAACAATTAGTTTGCAGTAAAAAAATTACTGAAAAATATTTATTAAGGACACATTGTAAAAGCACACGGATATTACAAAGACATGATACATGTTTCCAGGAACGTCCCAAAGTACGGTGGTATCACCCTCAGACAAAGGTACCTAAACAGCTCATGTTTACGGATTCATGATGCCAGAATTTTAACACCATATATAAGGGCTTCCATAACACATGGGGCAGTACCAGGTACTGACGCTCGTCAACACTTGGTAAGCTCTTCCTGATCTTGTTTGTTTACCCTAAAGCACTTTTTTATGCATACTTTGCACTATGGGCATCATATAGAGCGTCACTACCTGGTACTGCACCAATGTGTGGTGTTCTTAACCCCTTACCTACATTGGACATAATATTCCGTCCATGTGACCCTGGACCTAATTCCCATGGACAGAATATTATGTCACAGCGATCAGCAGCGCCCATGTGGTGAGCGCCGCTGATCGCGGCCGGGTGTCAGCTGATTATCACAGCTGACACCAGGCACAATGTGTCAGGGGCAGTCACGTTAACCCCTTGCACACCACGATCAAACACGATCGCGGTGTACCGGGGGTTAAAGGGAAGCATCGGCAGGGAGGGGGCTCCCTCCGTGCTTCCCTGAGCCCCCCACGGCAGCGCAATGTGCAGCGCTGCTGCGGGGTTCTCTTTCCTACAGGTCCCCGAATCCAAGGGGACCTTCGGGGGGCCTGTAGGGAGCTGACTTCCTCAGTGCCTGCAAAGCGCAGGCATGAGGAAGCCTTCTGCACTGCCTGTGACAGATCGCTGATCTGTCACAGTGATCTGTGATGTGACAGATCAGCGATCTGTCACAGGACAGTGATGTCCCCCCTGGGACAACCTAATAAAGTTAAAAAAAAAAATAAAAAAAGTGTAAAAATAATTTAAAAAAAAAAAAAAAAAAAAAAAAAAATCGCTAAATAAATTAGAAAAAAAAAAAATATTCCCAAATAAATTCATTTTTTGGAAATAAAAAAAATAAAAATAAATAAAAGTACACATATTTGGTATCGCCGCGTCCGTAACGACCTGCCCTATAAAACCGTCCCATTAGTTAACCCTTTAGCAAACTCCTTAAAAATTAAAAATAAAAAAAGAAGCAAAAAATAATGATTTATTATCATACCGCCGAACAAAAAGTGCAATAACGCGCGATCAAAAAGACACATATAAATATCCATGGTACCGCTGAAAACATCAACATGTCCCGCAAAAAAGGAGCCGCCATACAGCATCATCAGCGAAAAAATAAAAAAGTTATAGCTCGCAGAATAAAGCGATGCAAAAATAATTATTTTTTAGATAAAATAGTTTTCATTGCATAAAACCGCCAAAACTTAAAAAAACGACAAATGAGGTATCGCTGTAACCGTACCGACCCGAAGAATAAAACCGCTATATCAATTTTACCGCACGCGGAACAGTGTAAACGCACCCCCCAAAAGAAATTCATGAAACGCTGGTTTTTGTTCATTCTGCGTCCCAAAAATCGGAATAAAAAGCAATCAAAAAATGTCACGTGCCCAAAAATGGTACCAATAAAAACGTCAACTGGTCCCGCAAAAAATAAGACCTCACATGACTCAGTGGGTCAAAATTCGGAAAAATTATAGCTCTCAATATGTGGTGATGCAAAAAGTATTTTTATAATAAAAAGCATCTTTTAGCTTATGCCAGCTGCCAAACATAAAAACCCGCTATAAATAGTAAATCAAACCCCCCCCATTATCACCCCCTTAGTTAGGGAAAAATAATAAAATTAAAAGAATGTATTTATTTCCATTTTCCGATTAGGGCTAGGGTTAGGGCTGGGGCTAGGGTTAGGGCTGAGATTAGGGTTAGGGGTGTGTTGGGGTTAGGGTTGGAGTTAGAATTGGGGGTTTCCACTGTTTGGGCACATCAGGTGCTCTTCAAATGCAACATGGCGTCAGATCTCAATTCCAGCCAATTCTGCGTTGAAAAAGTCAAATGGTGCTCCTTCCCTTCCAAGCTCTACCATGCGCCCAAACAGTGTTTTACCCCCACATATAGGGTATCAGCCTATTCAGGACAAATTGCAAAACAACTTTTGGGGTCCAATTTCTCCTGTTACCCTTAGGAAAATAAAAAATTGGGGGCAAAAATATCATTTTTGTGGAAAAAATACGATTTTTTTATTTTCATGCCCGGGCATTATAAACTTCTGTGAAGCCCTTGGGGGTTCAAAGTGCTCTCCACACAACTAGATAAGTTCCTTAGCGGGTCTAGTTTTCAAAATGGGGTCACTTGTGGGGGGTTTCCACTGTTTAGGTACATCAGGGGCTCTCCAAACGCACATGACACCCGCAGACCATTCCATCAAAGTCTGCATTCCAAAACGTCACTACTTCCCTTCCGAGCCCCGACGTGTGCCCACACAGTAGTTTTCTCCCACATATGAGGTATCAGCGTACTCAGGACAAATTGGACAACAACTTTTGGGGTCCAATTTCTTCTGGTACCATTGGGAAAATAAAAAAATTGGTGACTAAAAGATCATGTTTGTGGAAAAAATACGATTTTTTTATTTTCACGCCCAGGCATTATAAACTTCTGTGAAGCACTGGGGGGGTTCAAAGTTCTAACCACACATCTAGATAAGTTCCTTGGGGGTCTAGTTTCCAAAATGGTGTCATTTGTGGGGGGTTTCCACTGTTTTGGTACATTAGGGGCTTTCCAAACGCGACATGGTGTCCGATCTCAATTCCAGCCAAAAACGTCAAATGGCGCTGCTTCCCTTCCGAGCTCTGCCATACGCCCAAATAGTGGTTTACCCCCACATGTGGGGTATCAGTGTACTCAGGACAAATTGCAAAATAACTTTTAGGGTCCTGTTACCCTTGGAAAAATAAGAATTGAGGGTGAAAAGATCATTTTTGTGGAAAATATGATTTTTTAATTGTACAGCTGTAGGTTATAAACTTCTGTGAAGCCCTTGGGGGTTCAAAGTTCTCACCACATATCTAGATAAGTTCCTTGGGGGGTCTAGTTTCCAAAATGGGGTCACTTGTGGGGGGTTTCTGCTGTTTAGGTACATCAGGGGCTCTCCAAACGCGACATGGCGTCCGATCTGAATTCCAGCCAATTTTGCATTTAAGAAGTCAAACGGCGCTCCTTCCCTTGAGCTCTGCCATGCGCCGAAACAGTGGTTCCCCCCCCACATATCAGGTATCAGCGTACTCAGGACAAATTGCACAATAACTTTTGCAGTCCAATTTCTCCTGTTTCCCTTGGTAAAATAGAAAAAATTGTACCTGAAGTATTTTTTTTGTGAAAAAAAGTTAAATGTTCATTTTTTTTTAAATATTCAAAAAATTCCTGTGACACACCTAAAGGGTTAATAAACTTCTTGAATGTGGTTTTGAGCACCTTAAGGGGTGCAGATTTTAGAATGGTGTCATTTTAGGTATTTTCTATCATATAGACCCCGCAAAATGGCTTCAAATGTGATGTGGTCCGTAAAAATAAAATGGTGTTGCAAAAATGAGAAATCGCTGGTCAATTTTTAACCCTTATAACTGCCTAACAAAAAAAAAAATTTTGGTTCCAAAATTGGGCTGATGTAAAGTAAACATGTGGGAAATGTTACTTATCAAGTTTTTTGTGTGCTGTATCTCTGTGATTTAAGGGCATAAAAATTCAAAGTTGGAAAATTGCGAAATTTTAAAAATTTTCGCCAAATTTCCATTTGCTTCACAAATAAACGCAAGTTATTTGAATGAAATTTTACCACTAACATGAAGTACAATATGTCACGAGAAAACATTGTCAGAATCTCCGGGATCCATGAAAGCGTTTCAGAGTTATTACCTCATAAAGGGACAGTGGTCAGAATTGTAAAAATTGGCTCGGGAGTTAACGTGCAAACCACCCTTGGTAGTGAAGGGGTTAAGAAATATTTTTCAGCAATTTTTTTTACCGCCAACTCCTTGTTCTCTGGTATTTTAATTTGTATTGGGAGTAGGTATTAGGTGTTTGGGTGATTTTTACTGTGCATCCACCCGATTATGCAGCTTGGTTGATTGACATACATACAGTCATGGCTGAAAGCGTTGGCACCCTTGACATTTTTCCAGAAAATGAAGTACCGTATTTTTTCAGGCAATAAGACACACCTGCTGCAGTTTTAGAGGAGGAAATTAGAAAAAAAAATTGAAGATTGTGGTCAATTCTCTATTAATATCCCTTATCATGGGAAATATATCTATCTATCTCTATTAAGCAGGTGCGTCTTATTGCCTGAAAAAATACAGTAATTCATTTTGTGGAAAAGCGTCAAGGGTGCCAACGCTTTCGGCCATGACTGTATGTATGTCAAACAACCCAGCTGCATATATTATATATATAGAGATAGATATATATATATATCTCTCTCTCTCTCTATCTCCCCCCCCCATCCTGGTATACAGGGGCCCCATTTGGCTGAGTGCAGACGGAGTTTTGAGCCCTGCCGATTTTTCCGTGCAGAATGGAAGAAAACCGCGGGTCAAATGACCTGCATTTTTCCTGCGGATTTCTTCCATTTTTCACGCGGTTTTCATGCGGTTTTTGTGCGGTTTTCCATTGCGGTCTTCCCCCTGCGGATTTGGTAACAGGGGAGATAGAAAACCGCACAAAAGAAGCAACATGCTGCGGATTTTGTACCGCAGGAAAACCGCGCGGAAAAATCCGCAGCGTCTGCACAGCGTTTTTTTTTTCATTCATTTTAAAGGTACTGTACATCACAATGCGGATATGCAACGTTTCTGCGCGGTAAAATCCGCTGCGGAAACGCTGCAAATCTGCATCGTGTGCACATGGCCTTTCAGTCCTGGTACACAACATGGCCCCCCCCTTCAGAAGAGAAACTGAAAAAAAAAACAAAAAAAAAAAACAAACAATCCATTCTCCTTACCTTAGTACCCTTACTACGCTATGTTGTAGCTTCCTGTCCCGAAGCCAGCAGTTGATTTATACTTGTAAGCAGCGCATGGCAGTGACGTCATGCGCTGCCTACAAGCGGAGGACAGCTGCCGGAATACTCACTGCTCTCCACGGTGGGACAATGTGCATGTGGAGCAGTGAATAGTCACTGATCTTAAATAGCGAGCATACTTGATTGCCTGGCACTTGTAGGAGCCAGCAGCTGCTTCTCCTGTGCCTACTATTAACCTCCCCATCCACAGTACGTACATCTGGACTATAAGACGAATCCCCCCCCCTCTGTTTTACTCCACATTTTGGAGGAAGAAAGTGCATCCTATAGTCCGAAAAATACGGCATTTCTCCAAGAAAATTATTGCAAGTACACGTTTTATTATACAAGTTTATTTTCTTTGTGTGCTTTGGTACAACAACAAAAAGAGAGAGGAAACAAGGCAAATTGGACATAATTTCACACAAAACCCCACAAAATCATTGGCACCCTCAACTTAATATTTGGTTGACCACCCTTAGGAATAAGTAACTGCTATAGCTTTCAATAACAATGAAAAAGCTTCTTACACCTCTCAACTGGAATGCTGGGCAACTCTTTTGCAAACTGCTCCAGGTCTTTTATATTTGAAGGGTGCCTTCTCCCAACAGCAATTTTAAGATCTCTCCACAGGTTTTCAATGGGATTTAGATGTGGACTTATTAATGGCCACTTCTGAACTCTCCGGTACTTTGTTTCCATCCATTTTTGGGTGCTTATTGAAATACATCTTGGATCATTGTCTTGCTGGAAGACCCATGACCTAGGATACAAACCCAGCTTTCTGACACTGAGTACTACTTTGCGACCCAAAATCCTTTGGTAATCTTCAGATTTCATGATGCCTTGGACACAGTCAAGACAAAGTGCCAGAGGTAGCAAAACAACCCCAAAACATCTTTGAACTCGCCACCATATTGGACTGTAAGTACGGTGCTCTTTTCTTTATCTGCCTAAATCTATTGACGGTAAACCGTAGAATGATGTGCTTTAGCAAAAAGGTCTATCTTGTTGTCTCATCTGTCCACAAGATGCTTTACCAGAAGGATTTTGTCTTATCTGCATACATTCTGGCAAACTGTAGTTAGTTTTTTATGTCTGTCAGTGGGGTCCAACTGGATCTTCTGCCATGACATTTGAATTGAATGAAATGCTAACGGATAGTTCGCGCTGACACTGTTGCACCCTGAGCCTGCAGGACAGCTTGAATTTCTTTGGAACTTGATTGAGGCTGCTTATCCACCATATCTTTTGTTGCAACCTTTTATCAATTTTTCTCTGCCATCCACATCCAGGGAGATTAGCTAGTGTCAAAGGAACATCGAGATCTCTGGAGATTGACTTGTAACCTTGAGATTGTTGATATTTTTCAACAGTTTTGGTTCTCAAATCCTCAGTTCTATTCTCTTTCTGTTCTCCATGTTTAATGTAGATAAACTATATATTGTGGTTTGCGCTGATGACGTTTCCCCCTATGTTACATACTGCATAGAATATTGTGAGAAAAAAATAAACATTCATCAGGCAGGTGCGAACGCTGTAGCATGATACAGAGGATAATATGCATATAATGATTTATGATTTAGCCAGTTTTGTTGGGAAAAAAAATCATCATCATATTATCCACTGTATCATGCTACAGCCGCCAGCACTTCCCTGATGAATGTTAATCTCCCCCTCCCCACAATATTCTATGCAGTATGTAAAATAGAGGGCAGGTCACTGAAGGATCAGTGACCTGTCATAAGCCCATAAGGATTAATATGTAAGCAAAGCACCACATAAAGCCCCCATCGTTTTAGTCAGTATAACGGCACCAACCTGACAATGTCTGTAAGTTTACTGAGCAGAATGCTGCCGACAGGTTTGCTTTAATAATTTTAACCAAGAAAAGGCCCTATTAACTCTTTTTTGCTTTCCAGTTTTCTTCACTTCACTACATCCTTAGTGTGGTGCACACACAGACACACAATGCAAAGATGTAGTCAACTTCTCCATTCTTATCTGGTTTCAGTTGTGATTTTCATATTGCCCACATCTGTTATTTGCCACAGGTGAGTTTGAATGAACATCACATGCTTGAAACAAAGTTGCTTAATCACAATTTTGGAAAGGTGCCAACAATTTTGTCTGGCGCTTTTTTGGTGCGCTGTGTGAAATTAATATCCAATTTGCCTTTTTTCCCCCCCTTTTTGTGCTGTTCCAAACACACAACACACAAGGGAACACACAAAGGAAATCAACATGTGTACAACAAAACGTGTCATTCCAATAATTTTCTGGAAAAAATTCAAGGGTGCCAATAGTTTCGGCCAAGACTATGCCCAGCAAGTAGTTTTGACATCGCTATACTACATTAATTGGTTTAACCATTCTTTAACCCCTTTCCTACAATGGACGTAATATTCCGTCCATGTGACCTGGGCCCTAAGTCCCATGGACGGAATATTACGTCATAGCGATCAGCGGCGCCCACGTGGTGAGCGCCGCTGATCGCGGCCGGGTGTCAGCTGATTATCACAGCTGACACCCGGCACAATGTGTCAGGGGCGGTCACGGGCCGCCCCTGACACGTTAACCCCTTGCACACCGCGATCAAACACGATCGTGGTGTAACGGGGGTTAAAGGGAAGCATCGGCAGGGAGGGGGCTCCCTCAGTGTTTCCCTGAGCCCCCCACAGCAGCACAATGTGCAGCGCTGCTGCGGGGGGCTCTTTCCCTGCAGGTCCCCGGATCCAAGATGGCGACGGGGACCTTCGGGGGCCTGCAGGGAGCTGACTTCCTCAGTGCCTGCTAAGCGCAGGCATGAGGAAGTCTGCGTCTATGCCTGTGACAGATCGCTGATCTGTCACAGTGATCTGTGATGTGACAGATCAGCGATCTGTCACAGGACAGTGATGTCCCCCCTGGGACAATGTAATAAAGTTAAAAAAAAAAAGTGCAAAAATAATTTTTAAAAAAATCGCTAATTTAAAAAAAAAAAAATATATATACCCTAATAAATTCATTTTTTGGAATTAAAAAAAAAAAACAATAAAAGTACACATATTTGGTATCGCCGCGTCCGTAACGACCCGCCCTATAAAACTGTCCCATTAGTTAACCCCTTTAGCGAACCCCTTAAAAAATAAAAAACGAAGCAAAAAGTAATGATTTATTATCATACCGCCAAACAAAAAGTGAAAACGCGCGATCAAAAAGACGCATATAAATATCCATGGTACCGCTGAATACGTCATCTTGTCCCGCAAAAAACGAGCTGCCATACAGCATCATCAGCAAAAAAATAAAAAAGTTATAGCTCGCAGAATAAAGCAATACAAAAAACGGTAATTAGACCTACCGGTAATTGTGTTTCCAGGAATCCATCCTGACAGCACATTGGAGGACGTCCTTCTCATCCGCAGTGGGACAGGAAACCACGAGAGTTCAAAAGGATCCTCCCCCTACTATCCCTCAGTGATCTCACAAAGTAACACATCTGGATGGATGCAAACATAGTCTTTATTTACACCAACATTCTTCATACACATGTTACATCAGAGTTGTATGGAAAGTATTATCGGGAGGGATCTAACAGTGCTGTCAGGATGGATTCCTGGAAACACAATTACCGGTAGGTCTAATTACCGTTTTCCAGGTCACCACCTGACAGCACATTGGAGTAGTACCAAAGTATATTGGTCCTAGGGTGGGACTACTGCATGGAGTACGTTTCTCCCAAAAGTAAGCTGTGTGGATGCTATGTCTAGTTTATAGTGCTTGGAGAAAGTACTAAGACTGGTCCAAGACGCTGCCCTGCAGATTTGTTCTGCCGAGGCTCCCCCCCTTACTGACCATGAAGCGGCCATGGCCCTGGTTGGTGGGCTCTAAGGTTCCCCGGGGAATCTGACCCTGTGATCTGTATGCTATGCTAATAGTGGATCTAATCCACCTTGCTATTGTTGATTTTGACGCTTTCTTCCCCTTGTTGGGGCCTCTGTATTGCATGAAGAGGTTGCAATCCTGCCTCCAGGGTCTGGTTGCGTCCAGATACCCGAGTTCAGTTTCTCTTACGTCCAAATTATGGAAGGTTCTTTCCCTGTTATTCTTGGGAGACTGGAAAAAGGAAGGGAGTACTACTTCCTGGTTCATGTTAGAGCTCGAGATAACTTTGGGCAGGAAAGCCAGGTCAAGTCTTAGGACTAAACGGTCACTAAACACCTGTAAATAGGGGTCTTGGGTTGATAAGGCCTGCAGTTCTCCTAACCTTTTGGCCGAGGTGACTGCCACTAGAAAGGCTGTTTTGAGAGAGAGATTACCGATATTTATCTCTGCCCCTAGCTGATATGGCTGTTTGCATAGCGTATTGAGGACTAGGTTAAGGTCCCAGGGTGGTATGCTCTTTCTAATTAGGGGTTTTAGCCTTTTCACCGCCCTCGAGAACCGTGCTACCCATGGGTGTGATGATAGAGCTGTGTCGTAGAACACGCTCAAGGCTGCCATCTGCACTCTCAGCGTGCTGGGCGTAAGGCCTTTTCTGAACCCCTCCTGCAAGAAATCAAGTATCTTCGGGATGTTGGGCTGGTCAGTTCCGACTGTCGCCTCTCCACAAAAGCTACAGAACTTTTTCCAGATTTTGTTATATATCGCCGCGGTCACGGGTTTCCTGCTGGCTTGTAAGGTGGAAATAACTTCGTCCGATAGACCTCTTGCTCTTAGGACCTGCCGTTCAGGATCCAGGCTGACAACTGGAAAGCCTCTGGTCTTTGATGTAGGACCGGGCCCTGATGGAGGAGGTCTTCTCTTCTTGGCAGGAGAATGGGTTCCTCGTCCGCTAGTTTCCTGAGTAGGGGAAACCAACTTCTTCTTGGCCAGTAGGGAACCACCAGTATGACCCTGGCTTTGTCCTCGCAGATCTTTCTGAGGACCCATGACATGAGGGGTAGGGGCGGGAAGGCGTACAACAGACCGCTGCTCCAGGATTGTGATAGAGCATCTATTCCTGCCGGATCTCCCAGGGGGTTCAGGGAGTAGAAGGTCCTGAGCTTTGTATTCCATTTGTCTGCGAACAGGTCTATTGTCGGTTGTCCCCAACGATCGCACAGGCTGCTGAACACTTCGTCGTTGAGCTCCCAGCCTGTCGCAGTTATCCTTTTCCTGCTGAGGAAGTCTGCGATCTGGTTCCGGGAGCCCTCCAAATGCACGGCCGAGATTGAGAGGACCTCCTTTTCTGCCCATCTGAAAATCTGATCCGCTAAGCCCTGAAGTGCTGGGTGTCTTGGTCCGCCTTGGTGATGGAGAAAGGCCACTGTTGTGGTATTGTCTGACATAATTTTTACGTGTCTGTTCTTCACGTGAGACCCGGCGACGAGCAGTACTTTCCAGACTGCATGCAATTCTCTGACGTTGGAGGACCTGTTGCTGTCCTCCGGACTCCATCGTCCCTGGTAGTACTTCCCTGCGACATGTCCGCCCCAGCCGAATAGACTCGCATCCGTTGTTACTACAACCTCCGGTGACTGAACCCATGAGACACCCCTCTTTAGGTTTCTCAGAATGGTCCACCACAATAGCGATCTTCTGGCTCGGGGGGGTCAACAGTATCTTGCTGTCCAGTGAGCTCTGTCTTCTGTCCAAGGATGCTAGGACTGCGTGTTGCAGGTCGCAGGAGTGGAACTGACTCCATCTGACACAGGAAATGCATGAAGTCATCAGCCCCAGGACTCTCATTGCGTCCCTGATCGATACTCGATTCTTTGAGAATTGCCGGATCTTCTTCGGCATCATGGTCTGCTTTTCGGTTGGAAGATAAGACATTCTTCTTTCCGAGTCTAGCATGACCCCCAAGAATTTTATTTTGGGCTTGGGTACAAGATCTGACTTCAACCAATTTACGATCCATCCTAAACTCTGCAGCGTGGAGATCACAGACTGACAGTCGGCCCTGAGCTGGGCTGCCGAATCGGCTATAATTAGGAAGTTGTCTAGATACGGGACCACGAAGATGTTCCGGTCTCTTACGTAGGCCACTACCTCTATCATTATTTTTGTGAAAATTCTCGGGGCTGACGCAAGGCCGAAGGGTAGGCAGCGAAACTGATAATGGTAAATCGTGCCGTCTTTTTCGACCGCGAATCTGAGGTACTTTTGGTAATCCGGGTGGATAGGGACATGATAGTACGCGTTTTAGCATGCACATTACTGCTCCCTTCCCCAGGAGTGGAATCGTAGATCTTATTGATTCCATTTTGAAGCGTCTGTATGTTACCCATTTGTTTATGGGTTTGAGGTTTATTATGGTTCTGTTCTCCCCCGAGGGTTTTTTTATTGCGAAGAGGCTTGAGTAGTGTCCTCTGCATTCTTCCTGGGTGGGAACCGGAGCAATCGCTCCCATGAGTAGGAGATCTTGAATGTCCAACCACATGGGGGAAGCGGAACTGAGATGCGAATTGGTGACTAGAAACCTGTTCGGGGGCAGGGAGTTGAATTCTATTTTGTACCCCTGAGAAATGACCTGTAGTACCCAGGGGCTGGAGGTAATTTTCTGCCACTCTCCTGCAAACTTGAGCAATCGCCCCCCTACTCTGGTGGTGTCATTTTTTTCGGGAGCTGGACCCGGGCGGGAAAAGAGGTTATCTCTGTTCCTATTTCTACCCTCGACCCCCTTGGGGTAGCTCCATCGACCCGACTTGCCCTTCCCCCTGTAGTCCGTTCTCTGGTTGTAACAGGGTCTACGAAAGGGCTGATATCTCTTACGCTTCTCTTCAGGGAACCCTTTCTTTTCATCTGAGGCTTTTTCCAGGATATCATCGAGCACGGGTCCGAAGACCCTGCCCCCCGAGAAGGGAATTGAGCACAGCTTATTTTTTTATTGCATGTCGCCTCCCCAACTTTTAAGCCAGATAGCCCTTCTGGCTGTGTTAGACAAGGCCTGGCTCCTGGCCGTGAACCTAACCGATTCTGCCGAGGCGTCGGCCAAAAACCCAGTAGCTAAATTCAGTAAAGGGAGAGACTTCAGAATGGTTTCCCTCGGGGTTCTATCTGATAGATGCTCCTCCAGGTCATCTATCCATAGATGCATGGAGCACGCTACTGACGTTGCAGCTATATTCGTTTTTATGACCGCTGCTGAGCTTTCCCAGGCCCTTTTTAAGAGCCCATCTGCTTTACGATCTAGGGGTTCCTTCAGGCTTGAGGAATCCTCGAACGGAATTGCTGTCTTTTTTGATACCTTTGCCACTGGGACCTCCTCCCAGACTTTGACCTCCTCAGGGTCAAACGGCAGACCAGGGCTGTGGAGTCGGTAAGCCACAGTTGCGACTCCGACTCCTGGATTTTATCAGGCTCCGACTCCTTCATAAATGGCCAATTCATAACAACAAATTTACTGTTGTAAAATATTAAACATCGTGCTTATTCAGTTTCTCACCATCATATAAGTAATCAGACCACTTAGAGCAAAAACTACATTTATTAGAATACAATTAGAATATAGCAAGTAACTTTTATAAACTTTTCTAAACTGTAAGTAAATACGCAATAAACACTTTTATGCAGTTAATAAGAAGAAATCTATAAATTTGTCCTCAGAAAAAGTATTGCCTCTGTCAGATCCTCCTTCATGGATACCCTCAAATCTGATCTAATTATTTTGAGAGCAGAGAACAACCTCTCTACATTAACTTGTGTAGGTGGCAAAGCAGTAACCACTTGGGCAACATCTCTGACAATGTCAGGATACAGAGGAATCGCTTGTTGCACTGTTATTTTTGATGAATGGTCAAATTTCTCAATTTCTTTTAGTGCACATGAAAAATTCTGCTGAAATGTACTGGCTGTGTTCCTTGATGGGGATGACTCTTCTTCTATGCGGGAACGCTTTGCACGGTCCTTGTGATCCAAATATTTTTTGAAATTAAATTCTTCATCAGTTGATGATGAGGGTGAAGATGTGGCAGGACGACCAAATTCTTCTTGTTCCTCCTGACTGTTCTGCAACCCTTTCATCCTTACTGCTATTTCAAACAGAGCTTCTTTTCCTTTACTTAGCTGTTGATCATCTAGAAGAATCCGATGCATTGGGTCTACATAAACAGCTACCAAAAGAATGTTATTTTGTAATAGTAGCTCCTCTCTCCGTTTCATTGATGTAGCAATGCCACTTGCAATTAACCCTCCTCTTTGGGATAGGCGAAACATCAGGTTCTTCCACTCCTTTAAGAAAATACCTGGAGTTAAGTCCTCTGCTTGTAATTTTTTAGTCACTGTAAATGGGTGCTCTAGCAATTTTTCCAGCTCAGTCACCTGATTCCACTGACTTTCATTTAGCGTCAGTTGAGGGTTAGCCATGTCTACAAGAAAGGTTTTCAGTTCAACCAAGCGCTGAATCATTAAGGCCTCTTTCACACATCAGGTTTTCTGCTTCAGGCGCGATCCGGCGCTTTTGACTAAAACCGGATCCGTCGATATGCAATGCCGGATCCCGTTTCCCCCCCATTGACTTGCATTAGAGCCGGATCGAGCCGGATGGCCATGCGTTTCATCCGATTTTCGCCGGATCCGGCAATGTGACGCGATCCGGCGTCTGGAAAAAACGTTGACTAACGTTTTTTGTATCCGTCGAAAAAGGCGGACACGCCGGATCCGGCGTGTCCGGCTTTTTCATACAATGAAAGCCTATGAGCGCCGCAATGCGCCGGATCCGGCGACGGCCGGATCCGGTTTCTTTGGTCTGAGCATGCTCAGTAGCTCTGCCCACAGGACATATATAAAAGCAAGACAATGGGACCCTCAGCCACACCCAACATGCCACCCAAGCCAAGAACCAGGAGCAGGAGAAGGCAGCAGACATCTGCAGCAGCAGCACCATCAGCACCACCCCAAATGGAGCAGCATGCTGAACAGCGGGAGGGGAGTCCAGCAGCAGATGAGAGACGGTAATTATCAAATCCCCCATTCCTCCAAACTAGGGCTATGGAATATCAAGATATTCATTGGCCCTTTGTTTCTCTTTATTCAACAGCCGCCCAATAGATGCAGCAGCAGCAGCAGCAGCAATGGCAGCAGCAGAAACACCACCCACAGCCATGGAGTCTGGCCATGAGGAAGACAGCACATCTTCAGGGAGCCCTCCCTCGCATCGTCAGTGTTTGACGGTAAGTTTTTATTTCCAAAATCCATCATCTCTGTAATATATGTGTATTCATTGCCTTTTATTTCAAAACAGGAATCACAAGATGAAGAGGAGCTCCCAGAAGAAGAAGGAAGGGGTGGACAGACACTTGGAGTGGGCTCACAATTGGTAAGTTTTTTGCATCAAACGCAGAAACACAACATCACACTACACACAACACATAGAAAACAATGTTCTGCAGACCACACACAGCAAACAAATGCCTACATCCAAAGACATAACATTTTTTGTTTTCTTCTCTAGTCTTCCCAATCTGGTGCTCGGCCAAGAGGTCCTCGCAGTGCCTCCCAGGGTCGTCGGCGACAGCAATGCGGCGGTCACCAGCGAGTAAGTATAAATATTTTTGCTTTGTTTTTTTTGCACTTTTTATTTCATTTCTTTTGTGGAGGCTAATTATGTTATTTTTGTCTTTTTCTTTAACAGCCTTCACAGCGTGCTCCCGACTCTGACGGTGAGGATGGAGGGATTGATGTGGACCGCCTCATCGATCTCGTCAGAGAAAGGGAGCCGCTCTGGAATATGGCTGTCCGACGCCACACTGACCTGATCGTTACCCGACGACTCTGGGAGGAAATCTGTTCGCTCCTTGTGGACCGCTGGGAGGACCTCGAAGTTCGGGCCCAGATTAAAGAGCGTAAGTATATACAGTACCGGTTGCTTGATTTAAACCAGTGTTTCCCGAACTCCAGTCCTCGTGGTCCCCACGGATCATGTGTTCAGGATTTCTATTTACTTTGGAAATCCTGAAAACATGACCCCTGGGGACCATGAGGACTGGAGTTTGGGAAACACTGATGTTGTATACTAACCACTTTGTCCTTTCTCGTTTCAGGGGAGAGAATTGTGAAGCGGTGGCGGTCTGTGAGGGATCGTTTCAAGAAGGAGTTCAATAAAGAGATGCGGGCCCCGAGTGGATCTGGAGGACGCAGGAGCAAGTACAAGTACGCACGAGCCCTGTCGTTCCTCCGGGAGACAATGCTCACCAGAAGGTAAATATTACACACCACATGTGACAAAAAAATGTTTAGATGTAACTTTTTTTTTTCAGCCAGGGCCATACCATGTCACTATTTTAATTGTTTTTTTTTCTCTTTATTCCACAGCACGGTGAGCAGCACTCGGGAGCCTGCACGACTGGACCCTTCTGAGGCGATCCCTGAGGAGACCGGCACCGAGGGACACTTCGACCGCCCCGGTACATCTGCACCTTCCCAGCCTTCCCACACATTCGACCCATCTGTTCCATCCACCAGCACAGGAGCATCGTGGCCGCCTACATTACATGAAGCTGCTGGTGAGGAGATCGCTTTCCCTTTACCCCACCCTTCTGCCCCTGCCACCTCTAGTACACCAGCGGGTACTGGGCGGCAGCGGCAGAGGGGTCAGGAAAAGACTTATGGGCCAGAGTTCTTGCATCTGAATGCATCTTTCCAGAACTGTCTAAAAGTCTTGTCAGAGCAAATCTCCGCAGGCTATCAGCAGATCAACTCCAGCATTCTGGAGGTGAAGACACTTCTGCAAACCATGCATTCAGAAGCAAGATCTTCGCCAAACCACACCTTTTTCAGGTCTGTTGTGGAGCGCATGGAAACGCTCTCTCCTGCCCAGCAGATGCATGTAATGCATTCATGCCACGCTGCTCTCCAGCAAGTTACCTCCCAACCTCCTCCTCCCACCACAGTAGTTCCTCCACCTGCACCCCCTCCAGCCACTTTCCATCCTCCCCCTCCTATTACATCTACACCCCCTCCAGCCACTTTCCATCCTCCCCCTCCTATTACATCTACACCCCCTCCAGCCACTTTCCATCCTCCCCCTCCTATTACATACCATCCACCTCCCCAGCACCAGCAACCTCCCCAGCACCAGCAACCTCCCCAGCACCAGCAACCTCCCCAGTACCAGCAACCTCCCCAGTACCTGCAAACTCCCCAGTACCAGCAACCTCCCCAGTACCAGACATCTCCCCACTTCCAGCAACCTGCCCCGTACCAGACATCTCCCCACTTCCAGCAACCTGCCCCGTACCAGACATCTCCCCACTTCCAGCAACCTGCCCCGTACCAAACTCCTTCCCCATACAACTTGCCATCAACATCATCTGCTCCTACAGTCCCTGCCCAACCCTCCACTCCACCACCCACCACCTCTTCTGCTTCCCACATGTCCACCCATTCTGTAGTTTTTTCCACACCTTCACCTCTAACTGTTCCTTCCCCACCACGATCCCAGTCCTCTCTCCACACTCCCAGTGTCGAAGTGTCCCGCAGCCCCTACAGCAGTATTTCCACCACACACTACACAGATTTATAATGTGTGTATTTAAATAAAAATGACCAGTTTTATGGTTTCAAAGCTTTATTAAACAAGTTTATTAAAATTTTAAAAAAGTTTACTAAAAAAAACATTTTTCAATAAAAGTTAAATTATTTTACACTGGTTGTCTGTCATTTCTTTCTGCGGCGAAAAAGGTTAAATACAGGGTATTTAAAAGGTGAAATGGTATTCAAAACTAGGTATATAACTGTGGGTAAATTTTAGCTTTTTGCCACAGTTGTGTTCCTTGTTTGTGTTTGAAGCAAAGTATTTCACCTAAAAAGTTGTGTTTATTGTTGGTGATTTCATAACAATGTACACAACTTTTGTTAAAAGGTGAAATACTTTGCATAAAACACAACCAGGTACACACCTGTGGCCTAAAGCTAAAAATAGAGACCATGACAAGATAGCCAACTTTGGTTGGCAAAGGTATATACTGTTGGTACAGAAGGTACACAAGTTTGGTTGGGCACAAATCTTTCACACTCTGTCATCCTGCCAGTGTACTCTGCCTTGAGGTGACAAAGTATAGTGCAAAATTGTCCCTCATTACTGAAACCGTCACAGAACTTCTAGTGGTAATGTCATGGTAATCTTGCAAGGTGGTTTCTTCAGAGGTGTCCTCAATGGAAATGGGTTCCTTGCAGATAACAAAATTGTGGAGTACCACACACGCTTTGATCACCTCGTCCACAATTTCTGTCTTGAGGTTGATCGCAGTCAATAGGACCCGCCATTTGGCTGTCAGAATACCAAAGGTACATTCAACCATTCTTCTTGCTCTTGTGAGGCGGTAATTAAAAATGCGTTTTGGTCTTGTCAATCCTCTGCTTGAGTACGGTTTCAAAAGGTGTTCTGACAGCTGGAAGGCTTCATCCCCTACACAGACAAATGGCATAGGTGGACCAGATGTTTGCGGCAGCGGTCTAGGTGGTGGGAACTGGAAGGTGTTTCCATACAGTTTACGCCCCATGGCAGACAGTTTGAAAACTTGAGAGTCATTGGAGCGGCCATAGGCCCCAATATCAACCGCAATAAATTTGTATTCCGCGTCAGCGATGGCCATGAGGACAATTGAAAAATATTTCTTGTAATTGAAATATTCCGATCCCGATCCAGCTGGCTTTACAATGCGGATATGTTTCCCGTCCACAGCGCCCAAGCAGTTGGGAAACTGACATATCTGTTGAAACTTGTCAGCAATTTCAATCCACCTCTCTGTTGTGGGCTCTGGTAAAAACTCTTCAGCTAAGGAGTCCCACAGTGCACGGCATGTGTACTTCACTATTCCAGATATGGTGGAAATCCCGAGTCTGTACTGGAAATGCAGTGACGAAAGGGATTCTCCAGTTGCAAGAAATCTGTGGGGAATTAAAAAACAATAAATTAGTTTTAAATCACAGCATTACATACCAAAACTGAGCTATAACACTTGGAGATACAAACTACCACCAACAAGATTGCAGTGAAAGTGTGCTCTGATGCGATCACATCCAATAAATGTGGCTTACCTTAAAGTCACCATCAGACGCTCTGTGGGTGAAACAGAGAAGCGGCAATAGGTGTCCGCTTTTCTTATGAGGTGTGCAATGCGCTCCACCAAGTAATCAAAATTCTCCATTTTCATCCTAACATATCCAAAAAATTTATCCGGGTTTCGTCGAAGGTCCATGCAGAGTGTAGAATAGACCCCACGCGTCATTCTCTTGGCTGTGATGGGGTGGATCCACAAACGTCGTCTACGATGCCTGATGCGCTGCTGTCTCGCTCTCTCCTTCTCCAGAACAATCACCCTCAAACGATTCGCCTCCGCTATAAAATCCGCCAAATTCTTCAAAATATTTCCAATGACAACATCCATCTTCGCCAGTAACTTGCTCTTCTCTCAAACCTGCACTTTCTCCTCTACAACCTGTCAGAGAAGGGCTGTAGGAACATGCTATATATAGTTTTCCAGTAGCCAATCCCGTTCGGAAGGCCACAAGGGTCAATTTTAAAAACCGGATCCGGCGTAATCCGTCGAAAAACGGATAGAAAAACGGATGGACCGGATGAGATGGATCCGGTTTTGTCTGTCAAGAAAAAGACGGATCCGGCAGAAAACCGGATCCGTCACATCCGGTTTTACTAAACATTTGCCGGATCCGGCGTTCCGGCATGACGCCGGATCGCGCCTGATGCCGAAAACCTGAAGTGTGAAAGTAGCCTAAGTAAGTACTGCCCCATCGTGTGGCTTGATCAATAATTGCCCCTTTTCCAGCACGTCTCTTCAAAATTGAGTCAACTTTAGGGGTTCTAGCAACAGTAGCCAATTTTCTCACCTTGCCAATCAGTGCAGCAGCATGTCCTTCTTGCAGACTGTCTCTTATAGCCAGCTGTAGCGTATGCACAACACAGCGCATGTGATGAATGAAAGAACATATTGACACAGTTTCAACAAGATCATCTAAACTATCATGTTGCTGTTCATCTGAAGCAACTTCAGTTTGCTCCTCAGTTACAATACTGTGTTCCTCTATTTCAAACATTTCTGTGTCTGTGGACCCAGAATGTTCTTCTAGCTGCTGGTCACCATCATTACTCTCATTCATTAGCTTAATAGTACTTATCATATTTGAAGCATTGTCAGTTACGACAGAAAGAACTTGCTCTTTTTTAAGTTCATAGTCTTGCAGAACTTTTCCACCAAGACCTGGAGAAACTCACTGGTGTGATGAGCTTTGGTGTCTTTTACTGCCAATGTCTTGGTAACTATTTCATTTTTGTCACAAACAAATCGGACATTGATGGCAAAATAGTTCACTCTGTGACGTGTGCAGGCATCCATTTTAAGAAACAATTCGATTACTAATTTTCTAATACTCTCTCTCTCCAGAGAAACACCAAGCTTGCGGGCCATTTCCCCATTCAGACACATAAAATCTGGTCGTGAAAATAATGAAATAGGCACACTATCCTTTACAACAAGCTCTATGATCTGTTTTTTAAATGTATCTACTGTCATTGTCACAGTAACTTTGTCACTGACAAAATATCTTGCAACTGATGGCTGCAAAGTTCTCTGCTCCTTTGTTTGGCTGGAAGAGCTGGGCACTGGTTCATTGGTTTGGATGCAGTCTTTCTCATCCACTGCTTTCAGTACTTCTGGATGAAAGCGCTGTAAATGTCTCTTTAGATTAGAAGCTCTGGTAGGAGCATTTTTATCTTTGCCTGAATATGCACTCATCTTGGCTTCACAGCATTTGTTTCCGTCTGGATCATTTGTCATACACTGACAGACATGTTTTCTATCTTGAGTGATGGTGAAATGTTCAAATACAGCTGATTTAATGTGATGCTTCTTTGACATTCTCAGGTTTTTAATTCTGCATTCACAATTCAAATGACAATTGTTTTTCCTAAAAACAATTGTACAAAATTATTGCCAGGTCGTACAACTGATATAGTGGTCAGTAATACTATTATTCCTCATGTACTCACAGTTAACTGATGCAAAGTTTGTTGCAAGGATAATACTTCTTACAGTCTTCCTCTTCTGAGTAGCAGGCAGCTGTGAGATGCTTGGAAGACGCACACCTAGTATGATCTAGTCTAGAGGAGGAGCTTTACTACTAAGAATTTGCAACACATTTTCACTTTCAGTTTCATACATTGTAAGTAGGGGGGTTGGAGGAGCATGAGGTTAACCAAGTATAAGATTAGATAAGGGCAGTGGAGAACAGTGACACACAAGAAGTAAGAAATGTCTCTATCTCCAGCAGAACTGCTTATCACTGTTGTTCATAGTTTGATAGAACATATATATTTGAGTAACATTTATAAAATTCATATGACAGTTCAATTATGAAATATTAATACATTTTTTTTAAAGCTGGAGTCGGAGTCGGTACATTTCTACCGACTCCGACTCCAACCAAAACTAACTCCGACTCCACAGCCGTGCGGCAGACGAAGCCTAAAGTCTCTGGGGATAGTTAAACTTTTCTCTGCCTCCTCCCATTCCTCCAGTATCATTGCCCGTATGTGGGTATTTACTGGGAAGACCATTGAAGTCTGGGAGCGCAACCCTCCAAACATTTCGTCCTGAATTGAGCGGGAAGGAGGGGGTTCCTCGATCTGCATAGTTTGCCGTACCGCCCCTAATAGTTCGTCTGTATCCCAGACGAAAACAGATATTTCCTTCCCCTTTCCGGGTGCTCTCTGATCTCCTCCTCCTCTGCATCTGATTTGGACAGAATGTCTTCAGACGACGTATCCGATTCCCTCTGTCTCTTCCTGGATAAGTGGGGATTCGCCTGCGGGGTCTGGGAAGTGGCTAGACCGGATACCGAGGCCTGTACTTCCTCTCTGATTATCGCTCTCATGTTAGACATGAAAGTATCCTGCTCCTCCCCCACTCTAAGCTTTGCACAAGCGCCACAGAGGGTCTTTTGCCACGTGTCCTTTAGCTTCTTAGAGCAAACCGGACACTTCTTATCCTTCCACTTAGGGTCCTATCTCTCAGAGGTGGAGGCTCCCCCCTAGAACATATAAAATACGGGTTCTGTGGGGTCTATCGTTATGGGCTCTGCAGTGACCTCTTCAGAGGTTACTCACGTGACCCTGACTCTCTGCTCCCGTCTCCATCTTCTGGTCCTCCACTGGTAATGGTGGATCGCTGTCTGTCGGCCACTGTGGAGACACAGACCTGTGAGTGTCGATGGTTCTCCCCCTGGCCCCCCGGAGCAGAGCCTGTGTCCACCTTGTCTGTGCCGTCTGCGACAAAGCAGTCCCGCTGGGCCTAGACTGGCTGGTGGCACCGTTGGTCCGTTCCTACGGACGCCTGCCCACTTCCCTGGTGGGCCGATACCGCTGTGATCTGTGGGACCGGGTGGTGGCTGACAGCGGGCTTTTGGCGACGCGACCGGAAGTGACACCTCCCCGGCCGACGACGTGACGCGTCCCCGGCTGATGACGCGACCGGAAGTGACGCGTCCCTGCTGATGACGCGCCCCCCGGCCTGCGACGCGCGCCCTGCTCCTGCCGAAAGTAACGTGCCCGTTCTGTGTAGCGCGCCCCGTGGATGGGGCCGACTGCTGCGGCGCCCTCGGCCTTCCTCCTCTGACTCCGGGTACCGGCGACGGGTTCTCCAGGCAGGCAGGTGCGGTCGCTGTCGGTGAGCCGCTTGTAGGCTCAGTCGGCTCCCAGAGGCGGTCTGGCGGTTGTGGCGTCCAGAGTCGAGAGCCCCCGTATGGAGGAAGCGACTCTGTATCCGGGAGCAGCGCTACACCGGGATAGCTGAGGGACCCTTTATCGGGTTTCAGTTGCAGATTTCTCCAGGTAGGAAGGGAAAAGCTGGGCCCCCCAGATCCTGACTATCTGCATGGAACGGACATTCCTCTCGTCGTTCCTATCCGCAGTGGGACAGGAAAAATACTGGAGGGATGGTAGGGGGAGGATCCTTTTGAACTCTCGTGGTTTCCTGTCCCACTGCGGATGAGAAGGACGTCCTCCAATGTGCTGTCAGGTGGTGACCTGGAAATAATTATTTTTTATATAAAATTGTTTTCATTGCATAAAAGCACCAAAACATTAAAAAACTACCTAAATGAGGTATAGCTGCAACCGTACTGACCCGAAGAATAAAACCGCTTTATCAATTTTACCGCACGCGGAATGGTGTAAACGCACCCCCCAAAAGAAATTAATGAAACGCTGGTTTTTGTTTATTCTGCGTCCCAAAAATCAGAATAAAAAGCAATTAAAAGATGTCACGTATCCGAAAATGATACCAATAAAAACGTCAACTCGTCCCACAAAAAATAAGACCTCACATGACTCGGTGGGTCAAAATATGGAAAAATTATAGCTCTCAATATGTGGTGATGTAAAAACTATTTTTACAATAAAAAGCGTCTTTTAGCGTGTGACAGCTGCGAAAAATAAAAACCGCCATAAATAGTAAATCAAACAGTGTTTTACCCCCACTTATGGGGTATCAGCCTACTCAGGACAAATTGCAAAACAACTTTTGGGGTCCAATTTCTCCTGTTACCCTTAGGAAAATAAAAAATTGGGGGCAAAAATATCATGTTTGTGGAAAAAAATGATTTTTTTTATTTTCACGCCCGGGCGTTATAAACTTCTGTGAAGCACTTGGGGGTTCAAAGTGCTCACCACACATCTAGATAAGTTCCTTAGGGGGTCTAGTTTCCAAAATGGGGTCACTTGTGGGGGGTTTCCACTGTTTAGGTACATCAGGGGCTCTCTAACCGTGACATGGCGTCCGATCTCAATTCCAGCCAAAAACGTCAAATGGTGCTGCTTCCCTTCCGAGCTCTGCCATGCACCCAAATAGTGGTTTACCCCCACATGTGGGGTATCAGCGTACTCAGGACAAATTGCACAATAACTTTTAGGGTCCTGTTACCCTTGGGAAAATAAAAATTGGGGGTGAAAAGATCATTTTTGTGGAAAAAATATGATTTTTTAATTGTACGGCTGTACGTTATAAACTTCTGTGAAGCCCTTGGGGGTTCAAAGTTCTCACCACCCATCTAGATAAGTTCCTTGGGGGGTCTAGTTTCCAAAATGGTGTCATTTGTGGGGGGTTTCCACTGTTTAGGTACATCAGGGGCTCTCTAAACGTGACATGGCGTCCGATCTGAATTCCAGCCAATTTTGCAATGAAAAAGTCAAACGGCGCTCCTTCCATTCTGAGCTCTGCCATGCGCAGAAGCTGTGGTCCCCCCCCAACATATCAGGTATCAGCGTACTCAGGACAAATTGCACAATAACTTTTCCAGTCTAATTTCTCCTGTTACCCTTGGTAAAATAAAAAAAAATTGAACCTGAAGTATTTTTTTTGTGAAAAAAAGTTAAATGTTCATTTTTTTTAAATATTCAAAAAAATTCCTGTGACGCACCTAAAGGGTTAATAAACTTCATGAATGTGGTTTTGAGCACCTTAAGGGGTGCAGTTTTTAGAATAGTGTCACTTTTGGGTATTTTCTATCATATAGACCCCTCAAAGTGGCTTCAAATGTGATGTGGTCCGTAAAATAAAATGGTGTTGCAAAAATGAGAAATCGCTGGTCAACTTTTAACCCTTATAATTTCCTAACAAAAAAAAAAATTATGGTTCCAAAATTGTGCTGATGTAAAGTAAACATGTGGGAAATGTTATTTATTAATTTTTTTGTGTGCCGTATCTCTGTGATTTAAGGGCATAAAAATTCAAAGTTGGAAAATTGCGACATTTTTAAAATTTGCCAAATTTCCATTTTTTTCACAAATAAACGCAAGTTATTTGAATGAAATTTTACCACTAACATGAAGTACAATATGTCACGAGAAAACAATGTCAGAATCACCGGGATCCATGGAAGCGATTCAAAGTTATTACCTCATAAAGGGACAGTGGTCAGAATTGTAAAAATTGGCCCGGGAGTTAACGTGCAAACCACCCTTGGTAGTGAAGGGGTTAAAGAACTTTTTCTGATAATTTTAGGAGGATCAGCCTGGAAAAAAAAAAAAACGCCGTATGGTCATACCTTTATATTAGCCCACCCTGGCTAACCAAGGACAGAACCTTAAGAGCAACAGAAAATGGTCTCTATCCACTGTCTCGAATTCTGGGCCCTTCATTTTTATCCCATTTCTTTTTTTAAGTGAGATTGGAGGAGTCTATACCCCCCTTCCCCCCCCCCCCCCCCCGCAACCAATATTATTTTGAAATCTGCACCCCTCAAAGTATTAAAAACTGCTGTCAGGCAATTTAACCTGGAAGTCACTTCATATTAATGCACAGTGAAATAAAAAAAGAGAAAGATTATTAATTAATGGTTTACACTAATTTATTGCTAACAGGCCACCATACCTGGCAGATCGCAAGGCCGTTACTCAACCATGGATTGCCATGGTAACCATCAGGACCACACGATTTGTGTTCACAGAGTTCCGATGAAGTCAAAGAGGTAATCTCTCTCGCCTTGTTAACCACCTAGATCAGGGGTGGGGAACCTCAGGGCCCAGGGCCAATTACGGCCCCTAATGACCTTTTATCCGGCCCCCGGGCAGATTCTCAGGTACTGCAGTGCTTTGGCAGGGAGTTGTATTTTGACTGCCACCAGCTCCTTAATTTCTTCTTACTCTGTGAGCATACACACGCATTGTTCACTAGTGAACACTGAAGGGTATGCAATGAAAGATTACGTCCTGACACCAGTGCCAGTCAGGATGTACTTTGTGGGCAGAGTTTGTACGGCCCCCGAAGGATGGTATAAATATCCAAATGGCCCTTGGCAGAAAAAAAAGATTCCTCACCCCTGACCTAGATGGATGCTATTGACAGAAGCAAACTTTAAATCATAGTTAAAGGGAATCCCTAAGCAGGATCAACCCTCCTAAGCCATCTTTATGGGCACGCCACGTGGGTAAGATACCTTGCTGTCTGCAATCCTATATAAGATTAGAAAACATGGATTTCTCTGGAATATGTTAAGAGTTTGAGACATGTAATGACTGACTGTCTGACCTCCTGACCTACATGTCTCACACTGGTAACGTCCCCTTTCATTTAAAATAAATCTCTGAGAATCTGTCTGTTGATCCATCCATGACTATTAACTAGTTAAATGCCGCTGTCAAACGGTGACTGCGGCATTTAAATGGCGCTTCAGGAAATCGTGCCAGAAGTACGTCCACCAGCGACCAGCGTCAAGCGATCCTGGAGACCTCTATGGTCGTCAGTGCCGGATTGCTGTGAGCACCACCCAGTGGTCAGCGCTCATAGCAAGTCAGCAATTCTACTACATAGAGGCGGGTCTGACCATCGCCTCTATGAAGCAGAGTCGATTGGGCTATGGCAGCTTCTAGTCTCCCATGAAGGCTATTGAAGCATGCCAAAAGTTAAAGAAAAAGGTTTTTAAAAATAGTAAAAAAAAAAAGTCAAAAATATAAAAGTTCAAATCACCCACCCCCTTTTGCCCCACTCAAAATAAAACAAAAATAAAAAACATACATATTTGGTATTGCTGCTTTCCCAATCGCCCGATCAATAAAAAAGGAATAACCTGATCGCTAAACGGCGTAGCGAAAAAAAAAGTCAACACGCCAGAATTATGTTTTTGGTCGCCGCGACATTGCATCTTTTTGTGTGATGGGCTCTTAGTTTTTATTTGCACAATTTTGGTGTATAAACAATGTTTTGATCCATTTTATTGGATTGGAGTAGCAAGTGAAGTGATGATTCTAGCATTGCAATGGTTTTTCTTCATTACATTTACTATAGAAGTTAAGTCATTTTATATCTCGATCAATAGGACCATTACTGTTACCATATAAGATTTTGTTTATTTTCAGAATTAGAAAAGGGATCCCATTTCAGAATTTATTTTTTTTAGCTTTAGGGGATTTTAACCTCTATTTTTTTTAATATATGCACAATTAAAAACACTACTCCAGCATTTTTTTCCTTCATTTTACTGCTGACTGGGGTAACTAATGCAAGTTCCCTGCTCCTAGAATTATACCCACCAGCCGCCATCTTTATCCGTTATCGTCGCCTCTCCAAACATCTTCTGCAGATTGTGACCTGTCAGAAGTCGCCTACTCCATGCAAGTCTACGAGAGCCATAACAAGGCTCTGATAGACTTACATTGAGACCTTGTGACATCACTTGTGGGGTGGGGTAGGGAGGCTAGGCTCTGCTCGCCAAGTTTTCGCTTTACAATGCATACTGGGAGTGAGCTCTCTTGCTGGCTCATTACTTCTGATCAGAGCCAGAGAGTGCGTGTACTGTCACTGTGCTTTAAAAATAATATTGCACAGTGACAAGATCCTACTGAACAGAGACTAGCCTAGCTCCTGAAATGGACATCACTGATGATGCTTTGTCTCAAGGAGGGGGTAGAGGCTGTGTCAGTGACTGTAATGTCTGCCCCCTGTTGTCATACGGTTTGAGTATCTCAGCATGCAGAGGGGGGTTCTCAAATTTTTAACCTTCAAAACAGAAAGTAGGTAAAAAATATGGACTTATATGGACTTATTAAAGTACACTAGAAAAGCGATTAGATTATGACATTAAATATTTAGGATTAAAATAAATATTAGTTTCAGGCCATCCCTTTAAGATGCCTTCTGAGTCTGAATCCTTTATGGGATTGAAGAATTACAGACTATATAAACTGGGTTCTCTTCTTATGGCCGAAGGTCAGATGAAGCACTCGATTTTAAGTCCTTCACCTGAACCGGTCTTAACCAGTTAAATAAAATAAAAAATAAATCTTTATTTTTATATAGCGCTAACATATTCCGCAGCGCTTTACATTTTGCACACATCATCATCACTGTCCCCGATGGGGCTCACAATCAGTTAGTTAATGACGATCAATAAGTCTTTTAACTGACCTGCGATAAAACAGACAGGCATCCCCTGACGGTGACAATCCTGTAGCAGTCGGCTGTACACTATAGCTGACAACTTGCTGCATCAGCTTAGATTAGCAAGATTAGTGTTGGCACAGACCATGGCCGTTTTAACCCCTTAGATGGTGCTGTCAATAGTGACTACATCATCTAAGTGGTTAACAGAATGTGGAAACTTCCTCTTTAACCCAATCGGCACTCTGAGATTATGATTGTGTGGTCCTGATGTTTGCCATGGCGGTACGAGGCCAAATAATGGCCTTAGGGTCTGAACACTTATGACCATGTGATATTCCAGTTTTTCTAAATTTGCAAATGTGCAGGGTGTACATTAATGAGAAAAAAATGAGCTTTTTAAAATTTACCAAATGACTGCAATGAGAGTGAAAAATTGAAAGGGGTCTTAATACTTTCGGTACCCAGTGTAAGTGGCACATTAGTGGAGAAAGTAGCAGATTTCTCCAATAAGATATATTACAAAGGTTACATATTTTGACATACAGCATTTTCAGCAAGGTTTGGTAAATGACTATGTAAAGTAGCAAAAGGCATTGAATGTAAACTAGATCAGAGTCAGGGAAGCCACACAAAGATATTGTGTTTTGGGAAATCCAATGAACACTAGTATATGTTAACTAGAAATAAAAGCATCCTCTTTTTACTGTGCTGTGAACTCAAAGGTGTTTGCTGCATTAAATCGCTCCCTTAAATCTCCACATAGGGTTTTATAATCTAAATTTTCCATGATAAACTTACTGTGCACAGGCAGGGGCCCCATTGACTTCAAGTAACCAGACATTCAAATCTTCATCAACCATGAAGTCAAAGCCAAAGAGCTGGAAACTCTGGTAGGGTAAATGCTTCGTACTGATTGCAGGTTCTATACAAGTAAGACAGATCCTAAATGGAACAAGAATTATACATGAACTCCATCAAAATTGGCATTCAGCACTGTAAGGAGATTATAACATATACAATATAGAAAAGGTGAGCCTTTTAGCCCTTGTATTCTGTTTATCGCACCCCACCTGCTTATAGCTCACACCAGGCTGCAGCTTTTGTGTTACCTAGAAATTACACCACAAAAACACCAGGACAAATGACACAAAAACTTAAAACTCCAGAAAATGCTACGTTTGGGTCTACACATTTTCAGAAAAAAGAAAATTACAGCTATAAATGCCGAGTTAGCAAACGTGTAGCATTTACATACAGTATACAGTATGTCGGAAAAAAGTATCCATCATCATTACATTCGGGGGGGGGGGGGGAGATTCTAGCAGGGGATTCCCGAAGGCAGGCCTCGCTAATAAAGGATTTTTTCACTTTTTATCTGTCATTGATGCTATTGATTCTCAAATAAATGCCAGAGCCTGATAAAGGTTGTCCCCTTTAAGACAACCTTGTGCCGGTTTGAAAGAAGAAAAAAAAAAATTAACCATGTTGTACTTACCTTGATCCACTGTCGAGTCTTCTTGCTCCCGCAGTCTGGCAATGGCATTGACATAATCTTGACAGCGCTGCAGCCAGTGAGCTCTGCCCGCGTAGATGGAACCCCCCCCCCCCCCCTTCTAGTGCTTTTGAACTCACCAATAGGCAGCGACGGAAAGTAGTCTGTGCATCCAGGGAAGGCAAATACAGCCTTTTTGTTATTTTTTAACAAACTGCAGATAGGGCAGAACATGGACTGAAAAGGGACAATCCTGTTAATATTTATACAGGGTGGGCCATTTATATGGATACACCTGGGTGGACCATTTATAAAGTTGGATCCAAAATGGCCGACTTCAAAATGGCCGCCATGGTCACCACCATCTTGAAAAGTTTCCCCCCTCCCATATGCTAATGGGCCACAAACAGGAAGTTGACATCACCAACCATTCCCATTTTATTTAGGTGTATCCTTATACATGGCCCACCCTGCAGTAGCCAATTGGCTGCAGCGGTCACATGACAAAGAATGAGAGACAGCAGTGCTGGTCTGGAAGGCAAGTATACATTTCATATTTAATGTAGAACTCTGGGAAACTCCTAAGAGGATGTCCACTACTTTAACAATATAAAGAATTTCCCTTATTATTTTCCATCTCTTCTTTTAACTCAATGTCTATATTTTGCAACAAGTGTCTATGAGCCTACTCCACTGCACACAAAAGTTTTTCCACGTAATAGTAGGCTGATTGACAGGTCTGTTCTCAGAGGACTGCAGTCACAAATGAGCAGAGAGTCACTAAGGTGGAAAGGTGAGCCAGTAGAACAATGAATGTATTAACCGCAAAAGGACCAGGTAAGTTTTCGCTTTGTTTTTTTTCCTCTGCTTCTTCAAGAGCAATAAAATTCATTTTTCACTGTCATAGCCATATGAACAAGGTCTTGTTTTTTGTGGGATTAGTTGTACTTTTGAACAACATTTTTTCATTTGATGTACTGGGAAAAAAAAAAAATCATAGTGCAGTTTTTATGGCGCTCATTGTGCAGTAAAAAGGACTTTACGCTATAAAATTCTACAAGTCAGTACTGTTACCATACTTTGAAAAAAAATATTTTGCATGGCTGTAAGTAATGAAAACATTTGTAAAAAAAAGAAATTTCGCTTGAGTCACCTCAAGTCCCATAATGTTTTCAATTTGTCCGGTTGACGTAGCTCTAGGAGAGCTCCTACAGATCCCAATATGACGTTTCGACTGCTTCCACATTATATAGTAAAGTTTTTTTTCACTCAGTTTATACCAATCATGATTATTCATTTTATATTTTCATAAATTATACTTTTTCGGACGTGGAGGTACCACATTTATTTTAACATCTTTATTTATAATGAGAAAAGGGGGCAGATTCAAATATTTATAATTTTTACATTTCAGTATTATTAAAAAAAATCTCTAGTCCCTTTTGATGACTTGAGGCTGCGTTTCTTTGATTGCCAATACTATATACTGTCTTACAGTAGTAAAAATCAAGGTCTCTTATGAAAGCAAGTCACGAGTCTTCAGTACACCCCCAGCTCTGATGGCAATCTATCGGCACCCAACGCCACATATAACCGAAGATAACAGCTGAAACACAGCCATCATCTGCTGGGAATGGTGTGGGTTCGTTGCCCGAGCCCACTAGATACACCCGCTCTCGACATTAAGTTGGTTGGGAAGAGAATTATATCCCCTCATATTTGTGAAAATAAAAATAAGGCCCATAAAAACAATAATTACCATTGGGTTAAAAGGAAATACAATGATAAGTATGTGAACTTGTGTTAATGCATACAAGTGGCCACTTATAGATACACATATACCTACAAGTCATACACATATACCTACAAGTCAGATACCTTATTATTTGCTTTATCTGCCAAAGGATGCTGTTCTCTAAATTGATATTTAAGGATGTCATAAGGTACTGATTGAACTCTTCAAAGAACATCTCATTTCCTTCTTCGTATCTCCCATAGTTTTTTGAATGCTCCTTCTGGATGCAGTGATTAGTTAAGTGACTTGTCATGTCTTCAAAGTCAGAGTCATTGTATGGTTCAGATGACGTTCTCAAGACTCCCTCACGATACAGGAAAATGTTATACTGATTATCAACAAGGACCCAGCTCCTGAAAGACATTAATACTGTAACAATATAGATGTACCTGTCAATCACACCTCTAGTAGAATAAGGATCTTTAAAGCGAACCAGTCAGCTGTTTTTGCCGCTATAAGATGCGGTCACTGCCTTTCAAGGCTTATCTACAGCATTCTATAATGCTGTAGATAACCCCGGTCTGACCTGCAAGATAAGAAAAATAAGTTTTATTATACTCACTCAAGGGCGGTCCGGTCCGATGGGTGTCACAGGTAAGGGTCCGGCGCCTCCCATCTTCTTGCAATGCTGCTCTCCTGTGGCTTCACAGCTCCCCCGCATCATGCTCCCGCGCAGGTGTACTTATCTGTCCTATTGAGGGCAGAGCAAAGTACTGCAGTGCGCAGGCACCAGGAAAGGTCAGAGAGACCTAGCACCTGCGCAACGCAGGAATTTGCACTGCACTCAACAGGGCAGATAAGTAGGCCTGCGCGGGAGCATGATGCACGGGAGCATGATGCGATGCCAGGGAGCCATGAAACAATCAGGAGGGTGGCGTCACAAGAAGATGGGAAACGCCACACCAGGAGCTGCGACACCAATCGGACCGGACCGCACCGGAACTCCCCCCGGGTGAGTATAATAAAACTTATTTTTCTTATCTTTTAGGTCAGACCAGGGGCTTATCTACAGTATTATAGAATGCTGCAGTTATATAAGCCCTGAAAGGCAGTGGCCGCATCTAATAGCGGCCAAAACAGCTGACAGGTTCCCTTAAAGCATATTGTCACTAAAATGCCAGACCATTTCAGAGAAAAGTATATCTGTCTATCTATAATAATAAATGCCCTAAGCAACTTCCGGTTGTAACAACTTCCGTCCAGTTGTAACCGGTGACGTCACCGCACACCTCTTTCCATGTTAACCCTCAACACACACACTCCACTCACCTTTCACCATCTCCACTCACGTCCACTCACTCTTTCACTCCACATACGACCCTTTCTCTTACTCCGTCTCTCATACTCACGCCGTCATCGCCGCTGATCCACGATCCCCAACATCTTCTTCCGCCGGCGCCATCCTGGATCCAGACGTCCTCCACGCCGGCGACATGTTCTTGCGGCGACGCCATTTTGGATCGGCGAAATCCCGCGATAGTCAAGATGGCGTCGCCGTAAGAACATGTCGCCGGCGAGGACGACGTCGGGATCCAAAATGGCGTCGGCGAAAACTCGCGAGATTTCGCCGACACCATTTTGGATCCCGACTTCGTCCACGCCGGCGACATGTTCTTGCGGTGACGCCATTTTGGATCGGCGAAATCCCGCGATAGTCAAGATGGCGTCGCCGCAAGAACATGTCGTCGGCGAGGACGACGTCGGGATCCAAAATGGCGTCGGCGAAAACTCGCGAGATTTCGCCGACGCCATTTTGGATCCCGGCGTCGTCCACGCCGGCGACATGTTCTTCCGGCGACGCCATCTTGACTATCGCGGGATTTCACGATACTCAAGATGGCGTCTCCGCAAGAACATGTCGCCGGCGTGGACAACGTCTGGATCCAGGATGGCGCCGGCGGAAGAAGATGTCGGGGATCGTGGAGCAGCGGCGATGACAGCGTGAGTATGAGAGACGGAGTGAGAGAAGGGGTCATATGTGGAATGAAAGAGTGAGTGGAGATGGTGAAAGGTGAGAGAAGTGTGTGTGTGTGTTGAGGGTTAACATGGCAAGAGGTGTGATGCTATCGCATCCTCCCGATGCGATAGCATCGGGCCATAATCTAGTAATCTATAATTGTGCAGCCAGGCTCCAAGGTTTGGGCAGCATGAATTGGGTGACTGGATCCCTTAAAGATTAAACTGAAAAAGTCACAGGAGACTACCCATCTAATAACAACGAGATCCTAGGACCACTTCTGATGTACTGATAGCATTTACTTCAGGAAAAAAACAAATTAAGGCAACACTATAAACAATTAACAATATACACTACCGTTCAAAAGTTTAGGGTCACTTAGAAATTTCCTTATTTTTGAAAGAAAAGCAGTTTTTTCCAATGAAACTAACATTAAAATGATTCAGAAATACACTCTATACATTGTTAATGTGGTAAATTACTATTCTAGCTGCAAACATCTGGTTTGTAATGCAATATATTCATAGGTGTATAGAGGCCCATTTCCAACAACCTTCACTCCAGTGTTCTTATGGTACTTTGTGTTTGCTAACTGTGTAAGAAGGCTAATGGATGGTTAGAATACCCTTGAAAACTCTTGTGCAAGTATGTTAGCACAGCTGAAAACAGTTTGGCTGATTAGAGAAGCTATAAACCTGACCTTCCTTTGAGCTAGTTGAGAATCTGGAGGATTGCATTTGTTGGTTCCATTAAACTCTCAAAATGGCCAGAGAAAAAGAACTTTCATGTGAAACTCGACAGTCTATTCTTGTTCTTAGAAATGAAGGCTATTCCAATGCGAGAAATTGCCAAGAAACTGAAGATTTCCTACAACGGTGTGTACTACTCACTTCAGAGGAGAGCACAAACAGGCTCTAACTAGAGAAGAAAGAAGTGGGAGGCCCGGCTGCACAACTGAGCAACAAGACAAGTATGTTATAATCTGTAGTTTGAGAAATCTATTCCTCACAGGCCTCAACTGGCAGCTTCATTAAACAGTAAACGCAAAACGCCAGTGTCAATGTCTACAGTGAAGAGGCGACTCAGGGATGCTGGCCTTCAGGGCAGAGTGGCAAAGAAAAAGCCATATCTGAGACTGGTTAATAAAAGGAAAAGATTAATAAGGGCAAAAGAACAGACATTGGACAGAGGAAGACTGGTAAAAAATGTTATGGACAGACGAATCCAAGTATGAGGTGTTTGGATCACACAGAAGAACATTTGTGAGACGCAGAACAACTGAAAATATGCTGGAAGAGTGCCTGACGCCATTTGTCAAGCATGGTGGAGGTAATGTGATTGTTTGGGGTTTCTTTGGTGCTGGTAAAGTGGGAGATTTGTACAAGGTAAAAGGGATTTTGAATAAGGAAGGCTATCACTCCATTTTGTCATGTTATGTCATACCCTGTGGACTGTGCTTGATTGGAGCCAATTTCATCCTACAACAGGACAATGATCCAAAGCACACCTCCAAATTATGCAAGAACTATTTAGGAAAGAAGCAGCCGGCTGGTATTCTATCTGTAATGGAGCGGCCACCAGATCTCAACCCCATTGAGCTGTTGTGGAAGAAGCTTGACCGTATGGTACGCAACAAGTGTCCATCAAGCCAAACCAACTTGTGGGACAGGGCTTGTGGAAGCATGGGGTGAAATTCCTCCAGATTACCTCAGCAAATTAACTGCTAGAATGCCAAAGGTCAGCAATGATTTAATTGCAGCAAATGGAGCATTCTTTGACGAAAGCAAAGTTTGAAGGAGAAAATTATTATTTCAAATAAAAATCTTCTTTTTTTCGAACCTTGTCAATGTCTGGACTAGATTTTAAATTCATTTGGCAACTCATTTGATTAATAAAAGTATGTGTTTTCATGGAAAACACAACGTTGCCTGGGTGACCCCAAACTTTTGAATGGTAGTGTAATTTTATCTAAAATGAATATGATTAAAACAGAAGAACAAAGCTAGGAGGGATAGCTAATACTAGAGAAGAGAGAGAGAGGATTCAAAAAGATTTAAATAAACTGGAGAAGTGGGCAGCAACTAACAGAATGGTTTTTAACAGGGAGAAATGGCAGCAACTAACAGAATGGTTTTTAACAGGGAGAAATGCAAAGTACTACATCTGGGCAATAAAAATGAAAAAAGCATATATAGAATGGGAGGAATAGGGCTAAGTGACAGCACATGTGAAAAAGACTTGGGTATACTAATAGATAACAGACTGAATATGAGTCAACAGTGTGATGCAGCAGCAAAAAAGGCAAATGCAATTCTAGGATGTATTAACAGAAGTATACAGTCTAGATCACGTGAAGTCATTATTTCCCTCTACTCCTCTTTGGTCAGACCTCATCTGGAATATTGTGTCCAGTTTTGGGCACCACATTTTAAAAAAGACATCAACAAACTGGAGCAAGTTCAGAAAAGAGCGACCAGAATGGTGACCGGTCTGCAAACCCTGTCTTATGAGGAAAGGTTGCAGGATTTGGGAATGTTTAGTTTGCAAAAGAGAAGACTGAGAGGAGACTTAATAGCTGTCTACAAATATCTAAAGGGCTGTCACATTGTAGAAGGATCAACTTTATTCTCATTTGCACAAGGAAAGACTAGAAGCAATGGGATGAAACTGAATTGGAGGAGACACAGATTAGATATTAGAAAAAACTTTTTGACAGTTAGAGTGATCAATGAGTGGAACAGGCTGCCACGAGAAGTGGTGAGTTCTCCTTCAATGGAAGTCTTCAAACAGAGGCTGGACAGACATCTGACTGGGATGATTTAGCGAATCCTGCTTTGAGCAGGGGGTTGGACCAGATGGCCCAGGAGGTCCCTTCCAACTCTACGATTCTATGATTCTATGAGACCCCTTCACCTGATATCAAATTTGCGATGTCCTGGTTCTAAGAGCAGTGGGTTTTCTAGGTATTTCTGGATCACATGAACTTGGCCTTGGTTGTCAATGAAGTCTAGGAGTTGTGCAGCATCAGAGGATATAAGAATGCCTTCTCCTGCAAGAAAAGCAGAAAATCAAGGTCTTGTCAGAACAGAACATCATAATGCTAAAAAGTAACAACACAGAAGTCTGAACAAATTAAAATTTTAATGACAATTGGAAGTTTATAAAGCCTTTCCACAAGCAGGTTACTTGCTTTAGCAAAAAATAAAAAATGAAAAAAAAAACAGAAAAATCTGAAGCTTAGAAATATTACAAAGAGGATATGATGAAGTGGTAATGTGTCACCGCTGCTTCATTCATTACTATTGGTCTGCGGTAATAGTAATATGCAAGTGTGACTACCTGTCCCAAAGACAGTAGTTGAAGTTCTGTAAATGCAAGTGCACTACCGCTCCATACACAGCGACTTTGGGATGCCTGTTCTTATGATCTGTAGACGTCCTAATGGTGGCCCCAAGAATCATGCAATTGTGATGTTACATGTTGTTCATGGAAAAATCTATTAGGCTATGTGCACACGGTGCATTTTTGATGTGTTTTCGTGACGTTTTTTCCACGTGGAAATGGACCAAAAACACTATGGAATCCTTATGCAAGCTAATTCATTGACGATCTAGAAGTGTTGTGCACACGAACAGAAAATTTCCTTTGAGTATTTGCAATGCGTTTTTTTTTTTTTACTGCAGCATGTCAACTCTGTATTTCGGCAGCATTTTTCACCCATTGACTTCAATTGAGTTAGACAAGTCTGCAGCAAAAATGCACATATAAAAAGGTTTGCGGATTTGCTGAGTTTTTGTTTGCGTTTTCACGTACATCCTAAGGAATTTCCCACACTGTCATCAGTGTGACAGTGTGGGAAACACCGGCGCAGAGATTCTTATCAGCGGTAACATTACAGCCGGTAAGACAGTCAGTCAGAGCGCTGCGGGGTCACGCTGACAGATGTCAGCGTGACCCAGCAGCTGTGACCCGAAGTGATGACCTGCAGCAAAAATCTTACCACAGGTCAGCAGGTATGGGCTAATGAGACTACTGCTCCCATAGGGCTATCAGAAACCCAAAAGAGAAGACCAATTGTAAATCTGTCAACTTCCAAAAGGAAATCTAGAAACCAAACAAAAGTATTTCACAAGTTCATGCCAAAGTGCATAGTGCTGAAAAAAGCTATTACTGCATTACTGAAATAAATCTGTGGACCCGGGGTTTATTCCAAATAATTAAGCTTCATCTTCAGAATAAGATAGTGCTGTGGAAAGAATAGTGAGGGCCACTAATCACAGATCGACGCCCCCTTGGAAGAAGCGACAGTAGCGAAACGCGCGTCGGGGTCCTCCTCCCTGTGTCACCATTTGACAGGTACTTGCTGTGTTTTGCTATTTGCAGCCTTTTGGCTGATCTGTGATTAGTGGCCCTCACTATTCTTTCCACAGCAGAAGACTTGCTTCAACTACTGTGAACACCAAGCTTATGTTAATAGTGGGGAGATGGTGAGGTAGCCTTTCTGAATGTTTAGACTCACCTTTGGCACCTGATGAGGATTTGGCAATCCACACATTTCCTTTTTCACTCTCCTTTCTTCCATTAAATGATTCTAGAAATTCTTCTCGTTCATCTGTACGGGTGCTATTGATCAGATCTTGGAGCCCATTCCTTCCTTTTGCCACAGGAGATTTCGGACTGGTTGGGTAAATCACGTAGGATTCTGGGAACCATGTGCAGGACACAGAAAGCTCAGGACTTGTTTTGATTAATCTGTAAAAATAAATCAAAATATTCAAACTAAAATTTAAGATACTGACAGTGGTTCCAAGGTCATCCAGCATATTCACCGATCTTATCTACCGTAACTGTTACTGCCAGTGGTTCCAAGCTCATCCAGTATATTCACCAATCTTATCTACCGTAACTGTTATCCATGCATACTAATCCAACAAATACAGTACATATAGAGTAAAATATTCAAAAGACCAATATATTGCCAAGCTAGTAACCTAAAAGAAAAATTCTTGGTCTTTGGATAATTCACCAGACAATAAATTAGGAATGGTTATATATGTGGACCATTTATATGGATACACCTAAATAAAATGGGAATGGTTGGCGATATCAACTTCCTGTTTGTGGCATATTAGTATATGGGAGGGGGGAAACTTTTCAAGATGGGTGGTGGCCATTTTGAAGTCGGGTATTTTGGATCCAACTTGATTTTTTTACAATGGGAAGAGGGTCATGTGACACATCAAACTTATTGAGACTTTCACAAGAAAATGGTGTGCTTGGTTTTAACATAACTTTATTCTTTCATGAGTTATTTATAAGTTTATGACCTCTTATAAAATGTGTTCAAAGTGCTGCCCATTGTGTTGGACTGTCAATGCAACCCTCTTCTCCCACTCTTGACACACTGATAGCAACACAGCAGAAGAAATGCTAATCTAAGGGTTCCAATATCCGTTGTTTCAGATGCTGCACATCTCGTATCTTCACAGCATAGACAATTGCCTTCAGATGACCCTAAAGATAAAAGTCTAAGGGGGTCAGATCGGGAGACTTTGGTGGCCATTCAACTGGCCCACGACGACCAATCCACTTTCGAGGAAACTGTTCATGTAGGAATGCTCGGACCTGACACCATAATTGATGGTATGGTGTGGTATATGGGGTACAAAGAGAGTGGGGCCATTCTTCATCAGTGGAAACCTCAATGCCATTGGATATCTGAAATTGCTACATGATAATGTGTTTCCCTCTTTATGCACTGAAGATGGCACGTTCCCTGAGTTTTTCCAGCAAGATGGTGCACCACCACATTATGGGTGTCAGGTCCGAGCATTCCTACAAGGAATCTGACCCCCTTAGACTAGCATTTCTTCTGTGGTGTTGCTATCAGTGTGTCAAGAGTTGGAGAAGAGGGTTGCATTGACAACTTTGACACTTTATTTAGGTGTATCCATACAAATGACCCACCCTGTACAGTGTAGAAAATCCACTTTATATGGCAGATTCTATTAAGCAGATACTGGCTGCTGGGTGGGATAGCTTACACCCAATCTCTACAATCAATTACAAAATTAGGGCCTGGTCACACACTGAATTTTTGCAGTGGGTTTTCTTAGTAACGCATAGCAAAATATTACACCTAGACAGCCAAGAGGATACTGTATAAAGATCAATAGATCTATATTAAAAACTCTTATTCATCTGACAAAGTGGATATACCGTATATCCAAAAAAGAGCCCCTAAGGCTGTGTGCCCACGTTGCGCTTTTAGACGCGCTATTCTGCCGTAGAAACGCTTAAGAAAAGCATCCCATGTTATCATAATTTAATCCGCACATGTTGTGCTAATGCTGCGTCTTTTTCCACTGCGGAAAAAAACGCAGCATGTTCATTAATTTTGCGGAAACGCGTGCGTTTCAGCATACATATAGTTGTATTGCAAAAACGCATAGGAAAAACGAATGCTAAAACGCTTAACAAAAGCGTCAAAACCGCTTACAAATGCGCGACAAAACGCATGCATTTTCCCGGGAAGAGGGTGTGCGTTTTTGCTCAGGAATATTCTGCATCAAAAAAGCAACGTGGGCACATAGCCTTACAATATCAGGATACAGTAATATATTGGAGAAAGAGAAAAAGCAGGATGGCACTCACCGTTCATGTGAATCAAATCACTTTATTTCACATACACAAGGCATCAGCATAGGCACGGGAGCAATATGCTGGAAGACGGACAACAGCCGTTTCGCGCTCAATACGCTTCAACAGGTCCTATGCTCAGAATACAGATAATGCAAATAAAACACATGTGTGAATAATAACTCCTCCCCTTCACCTGAGCATGTCTTGTGACTCCTCTACCAATAAAACTCTTGAAAAAAAACAAAAAGAAAAAAAAAGATAAAAAACATTTCCCTCTACAGCACTATAATACAATTAAATGTATTTATTTTTTTTTTTTTAAATGTTCAAAGGAATACAGCCATATCTACCTTTTCATTTAATATATAACGGAGTATGTGGACGATATTTTTATAGTTTGGGACGGATCCAGAACAGATTTTGATTCATTTGTGGAATTTCTGAATTTGCATAATTGTATGAACATGAAATTTACATCTCATTTTGGGGGTTCCCAGATAGATATTCTGGACATCAGATTATTATTGGAAAATGGAATTTTGCGCACTATTATGTCAAAAATTCCCTACCTTTCAGCCAATTTCTCAGACTCAAAAAATTCAATAGCCATGAGGAGGGTTTCCGAAAACAAGCAGGTGAACTACACAGCAGATTCAGACAGAGAGGTTAACCTGTATCTATTTTAGACTCAGCTATATCAAGGGTTAATGATTCAGCGATCACTAATAATCAGAGCAGAAAGCAAAAGGAAAAACGTTTCGTGCTTGGTTTTACCTTCAACTCTATGGACAGACATATTAGAACTGTAATCAGACAGAACTGGCATCTTTTGGAAGGTGACAGAGATTTATTGGATGTGGTCGGCAGAGGTCCCCTGTTTGCAAGTAAACGGAGCACTAATCTCCGAGATTTGCTGGTAAAAAATAGATATCAAGATAAACGGAACAATTGGCTGGAATCCAGTAGGGAACTACAAGTGCAAGAATTGTCCTTGGTGCCCCTTTAAGCTGAGTGGAAAAACTGTAAAAATGGGATCTGTGTATCACGACGTAAAAGAATTTATCTCATGTAAAACTGCCTTTGTGGTTTATGTCCTATTTTGCCCATGCGGTTTTTTCAACATTGGCAAAACAATTCTGCCTCTTTACATCAGGTTAAGGGTGGTTTCACATTAGCGCTTTTGACGGTGCGCCGTGCGCGCCAAAATCAAACTTTTCGGTTTTGGCGCGCACGGCGCACCGTCAAAAGTGTGCAGCGCAGGTCAAAGCGCAACTAGCGCACGGCCTGCGCACGATCTGCGCACCCTATGCTAAAGATAGGGTGCGCCGATCGCAGGCGCCGCTGTGCACTAGGAGGCGGCGCTACAAGCAAGGGGCGGGCACGCCGGGCAGAGAGCCGGCTCGGGGGCGGAGCTACCCCCAGCCGTGCATGCGCTTAAAAAGCGCTAATGTGAAACCACCCTTAGAGAACATTTTAATTCAATTACCACAGGAAAAGGAGTCCCCAGACTTATAGAACACATGAGGAAATTCCATGGTGGAAATGCGGAGGCACTGCGTTTTGCTGGTATTGAAAGAGTTTCTGCACTGCAATATGGAGGGAATCATGATAAGCGTCTTTTGCAGGTTGAAGCTAGATGGATTCTCCGCACAAAAGCCACAGGTCCATTAGGGTTAAAGGAAAAGGTAGATATGGCTGTATTCCTTTGAATATTTAAAAAAATAAATAAATTTAATTGTATTATAGTGCTGTAGAGGGAAATGTTTTTTATCTTCTTGTGTTTTGTTTTTTTACATTAAAGAGTTTTATTGGTAGAGGAGTCACAAGACATGCTCAGGTGAAGGGGAGGAGTTATTATTCACACATGTGTTTTATTTGCATTACCTGTATTCTGAGCATAGGACCTGTTGAAGAGTATTGAGCGCGAAACGGCTGTTGTCCGTCTTCCAGCACATTGCTCCCGTGCCTATGCCGATGCCTTGTGTATGTGAAATAAAGTGATTTGATTCACATGAACGGTGAGTGCCATCCTGCTTTTTCTTTCTCCACAACGAAATGTTCTGTTTTTTCAATATGGGATTGAGCACCCGTTCCAAGTGGGATTAAGGTGTTTTTTATTAATGTGAAAAATATTTGTGCAGACATTCAGGGTATTTTTCCACACAACAGTGCCGGATATCTATTTTCTCAAATTGTGGACAGTAATATATTGCTCTCTTCACTAAAGGTGATAAGTTGTCAAAGAGATACAATTAGAATTTGTTAATATCTGAACATTAGTGATAGGACTGGAGAAATATATACCTTTGTGCAAAAAAAAATGCACTGAAAGGTAAAAAGACAAAACATGTGGATCTCACACAATTCACATGCAGACTGGCATCTGCTTTACATCCTCGGTCGAGGCCTTCAGATGAAACATTCCTTCATCTGCCCTGTTGTGCCCTCTGCATAGACTCCTGCTCTAACTGACATCAGTGCGAGGCCGATAGGAGGATTTCTAACGGCATTCGTGCTGACGTCAGTTAGGTAAAGGGAGTTCATTGGCTGTGAACACCCAGGACCTTTGTGACGACACTGCGACATCGTGATGATGTCACTGTCAGGTCTTAGGAGTTCACTATGAGACACTGAGCAGTAGTAGCAGACGCTGCTCAGTGTCTCTGCGGGATGGCAGCCTGCCATCTAGATATAGCAGAGCTAGACCAGTCGCAGAACAAATGGATTTTTATCTTCTCAGTGCACAGGTGAGGAGCTTTGCTTATTATTTTAATTCTCTTACAGGGGACAATGGCTTCACTGGAATAGACAATGTAGTGAGTATGGTTTAATTAAGACTGAATTGAAAGAATGAAACAGACTTTTAATCTAAGGACTTTATTCGGGGGGGAGGGGTCTTTTTATATGATATGACTAGGAGGTTAGTAATGGGGGCGTCTTATAGAGGCCTCTCCACCAACCTCTGGGCTTGATGTCACCAGATACTACAAAAGGTGACATCATCCCCCCGCGTCCCCTTCAACTATTACCCCACTTGCCACTGCACCAGGGCAAGTAGGAAGAGTAAGGCTAAGTGCCAGAATAAGCGTATCTTATAGATGCACCTTTTTTGGAGCGGCTGAGTTAATGTTTTTATCCTGGGGTGCCCAATTATCCATGGCACCTTCTTAGGTCATTAGTATCAGCATGCAGCTGTTTGCCTAGCCTTTATTAATTATAGGAGGACCCTACATAGTTTTTTTTTTTTTTTTGGGGGGGGTCCCCATTTCATTAACCAGTAAGAGCTAAATATACAGTTGTGAGGTGATATTAATAGCCTGGGAAGCTCCATGGGTATTATCCCCTTCACATGCTATAAACATCTGCCCCCCGCTGTCCGCTGTCCACTTCTCTCTGCTGGTTCTGAAAGTTACTCGGGAGCCCACACCATTTTTTCATAAAATAATTTAGCAATAAAATACATGTACAGTAAGCTACACAAGCACTGTACTAATTATACAGCTCTGGCAAAAATTAAGAGACCACTGCAGTTTTATAAAAATCAGCTTCTCTACATGTCTGACAGCCATTCCATTCCAGTGTCAGTTTAATTCCAAGCAGAGGACACCTCATTCTACTTAATGTGCTTCTGATTAGGTGATCACCTGAACCTAATCTTATTTAACGAAGGAAAGTATAAAAAAAACTCTGCTGTGGAGTTCACAATCCTTTTGCAATAGGGCAAGCTGGATGGCAGAACAAGTGCTAGTAATATCCCAAAAGTAATAGGAATTAAAAAATAGCTTTTAACCATGCCAAAGGAGTTGAAAAGAAAAGTCTTGAGTGCTGAAAACCACCATGGTTACTTACCGGTAGCTGGTTTTTCCGGAACCCATGACAGCACACCTGAGAGAGAGATCCGCCCCGCCAGGACAGGAACCTACTGAGATTTAAGGGGCGGCACCTCTCCCCCGCTTCAGTTGGTTACAGACCATGAGAGGACTTCCCAGTTAGTTACATGTTAATCCAACACCACATCACACAAATGCACCCTACTAATCGTGCACACCCATAAGGTAAAAATGGGAGGACTATACAGGTGCTGTCATGGGTTCCGGAAAAACCGGCTACCGGTAAGTAACCAAGGTGGTTTTCCCTTCACCCATGACAGCACACCTGAGAGGTTTTTGGAGACTTCGAAACACCTTAGGGAGGGACCACCGCTTGTAGCACCCTTCTACCAAAGGTTAAGTCAGCTGAGGGGGATAGGTTTAATCTATAGTGCTTAAAGAAGGTTGAAGGTGAGGCCCAGGTAGCGGCCTTACAAATTTGTTCAATCGATACCTCTGACTTTTCAGCCCAGGAGGTCGCCACGGATCTGGTGGAATGAGCCTTGATGCCGTCAGGAATCGGACCACCACTAGCTGAGTAGGCTACACTAATGCCTCCCTAATCCATCTGGCAATAGTCCCTTTTGAAACCCCATAGCCTTTCCTGGCACCTTGAAAAGCTACGAATAGGGACTGGGACATCCTCCATTGGCTAGTGACAGATATGTATTCTAGCAGGGCTCTCTTAACGTCCAAATTATGGAATTTTTCCTCCTCTCAGTTCTTTGGATTTTCGCAAAAGGATGGAAGGATAATTTCCTGACCTCGATGGAAATCTGATACTACCTTAGGTAAATAAGGGGGTCTGTTCCTAATATCACCCAGTCCTGAAAAATTTGTGTATAGGGTGGATTCACTGAGAGAGCCTGCATGTCGCTTACTCTACGGGCCGATGTAAGGGCCACTAAAATGATCATTTTTAGGGTAAGATATTTTATGGGTAGTTGTTGTAAAGGCTCATATGGTTCTTTTGTAAGGGCCTCTAGTACCAGGTTTAAATCCCACGGGGCTATTCTAGGTATTGGGATAGACCGATTGCAGGATTTGATAAATCTGGCTACCCATCTATTTGCTGCCAAGTTACAGTTATAGAGCGCACCTAGTGCAGATACCTGAACTTTAAGGCTGAGTTCACACGTGGCGTTTCCGCGGCAGTTTTAACCGCACGATTTTGCCGCGAAAAATAAGCATCCCATTCATTCCTATGGGATTCCGCAATGCTGTGCTAATGCTGCGGTTTTTACCACGGCGGAATTGTTTCGCGGTAAAAAACGCAGCATGCTCATTAATTTCGCGGAATGGCGGCGATGCCGCACCCATAGGAATGCATTGTTCTGCTTACTTTCCGCATGTGGCTGTGCACACCATGCGAAAAGTAAGAACATTTGCGGATGGTACCCACGGTCCAGAGGAGAGGAGACTGTCCTCCAGGCTTTGGGTACCATATCCCTGTAAAAAATAGAATTTAAAATAAAAAATATTGTTAACATAGTGTTTGACGAGTGTGACCAACTTTTTACTATTTTTTTTTTTTATATAGCGCTAACATATTCCGCAGCGCTTCACAGTTTGCACACATTATCATCACTGTCCCCGATGAGGCTCACAATCTAAATTCCCTATCAGTATGTCTTTAAAGTGTGGAGGAAACCGGAGTACCCGGAGGAAACCCACGCAAACACGGGGAGAACATACAAACTCCTTGCAGATGTTGTCCTTGGTGGGATTTGAACCCAGGACCCCAGCGCTGCAAGGCTGCAGCGCTAACCACTGAGCCACCGTGCTGCCCAATACTATTGAGGCCGCCTATGCGGCATCAATAGTAAAAGAATGTAAATAATAAAAAAAAATTATTATTGTCACCTTCCGACGTCCCGCGCAGCCTTCCCGCCTCTCTCCACGCTCCTGGTCCCAGTAAGCCTTTGCGAACGATGACGTCCGTTCTCGCGGGATCGCGAAGTCTCGCGGTCATTTGCGCGACGTCATCGCGACTGCGAGACGTCGCGATCCCGCGAGAACGGACGTCATCGCGGTAATTGTCGCAAAGGATTACTGGGACCGGGAGCGTGGAGAGAGGCGGGAAGGCTGCGTGGGACGTCGGAAGGTGACAATAATATTTTTTTTTTATTATTTACATTCTTTTACTATTGATGCCGCATAGGCGGCCTTAATAGTAAAAAGTTGGTCACACTCGTCAAACACTATGTTTGACGAGTGTGACCAACCTGTCAATCAGTTCTCCAAGCGATGCTACAGATCGCTTGGAAAACGCTAGCAATTCTGCAAGCTAATTAAGCTTGCAAAATGCTAGTTTTTCCGCGGGAAAAATCGCAGGAATTTAAAATGCTATTTTCCCGCGAAATGGATTTCCGGAATTCTCACGGTAATTTCCGCAAGAGTTCCGCTACGTGTGAACCCAGCCTTAGAGTGTTTACCACTAACCCCAGCTGTAATCCTGATTGTAAAAACTCCAAGATGGCACTAATCAGGGGATCTTGTTCTAACGGCTTACCTAGGAATTGCAGGAATTTATTCCATGTTCTGCAGTAGACCGGCTTCCTACTCTTTAGCAGGGTGGTGTGACATCCGTCTGCGAGTCTGGGCTGCAGTAAGACAGCACCCTGAGCAACCCCGATAGCCTCTACCCCTTTACAGGGATCTGGATTTACAGCAGAGGCCAGGAGGTAGCTGTCCGAATAAGAGCAGCGGACCAGAGCAGGACGGTCGCCAGAAAGGGGTTAAAAAACGGGACCAAAAGCGTTGTCAGGAATCCAACATAAATCCGGACTCCCTTTTTTCTTTTATCTTCCCATCTTCTTCTATCTGCCGGAGGACGACCCTTGTTGAATCTTGCTCTCCGAAAGGGCGGCCTTCTCTGATCTGCTGGGAATCTGGGAAAGCCTTTCTATCACTTGCTTTCTCCAAAATATCATCCAGATTTTTCCCTAAAAAAAAAAAAAACGACCATCGCATGGGAGAGAGCACAGTTTAGACTGTAGGTCACCTGGACAGCCTTTAAGCCACAACGCGCATCTGGCGGCATTTGATAATCCTGCCGCGCTGTCAACCTCAGAGTCCGCCAAAAAAGCTGCTGCTCCATGCAGAAGATACATATCTGCCAGTATTTTTTCTCTTGGGACCTTTGACGCTAGTCTCTCTTCTAATTGCTGAAGCCAAACCATTAGGGAACGCGCGCTGTGCAGGTGCCCGCTATTGCCGGCTTCAATCCTCCTGCTGCTGCTTCCCATGCATGCCTTAGATAGGAATCCGCTTTTTTGTCTAGCGGGTCCCTAAGAACCCCCCGAGTCTTCCAAGGGCAGAGCCGATTTTCTGGAAGACCTGGACACCGCTGCGTCGATCTTTGGGACTTTGTCCCATATTTCTGCGTCCTAATGCTCAAAGGGGTACCGTCTCTTAGAGGAGGAGGGAAGAGCCCCAGATCTCTCGGGTTTCCTCCATTCTCTCTCAATGAGTGCCTGGACCTTTTCATTAACCGGAAAGGTCCATTTTTTCCTCTCGTAGTCCCTCAAACATGACATCCTCCAAGGATTTAGCAGCTTTTTTTTCCTGTAGGCCCATTGTTGCCCTGATGGCCTTGAGGAGAGCATCTGTGTCTTCTACCGGAAAACATGGCTTACCACCCGTGTCACTGTCTGAGGAGTATGAGGAGGATGGGTGTTCGGTCTGAGACAAGGCCGATGAGGAGCCTGACGTGGAACTAGGAGGATTCTTCCTACTCTTTTTCCCTTTTTTCAATAAGGCCTTAATTGATCCTTCCATCTCTGACCTAATGGCCGATATAAGGTTGGATGCGAAACTAGGCGCTTCTTCTGCCATGGTTCGCTGGATGTAACTGGCGCAGAGGTCTTTCTGCCAGTCTCTTGCTAGGGGGCTTTTACATATGGCACAATCCCTATTGTTCTTCTTACTCCCCGCTTTCTTAGGCTTTTCCTATGGGGTTAAACATACAACAGGGAACCCCTATTAACAGAATGCTAGCATTCACGAAGATCACTCACCACCCGTAATCAAGGGTACCGGACTCGGAGGCTGTGTCGGAGCACGAGATCTGTGATCTCTCGATCTTGAGGAGTCCCCCGACTTGCGGCTGGGGCGACTGCTGCTTGAATGGCTTCCATGCTTGCGGCCGGAGGACTGCGATGGAGGCAGAGTAGGTGGAGACGGCGATCGCTCCTGCTCTGACTCCATGTTTGACCGCCTGCCATGCCGCCTCCGTCCTGGTGGGTGTCTCCTCCCCCTGCGACCGCCGGCCGACCGCTTCGGAAAAGCCGGCGTCACACCAGGCGCCATGACACCATCGCCTAGCTGACGTTAGTCGGCGCGCCCATGATCCCTTGCGTCACTGACATCAGCGGCCGGAAGACGCCCGCGGCTCTCCCCCGCTAGGTGCTCTGGGGGAGCGAGACTGCGGGCATGGACGAGGGGAGGGAGGCACGGTGGAGCCTCCAGGAGCCGCCACGCACGCCCACACGAACCCGGAACCCCAGGGGTCACCGGGGACTGCGCTTCAAGGACCGGACGGCCGGTGCTACAGGTGAGGCACCCTGTTCTTCCCGCGCCGGGACGGGCCTGGGACCTTAACCCATGATAGGCACCGCTGACAGTGGGATTCCCTTCCAGGACAAGAACCCAAATGAAGTGGGGGGAGAGGTGCCGCCCCTTATATCTCAGTAGGTTCCTGTCCTGGCGGGGCGAATCCCTCTCTCAGGTGTGCTGTCATGGGTTAAGGGAAAAGAAAGGCTCAATTCTGGTTTTACTAGTTGAGGGATGCAGTGAACGTCATGTTGCCTTCATTCTTAAAATTTCTAAGACAGCAGTCCATTACAACAAGGTCAAGCAGCAGACATTGAGGACAAGAAAGCTACAGACCAGCAGAGGGCGAAAATGACTCTCCACTGATCGGAATGACCGTCATCTTATTCCCTCTCTGCATTTAATGGGTTAAAATTGCAGGCAAAAAAAAAAAAAAAATCAAAGAATTCACATGCTGTGGATTTAAACACACAGCAAATCCTGAAAGGAAAAATACTGATCATGTGCCCAGCAATTCAGGATTCTCATTGACTTTGTTGGCATAAGGATTCCCTAGCGTTTATGGGACAATTTCAGGCAGAAAAACCACACCATACAACGAACCATGTACACACAATCTTAAAGCACTTGCAGCAGAAATTTCTGAACCAAAACTGCATCTCTTGGAAGGAGAAATGTTGCATAAAAATACATGATTTTTTTTTTTTTTTTAAAAACACGTTTGTTTTTTTTCTCCCAAGTGAAGCTTCAAATCTGAAAAAATGCAACATGTGAACATACCCTAATTGTACCTACTTTTTTTCCTTCATGATTTAACCCCTTCTTTACCAATGACTGAATAGTACATCGGTAAGAATCCCCTGCTTTGAGGTGGGCTCCGGCAGTGAGCCCACCTCAAAGCCGAGACATGTCAGCTGTTATAGACAGCTGACATGTGCCTGCAATAGGCACGAGCAAATTCGCCATCCGCCCGCGCCTATTAACTAGTTAAATCCCGCTGTCAAAGGTGACAGCGGGCATTTAAATAGCACTTCCGGCTGACGGGCTGGAAGTGAGCTCATCGCCAACCCCCGTCACATGATCGGGGGTCGGCGACGCATTGCCCTAACAACCAGAGGTCTCAGAGACCTCTGTTTGTTGCAGGTAGATCGCTTTGAGCGCCACCTTGTGGTCGGCGTTCAAAGCACTACAGTAAATCTGCTATATATGGGCAATCTGCGGCTATGGAAGTAAAAAAAAAAAGTTTAAAAATGAAAAAACTAAAAAGTTCAAATCACCCCCCTTTCGCCCCAATCAAAATAAAAAAAAAAAAAAAAGCGTTACCCCGCAATTTAGGGAGAAAAAAAAATTCAAAATGCCAGAATTACGTTTTTTTGGTTGCCGCGACATTGCATTAAAATGCAATAACGGGCGATCAAAAGAACGTATTTGCACAACAGTGGGATCATTAAAAACATCAGCCCGGCACACAAAATAAGCCCTCACCCGACCCCAGATCATGAAAAATGGAGACGCTACGGGTCTCAGAAAATTGCGCAATTTTTTTTTTTTTTTTTAGCAAAATTTGGAATTTTTTTTCACCACTCAGATAAAAGACAACATAGACATGTTTGGTGTCTATGAACTTGTAATGACCTGGAGAATCAAAAAACAAGTGTGGGATTGCGCGACATGGTAATACCAATGATGTCGTTTAAAAGTACAACTCGTCCCGCAAAAAATAAGCCCTCACATGGCGATATTGACGGAAAAATAAAAAAAAAAAAGTTATGGCTCTAGAAAGAAGGGGAGCGAAAAACGAAAAATTGACAAAAGCTCCAGGAATTAAGGGGTTAAGCAATACAATTTCTCACAATAGTTCACATTGTATGAGGCTTATGTCATGTATAGATTTTTTTAATTTAATAGAAAAGCCTAAGGGAAAACACCATATGTACAGCATGATGTGTATTAAAAAATTGCACAAGTGTTCTATTTAAAAAAAAAAAAAAAAAAAAAATGCACTGTTTACAGTTCAATATTTTTCTACTGATTTAGAGCCACCATCTAGCCAAAGTGATATTTTGCTGCCTTTAACTTAAAAATCTGAGCGAGGACACTTACTTTACTAAGGAAGCTTTACGACAAAGTTTATCTGCTCCACGATAGTAATTTACCAGCTGCACAATGCCAGGCTCATGTCCTACAGAACAAACAAAAAGACATCAGATAAGACAGGTTGCAGTGTCAGCAGCCCTATTTGTATTCATCACTTGCTGGCTGCCATTTTACTGCCATTTTTATACAGTTACAGCAAGAAAACACAATGAGACAATAAATACAGTCACACAAGTTTGTCTGCTGCCGCATCAAGAAGTGATCTGTGCTGGTGCTGCTGCGCACACATCTGCATGCAAAGGAGAAGAAAAAAGCAGTAATAAACTTCTAATTTGGGATGAGCAAACCCGAACCGGCACGTTCAGGGTTCGTACCGGACAGTATTGAGACACACACTTTTTACTGTATGTCCGGTTTCCTGTTCGTGCTCGTCAGTATAGTAAAGCTAGGTGAAAGGCTGCAGAGTGGCCAATCAACAAGCTTTTAGACTGTGGGCAGTTCTGGAGCAATCACAGCCATGCCAAGTACTGCGCCATTTTGCTAGAGAAAACAAAAAAAAAAAAAAAAAAAAGGCTCCATCAAGATGATGCCGGCGGCACCTGCACAGCAGCATCATCTATGGGAACGCGATAAATGTACTGCGTTTTTTCTTCTCACAATACTATATATGACTAAATAATAAATGCATATAGGCATATTGTATAGCTACAGCAAAGGAGCCGCCGCTACTAACATTGACCTACAAAGCCTCCATAATCAGTCTGATAGAGATAGATATATATATATATATATCTCTATCTCTGATCTAATCTCCCACCATGTAAAAGCTGGTCCTCCCAAGACCTTCTTCTCTCCTCCACAATCATACGATCCTCATCCAATCACCTGAAAGACCTTCCCATAGTAACCCCCATCCTGTAGAATTCTGTGGCCCTATGCATCTGATTATCCCAAACATTCTGGAATTTCAAGCGGATCTTGAAAACCCATGTGTTCAGAACAGTTTACAGACTGCAATGACCCCGCTGCCACCTCACCAACACCAGAGCTGCAGCAGCCCCCAAACCTTCCGTCTCCTTCCCCATTATCCTGCAGAATATAAGGCCACAAGGGCTGGGTCCTCTCCCCTCTGTACCTGTCACTATTAGTCTGTTCACTGTAATTTCTATTTGTTGTGTATGTAACCTCTCCTCGTGTAAAGCACCATGGAATTAATGGTGCTAGGAAGAAGAATAATCCTCCGCATGATGTGCCACTTAGTCATCACCCTTGTCCTCCTCCTAGACTACACAGCAGAAAGCTGCAGCAGCTGGCACTTGTGTATTATCATCATCATCGTGATGCTGTGGTCCGCTGACCCTTTGCACTACCCTTCCCATGTACTCATATTCCAACAGAACAAGTGGTTGGGCATCAGCGCACTCAATTTCTTCAGTTGTTGGTCAGGTCCAGATTGATGGCCCACGGAACCACAGCCAGCAGTTACCAAAAAGCAGAAGAGACTGCTGCATGATTTTAGGCTCAGACTGTTTGCCCGATTTGCAAGGGGGTGAGGCGGAAAACAGATACCCATGAGCTGCAGGTGAAAAATCTGCGCTTTCAACAGGTGGACGGATGGAAGTCTAAGCAAAGGAACTGAAGGCACTCTCAACCAATCAATCTAATATCACCACTACCATAGCTCCCAACCGTCCAGGCGGGACAATCCCGTTTTTGCTCTGCCCACCCGCTGTCCCGCCCTGGACTATTTTTCTGACACTACAGGGAGATAAGCCGCACGCCCCCCCATGCACCGACCCCATTTTCGCCCTCCCAGAGACCCACCGCAGCCTCTCACAGCCAGCAATGACGTCGCTAGGCTGTTCTCTATGCGCACAGTCCCTGTGATGAGGTCACAGGAGGGGGAAGAGTCAGGGGCCCCATGATCAGAAGCCTCAGTGTATGCAGGACTCTGCTGTGCTAATTGTCATGGCGCTAGACGAAGTAAGTTTGTGTGGGCTCAGGAGGGGTTTAAAGGGTGGATGTAGCGGGGCCACGCGTGTGCAAGGTGTACGGAGCGGGGCCGCGCGTGTGCAAGGAGTACGGAGCGGAGCCGAATGTGCACAAGGTTTACGTAGTGGAGCCTTGTGTGCGCGAGGTGTATGGAGCAGAGCTGTGTGTGTACAGGGCATACAAAGCAGAATCTTGTGTGTATGAGGTGTGTGGAGCCATGCCTGTACAAGGTGTATGATGGGGAGCATTCATACCTCCCAACTGTCCCGGATCCAGCAGGACAGTCCCAATTTTGAGTCTGCCCCACTGCCCCGGCCGGGAGGTTATTTTTCCCCACGGACACAGGAGTACACGGCCGAAAATTCACACATGACTTTCCGCCAGAAACGACGTGCTGGAAGCTGACTGGAAATAAGGTAATTTCCGGAGGAGGTTGTGATGGAACCATGGAGTTACTTACTGGAATGCTTCAGATCCATCACCGTGTTCTCCTGAGACAGCAGGATCGCCTTCGACTCAGGGATGTTGGCCATCTGAGCGGATGATGCTATGTCCTCCATCAGGAGGCTCAGGTGAGCACTACAATGTGAGCCGGGCTGCTATAGTATCTTTAGTTCTCTCTCTGTTTCTCTTTCTTTCCCCACTTCCTTTCTCTCTCTGTTCTCTTTCTTTCTCTGTTTTTTCTTTCACTCTTTTGCTCTGTTCTCTCTTCTTTTTTCTCTTTCTTTCCCTCTCTGATCTTTCCTCTCTCTCTCTGTTCTTTCTTTTCCTCAGTACCAGTCAATGTGCCAACAGTACAGCCACTGTACCCTCAGTACCAGTCAGTGTGATCAGCAGTGCTAAATGGGTGTAGTTGGGGCGTGGACAAGGGGGTGACTAGTTGTGAAATGAGTGTGATTGGGGTGTGGCCTAAAATTTGCAACCTTTGTCCCTCTTTCCCTTCTTCAGAAAGTTGAGAGGTATGCCTCTACTTGTTCTGGCGTCACTTTTCATCCAGCAGTACTTGTGCCTACGAAATTACGCAGAACGTCCTGACGCCTGCTTGCACCAGACCAAGAGGTTTCATGAGCAAGCAGTGCGGTGGAGTCTGTCAGTCAAACCTCCAACTCCTCAATTTCCCTGACTCTGGCTCCACAGCCCGACCTCACTACTGAGCATCTGCAGCACAGATTCATCTCAGCTAAAAGCCCAGATTCCTAGATCAGGAACAGAACAGACATTTATAACTGAACTACTGTACCGAATTTTAGAAGCTGAAGTCATTTCATTTTATACAGACTGTCACGATAATGTGAATATGATCTATGATTTCCCTTATTAGCACACCTTCCGAAATCTTCCTCTCTCTACACTTTTCTAGAACGATCCATGGCTGTCACACACATGCTGCAGATGTGACCCCCCCTCACCAGGGGAGATTTCTTCACTCGCAGCCTGTAACACTGTCCACCCCCCTTTGCACCCCCCGCCGCCTTCTCCAGCCACGTTATGATAACTATAAGTTTACATAGCAAATCTATAACTCTGAAAAAAAGGGGAGGGCGGTGGTAACTCAACCCCTTTTAGTGGTGTCACAGCCTACAAGTATAAGTTACTGCCAGTCAGCCCAGGCCTCAGTCACTGCCTGGGAAGCTATTGCAACAAGACCTCCAATGCATTTTGATGTGTCGCCCCCTCCCCTGTCAGCATGGTTAGCCTGGAATGATCTAAGCAACATGTGAGTGTTTGTTTTAATCCTCTTTATTTTGTAATTGCTTTGTACATACTTTAATTGTCTCACATTGTAAAATCTTTTCATACCTTTTGAAAATACTGGCTACCTTTTTGGAGTAAAATATATAATTATTAGTCTCTCGATGCTCTATAAGGAATTTGCATGTGCCTGAAATTACGCTACTAATTTGGGTTGGCTTCCGACCCCCTTTATTAATTTTAAATATTAATAGAGTAATCGGAGATGGTGGCAGCAAAGTGTGTTCTGGGCTAGGTGGGTAATCTGGCAGTGATGGAACAGGTTTTATAAGCTGATTGTCAGGCTGTGGCCAGAGCATTTATAATTCCCTCACTGCAGCGTGCCTGATAGCCAGTCCACAGTGAAGCAGCCCATCCGGTGACCAAATATCCTAGGTGCAGTTCTCTGACTGACCTGATGGTAAGGGGGGAGCCAGATAGCTGCAAGCTCCAAAGCGGAACCAGAAAGTGGGATATACATAAATCCCTGCAGTTCGTGACGTATTGCTAATAGCGGTGGGATAACTACAATAAGCCCCTGCTGTAAATTGATAGGTCAATAGCCTTGTTTGCTGTTTTCATCACATTCATAACCAAGATAAGCCCTCCTGCACATGTGATAGTTGTGTGCCGGCTAAAGGTTACCCCCTTTTCATGACAGACTCCATCACAAAAGCAGTGTTGAATGCCTCCTCCCCTGCCACTTCCACCTGCACCGCCACATTCACCTCTATGGCTGGTTTCACACTTGTGGGTTTTTTTGCGCTGTTTTTTCGCGCAAAAACCGCATGCTTTTTTTTCCCTATTCTCAACATGGGTGCACGTGCGTTTGTACGTGCTTTTTTGTAGTGTGCGCTCGGGCGCACAAAATGCACTGTTGCATTTTGAGCGTCCGACTTGCCCCCCCAAAAAAACGCATGCTATGCGTTTTTTTTTTCACCTAACCACCCATTATAGTCTATGGGTGCACTGACGTGCTCATGTTAATGCGCACGTCCGCATGCGGGTTTTTTTAAAACGTGTGCAAAACTTCAAAAAACGCACGAAAACGCAAGATGTGTTTTTTATGTGCGTTTGCACTGCGCACAGTGCAAAAAAACGCAAGTGTGAAAGTAGCCTACCACCTGGTTCAAGATTATTTACGTTATTTTTTTTTTTTTTAATTCTGTGTCATTTTAAATCATTTCCCTATCCACATTTGTTTGCAGGGCAATTGTCCTGCCGTTACCCCCATTTAGATTACTTTTGCAGCCCCCTAGCCCTGACTGACCATTTTACAGCTATTTCAAGTTCGAGGTAAAGTTTGAACTCGAACATCCATGGGTTTGCTCATCTCTACTTCCGATCTGACTTGTCCCCAGCTAGTGACTAGACATGCTCCTGCTAGACTGAAGCAGCAGGAGCTTTGACTCCACACCATAAATTTACTACGGCAAAGCCCAGGACCAACAGATGTAATTACTGTATTTGGTCATTATTTGTTTATAGGAAACCAGTCAGCAGGTTTTTTTTCTATGTAATCTGACAGCAGCATGAGGTAGAGACAGAGACCCTAATTCCTGCGATATATCACTTAACCCGTTCATGACCGGAGATTTTTTCGATTTTTAGGTTTCGTTTTTCGCTCCCCTCCTTCCCAGAGCCATAACATTTTTATTTTTCCGTCAATATGGCCATGTGAGGGCTTATTTTTTGTGGGAGGAGTTGTACTTTTGATACGACATCATTGGTTTTAGCATGTCGTGTACTCGAAAACGGTAAAACAATTCCAAGTGCGGTGAAATTGCAAAAAAAAGTGCAATCCCATACTTGTTTTTGCTAGGTTCAATAAATGCAAAAACTGACCTGCCATTATGATTCTCCAGGTCATTACGAGTTCATAGACACCAAATATGTCAATATTCTCATTTATCTAAGTGGTGAAAAAAAAATTCCAAAGTTTGCTAACAAAAAAAAAAAAAAAAAAAAAAAAAAAAAAGTGCAATTTTTCAAGACCCGTAGCGTTTCCATTTTTCGTGATCCGGGGTCGGGTGAGGGCTTATTCCTTGCAGGCCGAGGTGACATTTTTAATGATACCACTTTTGTGCAGATACGTTCTTTTGATCGCCAGTTATTGCATTTTAATGCAATGTCGCGACGACCAAAAAAACGTAATTCTGGCGTTTTGAATTTTTTTCTCACTACGCCGTTTAGCAATCGGATTAATGCTTTTTTTTTCATTGCTAGATCGGGCGATTCTGAACGTGGCAATACCTAATATGTGTGTGATTTTTTTTTTTTTTTTTAATAGTTTTATTTTGATTGGCGCGAAAGGGGGGGTGATTTGAACTTTTAGGTTTTTATTTTTAAACTTTTTTTTTTAACTTTTGGCATGCTTCAATAGACTCCCATAGGAGGCTAGAAGCATGCACAACCCGATCGGCTCTGCTACATATGGGAGATGAGCAGATCGCCCATATGTAGCAGATTTACTGTAGTTCTTTGAGCGCCGACCACAGGGTGGCGCTCAAAGCGATCTGACTGCAACAATCAGAGGTCTCTAGTTGTCCAGGTGTAGGTAACAGCAGGTACGCAGGATGCAGTGACGAGACGCAAGACTGAATTGAACTTTGGCTAAAGAACTTTTATGAATTTAAGCTGCTAGGGCTATGCTAAGCAACCAAAAACAATAACAGCGATTGTCCTCGCAGGGACTCAACACAAACAAACACTTTAAAAGGGATCATGACTAACTCGGCAAAGGTCGGTTACTATAGGGCCGCGATACGGCCGACTACGGGTCCTTATTTCTTATAGTGTCACTTATCCGTCCTGATGTCCCTCGGCGTCTCTGATGAGGCTGCTTTGGTGTCGCAGCCGCTGGGCCCAGCTGCTGAGGATCTGTCGTAGTCTTCGGGCGCCCAGCAGGAGTTGGGGCACAACAGGCCCTGAGGAAATCCTTGGATGAGGTAACCCCCTGTAGAAACAGCGGAGTTCTGGTCGTGAGCGAGTTCAATGAGAATCCGGTCTCCAAACAGGGTTGTGTCACAGTTACCAGGAGTGTCAGTTGGTAGTCTACGTGCACGGCCTGAGCCTAGGCAAAGTGTTTCTCTGTAAGCGAGGAGTAGGCCCCAACTGCAGTGGGGTGACGTCCACTGCGGCCGATGATGAAGAGGCCGCAGCCGCGGGCTGAAGTGAAGCGGCAGCGGGCAGGCCGTGGGCTGGAGCAGCAGCGGACCAGCCGCCACAGGTTGCAGCACAGTGGTAATAGCTGCGGACGACCGTGGGCGGGAAGTGACCCCGGATCGGAGTGAAGCGACAGCGGGCAGGCCGCAGCCGCGGGCTGGAGTGGAGCAGCAGCGGACCAGCCGCCACAGGCTGGAGCACAGCAGTAACAGCTGCGGACGACCGTGGGCGGGAAGTGACCCTGGATCTGAGTGAAGCGACAGTCTTTTGGTAGCAAGTTCGGTGCTTACTCTCCGCAGGCCACTGTAAGTCTCCCCTCTGCAGATGGTCTCCTCTCTGGCTCTCTCAAACTCCCACAGCTTCTTGCTCCGTGTCTGCCTCTCCACCAACTGACTCCCCTGCGCGCTCCCTGTCCCTTTTATACTCACCCCTCCCCTTGCTGTCCTGTCACTCTCAGCCGTCCACTCTCCTCCTTCGTTCCCCGGGTCCTGTTTCCTTAGGAACCAAGATGGCGGTCCCCTTGATTCCGGCCCGGACAATCTACAGGGGCCCTCCTCCCTACACAGGCAACGCGTCGCTGACCCCCGATCACGTGACAGGGGTCGGCGATGAGCTCAGTTCCGGCCCGGCAGCTGTTTATAACAGCTGACATGTCGCGGCTTTGAGGTGGGCTCCAGCGTCTGACTGCTGACGTACTATCCAGTCAGCGGTCAGAAAGGGGTTAATTTACTGGGTGCAGCAGTTAAGAAATTCAGTTTTCTCTGCTGCTTATTTAGCAGACCTCAGACGTTGAGCCCTGTATAAGACCATTCACACTGCTTGGCAGATTTCTGCCAATATACATTGTGCACAGAAATCTGCCAATTAGTAGTGGGGTCGTGGATTGGACAAGACACGATGGCAGCTTGTCTTCTAGTGATAATCTCCTGCTGATAAAATATTGATTGTATTGAAACAGTGCAGTGACACATAGCTGGAATAAGGGTCTCTGCCCCTACATCAAGGTGCTGTCAGATTAGATGGCAAAAATTTGCTGTATTCGAGAACGTACAGCCATTGACACTGGTAACAATTGACCAGTGGGGGTGTCAAGTGTGTCACCAGCATTGATCAGATATTGTTGGGCTATCCAAAGGATAAGCCATCATTGAAAAAAAAAAAAATAGTGACCAAAACCTTTTATTAAAAAATTTATTAAAAAAGAAAAACTGAAATATCACAAGGTCATAAGTATTCAGACCCTTTGCTCAGTATTGAGTAGAATCATCCTTTTGAGCTAGTACAGCCATGAGACTTGAGGGCTGCAGTGATAGTTGACTTTGTGGAACTTTCTCCCTACTGCATCTGTGGAGCTCAGCCATGGTGATCTTGGGGGTCTTCTTTACCTCTCTCACCAAGGCTCTTCTCCCACGATTGCTCAGTTTGTCTGGACGGCCAGGTCTAGGAAGACTTCTGGTGGTCCCAAACTTCTTCCATTTAAGGATCATGGAGGCCACTGTGCTCTTAGGAACATTGAGTACTGCCGGAATTCTTTTATAACCTTGGCCAGATCTGTGCCTTGCCACAATTCTGTCTCTGAGCTCCTTGGCCAGTTCCATTGACCACGATTCTCATTTGGTCTGATATGCACGGTGAGCTGTGAGGTCAAGGAAATGGACAGCATGTGACTTTAATATGAATGCCTGAGCAAAGAGTCTGAATACTTATGACCATGTGAAATTTCAGTTTTTCTTTTTTAGCCCCTTTCCTACAATGGACGTAATATTCCGTCCATGTGACCTGGGACCTAAGTCCCATGGACGGAATATTACGTCATAGCGATAAGCGGCTGTACACTGTTCCAAATTACCTATTATGCAAAAATATTTCCTCTAAATTACCTATATGAATTGCAGTCATTGTTATTTTCCAGTCATCTAATATTCTAGTATATTTGCAATGTTTTTGAACAAACTGCCTATGAAAACAGTATATTATTAAAAATAAGAAACACTCAAAATGCATGTTCCAAATTATTATGCACAGCAGAGTTTTCAACCTTTTTATTTTGAACAAAAAAATGTTCAATTGTGTAATTATAAGCATTATCAGCTTATTACAAAATGAAATCAAACAGTTTTCAAGTCAAAAGTTTATTCTAGGTGATGTTACATTTGCACATAGGACCCCTTGTTCGAAAGAAGCTTCTGAACTCTCCCGTCCATTGAATTTGTCAATTTCTGGATGGTTTGTGCTTCAATTGTTTTGCATGTGGACAGAATACCTTGTTGCTTAGATGTGAACTGCCTTCCGCCATCATAGACACTCCTTTTGATGATGCTCCAGAGGTTCTCAATGGGGTTGAGGTCAGGGGAAGATGGTGGCCACAACATAAGTTTGTCCTCTTTTATGCCCATAGCAGCCAGAAATGCAGATGTGTTATTTGCAGCACGAGACGGTGCATTATCATGCATGAAAATGATCTTGCTGCGGAAAGCACAGTTCTTCCTCTTGAACCATGGCAGGAAGTGCTGTTTTAGAAACGCCACATAGATTATGGAGTTCATCTTTACTCCTTCAGGGATCCTAAAGAGGCCGACAATCTCTCTCCCCATGATTCCAGCCCAAAACATTACTCCACCTCCTCCTTGTTGGTGCCTTAGGCTAGTTTCACACTAGCGTTGATTCCACGCAGCGCACGGCGCCGGTAAGCCCCGCCCCCCTGCCTGCCCCATTTGGTCATCGCCGCCTACTATCGCACATGGACGCTTGCGACCTGCGCACCCTATCTTTAGCATAGGGTGCGCAGATCGTGTGCTAGTAGGATTTTGGTGTGCGCTGCGCACTTTTGAAGTCACGCCGAGCGCGCCAAAATACAACATGCTGCATTCGGCGCACCTTCAAAAGTGCGCAGCGCACACCAAAATCCTACTAGCGCACCCTATGCTAAAGATAGGGTGCGCAGATCGCAAGCGTCCATGTGCGATAGTAGGCGGCGATGACCGGATGGGGCGGGCAGGGAGTCAGCAGGGGCGGGGCTTAGCGGCGCCGTGCGCAGCATGGAATAAACGCTAGTGTGAAACTAGCCTTAGCCGTGTTTTCATGGGGTGTCCATCAACCAGCCATCCTCCACTCCATCCATCTAGTCCATGAGCCGGGCCAGATATCGGTACTACCCGGAGTGACATTCTCTTTGGTGTTTTTAGGTAGATGCATGTCTGTAGTTTATGTTTTGATATGATAGCCCTTGCACATCAGTAGCTTAACCCCTTCAGGCCTATTTGTACCCAAATGCCTAGGCCATTTTTTGTAAATCTGACCTGTCACTTCATGCGGTAATAACTTTGGGACGCTATCACCTACCCACGCCATTCTGAGATTGTTTTCTCGTGACATATTGTACTTCATGGTAGTGCTAATTGTGAGTCAATAGATTTTACCTTTCTGCATAAAAAATTACAAAATACACGAAAATTTGGGAAAAATACGCTATTTTTGAACTTTGAAATTCTCTACTTTTTACAAAAATGCTGATACCCCCCATAACAGTTATTAGTTTACATTCTCCACATGTCTACTTCACATTGGCATCATTTTGGAAATGAAATTTTATATTTTTCGGATGTGATAAGGCTCATAGTTTTATAAGCAATTTTTAAAGTTTACGACTAAATTTCCAAAACCCATTTTTCCAAGGACCAAGTCAGTTCGGACGTCACTTTATGGGTCTTGTATAACAGAACCCACCCATACATTACCCCATTTTGCAAACTACACCCCTCAAGGTGTCCAAAACGGATTTTCAAAACTTTGTTAACCCCTTAGGTGTTGCACAGGAATTCAAGCAAAATCACAGTGAAATATCAAAATTTCAATTTTTTGGCAGATATTCCATTGTAATCCAATTTTACTTGCAACCCAGCAAGGGTTAACAGCAAACCCAAACCCAAAATTGGTTACCCCAATTCCGCAGTTTATAGAAACACCCCACATGTACACGTAAACTAAATTATGGACGCGCAAGAGGGCTCAGCACAGAAGGAGAGCTAGGCGGTTTTTGGGATAATAGATTACACTGGAAGAAATCCAGTGGGCCATGTCGTATTGGAGAGACCCTGAGGTACCCCCAGAGTGGAAACCCCTAAAAGGTTACCGCATTTTGGAAACTACACCCTCTAAGGAATGTTTTAGGGGGTATAGTAACCACTTTGACCCAACAAGCGCTCCATTGGAGTTTCATGCACTTGGTTGAGGAAATTGAAAAGTATGTTTTTTACCGAAAAATGTCGCTTTAGGCCCACATTTTTCATTTTGAAAAGGGGGACCAGGAAAAAGCACACCCCACTTTTTATTCCCCATTGTCTCCCGAACACGGCAATACCACAAGTGTTGTCTAAAACCACAGTATTGGCGCACGGCAGGCTTCGTAAGCGAAGCTGCGGCAAAATTCACTGTAAGAAATCTATGGGGCCATGTCACATTTGGAGACACACTGAGGTCCCGCAGAGTGGAAACCCCCAAAAAGTGACCCCATTTTTGAAACTACACCCCCTAAGGAATGTTTTAGGAGGTACAGTAACCACTTTGCACCGGGAACCAGCTCCCGACCCGCGGCGATCGCCCGGCATATGATCCGGGTACGATTCGCCGTACCGCTACAGCGGCCGGCGCGAAGGGGTTAATGGTATTTTTCACCTTTTCAATAGATCCTACCTATATTTCCAAAAAATAATGATTAAAGGTCGATTTAGGGGAAATGCCAAAATGTCAATACAATGCATGTAGTATTTGTAACAAAATTTAATCCAAGTTATGTAAATACACACTGAACATGTCATGGGCTTGTCCATACTAGTGTGTGTGTGTGTGTGTGTGTGTGTGTGTGTGTGTGTGTATATATATATATATATATATATATATATATATATATATATATTTTGTGTGTATGTATAATTATATAACGTTACTCCATAATATCTTCAACATCAGACTCTGAATCTGACTGTTGTTCTACTGGCTCGTCTTCAATACCCTTGTTCTGGCATGTCTGTAACCTGCACATGTCCGTGCACTTCAGGCCATTGCTGAGGCAAGTACACTGAGGAAGTTCGCATGACCGCACACACTTGCAGGACAGTAGCTGGATAATAGCTTCTGGTGCCCCTCACATCCACTTGACAACAAGCTTTCCGTCATTATCTATCATCCAACCGCAGTCTGTTGGGTTTGCAACAAATGGCTGGCTCTGCAGACTTCTCCTCCAGATCGCAGCCTGGTAGTTTGCACGCAGTGCATGCATGAAAAGGCAGTCTTGGCAAGGAGGGAGTTGACTTGACTCTACCACTCCACGTCTGGCACAGAACAGCTGATACCGAAGCCTGTTTACCTCAGTTGTTTGGGTAGTTGGCAGGTAGATGTGGCAGGTGATTTCCTGTACCTTCTCAAAGAGTTCGGGAGACACTTCCCATGAACGACCAACTTCCTGAAAGGCATCCTGGTATGTCTTGTTCATCTTCAACTGCTTGACTGTCATCTTCCCACGGCCAGCGAATGCACTGACTGTGTCACAGCCTGTAAATGCATGCATACCAATCAATGAATCACACACGCTGCCTCCCAATGTTCTGCTCAGAGTGGTGATATCCAGGAATCTTGTCCGGTTCTGTGTACCGCATTTCTGGAACAGGTGGGATGGGATTTTGTGGCACATGCCCAGACACAGGACCATGACATCAGTATCCTCTGAAGTGATGACAGACTTGTAACCAGATTCTGCTGCATGAAGAGCATGGAGAAGGAGGCGTGTGTCTGCTTCTTCTTGACTTGACTTAAGGTCTTCAGCCTCTTCCCACTGTTCTTTGGTGATCTTAAAGCAGAGCTGCTCACATGTGATATACATCTCCTTCTCCTCAAGCTTCTCCCTGTGGTGTTTCGCCTTCCATTCTTCTACCAGAAACTTTATGAGACTTGCCTTGTTGGAGGAATTACTTAGTAGCTTTCTCCACTGCTGGATGTTGTGCCCATGTTGAATGTTCTTGAAATGGATCCCTGTGCCTTCATATCTGTTGACTCTTTCTGTATCTTTGATGGATGTCTCCTTGTAGACGTCAAAGACAATATCAATGCGCTTGCTCTTAGCACCCTCATGGATAGCGCGACTCATTGCTGTGCCTGCTAGCTGGGCAAATGTTGCATCGTTTCCCTTCAGTTTCTGAACCAGGCTCATCCCATCAATGATGGTTGCAGAGGGCTCAGGGATCACCTCTGCAGGAGGATCATTCCTCTCCAACTCCCTTGCTAGGGCAGCCTTGTTGGTCTTGCGGATAGACCCATCACCGTTGGCAAGTGCCCATGGCAATGGCCCCAGGGGATGAGTCAAGACATCACTCATTTGTAGCTTTCTGTTCTCAGCTACAAGTATCATCTGGCCAAATAGGTTCCTGTCAGCCTTCAAAATTACCTCCTTGCCAAGGCCTTGTCTGTGTGTCTTCATTCTGATGTTAGAGAACGTTTTAAGATTGTTCTTCGTCATCTTGTCATGAAACAGTGTAGTTGGCGTATCGGTACCCAAACGCTCATACTTGAATGTGTGATATGCATCCTCTCCTATACTGTATGCCCCTAGAAGGTCTTTGGCTACATCTGGTGGTGCTGCAGTCGCTATTGATAAACTGGTAAGTTCACCATTATGCTCTTTGTTGAAGGGGTTCAACCAACCAGTCTCCAGCAGTTCAACAAAAGATCGGACATCGGCTTCATCTCTTCTAATCCTGGACACCTGTAGGTCTGAATGACTGAAGTCAGTATATTGTTGGCCTACTAGGGCCTCAGCTGCCTCAAGTACATGCTGCGGTACTCCGATGTCAGGTAGAATCTGGCGACAGCTCCAACTTTGAGGCTGAAGCCTTTTGTGCCCCCTGGTGTCTGGGTGTCTCTGTTGATTGTTTCTTCGATGGTCTGGTCCACAGGAATCCGTCCAAAAGGATTCTTGCTACCGATCTGGACCGAAAAGCCACCTTTCATGAAGTATTCATGGACCTCTGGGTGGTCTATGGGCAGCCGAGACATCGTAGCATAGTAATAGGTTAGGTATCGGGCATAGTTGACCTTGTCATAGGCAAAACACCACGGTATCATCTGTCGGATTGCTCCTAGGTGAAGCATCCATTGCCTTCTCTTGAAGCTCGAACCAGGGCCAGCATGGTCTCGACCATTTCCAAGTATGACATCCAGAATGCTGAGAGTTGTTCATTTCTGAAGGTCTCAAGATAAACTTGAAAGAGCTTCAGGGTAAGTGTGCAAGATTCATTATCCAAGAACTTTTCGAAGGATCCCTGCGACACACTGATGCGAAAGTTTGTGATGTTCTTCAGTGTTTCATCCAGATGGTGAAGGTCCCTTGCATGGTTTTCTTCTAGCCATGGAAGGAAGTTTTTCCATGCAAGCCTCATAAGTGCTTCATAGACCAGCTTGTGTAGTCTCACTGCTCTGTTGTACCTCCGGCCGTCCATCACTCCAGACACTGATCCTTCAGCGATGACACCGGATTCAACACACAGATCTCTAAGGCCTGCATCCTGAAATCTCTTACCTATGATGGAGAGGAGATTACAGATTGTGTGGAAGACACCCATTCTAATTATGTTCTTGAACTTCTCCTGTTTCCAGATAACCTCGGCAGCTTTGACATAAGAGTGCTTGATCAAACACGCACACAATTCTGTTAAGCTTCAGGGTCTGCATGATGGCATGTGTTTGCTCCAAGACTTCATTCACAGTGGACATGGCTGTTGCAGGAGCATTGATAGTGGGCAGGTAGCTTACAGTGTCCTGGGCCACTACAATGTCGCTGCGGATTTGGATGTTGAACCCAGTCCAACTGCTAATGGTCTGATCCTCATGGTCTGACATTCTAGCCAGAAGCCAGATATGGTTCTTGGTTTTTGAATCCTGGACCTCCTCGGTAGTGTTAATATTCGCAGTCTCAATCCTGGGTGGCCCTCCCCGCCGCCCAACATTATATATTGGTAGCATTAATTCTGTCGGAATTATGCTTCTTTTCTTCGACTTGGTTACATCTGGCAGGACTTTTGTCACAGAGCATGCAACATTGGACTGAACAGCGATGCCATTGACTCTATGAGATGTACCTGCTCCACTTAGTGTCTCCTCAAGTCTGTCAATGTTATCCCAGGCCAAGGTTGTGAACACACCAGGGTAGATATTTGCTGGCATTGGGATGTCATCCGTTGAACATTCCAACTTCTGGATACAAAGGGCTGTATCGATCTCCTCAGCCGTTGAATATGACACACAGTGGCCAAGACGATTCAGAGTTCGAACCAGTTCTGTATTGCCGGTCAAAGACTTAATTGCAAGGGACAGCAGTACGTGCTTGGGTGGCTTTGTCTTTCCATTGGTAACAGCAAAAACCAAGTCACTGCCGAAGGATGTGGCAAGACGTTGAGCTCTTTCAGAGGGAGTTTGGCACTCTGTTTCAAGCAAACCCCACTTTTTATTCCCCATTGTCTCCCGAACACGGCAATACCACAAGTGTTGTCTAAAACCACAGTATTGGCGCATATGGGAGGGGGAGGGGGGGATGTGTAGTGTAGTGTTTTTGTTTTTTTTAACTTTCTTTTACACTTTTTGCCTGCCTGCCCAGACTTGCTGGGACTTGTGTTCATTATAGTCATGCCTTGACCTAAATACTCCACAATTTGTTGCTTCTCAGCAGCCGACACATCCTTTTTCTTTCCCATTTTGGCAAAAAATGTAGGCCGCTTAATAATGTGGAACAGCCTTCTTAAGTAGTCTTGCCTTTATTTGGACACACCTGCCAAACTAATTTGCACAGGTATCTGCAATTGCTTTCAGTGATATAAAGAGCCCTGACACACATCACCATCAATGAGTTTAAATGACAAACAAAAAAATTCTAACCATATCACTCCTAAACTCTTTTTGCATAATAATTTGGAACACAGTTTAGATAGCAGTACTGAAGCCCTGCTATGTACAGTGCAGGTGATCTGATGATGGCAGCTTGAAGTCTCTCAAGGAGACTATTAAATAAAGTGAAAGAAATAAAATAAAATTTGGTATTGCGGTGTTCAGAAATTAAGTAAAATAATCAGATCCGTAAGCGGATTAACGAGACAAAAAAAAAGTCACCACGCCTGAATTATATATTTTTTTGGGCTGCCGCAACATTGCAGTAAAAAGCAATCAGAATATCACATCAATAAAAACTTCAGCTTAGAGGGCAAAAAATAAGCCCAGCCCCAGAGCCGAAAAAATTTAAAAAAAGGAAAATCTTTTTTTTCCCCCCACACAATTTTCAGAAAAAAATTTTCACCACTTAGATACAAAATAAACTAATTTTGTTTCCAGTACACTATACGGTAAGATAAATGGTGTCATTCCAAAGCAAAACTCATCCTGCAAAAAATGAAGAAAAAAAACAAGCCCTCATATGGACATATTGATGGAATAATAAAAAAGTTAAGGCTCTTGGAAGAAGGGGACGAAAAAAAAACGAAAGCTAGCCATGGTGTGAAAGGGCGTAGTAGTGTTGCTTTTGCGGAGCACTTTCTATGGAGCATAAAGGATGGGTGAAGTAGCAGGCTGAGCGCTGCAGCCCCGGCTTCGCTCCCCTTGTTGGTGAAGTAGCAGGCTGAGCGCTGCAGCCCCGGCTTCGCTCCCCTTGTTGGTGAAGTAGCAGGCTGAGCGCTGCAGCCCCGGCTTCGCTCCCCTTGTTGGTGAAGTAGCAGGCTGAGCGCTGCAGCCCCGGCTTCGCTCCCCTTGTTGGTGAAGTAGCAGGCTGAGCGCTGCAGCCCCGGCTTCGCTCCCCTTGTTGGTGAAGTAGCAGGCTGAGCGCTGCAGCCCCGGCTTCGCTCCCCTTGTTGGTGAAGTAGCAGGCTGAGCGCTGCAGCGCCGGCTTCGCTCCCCTTGTTGGTGAAGTAGCAGGCTGAGCGCTGCAGCGCCGGCACAGCTCCCCTTGTTGGTGAAGTAGCAGGCTGAGCGCTGCAGCCCCAGCTTCGCTCCCCTTGTTGAAGTAGCAGGCTGAGCACTGCATCCCTGGCTTCACTCCCCTTGTTGAAGTAGCAGGCTGAGCGCTGCAGCCCCGGCTTCACTCCCCTTGTTGGTGAAGTAGCAGGCTGAGCGCTGGCTTTGCTCCCCTTGTTGGTGAAGTAGCAGGCTGAGCGCAGCAGCGCCGGCACAGCTCCCCTTGTTGGTGAAGTAGCAGGCTGAGCACTGCAGCCCCAGCTTCGCTCCCCTTGTTGAAGTAGCAGGCTGAGCACTGCAGCCCTGGCTTCACTCCCCTTGTTGGTGATGTAGCAGGCTGAGCGCTGCAGCCCCGGCTTCACTCCCCTTGTTGGTGAAGTAGCAGGCTGAGCGCTGGCTTTGCTCCCCTTGTTGGTGAAGTAGCAGGCTGAGCGCAGCAGCGCCGGCACAGCTCCCCTTGTTGGTGAAGTAGAAGGCTGAGCGCTGCAGCCCCGGCTTCACTCCCCTTGTTGGTGATGTAGCAGGCTGAGCGCTGCAGCCCCGGCTTCACTCCCCTTGTTGGTGAAGTAGCAGGCTGAGCGCTGGCTTTGCTCCCCTTGTTGGTGAAGTAGCAGGCTGAGCGCAGCAGCGCCGGCACAGCTCCCCTTGTTGGTGAAGTAGAAGGCTGAGCGCTGCAGCCCCGGCTTCACTCCCCTTGTTGGTGATGTAGCAGGCTGAGCGCTGCAGCCCCGGCTTCACTCCCCTTGTTGGTGAAGTAGCAGGCTGAGCGCTGGCTTTGCTCCCCTTGTTGGTGAAGTAGCAGGCTGAGCGCTGCAGCCCCGGCTTCACTCCCCTTGTTGGTGATGTAGCAGGCTGAGCGCTGCAGCCCCGGCTTCACTCCCCTTGTTGGTGAAGTAGCAGGCTGAGCGCTGGCTTTGCTCCCCTTGTTGGTGAAGTAGCAGGCTGAGCGCAGCAGCACCGGCACAGCTCCCCTTGTTGGTGAAGTAGCAGGCTGAGCGCTGCAGCCCCGGCTTCGCCCCCCTTGTTGGTGAAGTAGCAGGCTGAGCGCTGCAGCGCTGGCTCCGCTCCCCTTGCGGGTGAAGTAGCAGGATGAGCGCTGCAGCGCTGGCTCCGCTCCCCTTACTGGTGCAGTAGCAGGATGAGCGCTGCAGCGCTGGCTCCGCTCCCCTTGCGGGTGAAGTAGCAGGATGAGCGCTGCAGCGCTGGCTCCGCTCCCCTTACTGGTGCAGGAGGCAACACCCAAATGCAGTTCCCTGCACTAATACACATAATGTAAAGGGGTGGTTGCAATCCCACAGTAACTCAGTAGAAATAACCGAAGTGCTACATTGTACTGACACTACTTTCCACCCCATTATTTGGGATTGTCGGAGTTGGCCACTGATGAAGGTTGGGCTAGGATGGAAACAATCTGACAACTGGATTGTTTCTGATGCTCCTTGCCATGATTGCTACAAGAATAAAACATTGAGACAATGAGATTGGATGATTCTAGTTACAGATTTGGCATTTTTTGGCTGGAATACAGATATAACTACAGCAATTAAAGCCAGGCTTAATGGGCTAAAGGGAAATTATTTGGCTGATGTCACAGTGATCTCCTGGGACTTACCCAGCCTCCCAAATGGCAGCCTGTTCCTCTCCCCCAGCATGAGATTAAACCTGGGGTTGTCTTTCTTTAGTCGCTTCCATTGTCCTGTGGCCAGGAGGATCTTGGCCACCTCTGCAAACACCGTGCTGTTCTCATCCCTCACCACGAAGGTGTACATCATCCCACAGGGTGGAGAATGGAGCGCAGGCTCCTGTCTGACCGCCGGCCAGTCCCTGCTGTGTGCTATTGTGCAGCCCGCACCATGCTACAGGACAGGAAGCAGCCCCATGTAAGGGCCTCCGGGAGGAGAGCGCAGGGAGGTGCTCCGATCCTGCACTTAGCAGGCTCCCAGACGGCAGGAAGGAAGCAGCTGCTGCACCACCGCTTCGGTCTCTACCCAGCTCCGTGCTGACCCCTCCCAGGCATTGGAGGCTGGGCTCTGGGGTCAGGAGGAGGGGCTGCGGGCAGCATGGCAGCAGCTGTCACTGATCATGCAGGAGGGGCTGCTGCCATCGGCCACTGAGCGATCAGGGGGCAGACACCATCTACAATGAAGGATTGTATTGTCCCAAGTCAGACCTGCTGAATCCTGGCTGATGACTGGGATAAACGTGCTGACGTCGGTTCACGATCACCAAAGTGTACTTTTACTTATTAAAAGTCTATTAATGAGCAAAACGTACCCTAATAATAAGGGTGAAACCACTGCATAACATAGGCACCAAGAAAGGCCCCCACCGGGGTTATAGGGTCACTGATTTAAATACTGGTTAATTAAGGATTAAGTGACTTTGGCTGCACGGAGTGGCCACATCTCCGCCATGTCCCTGCTCGGCACATGTTGGTGGAGCTGCGAAAAACTGGCGTAAAAACTCCAAAAGTGGCCACATTTTGGAGCAATTCCAAGTTGCGCCCAAATTTTGCAACCTTTCAAAGGTTCTACACCACTTTTTGTAAAAGCTTTGATGAACTTGAGCCAATGTCTTTTTTTTGCATAGAACCTACCGGATAAAGCACTAACTCCTAAAAATAATAAACATATGCCCGGCAATGTCACAACAACTTGCTGTTCACATGTTCTATCTTTTGTCACTTTTTATAACCACTTCAGGCTTTGACAGCTGTGAAGCTGCTAAAGTAAGTGACCGGTCCTTCTCGTGACTAGCGCTTGGAGGTTACATACAGTTGTGCTCAAAAGTTTACATACCCCGGCAGAATTTTTGCTTTTTTGGCCTTTTTTCAGAGAATATGAATGATAACACCAAAACTTTTTCTCCACTCATGGTTAGTGGTTGGGTGAAGCCATTTATTGTCAAACTACTGGGTTTTTTCTTTCTAAATCATAATGACAACTCAAAACATCCAAATGACCCTGAATAAAAGTTTACATACCCTGGTGATTTTGTTTTCCAAACGTTTTATTGGAGTTTTAATAAATGGGGAAGAAGGTGTAGGGGAGGGAATGAAAGATGAAAAGGAAACGAGGAAGGACAACAGTGTCCAAAGGTAAAGAAAACATAAAATGTAACATGTTAATGCAGAAGCATATTATACAATGAACTATTACAAAGGTAAGTATTTAAGCATATAATACATTACATTTGTTCCAAGCCAAAGACCTAACCCCAAAGGGGCCTAGGCAGGCGCACTCTGGTTGAAGACCTTAAGTGAACAGCTCCTGCCATCTAGACCATTTCCTAGCATGTTTGGCAAATTGATCATGCATATGTGCAAATTTCAGTTCAAAGGAATGATGAAGGCTAATTTTGTCTATAATATCGTTAATTTGTGGAGGTTTTGGCTTTTTCCAAAGGAAAGCGATATTGTGCTTGAAAGCTAGTAAAATGTGCATAATCAACAGCCTGTTAGTAGGGTCAATTTTGTCAGCGTCTAGAGAAAGAAGGGCCAGACGAGGAGACAAAATAAGTTGCGTTCCTAAGATAAAAACGATAAGATTTGAAACCTTTCTCCAAAAAGGAACAATTTTGGGACATTGCCAAAATATATGTGTGGCGCCCCCAGGAGTATGGTCGCCACAATGGCATTGCCTTCCTCCAGGGAGGGTGATGTCCTGCTTAGAAGCAAGGAAGGGTCTCTCTAGCAATTAATCATTTTCATGCAACACAGTTCCCACTCCAGGCCAGCAGAGGGAGCTCTGAACCAGAATTGGGGGAGGAGTGCTCTCTGAGGGCCAGGAAGGGAAATTAGTGTGAGGAGGGCAACGAGTGTAGACGTGTGTGTTAGCGCGGGTGGTCAGGAGCGGGAAACTCCGAGAGTGGACCCTCTGGGCCGTGGCACCGAGGGGCCCCGGGCGAGCTGCCAGGTGGAACCGACCCCTATACAGGGACCGTTAGGAGCAGGCCCAGGGGTTCGAGTACCACGGTAGCCGGTACCGAGAGGGGCGGCTCAGGATGGACCGGAGTAAGACTGAGACTGGAGTTGGATGGCAGGAGCACTGAAGACAGGACTGGAGTAGGACGGCAGGAACACAAGGCAGGGCTGGAGTAGGACGACAGGAACACTGAAGGCAGGACTGGAGTAGGTCGGCAGGAACACAAGGCAGGACTGGAGTAGGACGACAGGAACACTGAAGGCAGGACTGGAGTAGGTCGGCAGGAACACAAGGCAGGACTGGAGTAGGACGACAGGAACACTGAAGGCAGGACTGGAGTAGGTCGGCAGGAACACAAGGCAGGACTGGAGAAGGTCGGCAGGAACACAGGTAGCGGGACTGAGAAGCTGCTGTGAGGAGCAGCCGAGACAGGAACTGCAGCAGCAGTGAGTGCACGATGGAGCGAGGCCAGAGTGTCAGGAAACACAACGATCAGGCGCCTCCCTCAGGGGGAAGCGGCCTGATATGGCCCCGTCTGGTCAGCCATTGGTCCACAGGTGCTTCCGGGTTAGGGCACAGCCGGAGCATAAGAAGCAGGAAGGAGGCGCGGCCGCGGCCTATGGCGCATGCGCATAGCATGCAGGGAAGGCATCGGTCGCTGACCTGTCTCAGGTGACCGCCGCGGCCGTCGGGTGGAGAGAGGCTGCGGCGTGGGAGCGGAGGGCGACTGCGGCGTGGGAGCGGAGGCCGGGTGAGTATGGCGGAGCGGTGTAACAGTACCCCCTCCCCTAAGCCGCCCCCCCCCGGAGGTTAACAAGAAACCTCTTGAGGATACGGGGAGCATTAATATTCTCCCGAGGCTCCCAGGATCTCTCCTCAGGACCAAAGCCCTTCCAATCAACGAGAAAGAAAGTCCTACCTCTAACCCTTTTCACAGCGAGGATGTCCTGTACTTCAAAAATGTTGTCAGCCCCCACCGGCTGAGGACCAAGATCAAGCGAGGAGTGGAAACGATTCAGCACCACAGGCTTCAGGAGAGAGACTTGAAAGGTGTTCGGGATCCGGAGCGAAGCAGGCAACCTCAATTTGTAGGCAACTTCGTTAATACGTCCCAGAATTTCAAACGGACCAATGTAGCGTGGACCCAACTTGTAAGAGGGCAGTTTTAGTCGGACGAATTTGGAGGAGAGCCAGACCTTGTCGCCAACACGATACGGAGGAGAATCCAACCTCTTTTTGTCAGCATAGTTCTTCATCCTTTATTTTACTAGAAAGACCGCGCCAGAATGCCCCCACCAAAGCTGCGTTATTCCAGCCGAGCTCAGAGGAAATAGTGCGAAAGCGAATAGCGTACTGTCCGACCGTGAGAGAGCCCTGGTGTAAGTTAGAGTGACTCAGTGAGAGAGGCTAACCGGCCCGGCTCATCGAAAACCTTACGAAACGTATCCAGGAAAACCGGGAGGCTCGAAACGACCGGGTCGTCACGTTCCCAGAGCGGGTTTACCCAAGAAAGGGCCTCTCCCTCCAGATGGGACATGATGAAGGCCACTTTGGCCCGGTCCGAGGGGTATTGCTGCGGCAGCCATTCAAAGTGGAGACTACACTGATTTAAGAACCCCCTACAGAGCTTGGGATCCCCAGTGAAACGAGGCGGCTTGGCGAGGCAGGGCGTCGGAGGAGCAGAAGACGCAGGGGGAGGTGTCGGCACTGCAGCGGCAGCCTGGAGGGCCGACAAGCGACTATCAAAGGAGGCCATGTAGGACAAAATGTGGGTTTGAGTATCTTGCTGCTGACCCAGCACCTGTTGGAGACTGGCCAGCTGAGTGGCATTTCCAGGATCGGCCACCTGTAAGGCCGACAAACGGGTGTCCATCGACTTCATGATTGACATAATGCGCCCCTGATTCTCCCGTAGGAATAGCAACTCTTTCTGGGTAGCAGCCGTAGTACCGGCGGAGTCCATGGCCTGAAGGTACTGTTAGCGCGGGTGGTCAGGAGCGGGAAACTCCGAGAGTGGACCCTCTGGGCCGTGGCACCGAGGGGCCCCGGGCGAGCTGCCAGGTGGAACCGACCCCTATACAGGGACCGTTAGGAGCAGGCCCAGGGGTTCGAGTACCACGGTAGCCGGTACCGAGAGGGGCGGCTCAGGATGGACCGGAGTAAGACTGAGACTGGAGTTGGACGGCAGGAGCACTGAAGACAGGACTGGAGTAGGACGGCAGGAACACAAGGCAGGGCTGGAGTAGGACGACAGGAACACTGAAGGCAGGACTGGAGTAGGTCGGCAGGAACACAAGGCAGGACTGGAGTAGGACGACAGGAACACTGAAGGCAGGACTGGAGTAGGTCGGCAGGAACACAAGGCAGGACTGGAGTAGGACGACAGGAACACTGAAGGCAGGACTGGAGTAGGTCGGCAGGAACACAAGGCAGGACTGGAGAAGGTCGGCAGGAACACAGGTAGCGGGACTGAGAAGCTGCTGTGAGGAGCAGCCGAGACAGGAACTGCAGCAGCAGTGTGTGCACGATGGAGCGAGGCCAGAGTGTCAGGAAACACAACGATCAGGCGCCTCCCTCAGGGGGAAGCGGCCTGATATGGCCCCGTCTGGTCAGCCATTGGTCCACAGGTGCTTCCGGGTTAGGGCACAGCCGGAGCATAAGAAGCAGGAAGGAGGCGCGGCCGCGGCCTATGGCGCATGCGCATAGCATGCAGGGAAGGCATCGGTCGCGGACCTGTCTCAGGTGACCGCCGCGGCCGTCGGGTGGAGAGAGGCTGCGGCGTGGGAGCGGAGGGCGACTGCGGCGTGGGAGCGGAGGCCGGGTGAGTATGGCGGAGCGGTGTAACAGTGTGGAGAGAAGCTGGAGGTTGAGCTGAGGAAAGAGAGCTCCCTCCCAGCGAGAGCACATGATCTGGAGCCTGGTCTCCACGGTTGTATGGATACTGAAGGTCCTGCAACAGAAACCAGAGGAATAGGAAGCTGTAAATGCTCTATTCCCAACTAAGACTCGGAGGCACAACAGCGACAGGTGAGCCAAGAGAGATAGAGGGCTACAGCTGTCTGCCGTACGAGGTAGTTCTAAGAGAAGATAAGAAGGAGGAACTTCAGAGTAACACTGTACTGCATGTACCTCAAGCCAGCGCTAGGAAGGAGACTACGCAACCCATCTGATAGAGAGATCCCTGAGTTGCTTCCAGGCTAGCCTGCTCCTGTGCCATCTGTAACCAGGACCCTGGACTGCGTTTGCCAAGTAAAGGTAAAGAAACTGCACCCTTGCCTCCTTCCTGCAACATCCTCAGCACTGCTACATCTCTGTGCCAAACACTGCACCCTCTTCCTAAACATTCCGCCACACTGCCCTGGGACCAACAGCCCTACCTGTGGAGGGCTACAACATCATAGCTGCACTACACCATCTGTCCCAGAGGATCTGTCTGCAGCGTCGGCTTAACATCTCCCTTGCCGAACACCACAGGTGGCGTCACAAATCACTTATAAACTTTATTCCCAACTCAACACCTTTTACATGGGCGCCCAGGGCCACGGACCGGGTCACCCCTGCTGTGACAATCCCCTCTGAGAGACCGGCCCGGTACCGAGTACCCCACAGCCCTGGGATGGTGACCCATTTTGGCGTCATGAACAGGATTACGAAGCCCGGTATCGCCGGGTCCTGTGTGCCAGAGACTGTTGTGTGCTATAGACTGTGTGCGAAATTGGCGCCATTGCTGCCATTATCCAGCTGATTGGTGCGCGCGGGAAGAAAAGAGGCAGGCCTTCGTGGGCGGAGCCGGCTGCAGATCGCGAAGAAGTGAAGTGACGCGCGGGAAGAGAGGACAGCACGCGAAAAGGGGAGGAGCTGAGGCTACAGCCGGTAAGCCGCTCAACCCTGGGGCCTGGCAACCGTTAACTAGGGGGGAAGGAGAATGTCCGAGGCACGCGCCGATGCAGCGGCGGACGCCCCCGCCTGCCCCTCAGCGCCGCAAGATGCAGTGCCCAACGCGGCTGTGGCTCCGGTAGCACCCACCGCAGTGGTCCCCATAATGCCGCTGTCTATGCCCTACATACCGGGAGCGGCCTGGCTACCACAGTACTCGGGTGAGTCCCATACCCTGAGTGAATTTAAAGAGAGACTGTGCAGTTTGTTTGAGGTGTATCCTCTATCTGAAAGCCAGAAGGTGAAAATCCTGATTGAGCAGCTAACAGGTGCAGCACAGAGAGAAGTAAAAGCCTGGCAGGACACTGATAAAGAGACTGTTAAAAAGATCCTGGCTAAGCTAAGGAGCACGTTTGACACCCGCACTGCCGCTGAAATCAAGATGAGATTCTTTGGATGTAAACAGAAAGTGCAGGACAGTATAAGGCAGTGGTCCCCAACCTTTTTTGCACCAGGGACCGGCTTCAAGCAAGACCATTCTTCCATGGCCCAGCAGGGCGGGGATGGAGGTGTGGCAGGGGCGTGGCTTTGATTATAAGGGGGCGGGGCTATGGACGCGGTTGTTGTTTAGCAGTGCATACTTATCATTTAATTATAATATTTATAATGTGACTCAACTCACCAGAGGTTTTAAATGAGTGCTCCATCACCCCATCATTGCCTTCACCCCATCACTCCCTTCTCCCCATCATTGCCTTCTCCATCACCCCATCACTGCCGTCTCTCCATCACCCCCATCCTTGCCTGCTCCATCACCCCATCATTGCCTTCACCTCATCACTCCCTTCTCCCCATCATTGCCTTCTCCATCACCCCATCACTGCTGTCTCTCCATCACCCCCATCATTGCCTTCTCCCCATCACTCCTATGATCCCATCAATGCCTTCTCTCCATCACCCCATCATTGCCTTCACCCCATCACTCCCTTCTCCCCATCATTGCCTTCTCCATCACCCCATCACTGCCGTCTCTCCATCACCCCCATCATTGCCTTCTCCCCATCACTCCTATGATCCCATCAATGCCTTCTCTCCATCACCCCATCATTGCCTTCACCCCATCACTCCCTTCTCCCCATCATTGCCTTCTCCATCACCCCATCACTGCCTTCTCTCCATCACCCCCATCCTTGCCTGCTCCATCACCCCATCATTGCCTTCTCCCCATCACTCCTATGATCCCATCAATGCCTTCTCTCCATCACCCCATCATTGCCTTCACCCCATCACTCCCTTCTCCCCATCATTGCCTTCTCCATCACCCCATCACTGCCTTCTCTCCATCACCCCCATCCTTGCCTGCTCCATCACCCCATCATTGCCTTCTCCCCATCACTCCTATGATCCCATCAATGCCTTCTCTCCATCACCCCATCATTGCCTTCACCCCATCACTCCCTTCTCCCCATCATTGCCTTTTCCATCACCCCATCACTGCCGTCTCTCCATCACCCTTATCATTGCCTTCTCCCCATCACTCCTATGATCCCATCAATGCCTTCTCTCCATCACCCCATCATTGCCTTCACCCCATCACTCCCTTCTCCCCATCATTGCCTTCTCCATCACCCCATCACTGCCGTCTCTCCATCACCCTTATCATTGCCTTCTCCCCATCACTCCTATGATCCCATCAATGCCTTCTCTCCATCACCCCATCATTGCCTTCACCCCATCACTCCCTTCTCCCCATCATTGCCTTCTCCATCACCCCATCACTGCCATCTCTCCATCACCCCCATCCTTGCCTGCTCCATCACCCCATCATTGCCTTCACCTCATCACTCCCTTCTCCCCATCATTGCCTTCTCCATCACCCCATCACTGCCGTCTCTCCATCACCCCCATCATTGCCTTCTCCCCATCACTCCTATGATCCCATCAATGCCTTCTCTCCATCACCCCATCATTGCCTTCACCTCATCACTCCCTTCTCCCCATCATTGCCTTCTCCATCACCCCATCACTGCCGTCTCTCCATCACCCCCATCATTGCCTTCTCCCCATCACTCCTATGATCCCATCAATGCCTTCTCTCCATCACCCCATCATTGCCTTCACCCCATCACTCCCTTCTCCCCATCATTGCCTTTTCCATCACCCCATCACTGCCGTCTCTCCATCACCCTTATCATTGCCTTCTCCCCATCACTCCTATGATCCCATCAATGCCTTCTCTCCATCACCCCATCATTGCCTTCACCCCATCACTCCCTTCTCCCCATCATTGCCTTCTCCATCACCCCATCACTGCCGTCTCTCCATCACCCCCATCCTTGCCTGCTCCATCACCCCATCATTGCCTTCACCTCATCACTCCCTTCTCCCCATCATTGCCTTCTCCATCACCCCATCACTGCCGTCTCTCCATCACCCCCATCATTGCCTTCTCCCCATCACTCCTATGATCCCATCAATGCCTTCTCTCCATCACCCCATCATTGCCTTCACCCCATCACTCCCTTCTCCCCATCATTGCCTTCTCCATCACCCCATCACTGCCGTCTCTCCATCACCCCCATCATTGCCTTCTCCCCATCACTCCTATGATCCCATCAATGCCTTCTCTCCATCACCCCATCATTGCCTTCACCCCATCACTCCCTTCTCCCCATCATTGCCTTCTCCATCACCCCATCACTGCCGTCTCTCCATCACCCCCATCCTTGCCTGCTCCATCACCCCATCATTGCCTTCACCTCATCACTCCCTTCTCCCCATCATTGCCTTCTCCATCACCCCATCACTGCCGTCTCTCCATCACCCCCATCATTGCCTTCTCCCCATCACTCCTATGATCCCATCAATGCCTTCTCTCCATCACCCCATCATTGCCTTCACCCCATCACTCCCTTCTCCCCATCATTGCCTTCTCCATCACCCCATCACTGCCGTCTCTCCATCACCCCCATCATTGCCTTCTCCCCATCACTCCTATGATCCCATCAATGCCTTCTCTCCATCACCCCATCATTGCCTTCACCCCATCACTCCCTTCTCCCCATCATTGCCTTCTCCATCACCCCATCACTGCCTTCTCTCCATCACCCCCATCCTTGCCTGCTCCATCACCCCATCATTGCCTTCTCCCCATCACTCCTATGATCCCATCAATGCCTTCTCTCCATCACCCCATCATTGCCTTCACCCCATCACTCCCTTCTCCCCATCATTGCCTTCTCCATCACCCCATCACTGCCTTCTCTCCATCACCCCCATCCTTGCCTGCTCCATCACCCCATCATTGCCTTCTCCCCATCACTCCTATGATCCCATCAATGCCTTCTCTCCTTCACCCCATCATTGCCTTCACCCCATCACTCCCTTCTCCCCATCATTGCCTTTTCCATCACCCCATCACTGCCGTCTCTCCATCACCCTTATCATTGCCTTCTCCCCATCACTCCTATGATCCCATCAATGCCTTCTCTCCATCACCCCATCATTGCCTTCACCCCATCACTCCCTTCTCCCCATCATTGCCTTCTCCATCACCCCATCACTGCCGTCTCTCCATCACCCCATCATTGCCTTCTCCCCATCACTCCTATGATCCCATCAATGCCTTCTCTCCATCACCCCATCATTGCCTTCACCCCATCACTCCCTTCTCCCCATCATTGCCTTCTCCATCACCCCATCACTGCCGTCTCTCCATCACCCCCATCCTTGCCTGCTCCATCACCCCATCATTGCCTTCACCTCATCACTCCCTTCTCCCCATCATTGCCTTCTCCATCACCCCATCACTGCCGTCTCTCCATCACCCCCATCATTGCCTTCTCCCCATCACTCCTATGATCCCATCAATGCCTTCTCTCCATCACCCCATCATTGCCTTCACCCCATCACTCCCTTCTCCCCATCATTGCCTTCTCCATCACCCCATCACTGCCGTCTCTCCATCACCCCCATCATTGCCTTCTCCCCATCACTCCTATGATCCCATCAATGCCTTCTCTCCATCACCCCATCATTGCCTTCACCCCATCACTCCCTTCTCCCCATCATTGCCTTCTCCATCAACCCATCACTGCCTTCTCTCCATCACCCCCATCCTTGCCTGCTCCATCACCCCATCATTGCCTTCTCCCCATCACTCCTATGATCCCATCAATGCCTTCTCTCCATCACCCCATCATTGCCTTCACCCCATCACTCCCTTCTCCCCATCATTGCCTTCTCCATCACCCCATCACTGCCTTCTCTCCATCACCCCCATCCTTGCCTGCTCCATCACCCCATCATTGCCTTCTCCCCATCACTCCTATGATCCCATCAATGCCTTCTCTCCTTCACCCCATCATTGCCTTCACCCCATCACTCCCTTCTCCCCATCATTGCCTTTTCCATCACCCCATCACTGCCGTCTCTCCATCACCCTTATCATTGCCTTCTCCCCATCACTCCTATGATCCCATCAATGCCTTCTCTCCATCACCCCATCATTGCCTTCACCCCATCACTCCCTTCTCCCCATCATTGCCTTCTCCATCACCCCATCACTGCCTTCTCTCCATCACCCCCATCATGGCCTTATCCCATTACCCCCTCATGGATTCTCCCATCACCCCAGGCATTATGGCCTTCTCTCCCCATCACAGTCTTCTCATATCCTCATCTCCTCCAGGGCCAGGCTAACCTACACATACACACACAGACATACATACACACACAGACATACATACACACGCAGACATACATACACACACACATATATATACACACACACACAGGCAGACATACATACACACATTATATATACACACACTCAGACGTACACACACAGACACCACCTCTCACCTGTCCGCAGCATCGCCCGCGCTTCCTCGCTCTGACACAGCAGCGGCCGCGCTCCTCTCTGTGTCAGTCAGAGACAGGAAGCGCGGGCGGCGGGCAGGAAGCTGGACGGGTCCTTGCAGCTCCGCTCCTGCTATTTCCTCTTGCAGGCAGCGGAGCTGCTTGGATCGCTCCCTGGCCACCGCTACACGAAGGCAATCTAGGAAGTACTGCGCGCTGCCCCTGGCTCCCCTTGTGTCCGCGGACCGGCAAGGGCACTGCAGCGGCCCGGTGCTGGGCCGCGGACCGGCGGTTGGGGACCCCTGGTATAAGGGACTATGCTCTTAACCTGCAGGAGGCGCTGCGAGCTGTCAAGCAAATTGATCCTGACAGTTTGAAAGAGGAAGACAAACTGTTAAAAGAGCAGTGCATTGAACGACTCCTATCCAGTACCCACCGAGCGCAGCTGCGCATCATCACCCTACAAAACCCTGACCTGGACTTTGCTGATTTTAAGGACAGGGCTATTCGGGTGCTGCAGGAATCAACTGTCAGCCGTCCAGTGCCCCCTAGGCGCCCAGGGATCACCTACCACCAGGAAGCAACATCTTTCCCTTCCACCCCTGTGGAGGCTGATGCACAGACTCTGGATAAAGATCCAACAGAAGAGCTGCGTCTTCAGGTCCAGGAGTTGACCAAAGCTATGGCTGCACTTACTAAAACCGTGCAGTCCCTGCAGGTGTCCTCCAAGTAGAAGATCCAGCTTGCTTCCAGACCAGAGGATGTCCCGTGGCTCCGGAAGAGGAGAACCCAGGAGTATGAGCGGGTATTCAGTAAACACCCCCTAGATTTCGGGAAGGCAAAAGGGGTCAACATCGTATCCCCACTGGAGATCATCCACCCATAAAAGAAAGGTACCGGCCCATACTCCCAACACAATACCAATATGCTAAAGGTATGTTGAGAGAGATGAAGGAAGCAGGGGTCATCAGAGACAGTTGTAGCCCCTGGGCAGCTCCAATAGTTTTTGTAAAGAAAAAGGATGGTACCATGAGAATGAGTATTGATTAAAGGAAAATTACCAGAAAGATGCCTACCCATTACCCAGAATTGAAGAGTCATTAGCTGCACTTAAAACCGCAAACTACTTTTCCACCTTAGATCTCACTAGTGGGTATTGGCACGTTCCCGTGGCAGAAGCAGACAAGGAGAAAACAGCATTTACCACCCCAATGGGTCTCTGTGAGGTCAACTATATGCCATTTGGGCTCTGCACTGCCCCAGGAACATTTCAACGGCTGATGGAGTGCTGCCTGGGACACATGAACTTTGAGACAGTCCTGTTGTACCTTGATGATGTCATTGTTTTCTACAAGACTTATGAAGACCATCTGGAGCACCTGGTTGAGGTGTTTGAAGCCTTATCCAACTTTGGCCTGAAGGTGAAGCCTTCCAAATGCCACCTCCTGAAGCCCAAGGTACAGTACCTCGGTCATGTAGTGAGTGCAGAAGGTGTGGCACCCGATCCTGACAAAGTCACAGTCATCCGGGACTGGCTGAAGCCCAGTGGGTCGCCCTCCCAGGGCCGTGGGGTACTCGGTACCGGGCCGGGATCAGAGGAATGTGTCACAGCAGCGGTGACCCTGTCCGTGGCCCTGGGCGCCCAAGTAGAGTTGAGCGAAACGGGTCAAAAAATTTCAAAAGTCGCCGACTTTTGGCAAAGTCGGGTTTTATGAAACGAAACCCGACCCTAGGATGAGGTCGGCCACGAGGTCGGCGACTTACGCGCCAAAGTCGCGTTTCAAAAGTTTGTTTTGCGCTCTTTTTCAGCCAATCAGGATCCACGGACACTGTGGGCAACGTGATGACATAGGCAGGGGTCACCACCATCTTTCAGAAGGGCATGCAAGTGATTGGCTTGCTTTGGTGGGCGTCACAGGGGGTATAAAAGGGCGTGCACGCCGACCGCCATCTTACTTCTGCCGATCTCAGTATAGGGAGAGGTTGCTGCTGATTCTGTAGGGAGAGCGTTAGGCAGGGAAGAAGACAAAAAAACTGCTTCTGCTGCTAGCGATTTGGCCTGCACAACACACCAGTCACTGTGTGTGCAGTGCAAGGGGAGGCTATATAGTGGTGTATCAGTGGTGTTGGTTGTTGGGCTGCCTTCTAAGGCTTCCTGACATTCCTGCATTGCTGTTTACCCACTGCTCCGCAAACTGCTTTTTTAAAAGCAATCCCAATTTTTTTTTTTTGTCCTGCTGAGAAGAAAAAAAAACTGCTTCTGCTGCTAGCGATTTGGCCTGCACAACACACCAGTCACTGTGTGTGCAGTGCAAGGGGAGGCTATATTGTGGTGTATCAGTGGTGTTGGTTGTTGGGCTGCCTTTTAAGGCTTCCTGACAGGCTGGCATCATGCTGTTTACCCACTGCTCTGCAAACTGCTTTTTTAAAAGCAATCCAATCTCCCTTATCCTCTAGTCACTTTTGTCACAGCTGTGCCATCGAGCCTGTGACATAGCGCTCAGATATCAGTGGGCCTCACACAATCCAAAAGTGTCCAGTGTCCACAAGTGTCTGCAGAAATTCAAAATCTCCCTTATCCTCTAGTCACTTTGGTCACAGCTGTGCCATCGAGCCTGTCACATAGCGCTCAGATATTCATTGGGCCTCACACAATCCAAAAGTGTCCAGTGTCCACAAGTGTGTGCAGAAATTCAAAATCTCCCTTATCCTCTAGTCACTTTGGTCACCGCTGTGCCATCGAGCCTGTCACATACCGCTCAGATATTCATTGGGCCTCACACAATCCAAAAGTGTCCAGTGTCCACAAGTGTGTGCAGAAATTCAAAATCTCCCTTATCCTCTAGTCACTTTGGTCACAGCTGTGCCATCGAGCCTGTCACATAGCGCTCAGATATTCATTGGGCCTCACACAATCCAAAAGTGTCCAGTGTCCACAAGTGTGTGCAGAAATTCAAAATCTCCCTTATCCTCTAGTCACTTTGGTCACAGCTGTGCCATCGAGCCTGTCACATAGCGCTCAGATATTCATTGGGTCTCACACAATCCAAAAGTGTCCAGTGTCCACAAGTGTGTGCAGAAATTCAAAACCTCCCTTATCCTCTCGTCACTTTTGTCACAGCTGTGCCATCGAGCCTGTGACATAGCGCTCAGATATCAGTGGCCCTCACACAATCCAAAAGTGTCCAGTGTCCACAAGTGTCTGCAGAAATTCAAAATCTCCCTTATCCTCTCGTCACTTTTGTCACAGCTGTGCCATCGAGCCTGTGACATAGCGCTCAGATATCAGTGGGCCTCACACAATCCAAAAGTGTCCAGTGTCCACAAGTGTCTGCAGAAATTCAAAATCTCCCCTGTCCTATAGACACCTTGTACCTTGTTTTACATTACTATATAGTTTGTTGGATTTTGTCTACATTTCTACAAAAAATGAGGAAGGCTGGTGGAAGAGGCCGTGGAATTGGGCGGGGGTTGGCAGCTGGTAATGATGGTGTTGGTGGTGGATCTGATGGTAGTGGCAAGAGCAAAATAGGACCGAATGCAGGAGGTGTTGAGCCTGCGTCATCGTCTGGCTACATAAGGCCTCGAACGCTTAGTTTTCTAGGAGTTGGCAAACCGCTTTTAAAGCCAGAGCATCAGGAAAAAGTTTTGTCTTACATTGCTGACTCAACCTCCAGCTCTATCGCCTCCTCTTCTTCAGTTGTAAAAAGTAAAAGCACTGAGTCGTCATTGGAGGCTCATGTTCATGAACCACACCTTTCCTTGTGTCCTTCACCCCAACCAAGATTGAAGGATGACGCAGGCCATACTACTGATTACTCCATGGAGCTGTTTTCACATACTATGCCTGGATTATCAAGTCAAATGGTGAATTACCCAGGCCAAGATGAAACTGACATGGAGTGCACTGATGCACAGCCGCTGATGGATGATTCTGCTGGTACATTCACTCAGAGCACTACATTGTCCTCGCAGTGTACAGAGCCAGATTCTGACCCTGATGAGACTCAGGTGCCCCTTCCCGCACACTATACCACCATACACGGTGACACAGAGGAAGGTGCACATGACATAGAAGAGGATGGATGACCCAGTTGTTGACCCAGATTGGCATCCATTGGGGGAAGAGGGTGCTGCTTCCAATAGCTCAGATGAGGAGCATCCACAGCAGACATCGACATCGCAACAGCTGTTATCTGGCAGGCCCGGAGCACTCCAAAGACAGGTTCCAAACATCAAAAGAGTTGCTGGACAGCTTGTCCAGAGGGTCAAAAGATCACAGCGTGCTAGGCCGCAAAATGTCTGCCAAAGTAGGAAGAGTGCAGTGTGGCACTTTTTTGACCAAAATCCTCATGATCAGGCCAAGGTTATCTGTAAGAAGAGCGCAAAGACCTTTAGCCGAGGGAAAAATCTGAAAAATTTGAATACCAGTTGCATGCTTAGACATTTAACCAGCATGCACTTGCAAGCGTGGACACAACACCAAACCTCAAGTGCCACATGTGCAACTGATCACAACGAAGGTAGTCAGCAACGCTACATTGTTTCCCCCACTGTAAGCCCACCGGTTAGCACAGCAGCAAATGTTGAGGTGTCGTTGCAAGGCCACAGCAGTCAGGGAATCCCACTGTTATATCAACGAAAGACTGATTCTAGGCCATCAGAAAGAACACCAACTCCATCACCATCATCAACCCTCTCTCAGTCCGCCCTGTCCACCGCTACTTCCACCATATGCAGCTCTCAAGTCCAGCTCACCCTCCCAGACACTATGAGTAGGTCAAGAAAGTACTCAGTCTCTCATCCGCGTACACTGGGTTTGAACGCCCACATTGCCAAACTAATCTCGTTTGAGATGATGCCCTTTCGGTTGGTGGAAAGCACAGCTTTCCGCGAACTCATGGCCTATGCAGTACCACGCTATGACCTACCCAGTCGCCACTTCTTCTCTCGCAAAGCCATCCCAGCCCTCCACCATCATGTGAAAGACCGCATTGTCCATGCACTCAAGCAGTCAGTGAGCGGAAAGGTGCACCTCACAACTGATGCATGGTCCAGTCGGCATGGCCAGGGCCGTTACGTGTCCATCACTGCGCACTGGGTTAATGTGGTGGATGCAGGGTCCACAGGGGACAGCGGTGGTGGGACAGTGCTGCCTAGCCCATGGTATAGGAAACAGTTGGCTGTAGGCGTTCGACCCTCCTCCTCCTCCTCCTCCAGAAGCGAAAGCTCGTCCACAGAGCGCAGTCGTACGAGCACTCCATCTGCAGCTGCCACTGTTGCACACGATGTGTCCCCCTATCGAGCAGCTAGTGGAAAGCATCAGCAGGCTGTGTTGCAGATGATGTGTTTGGGCAACAGACACACCGCCGAGGTGCTGGCCGAGTACTTGAAGCGACAAACTGAGTCATGGCTGGGCAGTGTACATCTTGAGGCAGGCAAGGTAGTTAGTGATAACGGCCATAATTTTGTGGCAGCCATAGCCCTTTCAAAACTCAGCCATATACCTTGCTTGGCTCACACCTTGAACCTGGTGGTGCAGTGCTTCCTCAAAAATTATCCGGAGTTAACAGCCCTGCTCCAGAAGGTGCGAAGACTGTGCGCGCACATCCGCCGGTCGCCTGTACACTCCGTTCGTATGCAGAAGCTGCAGCGATTGCTCCACCTTCCCAACCACCGCCTCATTATCGACATTGCAACAAGGTGGAACTCCACCCTGCACATGGTGGAGCGGCTGTGCGAGCAGAGGCAGGCCATAATGCATTTGTGGTAGGATACACGGCCAGGCACTTTGAGAGCAGACATGGAGTTGACAGGTGTGCAGTGGTCGAAGCTGAAAGACCTCTGTAAAGTCCTTCAGTGTTTTGAGGAATGCACACGGCTGGTAAGCGCAGACGACGCCATCCTAAGCATGAGCATCCCACTTATGCGTCTGCTCATGCAAACTTTGACGCACCTTAAGGAGCAGGCGTCTGCAGCCAATGTTGATGAGGAGGAAGAGGAGGAGGGAATCCTTGATGACATTCAGCCATTGTCTGCTCAGGGACCTCTCCTGGACGAGGTGGAGGAAGAAGAGGAGGAGGAGGAGGATGATGGGGATGATTACTTAGGGGAGGAGGATGCATCTCGTGGGGCAAGTGAAAATGTTGGCGTGGCAAGGTCTGGTACAGGGTTTGTGCGTGACTGGAGGGATGTGGATTTGCCAGAAAGTGCTCCTCCAACCAGCACTCGCAGTGCATCATTGACACCGGGAACATTGGCCCACATGTCAGATTATGCCTTGCAGATCCTAAAAAGGGACCCACGCATTGCCAAAATGATGAACGATGACGACTACTGGTTGGCCAGCATCCTGGATCCACGCTATAAAGGCAAATTACAAAACATCATGCCACAGGAGAACCTTGACCTAATATTGGCTAATAAACAAGCAACTCTGGTAAATCGGTTGCTTGAGGCATTCCCAGCACACTGCAGCGGTGATGGTTCTCACACGAGCCGTACGGGCCGGGGGCAGCTTGGCAGAGGTGTTCGTGGTGCACACAGCAGAAGTGGCGTTGGAGACAGGGGTTTCATGACAATGTTGTGGACTGATTTTTCAAGTACCGCTCACACAACTGGTAATACTGCATCGATGGAAAGTGACAGGAGACAGCAGTTGTCAACTATGGTTACAAACTACTTTTCCTCCCATATCGATGTTCTCCCACACAGGTCAATCCCCTTTGACTATTGGGCCGCTAAACTGGACACCTGGCCTGAATTGGCACAATATGCCTTACAGGAGCTCGCTTGCCCAGCTGCAAGTGTGCTATCGGAAAGAGTCTTCAGTGCAGCTGGATCAATCCTGACAGAAAAAAGGACCCGTCTGTCACCCCAAAATGTGGATGATCTAACATTCATTAAAATGAACCACGCATGGGTTTCCAAGGATTTTGTCCCACCTTCCCCTGATGACACATAGGGTGACAGAAAAATGGCTTGCTTTGGTCCACCTCTTCCTGGGACTTGACCTATTTCACCTTTTGCATCAGCTGAATGTCCAACATCAACATATGCCACTTTCTAAAACTCCCTAACTGTGCTGCCTCCCCCCCCCCATGGCCGGGGTCACCACCTAGCGCACGACACCGTGCGAGTGCCATTGCCCTGGACAGGTGGGTAGGCTGACTCTTGGGCGCGGGCAATGGTACAGGGTCCTTCATAGTGCAATCAAGTGTCTCTGACGGTGGTGGTGCACACCCGCAGTCAGACACACCGCCGTACTATGAGGGGCCCAGTGCCAGTACCGACGCCCACGAGTGGGCCCCCCTTGCTTGGGCAGGGCCCCAGCATTTGCAATCTTTACCTCTCCCTGCTCCTCCGCTGTGTAGTCTGGGCCGTCAAATCCATACTGTGCCTGACACCGTCTGAGCCTGCCTCCTGATGTATAGACATATATTTTGAATGTGTACGCTATCCATACATGTTATCTGGGGATACGGTACCCTTTCTAACCTTTGTGCAATCACGTGCAATCCATACTGGGCCTAACACCGTCTGAGCCTGCCTCCTGATGTATAGACATATATTTTGAATGTGTACGCTATCCATACATGTTATCTGGGGAAACGGTACCCTTTCTAACCTTTGTGCAATCACGTGCAATCCATACTGGGCCTAACACCGTCTGAGCCTGCCTCCTGATGTATAGACATATATTTTGAATGTGTACGCTATCCATACATGTTATCTGGGGAAACGGTACCCTTTCTAACCTTTGTGCAATCACGTGCAATCCATACTGGGCCTAACACCGTCTGAGCCTGCCTTCTGATGTATAGACATATATTTTGAATGTGTACACTATCCATACATGTTATCTGGGGATACGGTACCCTTTCTAACCTTTGTGCAATCACGTGCAATCTATACTGGGCCTAACACCGTCTGAGCCTGCCTCCTGATGTATAGACATATATTTTGAATGTGTACGCTATCCATACATGTTATCTGGGGATACGGTACCCTTTCTAACCTTTGTGCAATCACGTGCAATCCATACTGGGCCTAACACCGTCTGAGCCTGCCTCCTGATGTATAGACATATATTTTGAATGTGTACGCTATCCATACATGTTATCTGGGGATACAGTACCCTTTCTAACCTTTGTTCAATCACGTGCAATCCATACTGGGCCTAACACCGTCTGAGCCTGCCTCCTGATGTATAGACATATATTTTGAATGTGTACGCTATCCATACATGTTATCCGGGGAAACGGTACCCTTTCTAACCTTTGTGCAAACACGTGCAATCCATACTGGGCCTATCACCGTCTGAGCCTGCCTCCTGATGTATAGACATATATTTTGAATGTGTACACTATCCATACATGTTATCTGGGGATACGGTACCCTTTCTAACCTTTGTGCAATCACGTGCAATCCATACTGGGCCTAACACCGTCTGAGCCTGCCTCCTGATGTATAGACATATATTTTGAATGTGTACGCTATCCATACATGTTATCCGGGGAAACGGTACCCTTTCTAACCTTTGTGCAATCACGTGCAATCCATACTGGGCCTAACACCGTCTGAGCCTGCCTCCTGATGTATAGACATATATTTTGAATGTGTATGCTATCCATACATGTTATCTGGGGATACGGTACCCTTTCTAACCTTTGTGCAATCACGTGTAATCCATACTGGGCGTGAGAACGGCTGGCGAGCTGTTAAGCAAGCTACAGCACCTGTGGTTTGCACACGTAAGTTTTTCATTTTTTCAGGAATGACGGTTAGGCCTAATTCCGGAACTGCGGTTGACCTGCACTTACTGGGAAATCATTGTTCGCGGGTAATAATTGTAATCAGTGATCCCCATCACTAACGTTGTTCAGCGGGTTATCTGCACCTGTAAGCGACAAACGCTGGCCTTTTCAGTGTAGCGCACATGCAGCCACGGACAAGTAAGGGCATGACACACCAGTTATTGGCCAATCTCATGTGCCAGAGCCTCACGTGTCCCTCTAGTAAGCCGGACTCGGACCGCGGGGCATGACGGAGTCTCGATCGTTAACGGAATTAAGCTTGCAATGTGTGCATCTGTTCTGTAGCTGGCATGGTTGAGGTTTCCCAGGTGGAGTCGAATTTAACCGTAGGCTCCACTCCTGGTGGTGCCCTTCTGGACATTCCTTTAAGGTTCAGCTTTGCAACCATACTGCCCACGTAAAACAAACACTTTGCCTTCATGAACGCTGTTTGGAGGGTCATGACTCGTGGGAATAACGCCGCCCAATCAGTTAACCTGCTAGAGAGATCGTTCGTTGCTCCCAAGCATGACATCACACTCCCTAGGAAGAAGGTAATGCCACTGTGGCGACCGTACTCCTGGGGGCGACACAAGTGCACTGATGCCCAGCCACTGCTCGATGAATCTGCTGGTACATTGACCCAGACCACTACATTTCCCTCGCAAGCTACACGACCTGAATCTGACCCTGATGAAACTCAGGTTACCCTTCCCATATACAGTTCCATCTTACACGGTGACAAAGAGGAAGCTGCAGATGAAAGTGCAGGTTCGGCCCACCCGCCATCAGACACACCACCGTACTATCAGGGGCCCTGTGCCAGTGCCGTCGCCAACGAGTGGGCCCCCCCTGCTTGCTCAGGATCACAGCACTTGCAAAGTTGAAATACTGTGCAGTGAGATGGAAGATGGGGACGACGAGGAATCCAGACAAGTACAGGGATTCCCTAGCGAGGAGACTTATTTGATTGTTTTCAATGTTGGGACAGCAATTTTTGGGGAGCACTATACTCTGGAGAATGATAGATGGGGCCCACCATACACTGGAACATTCCAAAGGTGGACATCAGACACTGGAGCAGCATTTACAGGGCCCATTATACACTAGAGCATTAGAAATGGGGCCCATTATGTTTGGAGCATTATTTGGGCCCATAAGACAGTGGAGCTTCATCCATGGGGACCAACATATACTGTAGCATTATGTGGAGCTCATCATATACTGTTTCAAACATTATATGGGACCAATGATTCTGTATGGAGAAATAGATGGGCCTCGTCATGAGATGTAAAAAGTGAGGTATTTTTCATTGGACTATACCGCTATTTCTCTGCCGTATCGGAGCATGATGAGTTGTGGTATGTGTTAAAGGGGCGCTCTTTCGCCCAGGGCACATGAAAACCTGCAGCCAGCCCTCCCCCCCACAACTTTAGCCAAATAACCCCCATTTTTCAGTGCATAACTTGTATTATGAAGTTAATTAAGGTTGACAAGCTTAAGTAAGAAGAATTGATGCTTTTGGCATTCAAATGGGCACTGTAGGTGTGTTTTCTGTCCTCCTCTCACTGCCGACTTTTATTCCCCATTGACTTACATTGGGTTTCGTGTTTTGGAACGACCCAGACTTTTCCCTATAATCGGACGATCTTGCTCGACCCGACTTTTGGAAAAGTCGGGTTTCACGAAACGAAACGCGACCCTAAAAAACCAAAAGTCGCTCAACTCTACGCCCAAGTAATGGGGGAATGTAGTTAATGGAATGGAATAGTTCGTGACGCCACCTGTGGTGCTCGGCAAGGGAGGTGTTAAGCCGACGCTGCATGCAGATCCGCTGGGACTGATGGTAGGGTGCAGCAAGGGTGTAAAAGCTCCCCACTGGTGAAGCTATAATCCCAGGGCAGTGTAGAGGCGGATGGCACGGTGATGTAGCAGTGCCGTAAGGGTAGGAAGCAGACAAGACACAGCGGCGTGCAATTTCTGTACCTTTACTTGATAACTGCAGTCCAGGGTCCTGATTACAGATGGTAACGGAGTAGGCTAGCCTGGAAGCAACTCAGGGATTCTCTCTCAGCAGACGGGCTGTGTAGTCTCCTTTCCTAGCGCTTATTTGAATGAAGTACTCCAAGTACAGAGTTACACTGAAGTTCCTCCTGTCAGATGTTCCCAAGAACCTGTTAGGACTCAGATTTCTGCCTCTCCTTTGCTGAAATCTAGGTCTTCACATTCTGCAGTCTCCTGCGCTTTTCCTGCTACAGAGGAGATTGCAGAGGAGATTGCCCTGCGGCAACTCTCTCCAGAGGCTTAGTCCTTTGTTCCCTCATCTGAGCATGCTCATGGGACGAGCTCCCATTGGAGTTCGGGAGTCAGGTGCTCAGGTCCTGTGTCGAATCCCATTAGCTCTTCCTGGAGCCTTGGAGATTTCCGGAAGGTCCAGTTCGGTATAAAAAGCGCCCATGGCTGTTCCGCCATTCGCTAGTATTTTAATACTTGCTGCTGTATGTTTGCTGATGGATGCTTGGACTGGTGACTGACTTATTAAGAAACCCCTTCCCTCTGATAATATGATTGTGTGAGTGTTTGGGTTCAGCCAGTAGCAGCGCTAGCGCCAGCGCGCCTATGCTCCATCTACCTCAGCAGCTAGCATCCTGCACCGCGCTTGCGATATAGCGGTGCCATCTCTGCGGCAAAGTTTACGCCGTGCTGTGCTTGCAGTTCTGCCCGGCGTTCGCAGTTGCGATGCGACACACACGTCCAGTTACAGTAGGTCCTTTCGGATGTCGTGACGTTATTTTATAACTACTCCGGTGACCGGTTACCACATGTGTGCCCCTGAGTACCTGTGCCGTTAACAGGCTCAGCGTTTTTCAGCTCCATTGTCTGTCATTGCAGCTCTGTGTCCATAACAGAGACTGCTAATTTGCACCTGGGTGCTATCCAACCCTGTGCACAGTACCGCCGTAGTGCTCTGCATCTCCTAGCTGCGGTTTTTCCATCCACTGCACGGTGGACCCCGAGTGGCGAAGGCACTTTATTTATATTTTTTTAATTAGTGTCTTCTGCCACTCCTAACACAATACTAGCACCAGGGTCTGGCTAGAGATGGCAGACCAGCAGCAACTTTTGCAGTGTGTGCGACAGCTCGAGGCTCGCCTGGCTACCCTTGAGAGATCTCTCGCAGCTGCGCAGGCAACGGATGCTGCTGTTCAGGCACTCACAGATGCGGTAGGGCGTATGTTCATGTCCGCCCTTGCGCCGACAGTTACCCGCCTCCCGTTGCCCGAAAAATACTCTGAGGATGGCGCCTCCTGCAGGGGTTTCATCAGCCAGTGCTCAATACACCTGGAGCTGCTGGCTGCGCAATTTCCTACAGAGTGGGCTAAGGTGGCCTTTATTATCTCCCTACTGTCGGGCAAGGCCTTGGAATGGGCTACGCCTTTATGGGAACGTGGTGACCTCGAGATTTGGACAGCGGCAAACTTGCTAACTGCCATCAAGCAAGTGTTTCTCGGTCCACAGGTCACGCACGATACGTCTCTGCAACTTTTCGCCCTTACTCAGGGGTCACTTTCGGTTAGCCAGTATGCCGTCCGTTTTCGGACACTGGCGTCCGAGTTGGAGTGGTCCGACAAAGCTCTTATCCCCGTTTTTTGGCGAGGTCTAGCAGAGCATGTAAAGGATTCTCTCTCCACTAGAGAGATCCCCACCAGCTTGGAGGAGTTAATTTCCGTCTCCTCACTTATCGACCTCCGTTTTGCGGAGCGCGGTCTGGAGCGGGCTCACTCCAAGCAAAGAGCTGTTTTGGCTCCTAAATTTTTTGAACCTCTGGAGCTGTCTGAGCTGGAGGTTCTACCCCCTGAGCCCATGGAGGTGTCTCATACCAATCTTAATAAGGACTCGGACCAGGAATCCATTTGCGATTGTCACCATGTATGTGCGATTTCTCCGGAAGCCAGCGCGCCGCAATGGTCGGAGTCTGAACCGGTTATCGAGACTTTTGTCCCTCCTCATCTTAGGGCTCAGGTTCTCGCCTGGGCACATGCGTCCAATGCGCCCCACCATCAGGGTTACATACAAATCTCGAAGCTATTGGCTGGAGCATATTGGTGGCCCCATAGGGCTCGGGACATCAGGGAGGAGGGGGCCCTAGGAGGGGGAGTAATGTTAGGACTCAGATTTCTGCCTCTCCTTTGCTGAAATCTAGGTCTTCACATTCTGCAGTCTCCTGCGCTATTCCTGCTACAGAGGAGATTGCAGAGGGGATTGCCCTGCGGCAACTCTCTCCAGAGGCTAAGTCCTTTGTTCCCTCATCTGAGCATGCTCATGGGACGAGCTCCCATTGGAGTTCGGGAGTCAGGTGCTCAGGTCCTGTGTCGAATCCCATTGGCTCTTCCTGGAGCCTTGGAGATTTCCGGAAGGTCCCGTTCAGTATAAAAAGTGCGCATGGCGGTTCCGCCATGCGCTAGTATTTTAATACTTGCTGCTGTATGTTTGCTGATGGATGCTTGGACTGGTGACTGACTTATTAAGAAACCCTTCCCTCTGATAATACGATTGTGTGAGTGTTTGGGTTCAGCCAGTAGCAGCGCTAGCGCCACGCACCTATGCTCCATCTACCTCAGCAGCTAGCATCCTGCACCGCGCTTGCGATATAGCGGTGCCATCTCTGCGGCACAGTTTACGCCGCGCTGTGCTTGCAGTTCTGCCCGCCGTTCGCAGTTGCGACGCCACGCACACGTCCAGTTACGGTTGGTCCTTTCGGATGTAGTGACGTTATTTTATAACTACTCCAGTGACCGGTTACCGCATGTGTGCTCAGCGTTTTTCAGTTCCATTGTCTGCCATTGCAGCTCTGTGTCCATAACAGAGACTACTAATTTGCACCTTGGTGATATCCAACCCTGTGCACATTACCGCCATAGTGCTCTGCATCTTCTAGCTGCGGTTTTTCCATCCACCGCACGGTGGACCCCGTGTGGCGAAGGCACTTTATTTATATTTTTTATTTAGTGTCTTCCGCCACTCCTAACAGAACCTTACTTGCACGGCAGACAGCTGTAGCCTCTCTCGGGGACTCCTCTCTGAGTCCTGGCTGTCTATCCAAGCTGCTGTTGTGCCTCAAGTCTTAGATGGGAGTAGGGCATTTGCAGCCTCCTACTCCTCTGGTATCTGTTGTAGGACCGTTAGTATCCGTACAACCGTGGAGACCAGGCTCCAGTTCTTGCGATCTCAAGCTGAGGGAGCTCGCCTTCCGCAGCTCAACCTCCAGCTTCTCTCTACATGTCTGCACACTTCACCCTCCACAGACTATCTGACCACTCCTTCCTCTTGGCCCTCAGAAAGCACTCCTCCCCTTAATCCTAGTTCAGAGTTGCCCCTGCTGACCTGGAGTGGAACTGTGTTGCATGCATGGATTGACTGCGAGAGAGACCCATCATTGTCTCCAAGCCTGGCATTATCATCCCCTGGAGGAAGGCAAAGCCACTGTGGCGGCCATACTCCTGGGGGCGCCACATTCCCCCCTAGTGCAAGTCAGCACTCCTGGGCTGAACAAAAATATGAACATATAAACAGTTACAATAATGTGCAAGATTTAAAAATGGAAAAGTTACAAAAACCAAGTGCTTCAAAAATGGTCATATGATGGCGAGTCCAAGCATCAATGTCCATGGTCCATTCCTGGGCAAATGGTGAAAGTTTTTGATCACACACAAGTCCTGTGGTTCAGTGTCCATAAAACAAAACTGGAAAGTTCAAAGGAGACTCTTACAGGTTACCTGTAGGCAAAAAGCTTAAGAACAGTTACATATTTACACATACACGATTTCAACATTTACATTTATATTGCTATATGCGATATCTAAGGGGCGGTATACCTTTTGTAATGCGGGTAGACATGCGTAAGACTGGTGTAGTGGGTAATGTACTGGATACACTACTGGAGGTTCTATGTAACACAGGGATACTAGACTGGCTGTGAACTCTTAGATTCACCAAGGGTACAACAGGTTCACCACTGGCAGGGCGAGGGTTCTCTGGCTCCACTGCTGGTGTGGCATCTGCTACCCGATTTTCCTGATTCTCTTGAGTCACATCTTTGGGGAAACAGCAACACTGGCACCACTATAGCTTCGTTCACTTTAGTCCAATTCGCAGGGAATTCCCCAAGCACTGTGCTGACCTTCTCTTCTTCCACTATGGGCTGTATGTTATCTGGTTCTTCTCTTCTTTCCTTCAACTAGTCAGGACACAACTTCAAATGATCTCTCGATACCGCTGCTGAGGTCTCTCCTCCATCTTTACTAACAAGGCATACCTTAGTATTATCAAAATTTGAGGGCAGAATGGTATAAGGTTCAGCTTCCCACTGATCATCCAATTTGTGCAATCTTCTCTTTCTTTTCAAGACTTGCTCTCCCGGCGACAAAGGAACAGCAGGTGCATTTTGATTGTAAAGCTTCTCCTGCTTTTGTCTTGCCTGGGCCAAACTCTTCTCCACACACTCTTGAACTCTTCTGTAGTGTTGCTGCCTCTCCGTGTCCCAATCAGCATCTGGTGACGCTACTTCAGGTGTCAGGACTCCCATGTCTAAGTCAATAGGCAGCTTACCAGGTCTTGCTCTCATTAAATAGGCTGGGGTACAGTTGGTAGAGTTCACTGGGATATGGTTGTAGAGATCTACCAGATTTGGCAACTTCTCTGGCCACAGATTCCTCTCCTCCAAGGGCAAAGTCTTCAGGAGATCCATCACTACCTGGTTCATCTTCTCGCACATGCCATTGGTCTGTGGGTGATACGGCGTTGTCCGGATCTTCTTACAACCATACAGGTTACAGAATTCTTGGAACACTTCTGCTTCGAAAGTTGGACCTTGATCTGTAAGCACTTTCTCCGGGTACCCATGTGGTCTACAGAAGTGCTGCTGGAACGCTCTGGCTGCTGTCCTGGCAGTTTGATCTTTGACAGGCACAACTACCAGGAATCTTGAGTAGTGGTCCACAATGGTAAGAGCATAGATGTAGCCTGACCGGCATGGAACCAGCTTCACATGGTCCAGGGCTACCAACTCAAGGGGCTTGTTTGGTGATGATTGGCTGTAGCGGAGCTCTCTGGTTGTCCCGATCTTTTCTGCGCAGGTTACATTGTCCACACTCCCGGCACCACCTCTCAATGGCTTTCCTCATACCAGCCCAGTAGAACCTCTCTCAGAGCAATACTTCCAACTTCTTCCATCCGAAGTGTCCAGCTCCATTGTGGTATGCTTCCAGGACCATTGATGCCTCTCTCTTCGGGACTATCACTTGCCAAACCAGCTCATGAGTGCGGGCATTGATACGCTTCCAACACAGCTTCCCTTCGTAAATGAACAGCCAGCCTCTCTCCTGCCACAACTGCTGAGTTTCTTCAGGAGCATCCGACTCTGGACGTGAGTCAGCTCGTGTCAGCAGCTCCTTCACCAGGCGGACTGCAGGGTCACTATCTTGCATTTCTGCCCAGTCATGATGGGGCAATGGATTCAGGGTGACCTCCTTCAAGCCAGACCATCGGTTCCTCACTCCTTGAGCACGTTAGGCCGCAATGGCCGGTGGAAGGGAGGTAGCTCTATCTCTTTAAGAGCCTCAGGGTCTTCCCCTGCATCTGGTAGGTTAGGCATCCTGGACAGCGCATCAGCATTGGGCATTCTTGTCCCCTGCCCGGTACTTGATGGTAAACTCATAATTCGATAGCCGAGCCATCCATCGCTGTTCCAGGGCACCTAGTTTTGCAGTGTCCAAATGCGTCAACGGATTGTTGTCTGTGAAGATAGTAAACTTGGCAGAGGCTAGGTAATGTTTGAACCTTTGGGTGAAAGCCCAGACTATGGCAAGGAACTCCAGCTTGAAAGAACTGTAGTTTTCAGGGTTCCTTTCAGTGGGGCGCAGCTTCCTGCTGGAGCAGGAGATCACTCTTTCTTTCCCATTCTGTACCTGCGACAGTACTGCTCCTAGTCCCACGTTGCCAGCATCTGTGTACAGCACAAAGGGTTTGTCATAATCTGGGTAAGCCAGAACCTCATCACCTGTGATAGCCATCTTCAGCCGAGTGAAGGATCTCTCCAACTCTTCAGTCCATTCAAAGGTGGAATTTTTCTGTTTGGTCTTCTTGGACTGCCCCACCAGAAGGTTTTGCATAGGGGCGGCTATTTCAGTAAAGCCTTTGATAAATCTTCGGTAGTAGCCTACCAGTCCAAGGAATTGGCGGACTTCATGAAGGTTGCTGGGCTTCAGCCAGTCCCAGATGACTGTGACCTTGTCAGAATCTGGTGCTACACCTTCCGCACTGACCACATGACCGAGGTACTGCACTTGCAGGGCTCCACCTTCAGGCCAAAATTGGACAAAGCTTCAAACACTTCAGCCAGGTGCTCCAGATGATCTTCATAGGTTTTGGAGAAAGCAATGACATCATCCAGGTACAACAGGACCGTCTCAGAGTTCATGTGTCCCAGGCAGCACTCCATCAGCCGTTGAAATGTTCCTGGAGCAGTGCAGAGCCCAAACGGCATATAATTGAACTCACAGAGACCCATTGGAGTGGTAAATGCTGTTTTCTCCTTGTCTGCCTCTGCCACGGGAACCTGCCAATACCCACTAGTGAGATCCAAGGTGGAAAAGTAATTAGCAGTTTTAAGTGCAGCCAATGATTCCTCAATTCTGGGTAATGGGTAGGCATCTTTATGTGTAATGCTGTTAATTTTCCTGTAATCAACACACATTCTCATGGTACCATCCTTTTTCTTTACAAACACTATTGGAGCTGCCCAGGAGCTACAACTGTCTCTGATGACCCCTGCCTCCTTCATCTCCCTCAACATACTCTTAGCACACTGGTATTGTGTTGGGGGTATAGGTCTGTACCTCTCTTTTATGGGTGGATGGTCTCCCGTGGGGATATGATGTTGAACCCCTTTTGCCTGCCCAAAATCTAGTGGGTGTTTGCTGAATACCCACTCATACTCTTGTGTCACTCAGTAAACCCCATTTTTCTGGTATGAAGGTGTAGAGTCAGTTCCCACCTGCAGTTGCTGACACCACTCATCTGGCTGCTTCACAGAGCCATTGTCCTCTACCTGATCGGATGAGACCAAGGGTTCTGCTGCCTGCAAAGAGTTGTTATTAACGGTGAGCAGTAGGGTGATGACTATTTTAAAAATTTTGCAAAACGAAAATGAAACCCCTTACATTGGTGGAACAATTCCATAGAAATGACATTAGTATCATCAAATTTGTAAAATATTCAAAAAATTTCCCCCTCTTTTTCATTTCAAAATTTTCAAAAAAAAGATTTTTCGTGTTTTAATTTAAATCTATAAAGAAAATATCTTTCTAAGTTGTAACAAAAAGTGGTATTTTATTCACATCTAGAACATTCTGGATTATTTTAAAATATTTTGTCATTCAGTATTATCTTTTCATTTTCAGTGCAAAGCTTCAAGTTTTACGATCAAGAAGTGCAGGACAGGTCATTCAGAAAATGTCTTCTAGAAATTCCAGCAACAGTGTAAAGGCAAACAGGTCTATCTGGACGAGGAATCTGCCCTCCTATTCTCAACATAAAAGGGATCCAAGTATTCCATATGTTGAAAAGCTCTCCAATCTCACGTGGATGCCAACGAACTGCCAAATTCTTGGAAACTTCAGTTTTCTGTTCAACAGCGAGAAACGGCGAAGGCAGAAGAAGGCAATTAAGTGTTTGAAGGTGCACTGGTTGGTCGAGGAGTCATTAATTGACATTCCCAGATCTAACCAAAATGCTGAACGTACTGTAAAACTGATGGAGGAACTACATGCGAAATCGAAACAAATTGAATTTTTGAATCTAAAATTCATAGGAAAAAATAATTTTTAAACACTTCTTTTGTACATATTGTACTTATAATTAACTGTTTTATACCGTATTTGTTAAAAAACGAATAATAAAAGTTGCTTAGTTATTACTATTATCGTTTCAATAATGCATAATTGCATGTCCTTTTTTGGGGGGAAAAACAATTTTTGCCTTATTTCATTTGAATGAAAGGGAGAACTTTTTTTAAAAAACAAAAAAAGCAATACTTATTCTTAAATAACCCATAAAAGTTCCTCCATTGCACATGGTTTCATAAAAAAAAATTTTTTGTCGTTACACTAGTGAGCAGCTTAGCAACTGTGACGTACCGAGGTATTGTGGCTTCCTCTTCCCCATAATTCAAAAGGCGTACAGGTACTCTCCCCTTTCGTATGTTAACCACCCCTCTGGCTGTCAGGACAGTGGGCCTGTTCTCGGAGTATACTGGTTCTACCAACGCCTGGTAATCTCTCCCTCTAAGACCTATACCTGCCCGACACCAAACCAACATTTCACATCTGGGGGGTATTGCAGTGGGGAAAGCATCACTCACTCTGACTCTGCCAATCTCTCTGCCAGAGAGTTCTCCCTGTTGCCTTTGCATCAGGGCTCGGATCTCCTTCTGCAGGACTCGTTGTTCTCCGGAACCAGCAGTCTTAGCCACCTGTTGCAACAAGACAATAACCTCGGACAGACAGTTTTCAAATACAATTGAACCAAGAGTCATCATGGGATTACATTCACGTCGGTCAATATCAACAACTATTAGACCTTGAGACTTTAGCTCTACCCGCCCCACTTTAACAGTAATTTCTTTGCATCCTATTTGCGGCAAAGACTGACCATTACTAGCAACTACTGTCAGTTCATCAGCGGGGCCACTGGTAAGTTCTGAATCAGCCCAATTCCTTTTGTACAGAATGTACGGCATAGTGGTCACCTGGGAGCCAGTGTCCAGCAAAGCGTTCATGGGGATGCCGTCAATCACCACGGGAAGGATCGGTCTCCCTCCCACATACTTGGCTCTCCAGTTCCTTGGGCCTGGGGATCCTATTCCTGGGGGTTGGCCCTCTGCCCCAGGGGTTGCTCGTTTAAAGGACAATATCTTGCAAGATGACCGGCCTTGTAGCAGCGACGACAGATGGGACGTCCGTCCTGGTCATAGCGATCGCTGTTCCTCCCTCGAAGTGGCGGGGCTCTCCTCCTCCGGAGCCACGGGACATCCTCAGGACTGGAAGCAAGCTGGATCTTTTCTTTGGAGGACACCTGTAGGGACTGCACGGTTTTAGTGAGTGCAGCCATACCTTTGGTCAACTCCTGGACCTGAAGACGCGGCTCCTCAGTTGGATCTTTATCCAGAGTTTGTGCATCAGCCTCCACAGGGATGGAAGGAAAAGATGTGGCTTCCTGATGGTAGGTGATCGCTGGGCGCCTAGGGGGCGCTGGACGGCTGTCAGTGGCCTCCTGCAGTACCCGAATGGCCCTGTCCTTAAAATCAGCAAAGTCCAGATCAGGGTTTTGCAGGGTTATAATACACAACTGTCCTCTGTGGGTACTGGATAGGAGTCCTTCAATGAACTGCTTCTTTAACAGTTTATCTTCCTCCTTCACACTGTCAGGATCAACTTGCTTAACTGCTTGCAGCGCCTCCTGCAGGTTGAGAGCATAATCCCTGATACTGTCCTGCGCCTTCTGTTTACAGCCAAAGAACCTCATCTTGATTTCAGCTGCAGTGTCAAAAGTTCTTCTCAACTTGGCCAGGATCTTCGCAACAGTCTCTTTATCAGTGTCCTGCCAGGCTTTCACCTCTCTCTGTCCTGCACCCGTTAGCTGTCCAATCAGGATATTCACTTTTTGGCTTTCAGACAGAGGGTATACTTTGAACAAACTGCACAGTCTCTCTTTAAATTCACTCAGGGTATGCGACTCACCAGAGTACTGCGGTAGCCAAGCTGCTCCCGGCATGTAGGGCATAGACAGCGGCATTATGGAGACCGCTGTGGCAGGCGCTCCTCCTGGCGGTGCTGCGGGGTTGGCACCGGCGCCTGCTGCTGCATCGTCGTTGGGCACGGACATCCTCTCCCCCCTAGTTAACGTTAGCCAGGGCCAGGGGTTATGGGAGCTCACCGGCAACCGCTTCACAGGCCCGACGCTCCGGGCTGTAGGCCTCAGCTCCTCCTACTCTCACGCGCTGTCCTCTCTTCCCGCGTGGCACTTCACTTCTTCGCGCTCTGTGGCAGGCTCCGCCCACGAAAGCCTGCCCCTTCTTCACCCCGCGCACGCCAAGCAGCGTGGCAATGGCGGCAATTGGCGCCAATTTCACATAGTCTTTTACACAAACACAACTTTCAAATAGAGTTGAATAGTGTTTATCCAGAATTGAAGTTTACCTTGACACAATCTCCAACTCAAGTCCAATTTTTGGACACATTGGTATACAAGGAAGGAAGTGTATTATGTACAGACCTATATGTGAAGGAAACTGATAGGAACAGCCTTTTGCTCTTTAGTAGCAATCACCCAAGGAAGATGGTAGAGTCCTTACCTTGGAGCCAGATGGTACGAGTACGTAGAATAGTCAAAGATGATAACAGGTTAAACAGTAGATTTGATGAGATGTGTGATAAATTTGTCAACAGGGGTTATCCAGGGAGGCATGTTAAATGCTTTAAGGAAAGAGCCATGAATTTGACAGCTGGTGAAATCTGTCAGAGACGAGATAGGAAGTCCGTTAAACGGGTTCCATTTGTATCCACTTTTTGCCCTATTAATGATAAAATCAATGGGATTTTAAATAAACATTGGGATTTACTACGTAAGGGATTACCTGAGATCCATGAGTTTACTACTAGACCTATTTCATCATACCGGCGTGGACGTAATTTAAGAGACAAATTGGTAAAGGCGGATATGGGGCCTACTAAAATGTTGCGACAACTGACATTGGGCCCTTTGACTGTGGGTAATTTTCCGTGCCTTGGATGTGCCTGCTGTGGGAATATGATCAAAGGTGATTGTTTTTTTCATCCACATACGGGAAAAAAAATTTTGATCAAGGAAAGGTTTACATGTACCTCTAGCTTTGTTGTTTATGTGATTATCTGCCTGTGTGGGCTAATGTATGTAGGGGAGACTATTATGGAGATTAGGGCACGTATTAGTAAACACAAGAGTACTATTAGAACACAACTTTTGGAACTTCCAATACCGAAGCATTTTGTTGAATGCAGACATTTTGTGAATCACTTAAGATTTAGGGTGATAGATGGGGTCCCATTGTTAAGAAGGGGTAGCGACAGGATTACATTGTTGAAAAAGAAGGAGTTGAGATGGATCTTGATTATAATCTACAGATTTGTACTAAGTAGTCCATATGAGTCTTGACAACATCATTCTTCAGTTTTCAACAGTGTTGATTGGTTTTAATTATGTTTTCTGTTTTTTTCAGGAATGATGCGGTGGAGTGACCGGAGGACATGGGGACTGAATTGTCCTGAAGACTTGTTGGTCTATGTAGTTTATCCATGTGAATTTATATTGATAATCCCCATGCCCTCTTGCCCTCCTCCTTCTTTTTGTGAATATGATAATAAAGTTACTAGATGTTAAAATCATTTGGGCCATATTTCAGTGTCCTTAATTATCAAGGTCTCAGCTTATTTCTGTATCTTACAAATGTGATTAATCTTTACTTTGATCGCCCTTTTGTGAGATCTATCGATAATATGTGATTACCGCTGAATGGGCATGTATATTGGAGGTATAATTGATGGCTTTGTTGTTTTCTCAATATATGATCATGTGACATTGTCATGTGATTGATCTTTGAAGGTTAGTGGCCAATGGTGTTTTGATGATGTGATTAGTCATGTGACCGCTTGAGCATTATTTTGTAGATAAGGTATGTTTGAACACTTAGGACTCCCTTTGTTACCGCATTGAAAGGGCTATTGCGCAGACTTGATATTTGCAATGTTATGGGACTTGTATGGCAGTGCTGGTCATGTGACCGCCCTGTTTGTTTTGTGGAACTTGCTGTGTGCCATTGCGCAGGTGCGGGAAGTTCAGTGACGTTATATTACGAGATTAGATGACGATGCGGTTACAATGGAATCTATTATGCGCAAATGTGCATGCGCGGGAGTTGGAGGACGTTGCATCACGAGACTAGATGATGACGCGGTTATTATGGAATCTGTTATGCGCAAATGCGCATGTGCGAGAATTTGGTGGCGTTGTATCGCGGGATTTTGGTTCCTGCGCTGCTGCTCTTTCTGCCATGGTATTGGTGCTTTTTAGCAACTCTTTTGGGCGGATGTGAGATGAAGACTCTGGAATTTCTGGGAATATGAGGTAATGTGTTGGTAACTCTAATAGGCTGCTTGATTTGGCGCCGATTTTAAGGAGGTTCAGTAATTGGCTAAGTGCCGTGACTGGCAATACTAGTTGTTAGCTTGTGACTCATTGGTTGGGGGCTGCTATGACAAATGGGGATGCTATTTGTTGATTGGCCACCATAGAAATTTGAGTGGCTATATTTTTCTGTATACTGCATCATTTCTGTAATTGTTTTTAATGTACACGTAATATTATTTTTCTGTATGTACTGTATGTTAATATGTTTTACATGTATTACTGTTGTCTATTGTTTAATGGGCGGTTCTATGATGCTGATTGGCCATTTTGGCCTATATAAGACCGCCCCATATGCTGTTTTGTATGCTTGAAAAAGACCATTTGTTGGTCGAAGCGTCACATTTCTTCATGGCTGAATAAATCTATACATTTTTCACCTGGACTGGATGCTGCTCCTCTTCACTTCTTTGGGATTCCTGTTGTCCAATTAGGTCTTTGGACGGTGAGCGTGCATCTCTCTGATCCTGCAAGTGCTGTCTGCCATCTTTTTTATATATGAGACGATTTGGACCCTGTCTGACGGGCACCGCATCTACTAGATGGAATCTATTAATCCAGAGGTGGGTGAGATTCATAATGCCATGACTTTTTCATATACTGAGGATGATGCATTGCGGATTCTATCTGGATCCCAGACAAATATGTCGTTTCTGAACAAACCGACTACTGATATGCTCAAGAAGAAGCATGAAAATGAGAAGAGGAAACTCATTTCCTTTGAGCTGCATGTCACAACATTATGTGAATATTACAAGATACACAGAATACCACGTGGGTTGAGACCACATTTACGTCCGACTCTGCTTGCAAACAATGTAATGTTTTGCAATCGGTTTGAGTCTATTACGAATAAGTATGCTTTTGATCTAATGCTTCTCAATATTGAGTTTCTTCGGCTAGAGATGGAGACTATCAGAAAATCAATAACTGATCTGGAACAACAGCTAGCATCCCAGATGACTAAACAGGAGATGGATACCGCCAAGACCCAGTTGGATGAAAAATTGTTGAAGTACCGTGCTGATATTGAAAAGACCAAGAGAACGAAGTGGTTTCAGGATGCTGAGGACTATAAATCTGGATGTATTTTTTCATGCCATATGAATCCAGGTTCTTTCTCCTTCAATAAAAGGGATAGACCTATACAGATGCGTAAACGAAGAAGACCACAGGATAGACAGCACCGGAATTTTGGATTCACTACAGCTGAGTCTGATTCTACGGACGATACAAACATGGGTGACTCTTCTTCTTCTTCTATTTTTTTAGGGAAGGACAAAGCCGACAAAATAATGGTAAAAGAAAGATCCGGCGAGGAGGCAGGAAACATGGGGGAAAGAAGAGACTTGTACAAACAGGGGAAGGGTCACAACCCATCGATGAGGACTCGCAATATGGAGGGGAGACGGAAAGGCCTGTGAGGCAGGATAGTTTGGAGGTAAATATCTCCTCTTATGAATTATCTAAAGTTGCTTATGACATTTTATCGAAATGACTGTCATTCTGTCCTATGAACTATCCCGATTGGTTTGAGATTGAATGTGATCGAGTCTCGTTTTTTAGGAGACTTCGGTTAACCTTTTTCTTTGCAGAGAAACAGGTGGGGTCTGATACTCTATCTGCATGTGATCCGTCCATGTTTACTTTTCAGGGTGTTGGATTGCACTTTAAGAGTAACTTTCAACCACCTGCTAGGAATAATTTTGTGGAATCATATATTCAGCTTGTTGAAAGGGATGTTGCGCAGTTGAGAAAAAACACTCGCCAGTTTGGTAAACATAACCTCAGTTTAGATGAGAAACAGGCTTTACAGAGGCTATCTGATAACACGGCCATTACAATTAAAAATGCTGACAAGGGTGGAGCTGTGGTTATAATGGACACTAGTAAATATAAAGCTGAGTTTTTACAACAGTTATCAGATGGTGATGTTTACTTGAAATTGACTGGTGACCCCACCTCTCGGTTTCTTGGTGAGTTGCGACTTCTGGTCGATGGTGCCTATGCTGAGGGATTCATTGACCAGAAACTGCATGACTTTTTGATTGTGGATACTCCGATAACACCAATTTTATATACTTTACCGAAGATCCACAAGGATCTCTATAATCCTCCCGGATGTCCGATTGTATCCGGGAGGGGTTCACTTTTTAACAAAGTGGCCATTTTTTTGGATAAAGTTTTGCGACGGTTTGCTACATCAGCACGGTCGTATATCATGGATACCAATGATTTTTTGAATAAGATTAAGGATTTGGAGGTTGATTCTGACACAATATTAGCCTCGTTTGATGTAACCTCACTATACACATCCATCCAGCATGACAAAGGGTTGGAGGCGGTCAGTGTGGTGCTATCAGGCTCTGACGTGACCCCAGAGTGTGCGTAGATGATTCTCTCTCTGCTAGGTTTCATCCTTAGGAAGAATTATTTTCTTTTTGGGGATGATTATTACCTGCAGATAAGGGGTACCGCCATGGGGTCCAATGTGGCCCCAACTTATGCAAACATCTATATGGCGGTATTTGAGGATCGTTTTGTGTACAAATCCAACTTTTGGGGTCACGTTCGGGCCTGGTGGCGCTACATCGACGATGTTTTTTGTGTATGGGATGGGAGTTTGGAGGATTTATAAAACTTTCAAATCCTGCTCATTTAGACACTGTTCACTTGTTCAGGTTTTAAATATATTAGATAGGGACTGCTTCGATAGGGGTTACCTTGACGTGGTGGAGCAGCTTGGCATATATTTTTTTGCAAAAAAAGTATCGACTAAATAACCTGTAATTGTTGTCATCTTTTTATCAGCACTTGCAGACTACTATTACATGTCTTACTGCAAGGTATTTTTGCATATTTTTCACTCTGTGCTTTGTTTGTGTTTCAGTCAATGGGTGGCGTGAACATTGTCTTACAGACTTGTTCACACTTGTGCATGTCACATGTGTTTTTAATCCAGTTTTTTCCATGCTTATGCATGATTTGAGAGACCCCACCCCTCTCTTGTGTGACATGCACAAAAGGAGCTGTCTCACGCCATGAGCCCATACAGGTAAGCGCCTGTCTTAATCCTGCTCATTTAGACACTGTTCACTTGTTCAGGTTTTAAATATATTAGATAGGGACTGCTTCGATAGGGGTTACCTTGATGTGGTGGAGCAGCTTGGCATATATTTTTTTGCAAAAAAATTATCGACTAAATACCCTGTAATTGTCATCTTTTTATCAGCACTTGCTGACTACTATTATATGTCTTGCTGCAAGGTATTTTTGCATATTTTTCATTCTGTGCTTTGTGTTTCAGTCAATGGGTGGCGTGAACATTGTCTTACAGACTTGTTCACACTTGTGCATGTCACATGTGTTTTTAATCCAGTTTTTTCCGTGCTTATGCATGATTTGAGAGACCCCACCCCTCTCTTGCGTGACATGCACAAAAGGAGCTGTCTCACGCCATGAGCCCATACAGGTAAGCGCCTATCTTAATTCTGCTCATTTAGACACTGTTCACTTGTTCAGGTTTTAAATATATTAGATAGGGACTGCTTCGATAGGGGTTACCTTGACATGGTGGAGCAGCTTGGCATATATTTTTTTGCAAAAAAAGTATCGACTAAATACCCTGTAATTGTTGTCATCTTTTTATCAGCACTTGCTGACTACTATTATATGTTTTACTGCAAGGTATTTTTGCATATTTTCATTCTGTGCTTTGTTTGTGTTTCAACTTTCAAATAGAGTTGAACAGTGTTTATCCAGAATTGAAGTTTACCTTGACACAATCTCCAACTCAAGTCCAATTTTTGGACACATTGGTATACAAGGAAGGAAGTGTATTATGTACAGACCTATATGTGAAGGAAACTGATAGGATCAGCCTTTTGCTCTTTAGTAGCAATCACCCAAGGAAGATGGTAGAGTCCTTACCTTCGAGCCAGATGGTACGAGTACGTAGAATAGTCAAAGATGATAACATGTTAAACAGTAGACTTGATGAGATGTGTGATAAACTTGTCAACAGGGGTTATCCAGGGAGGCATGTTAAATTCTTTAAGGAAAGGGCCATGAATTTGACAGCTGGTGAAATTTGTCAGAGACGAGATAGGACGTGTTATGATTGAGTCACTGAGGAGGAAAAAACAAAACACAAGCTCTGCCCAGAAAATCAGAGCGGTTGGAAACTAGCGGATTGCAGACCCCTAATCCTATCACACAACTAGCAGTAGCCGTGGAGTGTTCCTACGGTGAACCTAGACACCTCGTCACAGCCGGAGATCTAAATAAGCCTAGAGAGAGAAAAGGGAAAAACTGACTGCCCCAGAGCGGACCCCAAAGCAATAGGCAGCCCCCAACATATAATGACGGTGAAGCAAGATGAAAACACTAACACAGATAGAAAGATAGGTTGAGCAAACAATGGGGCCCAAGGTAACTAAAAAGGACAGGACAGAAAAGCTGCTGTCTGCAATCCGAGAAAACCCTGGTAAAAATATTACCAACACAACTGATAAGCAAAAAGGACCCTGAAGTCACTAGACTTCAAACCCTATATCAGCACTCAGAATATTCTGAAAGCAGAGCAAAAGAGAACACTGATCAAGGAATAAGAATTCAGCACACCCCCGGCCGGGGATGGCTGAACTCAAAAAACAAGGTAAACAAAACCAAAACTAATAAGTTCAATAGCAGAGGAAAAACTTATCTTTGGGAAGCAGGAATCAGACTGGTCTCCAAGTGTAACGGCGCCGGTCGTAACCGCCGCCGTCCCCCTAGCTCCGGGCCCCCCGCGGCTAGTTCTTACCTGCTCCGTCGTGCGCTGCTGCTTCCTCCCTCCTCCGGTCCACGCACGCCTCCTTCCTCCTCCTGCTCTCGCACGCCCCGCCTTCCTGGTCTCCCGACGGCGGCGACCCCGCACATGCGCATTAGGGCGCGGGCGCGCGGCCGTCGGGTAGTTTAGCCCTGCAGTGGGTGGCGGCCGATTAGTGGCCAGCCAATCGCCTACCGGCAGGGGATATATCAGGCGTCTCCCACAAGGGGAGGATGCCTGATTATTGTGTGTCCATTCCTGCTGTAATTTGGCCGCCTATAGGTTCCTATAGGTTTCTTTTCGTCCTTTACGTTTCCCAGCCTTGCTGTCTCTTCCCCTGGTGTTTGCCCTGTCTTCCTGTCCATCATCTGTCCTGCCTACTCCTAGTGCCACTACCCTTGTCGCCCCGGTTCCCTGTCTCTGTTCCGTCCTGCAGTGTCCGTTCTGTTCCTGCCCAGCATCCTGCCCGCTGTCCTCCATCCTCCTGCATGGAGTTCCGGTCATTGGTAAGCCTCGCCAGCCGCTTGCCTTCTCCAGTCCCTCGAGCCGCCCCTCTCGGTTCCAGCAGTCGCGGTTCTGTCCTCTGCGGTCCTGCCCCTATCGATCCCTGTACAGGGGTCGGACTTCACCTGGTGCGCTCGACCCAGGGGCTCCGGATCCGCGATCCAGAGGGTCCACTCTCGGACGTTATCTCTTCCTGAACGTCACCGAATAATCAGGCCATGGACCCCGCTGGAGCCGCGGCCGCTACGCAAAAAGAATTACTTTTTTTACGGGAACACCAGACCCAGATAATGTCGTTCATGAAGTCCATGGACACCCGACTTTCCGCCCTTCAAACCGCCGACCCCGGGCACGCTCCCATGTTAGCAGGTCTCCGGCAGGAGCTAGCGCAGCAGCGCGACGCCCAGTCCCACATCTTAAACTACATGGCGTCCGTCGATGACCGCCTACTGTCCCTACAGTCCGCGGCGGCTGCCCTGATCCAACCCCGGGACTTAGTATCTCACCCTCCACCACGCCTGGGAAAGCCCCCCAGGTACAGCGGGGATCCCAAGCTATGTCAGGGCTTCTTGAACCAGAGCAGACTGCACTTTGAGCTGTTACCACAGCAATACCCCTCTGACCGCGCCAAAGTGGCATTTATCGTGTCCCACCTGGAGGGAGAGGCTTTGGCCTGGGTGAATCCTTTGTGGGAGAGGGACGATCCCGTGGTCTCTAGTATTCAAAACTTCCTTGATACGTTCCACAAGGTGTTTGACGAGCCTGGACGGTTGGCTTCTACTACTGAGGCTCTGTTCAACCTTCGTCAGGGTTCGCTCACCGTGGGTCAATATGCCATCCGTTTCCGGACGTTGTCTTCGGAACTTGGGTGGAATAATGAGGCTCTAGTGGGAGCTTTCTGGAGGGGCCTTTCTAGCAAAATAAAGGACGAGCTTGCCGGTCGGGATACTTCCACCACTCTAGAGGACCTCATATCCCTGGCCACCCGCATAGATCTCCGGTTCCTAGAGCGTTCGCGTGAAGCAGCCAGGGAGAGGAGACCCTTTAGGCTCTATCAAGCCCCTATTCTGCGTTCCTCTGCACCCTCTACCAGTGCCGCCCCTGAGCCCATGCAGATTGACAGTGTAAGATTGTCTGAGCAACGGCGCAGGGAGAGGATGATGGAGGGCCTGTGTCTGTATTGTGGCGGAGCCAATCATTTTCTGCGGACCTGTACTGTGAGGCCGGGAAACGCCTCCACCTAGGCCAGGTAAGAGAGGCCTCCCTAGGTGACCCTAATTCTCCTCTGCTGAGTGTAACTACTCAATCGGAGATCGGGAGCTGCTCGCTATAAAGATGGCCCTGGAGGAATGGCGATATCTGCTCGAGGGGGTGGTCCACCCCTTCACTATTTTCACTGACCACAAAAACCTAGCCTATCTTCAGACCGCTCAGAGACTCAACGCTAGGCAAGCCAGGTGGTCGCTGTACTTTTCACGCTTCAACTTTCAGCTCCATTTTCATCCCGGGAATAAGAACACCAAGGCAGATGCTCTCTCCAGGTCTCAGCAGTCACCAGAGTTAGAGGAAGATCCATCCTTTGTCATTTAACCCACGAAGATCATCACTGTGGCCCCTGTGAGTCTCACTACCCTTCCGCCCAGCCGGACCTTCGTTCCACACAGCAAAAGACTGGAGGTGCTACGTTGGGGACATTCGTCCAAGATTGCTGGACACGTCGGGATCAAAAAGACTCGCTTGCTTCTCTCCCGCTACTATTGGTGGCCCACTCTTCTCCAGGACGTGAAGGATTTTGTAGCATCCTGTACCACTTGTGCGCAGAACAAGGTGCCTAGGAATCTGCCCACTGGTCTTCTTCACCCGCTACCTGTTCCAGAGGCGCCTTGGCGACAAATTGCCATGGATTTCATGACAGACCTGCCTTCCTCTGCGGGGTGTACTACTATCCTTGTCGTGATAGACCGCTTCTCCAAGATGGCCCATTTCATCCGGTTACCCGGCTTGCCTTCGGCTCCTAAGTTGGCCGAGGTCTTCATCCATCAAATCTTTAAGCTGCATGGCCTCCCCCAACGGATTGTGTCCGATCGAGGTGTGCAGTTTACCTCTCGTTTCTGGAGAGCCCTCTGTCGGCTAATGGGTACATCTTTGGATTTCTCCTCCGCCTACCATCCTCAGACCAACGGGCAAGTGGAACGAGTCAATCAAGTTCTGACGTCCTTCCTGCATCATTTTTCTAACGCCCACCAGGACAACTGGGTCTCACTTCTTCCCTGGGCAGAATTTGCCCACAACAATCATCCTAATGAGTCGTCCTCCAAGTCACCGTTTTTTGTGGTTACAGGTCAGAACCCCGGCATCCCGCTGCCCATCTCTACGTCTTCGGAGGTGCCTGCGGCAGATGCTCTCGCCGCTGACTTTTCTCAAGTCTGGAAAGAGACCAGGGAGGCCCTAATGAACTCCAGCACCCGCATGAAGAAGCATGCCGACAAAAGACGGAGGGACCTTCCACCATACCACCCAGGTGACAAAGTCTGGCTTTCGACCAAGCACATCCGTCTGAAAGTCCCCTCGTACAAATTAAGCCCTCGGTACATCGGGCCATTCGAAGTACTCGGACGTATTAATGACGCTGCTTACAAATTGAAGTTGCCGGCTTCACTCCGGTTCCCTAACGCCTTCCATGTCTCGCTCCTTAAACCTGTCATTCTCAATCTGTTCCATCCTGCACCTGTCTCTTCCCCTCAGCCAATTGGGGAGGGTAACTGTGACGAACAGCCCACCGCCGTTCGTCTACTTACGGGCGATACTAACGGGGGTCCCGCTGCCACCAAAACGCGACGGACAGCGGACCCTGTGTCACCACTATGTCACAATCCCACCACTGACACCAATATGTGACGAACAGCCCACCGCCGTTCGTCCACTTACGGGCGACACTAACGGGAGTCCCGCTGCCACCAAAACGCGATGGACAGCGGACCCTGTGTCACCACTATGTCACAGTCCCATCACTGACACGGGTGTATCAGCGGACGGAGGGGCGTGACACAATGCCGGCACACGGCTATCACAGGCGCAGTGGGGCTTATCTTAGTTATCCCAACACTGGCACCATGTGACCAAAAATATCCAGCAAGCTAATCTCGCTCTACAATTTGCCGCAGGGGGAGTTTAATTTGGATGCCCCACCACTGCTATCAATCTTCCAAGTACTGCGGGGATTTATGTATATCCCACTTTCTCAGTTCCACTTTGGAACTCGCAGCTCTCCGGCGCCCCCCTTACCCTCAGGTCAGTCAGGGAACTGCACCTAGGATAATTAGTCGCCGGACGGGCTGCCTGTTGTGAACCGGCAATTAGGCTTCTGCAGTAAGGGAATTATCAATGCTGTGGCTGAAGCCCCTTACTCAGCAATATAAGACCCTTCTAGACTGCCAGCAAGCCGTAATAGCCGTACACAACGCGCTGCCACCAGTCACGGTTACTTAATTCACAGTGTTAAATTAAGAGGGTCCGTGGCAAACCCCTTGAATTAGTAGCGATTATCTATCAAAGGCGTATAGTTCGATTCTTAGAGCATGGAGACAGATCTAAATAATTTCATTTATTTTCCGAAAGAGGACAGTGATTACAGATAAAAGTTGCTATAAAATTGAGACATAAAATATGTACAGTACAGGTATAAAATAAAAGTGGAGAAAACAAAGAGATTACACTCACAGTTCCATATTGTTCCTTAGGCAGACCATGCGGCTAAGGTGGGTGGAGGCGGAGCTGCACTTCTCCGCTCATTGGGGTCCTTCTAGCACGACGACTTGAGCTGTTCTGAGCTGGTTTGCCCAGGAAATGCCTTATAGACTTTCCTATGTGACATCACAGAGAGGTGCATTCTGGGTTGATCCCACCTCTCTTATCCAAGTTATGTTTTGGCTACAAAACTTAGATTAGCTATAACTTTAGGGGAGAAGCTGGTATGGACTCATCAGTGGTATCATGTTTCCCAGCGTAATGAGCCCATCAAGAAAACATCAAACATCTATGCGATATGACCGTCCATTTGGGCGCAAATCCTATCTCATGTTCTGGACAGGGTAGAACTTCGAAACATACGCGGTCTCGAAGCTGGGACCGCTCAGGTTACAAAAATATGATTTTCATATCTCTAGGGTATTTGGTTCTTATGGTATAGTCTCTCATAGTTTTATTCGTTTCAAACAAAGAAGTTTTTCCCGCTCTGAAGAGGAGAGAAGGCAAATGGTGTGAGGAAGATGGTCTAGCTAATTAACATTCCTGCTCTTCCAGAGGAAGTGGCAGGGTTGATAAAACCTGGGGGGAAGGAATTCCTACTACTGAGAGTTTACAATGTCCTTGGATGGAGGATTTGTTAGCACATTGCAACAGAAAACATATCTTGCAGACATGGTACATCACACCTCCCCCCTTAAGAGGGCGCTAAGGAGGCATTACCTCTCGGTAATCGGCCATGCGCACCTCAGCGGGTTCGCCCCGGCGGGACAACCCATCGGCATTGCCGTTTTCACTGCCCTTCCTGTGTTTTACAGTAAAATCGTACTGTTGAAGGGCAAGGCTCCAGCGGAGCAATCTTCCATTGGTTCCCGACACGGTGTGCAACCAGCTCAGTGGGTTGTGGTCGGTTACCACCGTGAAGGCGCGCCCATACAGGTAGGGCTGCAAACGCTGCAGTGCCCACACCATGGCCAGACACTCCTTCTCGATGGTCGAGTATGCCACTTCCCTCGGCAAAAGTTTCCGGCTCAGGTACAACACGGGGTGCTCTTGGTCCCCCGAGTCGACCTGGCTAAGCACAGCACCGAGGCCAAACTCGCTGGCGTCGGTCTGTACCAGAAACGGGCGACTGCTGTCGACTGCTCTCAACACTGGAGAGTTGCACAGGGCTGCTTTCAAAGCTTGGAAAGCCGCCTCACAGTCATCTGTCCAGTTGACTGTTTGGGGTAGCCTCTGCTTGGTGAGGTCAGTCAAGGGTTTGGCAAGGGCGCTATAGTCCTGTACGAACCGCCTATAGTACCCTGCAGTGCCCAAGAAGGACTTCACCTGTTTCTTGGTCCTGGGGGTGGGCCAGGACACGATTGCGTCCACTTTTTCTGGCTCCGGACTCATGGAACCCCCGCCTACCCGGTGCCCCAGGTAGTGGACCTCGCGCATGCCTATCTGGCACTTCCCCGGCTTGATGGTCAGGCCTGCCTGGTGAAGACGCTTGAGCACCTCCTGGAGGTGCTGAAGGTGTTCCTCCCAGGTGGAACTGAAGACGGCAATATCGTCTAAGTACGCCACTGCGTACTCCTCCAGTCCCCGAAGCAGGTGGTTGACCATCCGCTGGAAAGTGGCAGGGGCATTCTTCATGCCGAAGGGCATGACCGTGGACTCGTACAGTCCAAAGGGGGTGATAAAGGCGGATTTCTCCTGCGCCTCAGGGCTCAGGGGAATCTGCCAGTATCCCCGACTCAAATCCATGATGGATATGTAGTTGGCGTTTGTCAACCGCTCGAGCCGATCCTCGATGCGCGGCATTGGGTGGGCATCAGGGGTTGTGATGGCGTTGAGCCCCCTGTAGTCCACGCAGAACCGGGTGGTTCGATCCTTTTTAGGCACGAGGACTACACGTGAAGCCCACGCACCTTTTGACCGTCGAATCACTCCCAGCCTTAACATCTCATCGACCTCTTGGCGCATGACTTGTTGCACCGTTTCAGAGATCCGATAAGGTGTTCGCCGTAATGGGGCATGATTCCCGGTGTCCACCTCATGAACCGCTAACTCCGTCCTCCCAGGACGGTTGGTGAACACGGGCCGGAAGAGTTCCAGGGTGGCCATCAACTGCAACCGCTGGGACACGGTGAGCGAACCACTTATCTCCATGTCCTCAATGGACCCATTGGCCTTGGCCTGGGCCAGCATGTCCAGGAGGGAATCTTCCTCCCCATCCTCTGGCAGATTGCAGACCGGTAGGATGCAAGCTTCACGTTCGTAGTGCGCCTTCAGCATGTTGACGTGAAAGGCCTTGCGCCTACCCCGAGCATGGTTAAGCGTGACCACGTAGGTGACCAGGTTGAGCTGTTGGTGGACGACGTACGGGCCTTCCCAGGCTGCCTGAAGCTTATCCGTTGGTACCGGGACCAACACCCACACCTTTTGACCCACCTGGTAGGTCCGCTCCCGGGCGTTCTGGTCGTACCAGCGCTTCTGGTCAGCCTGAGCCTGCGTCATGTTGTCATGCACCAACTGCGTCAAGGTCTGCATCTTGTCACGGAAGCGCATGACATAATCCACGATGGACACTTCTGTGGGGTTTGGCTCATCTTCCCAGGATTCTCTTATCAACCCAAGGGGTCCCCGGACTCGCCTGCCATACAGGAGCTCGAAGGGGGAGAACCCGGTCGAAGCCTGCGGAACTTCTCTGTAAGCGAACAGCAGGTGTGGGAGGTACCGCTCCCAGTCGCGCCCTTGGGTCTCAACCAGTATGCGGAGCATCTGTTTGAGGGTACCGTTGAAACGTTCACACAAACCGTTAGTCTGTGGGTGATACGGACTCGATACCAGCTGCGTCACCTGCATTTTCTCACAGAGAGCCTCCATTAGGCGAGACATGAATTGGGGCCCTTGATCGGTAAGCATCTCCCTGGGAAATCCTACTCTCGAAAAGATGGTCACCAGTGCGTCAGCCACCTTATCTGCCCTGGTTGAAGACAGAGCTACTGCCTCTGGGTACCGGGTAGCGTAGTCTACCACGGTGAGAATGTATCGCTTTCCGGAGCTGCTGGGGACGGACAGCGGTCCTACAATGTCCACCGCGATTCTCTGGAAAGGCTCCTCTATCACCGGCAAAGGAATAAGGGGAGCCTTAAGAGCAGGCCCCGCCTTACCCACTTTTTGACAGGTGGCACAGGAGCGGCAGTAGTGTGTTACATCTGTCCCCATCTTGGGCCAATAGAAGTGTTGAGACAGCCGTGCCTTTGTTTTGCTGATCCCCAAGTGTCCAGCGAGTGGAATCTCATGGGCAATCCGCAACAACTCAGTTCTGAACTGATAGGGGACGACCAGCTGTCTTTCCCTCAACCACTCCTTTTTAGGATCTCCGGGTACTGTCTCCCGGTACAACCTTCCTCGTTCCCAGAACACCCTCTCCTTATCAGACTTGGAGGTGGGCGTCTCGGCGAGACCTCTCAATTTCTCCAGGCTGGCATCTGAGTGCAGAGCAGCCTGGAACTCCATGCTGGAGGCTGCCAGAAGTGACGTCAGGGTCCCCTCTTTACTGGGACCCTCTGGAACCGGCTCTGGGTTCACCTCTGGTTCAGTCTCTCCTGTAGCAGCAGAGGGTCCAGAAGACAGTGCGTTACCTGCGATCTGGGCACTCTGACTGCGTGTGACAGCTGCTATGTATGCTGTCTCCCTGGGGATTTCTGCAGACCCACCAGCTGGTGCTGCCCTGGGCTCTACCTCCCCATCCACCCCCAACACTTCAGGAGCAGTGCTACTTATGGGCCAGTTACCTTCCTCGGTGGCACTGGTCAGCTGCATGGCATTACCTTCCTCATGGTCCCCATGCACCTCCCCATTTCCTTGAGCACCGTTGCTTACTCCTGCCAGGGGTTCCTCAGCCGTCTCACTCCGCAGAGTGACGGGGCTGAGCACTTCGGTACCTGTGGACACATCTACCGCTTCAAAGAAAGGGTTAACGGGTTCAGTCGGCACAGATACATCAACATCATCCTCATCCTTCCTAGGAGAAGAATGGTTATCAGTTTGCTTTGGTACATTCACATCAGCATCAGCATCGTACCTGGGGAAAGAATGGTTGTTAGTTGCATCATTACTCATCAAGGCATTAGCAGGTAACACATTCAGTTTCCCATCATCAACATCATCAGGGTTAACGTTACCCTTATTATCAGTTTGGGGAAGGGTGTCAGGGACATAGTATGCAACCATCCTCCCCAAGTCCGTCCCCAATAAAACATCAGTGGGCAAATTTTCAGACACTCCCACCTCCCTCAACCCGCTCCCGGCACCCCAGTCAAGAAAAACTCGTGCCACTGGCAAGGGACAACGGGTGCCTCCAATCCCGGTGACAGTCAGGGTTTTCCCCTCAACAAACTCTTCAGGGGCCGCCAGTCCAGGATGGATGAGGGTTCGTTCAGCCCCGGTGTCCTTGAGGCCTGTAGCAAGACGGGCCCCCACCTGAACAGGTTGAACGTTGTCGTCAGCCCTCCCAACCACACCTCCCACCAAAAGAACAGAGGCATTGGGCCCGGGGGCCTTGGCTGGGGGGTTCTTCGGCCTGTTCGGACAGGTGTAAAAGAAGTGACCAGGCCGCTGGCAGTGGTGACACAGGCGACTGTCAGTAGCCGGCCTGTTGTTGGCAACAGGGACAGGGCCTCCGGAGGGACGGCTAGCTGGGGCATTGGGGTTGGTTGCTGGCTTACCCCCTTTCCAGCTGGTGGCGACTGGCCTCCGCGTCTCGGGCTTCCGGTTGGCCTCGTGGTTGTCGGCGATCTGCGCCGCTTTGTCCGCGTTCGTTGGTTCGCGGTCCAGGATGAACTGTCGGACCTCAGCTGGGCAGAGATGCAGGAACTGGTCTTTGATCATCAGGTCCCGTAGCTGCTCAAAGGTTTCAACGGACAGTCCATGGATCCACTGGTCAAAGTGGGTCCTGAGTCCTTGCACCACATCACTGTAGCTATCGTGTGGGCCACGTTGGAGGTGTCGGAACTTCTTTCGGTATACCTCAGGTGTCAGCCGGTATTTGGCGATCAGCGCCTGCTTTATGGCGTCATAGTCATCATCGGCTTCTGGCGGAAGAGAAGCAAATGCCTCCAGGGCTTTGCCTTTTAGCCCTGGGGTCAAGTACCTTGCCCATTGGTCTCTAGGCAGCTGGTACTGTCTGCAGGCTTTCTCAAAGGCTCGCAGAAATGTGTCCAAGTCCCCGTCCTTTTCCATCACGGGAAAATGCTCTGGCCGGGGTTTAGGAGTCTGGACGCTGCTGGGCTCACGGCTTCGGGCTGTGAGGGCATTCCCACCCCGCTGGAGTACCTCCAGTTCATGGGCCCTCTGCGCCTGGCGCTCGGCTCTCTCAGCCTCAGCTTGGCGCTCAGCTCTCTCCGCCTGGCGCTCGGCTCGCTGCTCTGCTCTCTCTCGAGCTTGCTGGATCAGCCTCACCCGCCCATCACTGTCTTCGGCGGGGAGTTCGTCCAAGGCCATTTGCAGATAGGGGTCCACCCCGTTCTGGTTGAATGTGGGGCCAGCGCTCAGGAGTGGAGCCTCTGCTGCAGCCCCATTGCAACTTGGGCCAACTTCTGCGCTCGCTGGATTCTGGTCGTTGTCCAGCTGCACTAGAGCCGCGATCATTTGAGCTCTGTTTTTGTTCGTGGCGTCAAGGCCTTGGTACGTGCATAACGCAGCAAGAACTTCCTTTGTCTGCCGGGTGTACCAAGGTTCTCCTTTTGCCGCCATGGTTGCCAAATAAAAGATAGAAAAAGAAAAACGAAGAAACGGGAGGGGGATACTTGCAAGTACACACTAATGTCTCAGGACTAGTAACCACTGAGTCTGTTCTCCAAAACCTATGATGCAGGATTCCCGCAGGAACCGTGCAGGTCTTAGTGAGAGGAATGATTGCTCAAACCAAATCACTAATGCTCTAGGATTATCCCACCGCGCTGCCACCAATATGTGACGAACAGCCCACCGCCGTTCGTCTACTTACGGGCGATACTAACGGGGGTCCCGCTGCCACCAAAACGCGACGGACAGCGGACCCTGTGTCACCACTATGTCACAATCCCACCACTGACACCAATATGTGACGAACAGCCCACCGCCGTTCGTCCACTTACGGGTGACACTAACGGGAGTCCCGCTGCCACCAAAACGCGACGGACAGCGGACCCTGTGTCACCACTATGTCACAGTCCCACCACTGACACGGGTGTATCAGCGGACGGAGGGGCGTGACACAATGCCGGCACACGGCTATCACAGGCGCAGTGGGGCTTATCTTAGTTATCCCAACACTGGCACCATGTGACCAAAAATATCCAGCAAGCTAATCTCGCTCTACAATTTGCCGCAGGGGGAGTTTAATTTGGATGCCCCACCACTGCTATCAATCTTCCAAGTACTGCGGGGATTTATGTATATCCCACTTTCTCAGTTCCACTTTGGAACTCGCAGCTCTCCGGCGCCCCCCTTACCCTCAGGTCAGTCAGGGAACTGCACCTAGGATAATTAGTCGCCGGACGGGCTGCCTGTTGTGAACCGGCAATTAGGCTTCTGCAGTAAGGGAATTATCAATGCTGTGGCTGAAGCCCCTTACTCAGCAATATAAGACCCTTCTAGACTGCCAGCAAGCCGTAATAGCCGTACACAACGCGCTGCCACCAGTCACGGTTACTTAATTCACAGTGTTAAATTAAGAGGGTCCGTGGCAAACCCCTTGAATTAGTAGCGATTATCTATCAAAGGCGTATAGTTCGATTCTTAGAGCATGGAGACAGATCTAAATAATTTCATTTATTTTCCGAAAGAGGACAGTGATTACAGATAAAAGTTGCTATAAAATTGAGACATAAAATATGTACAGTACAGGTATAAAATAAAAGTGGAGAAAACAAAGAGATTACACTCACAGTTCCATATTGTTCCTTAGGCAGACCATGCGGCTAAGGTGGGTGGAGGCGGAGCTGCACTTCTCCGCTCATTGGGGTCCTTCTAGCACGACGACTTGAGCTGTTCTGAGCTGGTTTGCCCAGGAAATGCCTTATAGACTTTCCTATGTGACATCACAGAGAGGTGCATTCTGGGTTGATCCCACCTCTCTTATCCAAGTTATGTTTTGGCTACAAAACTTAGATTAGCTATAACTTTAGGGGAGAAGCTGGTATGGACTCATCAGTGGTATCATGTTTCCCAGCGTAATGAGCCCATCAAGAAAACATCAAACATCTATGCGATATGACCGTCCATTTGGGCGCAAATCCTATCTCATGTTCTGGACAGGGTAGAACTTCGAAACATACGCGGTCTCGAAGCTGGGACCGCTCAGGTTACAAAAATATGATTTTCATATCTCTAGGGTATTTGGTTCTTATGGTATAGTCTCTCATAGTTTTATTCGTTTCAAACAAAGAAGTTTTTCCCGCTCTGAAGAGGAGAGAAGGCAAATGGTGTGAGGAAGATGGTCTAGCTAATTAACATTCCTGCTCTTCCAGAGGAAGTGGCAGGGTTGATAAAACCTGGGGGGAAGGAATTCCTACTACTGAGAGTTTACAATGTCCTTGGATGGAGGATTTGTTAGCACATTGCAACAGAAAACATATCTTGCAGACATGGTACATCACACCTCCCCCCTTAAGAGGGCGCTAAGGAGGCATTACCTCTCGGTAATCGGCCATGCGCACCTCAGCGGGTTCGCCCCGGCGGGACAACCCATCGGCATTGCCGTTTTCACTGCCCTTCCTGTGTTTTACAGTAAAATCGTACTGTTGAAGGGCAAGGCTCCAGCGGAGCAATCTTCCATTGGTTCCCGACACGGTGTGCAACCAGCTCAGTGGGTTGTGGTCGGTTACCACCGTGAAGGCGCGCCCATACAGGTAGGGCTGCAAACGCTGCAGTGCCCACACCATGGCCAGACACTCCTTCTCGATGGTCGAGTATGCCACTTCCCTCGGCAAAAGTTTCCGGCTCAGGTACAACACGGGGTGCTCTTGGTCCCCCGAGTCGACCTGGCTAAGCACAGCACCGAGGCCAAACTCACTGGCGTCGGTCTGTACCAGAAACGGGCGACTGCTGTCGACTGCTCTCAACACTGGAGAGTTGCACAGGGCTGCTTTCAAAGCTTGGAAAGCCGCCTCACAGTCATCTGTCCAGTTGACTGTTTGGGGTAGCCTCTGCTTGGTGAGGTCAGTCAAGGGTTTGGCAAGGGCGCTATAGTCCTGTACGAACCGCCTATAGTACCCTGCAGTGCCCAAGAAGGACTTCACCTGTTTCTTGGTCCTGGGGGTGGGCCAGGACACGATTGCGTCCACTTTTTCTGGCTCCGGACTCATGGAACCCCCGCCTACCCGGTGCCCCAGGTAGTGGACCTCGCGCATGCCTATCTGGCACTTCCCCGGCTTGATGGTCAGGCCTGCCTGGTGAAGACGCTTGAGCACCTCCTGGAGGTGCTGAAGGTGTTCCTCCCAGGTGGAACTGAAGACGGCAATATCGTCTAAGTACGCCACTGCGTACTCCTCCAGTCCCCGAAGCAGGTGGTTGACCATCCGCTGGAAAGTGGCAGGGGCATTCTTCATGCCGAAGGGCATGACCGTGGACTCGTACAGTCCAAAGGGGGTGATAAAGGCGGATTTCTCCTGCGCCTCAGGGCTCAGGGGAATCTGCCAGTATCCCCGACTCAAATCCATGATGGATATGTAGTTGGCGTTTGTCAACCGCTCGAGCCGATCCTCGATGCGCGGCATTGGGTGGGCATCAGGGGTTGTGATGGCGTTGAGCCCCCTGTAGTCCACGCAGAACCGGGTGGTTCGATCCTTTTTAGGCACGAGGACTACACGTGAAGCCCACGCACCTTTTGACCGTCGAATCACTCCCAGCCTTAACATCTCATCGACCTCTTGGCGCATGACTTGTTGCACCGTTTCAGAGATCCGATAAGGTGTTCGCCGTAATGGGGCATGATTCCCGGTGTCCACCTCATGAACCGCTAACTCCGTCCTCCCAGGACGGTTGGTGAACACGGGCCGGAAGAGTTCCAGGGTGGCCATCAACTGCAACCGCTGGGACACGGTGAGCGAACCACTTATCTCCATGTCCTCAATGGACCCATTGGCCTTGGCCTGGGCCAGCATGTCCAGGAGGGAATCTTCCTCCCCATCCTCTGGCAGATTGCAGACCGGTAGGATGCAAGCTTCACGTTCGTAGTGCGCCTTCAGCATGTTGACGTGAAAGGCCTTGCGCCTAACCCGAGCATGGTCAAGCGTGACCACGTAGGTGACCAGGTTGAGCTGTTGGTGGACGACGTACGGGCCTTCCCAGGCTGCCTGAAGCTTATCCGTTGGTACCGGGACCAACACCCACACCTTTTGACCCACCTGGTAGGTCCGCTCCCGGGTGTTCTGGTCGTACCAGCGCTTCTGGTCAGCCTGAGCCTGCGTCATGTTGTCATGCACCAACTGCGTCAAGGTCTGCATCTTGTCACGGAAGCGCATGACATAATCCACGATGGACACTTCTGTGGGGTTTGGCTCATCTTCCCAGGATTCTCTTATCAACCCAAGGGGTCCCCGGACTCGCCTGCCATACAGGAGCTCGAAGGGGGAGAACCCGGTCGAAGCCTGCGGAACTTCTCTGTAAGCGAACAGCAGGTGTGGGAGGTACCGCTCCCAGTCGCGCCCTTGGGTCTCAACCAGTATGCGGAGCATCTGTTTGAGGGTACCGTTGAAACGTTCACACAAACCGTTAGTCTGTGGGTGATACGGACTCGATACCAGCTGCGTCACCTGCATTTTCTCACAGAGAGCCTCCATTAGGCGAGACATGAATTGGGGCCCTTGATCGGTAAGCATCTCCCTGGGAAATCCTACTCTCGAAAAGATGGTCACCAGTGCGTCAGCCACCTTATCTGCCCTGGTTGAAGACAGAGCTACTGCCTCTGGGTACCGGGTAGCGTAGTCTACCACGGTGAGAATGTATCGCTTTCCGGAGCTGCTGGGGACGGACAGCGGTCCTACAATGTCCACCGCGATTCTCTGGAAAGGCTCCTCTATCACCGGCAAAGGAATAAGGGGAGCCTTAAGAGCAGGCCCCGCCTTACCCACTTTTTGACAGGTGGCACAGGAGCGGCAGTAGTGTGTTACATCTGTCCCCATCTTGGGCCAATAGAAGTGTTGAGACAGCCGTGCCTTTGTTTTGCTGATCCCCAAGTGTCCAGCGAGTGGAATCTCATGGGCAATCCGCAACAACTCAGTTCTGAACTGATAGGGGACGACCAGCTGTCTTTCCCTCAACCACTCCTTTTTAGGATCTCCGGGTACTGTCTCCCGGTACAACCTTCCTCGTTCCCAGAACACCCTCTCCTTATCAGACTTGGAGGTGGGCGTCTCGGCGAGACCTCTCAATTTCTCCAGGCTGGCATCTGAGTGCAGAGCAGCCTGGAACTCCATGCTGGAGGCTGCCAGAAGTGACGTCAGGGTCCCCTCTTTACTGGGACCCTCTGGAACCGGCTCTGGGTTCACCTCTGGTTCAGTCTCTCCTGTAGCAGCAGAGGGTCCAGAAGACAGTGCGTTACCTGCGATCTGGGCACTCTGACTGCGTGTGACAGCTGCTATGTATGCTGTCTCCCTGGGGATTTCTGCAGACCCACCAGCTGGTGCTGCCCTGGGCTCTACCTCCCCATCCACCCCCAACACTTCAGGAGCAGTGCTACTTATGGGCCAGTTACCTTCCTCGGTGGCACTGGTCAGCTGCATGGCATTACCTTCCTCATGGTCCCCATGCACCTCCCCATTTCCTTGAGCACCGTTGCTTACTCCTGCCAGGGGTTCCTCAGCCGTCTCACTCCGCAGAGTGACGGGGCTGAGCACTTCGGTACCTGTGGACACATCTACCGCTTCAAAGAAAGGGTTAACGGGTTCAGTCGGCACAGATACATCAACATCATCCTCATCCTTCCTAGGAGAAGAATGGTTATCAGTTTGCTTTGGTACATTCACATCAGCATCAGCATCGTACCTGGGGAAAGAATGGTTGTTAGTTGCATCATTACTCATCAAGGCATTAGCAGGTAACACATTCAGTTTCCCATCATCAACATCATCAGGGTTAACGTTACCCTTATTATCAGTTTGGGGAAGGGTGTCAGGGACATAGTATGCAACCATCCTCCCCAAGTCCGTCCCCAATAAAACATCAGTGGGCAAATTTTCAGACACTCCCACCTCCCTCAACCCGCTCCCGGCACCCCAGTCAAGAAAAACTCGTGCCACTGGCAAGGGACAACGGGTGCCTCCAATCCCGGTGACAGTCAGGGTTTTCCCCTCAACAAACTCTTCAGGGGCCGCCAGTCCAGGATGGATGAGGGTTCGTTCAGCCCCGGTGTCCTTGAGGCCTGTAGCAAGACGGGCCCCCACCTGAACAGGTTGAACGTTGTCGTCAGCCCTCCCAACCACACCTCCCACCAAAAGAACAGAGGCATTGGGCCCGGGGGCCTTGGCTGGGGGGTTCTTCGGCCTGTTCGGACAGGTGTAAAAGAAGTGACCAGGCCGCTGGCAGTGGTGACACAGGCGACTGTCAGTAGCCGGCCTGTTGTTGGCAACAGGGACAGGGCCTCCGGAGGGACGGCTAGCTGGGGCATTGGGGTTGGTTGCTGGCTTACCCCCTTTCCAGCTGGTGGCGACTGGCCTCCGCGTCTCGGGCTTCCGGTTGGCCTCGTGGTTGTCGGCGATCTGCGCCGCTTTGTCCGCGTTCGTTGGTTCGCGGTCCAGGATGAACTGTCGGACCTCAGCTGGGCAGAGATGCAGGAACTGGTCTTTGATCATCAGGTCCCGTAGCTGCTCAAAGGTTTCAACGGACAGTCCATGGATCCACTGGTCAAAGTGGGTCCTGAGTCCTTGCACCACATCACTGTAGCTATCGTGTGGGCCACGTTGGAGGTGTCGGAACTTCTTTCGGTATACCTCAGGTGTCAGCCGGTATTTGGCGATCAGCGCCTGCTTTATGGCGTCATAGTCATCATCGGCTTCTGGCGGAAGAGAAGCAAATGCCTCCAGGGCTTTGCCTTTTAGCCCTGGGGTCAAGTACCTTGCCCATTGGTCTCTAGGCAGCTGGTACTGTCTGCAGGCTTTCTCAAAGGCTCGCAGAAATGTGTCCAAGTCCCCGTCCTTTTCCATCACGGGAAAATGCTCTGGCCGGGGTTTAGGAGTCTGGACGCTGCTGGGCTCACGGCTTCGGGCTGTGAGGGCATTCCCACCCCGCTGGAGTACCTCCAGTTCATGGGCCCTCTGCGCCTGGCGCTCGGCTCTCTCAGCCTCAGCTTGGCGCTCAGCTCTCTCCGCCTGGCGCTCGGCTCGCTGCTCTGCTCTCTCTCGAGCTTGCTGGATCAGCCTCACCCGCCCATCACTGTCTTCGGCGGGGAGTTCGTCCAAGGCCATTTGCAGATAGGGGTCCACCCCGTTCTGGTTGAATGTGGGGCCAGCGCTCAGGAGTGGAGCCTCTGCTGCAGCCCCATTGCAACTTGGGCCAACTTCTGCGCTCGCTGGATTCTGGTCGTTGTCCAGCTGCACTAGAGCCGCGATCATTTGAGCTCTGTTTTTGTTCGTGGCGTCAAGGCCTTGGTACGTGCATAACGCAGCAAGAACTTCCTTTGTCTGCCGGGTGTACCAAGGTTCTCCTTTTGCCGCCATGGTTGCCAAATAAAAGATAGAAAAAGAAAAACGAAGAAACGGGAGGGGGATACTTGCAAGTACACACTAATGTCTCAGGACTAGTAACCACTGAGTCTGTTCTCCAAAACCTATGATGCAGGATTCCCGCAGGAACCGTGCAGGTCTTAGTGAGAGGAATGATTGCTCAAACCAAATCACTAATGCTCTAGGATTATCCCACCGCGCTGCCACCAATATGTGACGAACAGCCCACCGCCGTTCGTCTACTTACGGGCGATACTAACGGGGGTCCCGCTGCCACCAAAACGCGACGGACAGCGGACCCTGTGTCACCACTATGTCACAATCCCACCACTGACACCAATATGTGACGAACAGCCCACCGCCATTCGTCCACTTACGGGCGACACTAACGGGAGTCCCGCTGCCACCAAAACGCGACGGACAGCGGACCCTGTGTCACCACTATGTCACAGTCCCACCACTGACACGGGTGTATCAGCGGACGGAGGGGCGTGACACAATGCCGGCACACGGCTATCACAGGCGCAGTGGGGCTTATCTTAGTTATCCCAACACTGGCACCATGTGACCAAAAATATCCAGCAAGCTAATCTCGCTCTACAATTTGCCGCAGGGGGAGTTTAATTTGGATGCCCCACCACTGCTATCAATCTTCCAAGTACTGCGGGGATTTATGTATATCCCACTTTCTCAGTTCCACTTTGGAACTCGCAGCTCTCCGGCGCCCCCCTTACCCTCAGGTCAGTCAGGGAACTGCACCTAGGATAATTAGTCGCCGGACGGGCTGCCTGTTGTGAACCGGCAATTAGGCTTCTGCAGTAAGGGAATTATCAATGCTGTGGCTGAAGCCCCTTACTCAGCAATATAAGACCCTTCTAGACTGCCAGCAAGCCGTAATAGCCGTACACAACGCGCTGCCACCAGTCACGGTTACTTAATTCACAGTGTTAAATTAAGAGGGTCCGTGGCAAACCCCTTGAATTAGTAGCGATTATCTATCAAAGGCGTATAGTTCGATTCTTAGAGCATGGAGACAGATCTAAATAATTTCATTTATTTTCCGAAAGAGGACAGTGATTACAGATAAAAGTTGCTATAAAATTGAGACATAAAATATGTACAGTACAGGTATAAAATAAAAGTGGAGAAAACAAAGAGATTACACTCACAGTTCCATATTGTTCCTTAGGCAGACCATGCGGCTAAGGTGGGTGGAGGCGGAGCTGCACTTCTCCGCTCATTGGGGTCCTTCTAGCACGACGACTTGAGCTGTTCTGAGCTGGTTTGCCCAGGAAATGCCTTATAGACTTTCCTATGTGACATCACAGAGAGGTGCATTCTGGGTTGATCCCACCTCTCTTATCCAAGTTATGTTTTGGCTACAAAACTTAGATTAGCTATAACTTTAGGGGAGAAGCTGGTATGGACTCATCAGTGGTATCATGTTTCCCAGCGTAATGAGCCCATCAAGAAAACATCAAACATCTATGCGATATGACCGTCCATTTGGGCGCAAATCCTATCTCATGTTCTGGACAGGGTAGAACTTCGAAACATACGCGGTCTCGAAGCTGGGACCGCTCAGGTTACAAAAATATGATTTTCATATCTCTAGGGTATTTGGTTCTTATGGTATAGTCTCTCATAGTTTTATTCGTTTCAAACAAAGAAGTTTTTCCCGCTCTGAAGAGGAGAGAAGGCAAATGGTGTGAGGAAGATGGTCTAGCTAATTAACATTCCTGCTCTTCCAGAGGAAGTGGCAGGGTTGATAAAACCTGGGGGGAAGGAATTCCTACTACTGAGAGTTTACAATGTCCTAGGATGGAGGATTTGTTAGCACATTGCAACACAGAAAACATATCTTGCAGACATGGTACATCACAGTAACACCTTTGAAATTAAGGACATTTTGGCCATGAAAAGAGTCAGGGGAAGAACCTTCTTCCTTATCGATTGGAAGGGATTTGGCCCCGAGGAGAGGTCCTGGGAACCCCGGGAGAATATAAATGCCCCACAAATTCTGAAAAAGTTTTTTGCCAATCGCAGAAGGGGGAGATGTAAGGAGGGGGGTACTGTAACGGCGCCGGTCGTAACCGCCGCCGTCCCCCTAGCTTCGGGCCCCCCCGCGGCTAGTTCTTACCTGCTCCGTCGCGCGCTGCCGCTTCCTCCCTCCTCCGGTCCACGCACGCCTCCTTCCTCCTCCTGCTCTCGCACGCCCCGCCTTCCTGGTCTCCCGACGGCAGCGACCCCGCACATGCGCATTAGGGCGCGGGCGCGCGGCCGTCGGGTAGTTTAACCCTGCGGTGGGCGGCGGCTGATTAGTGGCCAGCCTATCGCATACCGGCAGGGGATATATCAGGCGTCTCCCACAAGGGGAGGACGCCTGATTATTGTGTGTCCATTCCTGCTGTAATTTGGCTGCCTATAGGTTCCTATAGGTTTCTTTTCGTCCTTTACGTTTCCCAGACTTGCTGTCTCTTCCCCTGGTGTTTGCCCTGTCTTCCTGTCCGTCATCTGTCCTGCCTACTCCTAGTGCCACTACCCTTGTCGCCCTGGTTCCCTGTCTCTGTTCCATCCTGCAGTGTCCGTTCTGTCCCTGCCCAGCATCCTGCCCGCTGTCCTCCATCCTCCTGCACGGAGTTCCGGTCCTTGGTAAGCCTCGCCAGCCACTTGCCTTCTCCAGTCCCTCGAGCCGCCCCTCTCGGTTCCAGCAGTCGCGGTTCTGTCCTCTGCGGTCCTGCCCCTAACGATCCCTGTACAGGGGTCGGTCTTCACCTGGTGCGCTTGACCCAGGGGCTCCGGATCCGCGATCCAGAGGGTCCACTCTCGGACGTTATCTCTTCCTGAACGTCACACCAAGAATCCAGCAGAGAAATCACCAGCCACTCAGAAGGCCGTTGGCTGCCTTATATCCAGTCTGAAGTTCCTGTTACCCAGTCACAATCCACCTGATCAGGTGTTTGGTTTCTTTCATCCAAATCAGCCTCACTACCTTCCTTCACCAGAAGAGGGAGATCCTTAGACACAAAAGGTGAATGAACAGATGAGCTCACAACAGTACCTCCCCCTTGAGGAGGGGTCACCGAACCCTCATCCAAGCCACCAGGCCGATCAGGATGAGCCCTATGAAAAGCACGCACCAATCTTTCGGCATGAATATCAGAGGCAGAGACCCAGGAATTATCCTCCTGACCATAACCCTTCCACTTAACCAAATACTGGAGTCTCCGTCTAGCCAGACGGGAATCCAGTATCTTCTCTACCTCATATTCCATGTTACCTTCAACCAACACAGGGTCAGGAGGTGCCGCCATAGGAACCACTGGTTCAACAAACCTCTTCAACAAGGACTTGTGAAACACATTATGAATCTTAAATGTGACAGGAAGAGCCAACCGAAAAGAGACCGGAATAATAATCTCCAAAATCTTGTAAGGTCCAATAAATCTAGGTTTAAACTTTGGAGAAGCCACTTTCATAGAGATATTCTTTGATGACAACCAGACCATATCACCCACCTTAAACCGGGACCAATGGTCGTATGGCGGTTAGAAAACCGCTGGGCCTTTTCCTGGGAAAGAGACAACTTATCCAACACTTGGTCCCAAATCTGCTGCATTCTTTCCACCACAGTGTCAACCCCTGGACAGGCAGAAGACTCCACCTGCCCTGAAAAAAATCGAGGATGAAACCCAAAGTTACAGAAAAAGGGTGACATCATAGTGGCAGAACTAGCTCTATTATTTAAAGCAAATTCGGCCAAGGGTAAAAATGAGACCCAATCATCCTGATCAGCAGATATAAAACATCTCAAATAAGCCTCCAAAATCTGGTTTGTTCTCTCCGTCTGCCCATTGGTCTGAGGGTGAAATGCAGAGGAGAAGGACAACTGAATTCCCAACTTGGAACAAAAGGTCCTCCAGAATCTAGAGACAAACTGAATTCCTCTGTCCGATACAATGTTCTCAGGAATCCCGTGCAAGCGAACAACCTGTTGCAAAAACAAGGGCACCAACTCTGAGGAAGATGGCAACTTAGGGAGTGGTACAAGATGGACCATCTTAGAGAATCTATCACAAATCACCCAGATAACAATCATCCTCTGAGAGACAGGCAGATCAGAAACAAAATCCATTGAAATATGGGTCCATGGCCTCCTGGGCACCGGCAAAGGCATCAACAGCCCACTAGAACGAGAACAAGGCTTAGATCGGGAGCAAGTCCCACAGGACTGCACAAAATTTCTGACATCACGAGACAAGGCAGGCCACCAAAAAGACCGACTCACCAAATCTCTAGTACCAAAAATACCTGGATGACCAGCCAACGTGGAGCAATGAACCTCAGACATCACTTTCCTCCTCCACTGGTCAGGAACATACAACCTACCACTGGGACAACGCTCAGGCTTATCCTCCTGAAACTTATCCAGAGCACGTCTCAAATCATGCGAGATGGCAGAAAGAACCACCCCCTCACCTAAGATGGTAGCAGGCTTGGTCACAATAGGAGAATCATCCAAAAAACTCCTAGAGAGGGCATCAGCCTTAACGTTCTTAGTGCCAGGAAGAAAGGAGACCACAAAATCAAAACGTGTGAAAAACAAGGCCAACCTGGCCTGTCTCGGATTCAAGCGTTTAGCTGACTCAAGGTAGATCAAATTTTTGTGGTCAGTGAGGACCACAACTTGATGTCAAGCTCTCTCCAACCAATGTCTCCACTCCTCAAATGCCCACTTCATGGCCAACAGTTCTCGATTCCCCACATCATAGTTGCGTTCCGAAGGAGAGAACGTTCTGGAAAAGAAGGCACAGGGGTTCATTTTAGATGTTACAGGATCTTTTTGGGACAAAACAGCTCCTGCACCAGTCTCTCAAGCATCCACCTCCACCTGAAATGGAAGTGAGACATCGGGTTGTCGCAAAACCGGAGAAGTGAACCTCCGCTTCAGCTCCTGAAAAGAAGAAACAGCCTCTGGAGACCAATTCAGCAAATCAGCGCCCTTCTTAGTCAAATCAGTCAATGGTTTGGCAATAACAGAAAAATTGGCTATAAACTTACGATAAAAATTAGCAAAACCCAAAAACTTCTGGAGAGCCTTCAAAGAAGTGGGCTGCACCCAATCATAAATGGCCTGTAACTTGGCCGGGTCCATTTCAATAGTTGACGGAGACAAAATAAATCCCAAAAATGAAATCCTCTGTACACCAAAAAGACATTTCGATCCCTTAACATACAGGGAGTTTTCCCTCAAAATCCGGAACACAGTCCGAACATGTTCCACATGAGAGCCCCAATCCCTGGAAAAGATCAAAATATCATCCAAATAGATGATCAGAAACTTATCTACAAAGTCCCGGAAAATATCATTCATGAAGCACTGGAAGACAGAAGGGGCGTTAGTGAGCCCAAAAGGCATCACCGGGTACTCAAAATGTCCCTCCGGAGTATTAAACGCTGTCTTCCATTCATCCCCATGCTTAATGCGAATAAGATTATACGCCCCCCTGAGGTCAAGCTTGGTAAACCAGCAAGCACCTTCAACTCTAGAAAATAGGTCAGAAATCAGGGGTAACGGATACTGATATTTAACAGTAATTTTGTTAAGGGAGTGATAGTCAATACAGGGCCTTAATGAACCATCCTTCTTGGCCACAAAAAAAAACCCAGCACCCAAGGGTGAAGAGGATGGTCCAATATGACCCTTCTCCAACGACTCCTTAATATAAGAACGCATAGTGTTATGATTGAGTCACCGTAGGAGGCAAAAACAGAAATGCTAGCTAAGTCCAGAAAACCAGAGAGGTTGGCAGCTATCGGATTGCAGACCCCTGATCCTATCCACAACAACTAACAGTAGCCGTGGGGGGTTCCTACGATGCCCTAGACCCCTCGATCACAGCCGGAGAATTAAATAGGCCTAAAGAAAGAAAGGGGAAATCTAAACTGCCCCAGAGCAGACCCCAAAGCAATAGGCAACCCCCAACATATAATGACGGTGAAGCAAGATGAAAACACTAACACAGACAGAAAGATAGACTGAGCAAAGACGGGGCCCAAGCTAACTAGATAGGAAAGGACAGGAAGGCTGCTGTCTGCAATCCGTGAAAAACCCTATGAAAATAAGAGCCAACAGACTGACAGTGAAAAAGGCCCTGAAGACGCTAGGCTTCAAAAAAGCTATGTCAGTACTCAGGAATATTCTGAAGACAGAGCAACAGGCAAAAGGAGATTCAGCTCACCCCAGCAGGGAATGGCAGAATCCAGAAAAGCAAGGAAAACAAAAACAAAACACAAATGCTAACAGGCAAAGCAGAAAACTTAGCTTTAGAGGAGCAGGAATCAGACTGGTGTCCTAGAAGTCCACAGAGAAATCACCCGCAGGGCAGAAGGGTGTCGGCAGCCTTATATCCAGTCCGTGACTTCACTCAGCCAGTCATCCTCATTAGGCTCAGGTGCCTGATAATCAGGCTCATTACCTTCCTTTACCAGAATAGGGAGTTCACCAGACCTCAGTGACGAAGGGGAAAATGAACTCACAACAGTACCTCACAATGTCTCCACTCCTCAAATGCCCACTTCATGGCCAACAGTTCTCGATTCCCCACATCATAGTTGCGTTCCGAAGGAGAGAACTTTCGGGAAAAGAAAGCACAGGGATTCATTTTAGGTGTTACAGGATCCTTTTGGGACAAAACAGCTCCTGCACCAATCTCAGAAGCATCCACCTCTACCTGGAACGGGAGTGAGACATCAGGTTGCCGCAAAACCGGGGCGGAGGTAAATCTTCGCTTCAGCTCCTGAAAGGAAGCAACAGCCTCCGGAGACCAATTCAACACATCAGCACCCTTCTTAGTCAGATCAGTCAATGGCTTGGCAATACTAGAAAATTTTGCTATAAATTTCCGATAAAAATTAGCAAAACCCAAAAACTTCTGGAGGGCCTTCAAAGAAGTGGGCTGAACCCAATCATAAATGGCCTGTACCTTGGCCGGGTCCATTTCAATAGTTGACGGAGACAAAATAAATCCCAAAAATGAAATCCTCTGTACTCCAAAAAGGCATTTCGATCCTTTGACATACAGGGAATTCTCCCTCAAGATCCGGAACACAGTCCGAATATGTTCCACATGAGAATCCCAATCCTTGGAGAAGATCAAAATATCATTCAGATAGATAATGAAAAATTTATCGACAAAGTCTCGGAAAATATCATTCATGAAGCACTGGAAGACAGAATGGGCATTAGTGAGCCCAAAAGGCATCACCAGGTACTCAAAATGTCCCTCCGGAGTATTAAACGCCGTCTTCCATTCATCCCCCTGCTTAATGCAGAAAAGATTATACACCCCCTGAGGTCAAGCTTGGTAAACCAGCAAGCACCTCTAACTCTAGAGAATAGATCAGAAATCAGGGGTAACGGATACTGATATTTAATAGTAATTTTATTGAGGGCACGATAATCAATACAAGGCCTTAAAGAACCATCCTTTTTGGCCCCCCCCCAAAAAAACGGCACCTAAGGGTGAAGAGGATGGTCTAATATGACCCTTCTCCAACGCCTCTTTAATATAGGACTGCATAGCCTCGTGCTCGGGTACAGATAAATTGAAGAGCCGACCCTTGGGAAATTTACACCCCGGGCCTAGTTCAATTGCACAGTCATAACTCCTATGAGGAGGCAAGGACGCAGACTCATTCTCACTAAATACGTCATAAAAGTCCGCCAAATAGTCAGGAACATCATGCGACTGAGGAGAGGTGGAAAAAACCGGAGCCTCACTAAAGGCACACCGACAACCCCAACTCACCACAGACACAGATTTCCAATCCAAAACTGGATTATGAATTTGCAACCAGGGAAACCCCAGAACAACGGCATCATGCAGACCATGCAACACCAAAAATCTGCAATTTTCTTGATGGTCTGGGGTGACCCGCATGACCACCTGGGTCCAAAACTGAGGTTTATTTTTAGCCAAAGGAGTAGCATCAATCCCCCTCAAAGGGATAGGCGTCTGCAGAGGTGTCATCGGAAATCCACAACGTTTAGCAAAATCCAAGTGCATTAGGTTTAGCGCTGCTCCCGAATCCACAAAAGCCTTGGCGGAAAATGTGGACAGGGAGCAGATCAGAGTAATTGCCAGAAGAAACTTAGGTTGAACACCACCAACAGAAAACGTGTGTGCAAAGCGTTTCTCTCGTTTAGGACAAACAGAAATAATATGCGAGGCATCTCCACAGAAAAAACACAGCTTATTACACCTTCTGAACTCCTTACGTTGCGCCTTAGACAAAACTCTATCACATTGCATAGGTTCAGACGTCTGTTCAACCGGTGGCAACACCTCTTGTGCAATCCTGCGTTCACGTAAACGCCAATCAACCTGAATGGCTAATGACATAGAATCGTCCAGACCAGAGGGAACAGGAAATCCCACCATAGTATCTTTTACGGCTTCAGACAAACCCTTCCGAAAGAGAGCAGCCAAGGCATTATCATTCCAGGTAGTAAGGACCGCCCACTTTCGGAACTTTTGACAGTACAACTCTGCAGAATCTCGACCCTGGTTCAATGCCAGCGAGCTGCTCCACACGATCAGACAATTGCTTTATCTCCATTGAGAGAAAAAAAAATTCCCCCTACGGCCTCAGAGATATAGAGGAAAGAATATACACACACTTTTTTTTTTTTTTTTTTAAACACAATTCTTTCCTGCTATTGAGTACCCTAGGATCTGCGGTATGGCGGGTGATTCTGTTATGATTGAGTCACCGTAGGAGGCAAAAACAGAAATGCTAGCTAAGTCCAGAAAACCAGAGAGGTTGGCAGCTATCGGATTGCAGACCCCTGATCCTATCCACAACAACTAACAGTAGCCGTGGGGGGTTCCTATGATGCCCTAGACCCCTCGATCACAGCCGGAGAATTAAATAGGCCTAAAGAAAGAAAGGGGAAATCTAAACTGCCCCAGAGCAGACCCCAAAGCAATAGGCAACCCCCAACATATAATGACGGTGAAGCAAGATGAAAACACTAACACAGACAGAAAGATAGACTGAGGAAAGACGGGGCCCAAGCTAACTAGATAGAAAAGGAAAGGAAGGCTGCTGTCTGCAATCCGTGAAAAACCCTATGAAAATAAGAGCCAACAGACTGACAGTGAAAAAGGCCCTGAAGACGCAAGGCTTCAAAAAAGCTATGTCAGTACTCAGGAATATTCTGAAGACAGAGCAACAGGCAAAAGGAGATTCAGCTCACCCCAGCAGGGAATGGCAGAATGCAGAAAAGCAAGGAAAACAAAAACAAAACACAAATGCTTACAGGCAAAGCAGGCTTAGCTTTAGAGGAGCAGGAATCAGACTGGTGTCCTAGAAGTCCACAGAGAAATCACCCGCAGGGCAGAAGGGCGTCGGCAGCCTTATATCCAGTCCGTGACTCCACTCAGCCAGTCATCCTCATTAGGCTCAGGTGCCTGATAATCAGGCTCATTACCTTCCTTTACCAGAATAGGGAGTTCACCAGACCTCAGTGATGAAGGGGAAAATGAACTCACAACAGCATAGTCTCATGTTCGGGTACAGATAAATTAAAAAGTCGACCCTTGGGAAATTTACACCCTGGACTCAATTGCACAGTCATAACTTCTATGAGGAGGCAAAGACGCAGACTTACTCTCACTAAACACATCATAAAAATCAGCCAAATAGTCAGGAACCTCATGCGACTGGGGAGAGGTGGAGAAAACAGGAGTGTCACTAAGAGCACACCGACAACCCCAACTCACCACAGACACAGATTTCCAATCCAAAACTGGATTATGGATTTGCAACCAGGGGAACCCCAGCACGATGGTATCATGCAAATTATGCAACACCAAAAATTTGCAATTTTCTTGATGGTCTGGGTGACCCGCATTACCACCTGGGTCCAAAACTGAGGTTTATTCTTCGCCAAAGGAGTAGCATCAATACCCCTCAAAGGAATAGGCGTCCGCAGGGGTGTCATAGGTAAACCACAACGTTTAGCAAAATCCAAATCCATTAGGTTCAAGGCCGCTCCTGAATCCACAAAGGCTTTAGCAGAAATTGTGAACAGGGAGCAGATCAGAGTAATTGCCAGAAGAAACTTAGGTTGTACACCACCTACAGCAAATGTGTGTGCAAAACGTTTCTCTCGTTTAGGGCAGACAGAAATAATATGAGAGGCATTTCCACAGAAAAAACACAGCTTATTACGCCTTCTGAACTCCTGACGTTGCGCCCTAGACAAAACTCTATCACATTGCATAGGTTCAGACATTTGTTCAACAGGTGGCAGCATTTCCCGTGTAATTTTACGTTCACGTAAATGCCGATCAACCTGAATGGCTAATGACATAGAATCGTCAAGACCAGAGGGAACAGGAAATCCCACCATAGTATCTTTTATGGTTTCTGACAAACCCTTCTGAAAGAGAGCTGCCAAGGCACCATCATTCCAAGTGGTGAGGACCGCCCACTTTCGGAATGTTTGACAGTACAGTTCTGCAGAATCTTGACCCTGGCTCAATGCCAACAGGGTCTTTTCAGCCTGATCAATCGCATTAGGTTCATCATACAACAACCCCAAGGCCTGAAAAAATGCATCCACATTAGTTAGAATAGGATCATCTGGTACTAAAGAAAACGCCCAATCCTGGGGATCGCCGCGCAGCAAGCAGATGACAATTTTAACATGCTGCGCAGAGCTCCCCGATGAGTTAGGCTTCAGGGCAAGAAATAATTTATAATTATTATTAAAATTCAAAAATTTAGACCGATCCCCAAAAAACACATCAGGAGTGGGAATTTTTGGTTCAGCAGCGTGTGAATGAGCAAGATAGGCGGAAATTCCTCGCACTTCAGCAGCAAGCTGCTCCACACGATCAGACAATTGCTTAAACTCCATCAGAAAAAAAAAAAAATTCCTCCTACGGCCTCAGAGAAAAAGAGGAAAAAATATACACAAAAAAAATTAAAAAATAAAAATTCTGACACTTTTCTTTCTTTTTTTTTTTTTTCTTTAACAATTCCCTCCTGCTTTTGAGTAACCTAGAATCTGCGGTATGGCTGGTGATTCTGTTATGATTGAGTCACCGAGGAGGAAAAAACAAAACACAGCCTCAGCCCAGAAAATCAGAGAGGTTGGAAACTAGCAGATTGCAGACCCCTAATCCTATCACACAACTAGCAGTAGCCGTGGAGTGTTCCTATGGTGAACCTAGACACCTCGTCACAGCCAGAGATCTAAATAAGCCTAAAGAGGGAAAAGGGAAAAACTGACTGCTCCAGAGCAGACCCCAAAGCAATAGGCAGCCCCCAACATATAATGATGGTGAAACAAGATGAAAACACTAACACAGATAGAAAGATAGGTTGACCAAACGATGGGGCCCAAGCTAACTAAAAAGGACAGGGCAGAAAAGCTGCTGTCTGCAATCTGAGAAAACCCTGCTAAAAATATTACCAACACAACTGATAAGCAAAAAGGACCCTGAAGTCACTAGACTTCAAACCCTATATCAGCACTCAGTATATTCTGAAAGCAGAGCAAAAGAGAACACTGATCAAGGAATAAGAATCCAGCACACCCCCCAGCCGGGGATGGCTGAACTCAAAATACAAGGTAAACAAAACCAAAACTAATAAGTTCAATAGCAGAGCAAAAACTTATCTTTGGGAAGCAGGAATCAGACTGGTCTCCAAGAATCCAGCAGAGAAATCACCAGCCACTCAGAAGGGCGTCGGCTGCCTTTTATCCAGTCTGAAGTTCCTGTTACCCAGTCACAATCCACCTGATCAGGTGTTTGGTTTCTTTCATCCAAATCAGCCTCACAACCTTCCTTCACCAGAAGAGGGAGATCCTCGGACACAAAAGGTGAATGAACAGACGAGCTCACAACAGGACGTCCGTTAAACGGGTTCCATTTGTATCCACTTTTTGCCCTATTAGTGATAAAATCAATGGGATTTTAAATAAACATTGGGATTTACTACGTAAGGGATTACCTGAGATCCCTGAGTTTACTACTAGACCTATTTCATCATACCGGCGTGGACGTAATTTAAGAGACAAATTTGTAAAGGCGGATGTGGGGCCTAGTAAAATGTTGCGACAACTGACATTGGGCCCTTTGACTGTGGGTAATTTTCCGTGCCTTGGATGTGCCTGCTGTGGGAATATGAAATTTTGATCAAGGAAAGGTTTACATGTACCTCTAGCTTTGTTGTTTATGTGATTATCTGCCCGTGTGGGCTAATGTATGTAGGGAGATACTATGGAGATTAGGGCATGTATTAGTAAACACAAGAGTACTATTAGAACACAACTTTTGGAACTTCCAATACCGAAGCATTTTGTTGAATGCAGACATTCTGTGAATCAATTAAGATTTAGGGTGATAGATGGGGTCCCATTGTTAAGAAGGGGTGGCGACAGGATTACATTGTTGAAAAAGAAGGAGTTGAGATGGATCTCGACTTTGGGTACCCTTCAACCGAAGGTTTGAATCTTGATTATAATCTACAGATTTGTACTAAGTAGTCCATATGAGTCTTGACAACATCATTCTTCAGTTTTCAACAGTGTTGATTGGTTTTAATTATGTTTTCTGTTTTTTTCAGGAATGATGCGGTGGAGTGACCGGAGGACATGGGGACTGAATTGTCCTGAAGACTTGTTGGTCAATGTAGTTTATCCATGTTAATTTAGATTGGTAATCCCCATGCCCTCTTGCCCTCCTCCTTCTTTTTGTGAATATGATAATAAAGTTACTAGATGTTAAAATCATTTGGGCCATATTTCAGTGTCCTTAATTATCAAGGTCTCAGCTTATTTCTGTATCTTACAAATGTGATTAATCTTTATATTGATCGCGCTTTTGTGATATCTATTGATAATATGTGATTACCGCTGAATGGGCATGTATATTGGAGGTATTAATGATGGCTTTGTTGTTTTCTCAATATATGATCATGTGACATTGTCATGTGATTGATCTTTGAAGGTTAGTGGCCAATGGTGTTTTGATGATGTGATTAGTCATGTGACCGCTTAAGCATTATTTTGTAGGTAAGGTATGTTTGAACACTTAGGACTCCCTTTGTTACCGCATTGAAAGTGCTATTGCGCAGGCTTGATATTTGCAATGTTATGGCACTTGTATGGCAGTGCTGGTCATGTGACCGCCCTGTTAGTTTTGTGAAACTTGCTGTGTGCCATTGCACAGGCCCGGGAAGTTCAGTGACGTTATATTACGAGATTAGATGACGATGCGGTTACTATGGAATCTATTGTGCGCAAATGCGCATGCGCGGGAGTTGGAGGATGCTGCATCGCGAGACTAGATGATGACACGGTTATTATGGAATCTGTTATGCGCAAATGCGCATGTGCGAGAATTTGGTGGCGTTGTATTGCGGGATTTTGGTTCCTGCGTTGCTGCTCTTTCTGCCATGGTATTGGTGCTTTTTAGCATCTCTTTTGGGTGGATGTGACAACTGGGGATGCTATTTGTTGATTGGCCACCATAGAAATTTGAGTGGCTATATTTTTCTGTATACTGCATCATTTCTGTAATTGACTAAAAAAGGAAATCAGTGCATAGACGTCCAGAGTATGGTATAAAGTCGCAAATCTTTATTAAATAGCACAGGTAAAAATAGCACATCTGGCAGGGCACGCCCGTCGACCTTGAGCGGCTGGTGACCAGTTTGAACAGCAATGACCATAACATTCATCTAACATTTATGTATAATCCAGATGTTTTGGATTTTTTAGATGTCACTGTAAGGAGGGACCCTGCCGGGTTTCTACAGACGGACATTTTCAGAAAGACTACTGCTACTAACTCCTTACTTCACGCTACGTCATCTCATCCGGAACATATTATTAAATCTGTCCCTGTTGGGCAATTTTTACGATTACGTCGTATTTGTTCGACGGATGAAACCTTTTTTCACCGTGCAGAAGAGCTCCGCCAACGTTTTTTAGATCGTGGATACAGCCGTAGATCTTTGAAGCGAGCCTTCAATCGGGCTAAACATACCTCTAGACAAGATTTATTGTATAAATCTGGGTCATCTATTGATTCTAGGGGTCGGCAGATAGTGAGGTTCGTTACTACCTACAACTCCAGATCTGACGCCGTCCGGGCGGCTTTACAAAAGGCATGGCCTATCCTCCGCATTGACCCAGTCATTAGTAAATTCACCACCGAAAGACCGTCTTTGGCATTTCGACGGGCAAAAAATTTAAGAGACCATTTGGTCTCTAGCCACTATTCTGGTGGCCATAGACCCTCATTTTTGGATTCCTTCACTCCTAGGGGTGGTTGTTCTCCATGTGGCCACTGTGTTGCCTGCCCCAACATATTGCGGTGTAATGACTTTACCAACTCGGATGGTGATCAAACTTTCACCATTAAGCAACGTATCACATGTACTACAAGGTACGTAATATATTACGCAACGTGTCCGTGTGATCTGATTTATGTTGGCCTCACTACACGCCAACTAAAGGTCCGGGTAAGGGAGCATGTGTTGGGGATTCAGGCGGCACGGGACCACATGGATGATGCCACCCTGAGAACTATTCCCAGGCATTTTAAAGACCATCACAAATGTGACGCAACTTTATTTAAGGTGCGTGGCATTGAGGCTTTGAGAATTGATATCCGAGGTGGGGGCCTATCTAAAAGGCAGGGTCAATTGGAGGCTAGGTGGATCTGGAAGCTGCAAACGGTCCATCCGAGGGGTCTCAATGAGTGTCTGTCATTTGCTCCGTTTTTATGATTGTCCTTTTTTGTCCCTTTTTGCTGCTGCCATTCGGGTGACTTTTTTTGTGGTGTTGGTTTTAATATTTGTTTTTATCTCAGTTTTATATTTAGGCACTGGTTTGATGGTTTTTCTGCGGCTTTTCTTGCTGGATTGGATGGATATCCTATTCTTAGGAGGATGAAGATACATATATTTCTCCATCTTGCTTTATGGAGAAAAAGGCTGTGTTCAAGGCTTCATACATTCTCTTATCGCAATACTATGAATGTTGGACTAGTAATGTTTCTCATATTTATGTGCAAGCTTATTTTATGATTGAAATCTATTACAATTCATTTTCCATAGTTCTGGTTGTGGATATATGTTGATGCTTATGCATTTATATACTGACATGTACAGTATATGGCATTTGTGTGATCTTATGTGTCTAACATCATGCGTCTCAGTGGTAGATTCGATTATATATGATATGGACGGGCACTGATTATTTTGATATTGTTATTATTTTTATTTTTATGTGCTCTGTCTCTTATTTTATCGAATATATTTACTGCTTATGTGAGATGTATACATATATTTTGCACTGCTTTCTTGTATATGTCCTATTAGCGTTTTCTTATATATCAGACAATCTGTATATCATTGGCGATTTTTGATTATATGATGCGGCGCTATCCAGCCTGTTCTATTCTATTTTATTTTGTGTGGCATTTTTAGGGACGCCAACTAATTTTATCTATAGTCCTGGCAGGTTTCCTGTCCTTTGCCCACATCCAAGATGGACGCGGCCGTCTTTTCTCATTTTTGTGCATGCGTGGGTGGACGCGCTTCCTGCCCCGCCTCCGTCTGCCTGTGGTCTGGCGTCTGACGTCACGGGGCCCCGTGCAATGTCAGCGCCAGCCTAGGCAGCGATGGTGGACGTGGGGGGATTGGTTAGCGTCACCCTTCATGATTGGTGCTCTTTTTCACATCCCCTATTTATACCGCAATTAACATTCCACTGACATGTCCCCTGAGGAAGGAAGAATATTTCCGAAATGTACGTCGGGGTCTGCTGAGCTCGGGATTCAGTGTCTCTCCCCCTCCCCCGTGGTATGTTTTACTTATGTACTTGTGTCTTTGCAACTTCATTTTCTTATTATCTGGCCGTCCAGTTGGGGATTTTACCCCCTGTTGTTTTCTAACTGGCCCGCTAGTTACATCTTTCGACACTAATTTATCTATACCACCAGGTGTATGTACATGATAATGGGTAGAGTGAGTATTTTGACACTGTATACCCTTTAGTTCCGTTTTTTCTTGTGTCACCCTGTGTTTGCCATGGTTTGTGCTATTTTTACCTGTGCTATTTAATAAAGATTTGCGACTTTATACCATACTCTGGACGTCTATGCACTGACTTCCTTTTTTAGTCTCTTATTGATTACAGTGTGTCCTACACTAATTTTCCATGGGCTGATTGTGATGGTTTCCTTCATCATCTGTATCCACACGTAATATATTATGTTATATTGTTTCAGCCTTGTGGTCTGTCATTTTTGTTTATCATTTCTGTAATTGTTTTTAATGTAGATGTACACGCAATATTATTTTTCTGTATGTACTGTATGTTAATATGTTTTACAAGTATTACTGTTGTCTATTGTTTAATGGGCGGTTCTGTGATGCTGATTGGCCATTTTGGCCTATATAAGACCGCCCCATATGCTGTTTTGTATGCTTGAAAAAGACCATTTGTTGGTCGAAACGTCGCATTTCTTCATGGCTGAATAAATTTTTACATTTTTCACCTGGACTGGATGCTGCTCCTCTTCATTTCTTTGGGATTCCTGTTGTCCAATTGTGTCTTTGGACGGTGAGCCTGCAAGTGCTGTCTGCCATCTTTTTTATATATTTTACACAAACACAGTCTATGGCACACAGGACCCGGGGGGTACGGGCTCCGTAATCCTGTTCATGACACCAAGTTGGGTTGCCCTCCCAGGGCCGTGGGGTACTCCGTACCGGGCCAGTGTCAGGGGAATGTGTCACAGCAGTGGTGACCCGGTCCGTGGCTCTGGGCGCCCATGTAATGGGGGAATATAGTTAATGGAATGGAATAGTTTGTGACGCCACCTGTGGTGCTCGGCAAGGGAGGTGTTAAGCCGACACTGCATGCAGATTCACTGGGACTGATGGTAGGGTGCAGCAAGGGTGTAAAAGCTCCCCACAGGTGAAGCTATAATCCCAGGGCAGTGTAGAGGCGGATGACATGGTGATGTAGCAGTGCCGTAAGGGTAGGAAGCAGACAAGACACAGCGGGGTGCAATTTCTGTACCTTTACTTGATAACTGCAGTCCAGGGTCCTGATTACAGATGGTAACGGAGCAGGCTAGCCTGGAAGCAACTCAGGGATTCTCTCTCAGCAGATGGGCTGTGCAGTCTCCTTTCCTGGTGCTTATTTGAAAGAAGTACTCCAAGTACAGAGTTACACTGAAGTTCCTCCTGTCAGATGTTCCCAAGAACCTTACTTGCACGGCAGACAGCTGTAGCCTCTCTCGCGGACTCCTCTCTCTCTGAGTCCTGGCTCTCTATCCAAGCTGCTGTTGTGCCTCAAGTCTTAGATGGGAGTAGGGCATTTACAGCCTCCTACTCCTCTGGTATCTTTTGTAGGACTGTTAGTATCTGTACAACCGTGGAGACCAGGCTCCAGTTCTTGCGCTCTCAAGCTGAGGGAGCTCGCCTTCCGCAGCTCAACCTCCAGCTTCTCTTCACCCTCCGCAGACTAACTGACCACTCCTTCTTCGTGGCCCTCAGAGAGCACTACTCCCCTTAATCCTGGTTCAGAGTTCCCCCTGCTGGCCTGGAGTGGAACTGTGTTGCATGTATGGATTGACTGCGAGAGAGGCCCATCATTGCCTCCAAGCCTAGCATTACCCTCCCCTGGAGGAAGGCAAAGCCACTGTGGTGGCCATACTCCTGGGGGTGCAACACCAGCAACTTCCATGAAGTACGCCAATTCCTCAGGTTGGTAGGCTACTACCGAAGGTTCATCAAAGGCTTCACTGAAATAGCCACTCCTATGCAAAATCTTTTGGTGGGGCAGTCCAAGAAAGCCAAACAGAAAAGTTCCACATTTGAATGGACTGAGGAGTTGGAGAGGTCCTTCACCCGACTGAAGATGGCTCTCACAGGAGATGAAGTTCTGGCCTACCCAGACTATGACCAACCCTTTGTGTTGTATACTGATGCCAGCAACGTGGGACTTGGAGCGGTACTGTCACAGGTACAGAATGGCAATGAAAGGGTGATCTCCTACGCCAGCAGGAAGCTTCGTCCCACTGAAAGGAACCCTGACAACTACAGTTAATTCAAGCTGGAGTTCCTCACCATAGTCTGGGCTGTGACTGAAAAATTCAAGCATTACCTAGCTTTAGCCAAGTTTACCATCTTCACGGACAACAACCCGTTGACTCACTTGGAAACTGCAAAACTAGGTGCACTGGAGCAGTGATAGATGGCTCGACTGTCTAACTATGAGTTTACCATCAAGTACCGAGCAGGGCACAAGAATACCAATGCTGATGCGCTGTCCAGAATGCCTAATCTGCCAGATGCAGGAGAAGACCCTGAGGCTCTTGAAGAAATAGAGTTACCTCCCTTCCACCGGCCAATTGCGGCCCAACGTGCTCAAGGAGTGAGAAACAGGCGGTATGGCTTGAAAGAGGGCACCCTAAATCCATTGCCCCATCATGAATGGGCAGAAACGCAGGATAGTGACCCCGCACTCTGCATGGTGAAGGAGCTACTGTCACAAGTTGACTCACGCCCAGAGTCGGATGCTCCTGAAGAAACCCAGCAGTTGTGGAAGGAGAGAGGCCAGCTGTTCATTTATGAAGGAAAGCTGTGTCAGAGGAGTATCAATGCCCGCACTCATGAGTTGGTCTGGCAGGTGGTAGTCCCGAAGAGAGAGGCATCAATGGTCCTGGAAGCATACCACAATGGAGCTGGAAGAAGTTGGAAGCATTGCTCCGGGAGAGGTTCTACTGGGCTGGTATTAGGAAAGCCATTGAAAAGTGGTGCCAGGAGTGTGGACAATGTAACCTGCGCAGAAAGGATCAAAACAGCCAGAGAGCTCCTCTACAGCCAATAATAACCAAACAGCCACTTGAGTTGGTCGTCCTAGACCATGTGAAGCTGGTCCCAAGCCGCCCAGGCTACATCTATGCTCTTACCATCGTGGACCACTACTTCCTGGTAGTCGTGCCTGTCAAAGATCAAACAGCCAGGACAGCAGCCAGAGCCTTTCAACAGCACTTCTGTAGGCCACACGGTTACCCTGAGAGAGTGCTTACAGATCAAGGTCCCGTTTTTGAGGCAGAAGTGTTCCAGGAATTCTGTAACTTGTACGGTTGCAAGAAGATCAGGACAACACCGTACCATCCACAGACCATTGGCGTGTGTGAAAAGATGAACCAGGTAGTGATTGACCTACTAAAGACCTTGCCTTTGGAGGAGAGGAATCTGTGGCCAGAAATGTTGCCAAATCTTGTAGACCTCTACAACCACATTCCTGTGAATTCCACCAACTGCACTCCAGCCTACCTAATGAGAGCGAGGCCTGATAAACTGCCTATTGATTTTGATATGGGAGTCCAGACACATGAAGTGACGTCACCAGATGCTGACTGGGACACAGAGAGGCAGCAACAGTACAGAAGGGTACAAGAGTGTGTGGAAAAGAGTCTAGCTCAGGCAAGACAAAAACAAGAGAGGGACTACAATCAGCATGCACCTGCAGTTCCCTTGTCACCAGGAGAACAAGTCCTCAAGAGGAAAAGGAGAATGCATAAATTGGATGACCAATGGAAAGCTGAACCCTATACCATTCTACCCTCAAACTTTGACAATACCAAGGTGTGCCTTATTAGTAAAGATGGAGGAGAAACCTCAGCAGCAATATCAAGGGATCATTTGAAATTATGCCCTGACCAGCTAAAAGAAAGAAAAGAACAAAATAACATCCAACCCGTAGAAGAAAAAAAAGGTCAGCACCATACTTGGAGAATTCCCTGCAAATTGGACTAAAGTAAATGATGCTATAGTGGTGCCATTGTTGACATTTCCCCAACTGGTAGTACAAGAAGAAGTGACTCAAGAAAATCCTGAAAATCAGGCAGCAGATGCCACACCAGCAGTGGAGCCAGAGAACTCTCGCCTTGGCAGTGGTGAATCTGTCATGCCCACAGTGAGTAGAACTGGTCCTAGGAAATCTAGTATCCCTGTGCTACGCAGAACCACCAGTAGTGTATCCAGTACATTACACACTACACCAGTAGTTAGGACCAGACAACCAGTAAGATCCCCAATCACACCAGTGTTACGTAGATCTACCCGTACTACACAAGGTATACCGCCCATCAGATATCGTGTATAGATAAGTTTATGTGAATGTTGAAATTGTGTATATATGTAACTGTTTTCAAGTTTGTGCCTACAGATAACCTGTAAGAAGCCTTTTTGAAGTTCTTGTTTCATGTTTTGATGGACATTGGACCACAGAACTTGTGTGGTCAAAATCAACTGTACATAGTTCACCATTTGCCCAGGAATGGACCATGGACATTGATGCTTGGACTTATCATCATAGGACTATTTTTGGAGCATGTGGTTTTTGTAAATTTCTCATTTTTCTTAAATCTTGTAACCTTCATATTGTTTATATGTTTATACATTATGTTATTCATGTTTTCTTTCATCAGTCCAGGAGTGCTGACTTGCACTAGGGGGAATGTGGCACCCCCAGGAGTATGGTCACCACAATGGCATTGCCTTCCCCCAGGGAGGGTGATGTCATGCTTGGAAGCAAGGAAGGGTCTCTCTAGCAGTTAATAATTTTCATGCAACACAGTTCCCAGCAGAGGGAGCTCTGAACCAGAATTGGGGGAGGAGTGCTCTCTGAGGGCCAGGAAGGGAAATTAGTTAGTGTGAGGAGGGCAACGAGTGTAGACGTGTGGAGAGAAGCTGGAGGTTGAGCTGAGGAAAGAGAGCTCCCTCCCAGGGATAGCACATGATCTGGAGCCAGGTCTCCACAGTTGTTTGGATACTGAAGGTCCTGCAACAGAAACCAGAGGAATAGGAAGCTGTAAATGCTCTATTCCCAACTAAGACTCGGAGGCACAACAGCGACGGGTGAGCCAAGAGAGATAGAGGGCTACAGCTGTCTGCCATATGAGGTAGTTCTAAGAGAAGATAAGGAGGAACTTCAGAGTAACACTGTACTGCATGTACCTCAAGACAGCGCTAGGAAGGAGTGTGGCGCCCCTGAAGCTCAGTCGCCACAGAGGTACTGCACCTTCTCCTAAGGTGTAGTGCCCCACCATCCAGGTAAGGTGGGAACTACTTTCCACGCTCCAACACTCGCACCCCACACAACATGGTAGTTCTGCACAACCACATTGCGGCTCAGTGCTTGGAGAGTAGCAGAGCACCTTTGGTGGTTCCCTGCTTGGAACACTGGATGTGCTGGGAGGTGGGTGGAGTTTAGATACATAAAAGAGTGGGAAAGTGTAGGATGTGAGGTTCAGTCTGGCAGAAGGTCAGGTGGGTAAGAAGTCACTCAGACAGGAGTGAGGATCCCTGGAAGAGGGGATGGAGGAAGGAGTGCTGCAGCTGCCTCAGTGATCTGAGCCAGCTGGCACGGGAAAGGAAAAGCAATTGGATAGAGAGCCGGGACTCAGGAGAAGGGAGTCCCCGAAGCAGGCTACAGCTGTCTGCCGTACAAGTAGAGTTCTTGGGAACATTTGTAAAGAGGAACTCCAGTATACCACATCTGGCCTGGAGGTTGGCTGAGTCTCTGACCCGGAGGACACGGCCCGGAGGCAGGCACCATTGTGTACCGCAGACTGTGAGTAAAGCTTTGGAACTACAAGCCCCGGTGTCCGCCATTCATTCTTGCGCCAACCCGCTTAGCACTGCTACATCTCGGTTCCATCCTTTACAGTGCCTGCGCCTCTCCTCAACCAGTACAACTACAAGGCCCTGGGGCTACAGCTTCACCTGTGGGGAGCTACACCATCTATGCTGCAACACATCACCATCCCCAGAGGATCCGCCTGCAGCGTTGGCCTAACATCTCACTTGAACACCACAGGTGGCGTCACAAACTATTCCATTACATTATAAACTCCCTTTGATTACTTGGGCGCCCAGGGCCATGACCGTGTCACCCCTGCTGTGACACTTCCCCCTGACACCGGCCCGGTACCGAGTACCCCACGGCCCTAGGAGGGCGACCCAGGAGACTACACAACCCATCTGATAGAGAGATCCCTGAGTTGCTTCCAGGCTAGCCTGCTCCTGTGCCATCTGTAATCAGGACCCTGGACTGCGTTTGCCAAGTAAAGGTAAAGAAACTGCACCCTGTTGTGTCCTTGCCTCCTTCCTGCAACATCCTCAGCACTGCTACATCTCTGTGCCAAACACTGCACCCTCTACTTAAACATTCCGCCACACTGCCCTGGGACCAACAGCCCTACCTGTGGAGGGCAACAACATCATTGCTGCACCACACCATCTGTCCCAGAGGATCTGTCTGCAGCATCGGCTTAACACCTCCCTTGCCGAAAACCACAGGTGGCGTCACGAATCACTTATAAACCCACTTTATTCCCAACTCAACACCTTTTACATGAGCGCCCAGGGCCACGGACCGGGTCACCGCTGCTGTGACAATCCCCTCTGAGAGACCGGCCCGGTACCGAGTACCCCACAGCCCTGGGAGGGCGACCCATATGCAAAATATTTCTTGGACTTCCACAACTCCTCCAACAGAGCGGAGAATTGTCAGGGTTGATTCTATGGAGTCTTACAGGGGTATAATACCATCTCGTTAAAAGTTTGAAGTGGGTCTCTTGTAGTGATAAGGAAATGGTAGAGGCGTACGAGAGGGAGCATGCCTGTTCAAGGTCAGGAGGGTCAATTATTGTATGTAATTCGTTTTCCTATTTGATAATATTTTGAGTCTTGACCACTGCAAAGCTATTATTACACCACTTGTAAGTATACTCAAAATTCCAGAAAATATTATGGTCTATATTACAAATAAGGTTAACTGCTGGTTCAGAAATTCTTGGTGAAATAGCAAGGAACTCATGGAGTTTGTCTTTAAGGATGACATATTATTAGAAAGCAGGAGTAGTAGATTGAAATCTATTCTTGAGTTTGTTATAAGGTGTACAAAGAGCACCATTGTATAAATCTTTGAGTTTTTTGAGACCAAGTGCAGACCAAACGGGGTCAATAGTCTGATTGGATGCTTGAAAGATAACTCATAAGGTCAAATTTTTAAATGTGACTTCTTTACTAGAGCCTCTTTTTGGAACAGAAATTTTTTTCCAAGCTTCAAAAATAGCTTGAAAAATTGGATGAGAGTTTTCAATTAATTTTTTATGAAGGAGTTGGTTCAGAATTAGTAGGTGAAGAGGATTATAATTGTTAAAAGACAATTCTAGTTCATGCCAAGCTGGTGTCTTATCATGTGGCCACCAAAATGCGCTTTGTTTGACTAAATTGGCAGTGTAATAAGCCGTGATATTTGGGGAACCAGCTCCACCACAAGATTTATGACTGTAGAGAATGTTTTTTGCTATTCTGGGTCTTTGTTATTCCATATAAAGGAATTCAGTGAGGCTTGGAGATTTGTAAGAGAAGAAGTGGGAACTTTTAAAGGAAGAGAGTGAAGTAGATATAGGATTTTTGGGAAGATGTATGATTTAACCATCATGATTCTTCCCCACGAAGAGTCCATCGTCTCTAGATATATAAAATTCATTAAAAAGCTTTTTGGTAAGAATCTCTAAGTTTAATTTTATAAGAGAGTTTATATTTTTGACAAATTTTAGGCCTTGGTATGTCAGCCCATCAGTAGCCCAAACCCAAGGCGAGAGGCCCTCAATTTTTCCTTGGTCTATTCCCAGGTTAAAGCCAAGTATTTTGGATTTAGAGTGGTTTACTTTAAAATAAGAGACCTTTGAAAAAGTCTGGATTAGAGTTTGTAAGGCAGTGATAGAGTTGCTTGAATCGGTAAGGGTATGAATTATATCATCTGCATATAACGCTATTTTAAAATCTCTATGCAAGGTTTTAATTCCTGAGATCTTTGTACTATTCCTGATTAATTGGGCCAGAGGTTCAATGGCCAATGCAAAAAGCAATGCTGACAAGGGGCAGCTGTTGTGAGTTCATTTTCCCCTTCACCGTTGATGTCTGATGAACTCCCTCTGCTGGTGAAGAGAGGTAGTGAAATTGATTGGGTTGAGAAGAACCTGTCATCTGAACAGGTGGAGCCTGATTGGACACCCGGAATCACTGAGTGGATATAAGGCAGCCGACGCCCTACAGGGGTGCTTGTGATCCTTTCTACTCTGAGCTCTTGCAACCAGTTTAGTCCTGTCTACTGAAAGCTAAGTTTTTGCTCTCTTATTTTTCCATGAGATTTTGTCTGTTTGCTTAGTGTTTTGTGTTCAGCCTGCCTTTGTTGGGACGGGCTGAGCTCCATTTTGTCTCTGATCAAGTTGATCTCTTTGCTCAGTCTTCAGAATATACCTGAGTGCTGATATAGTTATTTTGAAGTCTAGTGACTTCAAGGCCTTTTTCTATCAGACGTGTTGGACATTACTTTTGGCAGAATTTTTGCGGATTGCAGCCAGCATCTTTTCTGTCCTTTCCTATTTAGTTAGTTGGGCCCCATCGTTTGCTCAACCTGTCTTTCTGTCTGTGTTTGTGTTTTCATCTGCTATTCACTGACAATACATGTTGGGGGCTGTCTATTGCTTTGGGGTCTGCTCTGGAGCAGTTTAGATTTCCCCTTTCTTTCTTTAGGCTTATTTAGCTCTCCGGCTGTGAACGAGGGGTCTAGGGCACCGTAGGACCCCCCACGGCTACTATTAGTTGTGGTGAATAGGATCAGGGGTCTGCAATACGATAGCTACCAACATCTCCGGTTTTCTGAACTTAGCTTCTATTTTTGTTTTTTCCTCCTTCGGTGACTCATTCATAACAGAATCACCAGCCATACTGCAGATTCTAGGGTACTCAATAGCAGGAAAGAATTGTAAAAAAAAAAAAAAAAGGGAAAGAAAAAGAAAGTGTCAGAATTTTTTTTTTGTGTGTATATTTTTTCCTCTATGTCTTTGAGGCCGTAGGGGGAATTTTTTCTTCTCAATGGAGATGAAGCAATTGTCTGATCGTGTGGAGCAGCTCGCTGCTGAAGTGCGGGGAATTTCCGCCTATCTTGCTCATTCACATGTTGCTGAGCCAAAGATCCCTACTCCTGATGTGTTTTTTGGGGATCGGTCTAAATTTTTGAATTTTAAGAATAATTGTAAATTATTTTTTGCCTTGAAGCCTAACTCATCAGGGAGCTCCGCACAGCAGGTTAAAATTGTCATCTCATTGCTGCGCGGCGATCCTCAGGATTGGGCGTTTTCTTTGAAACCAGATGATCCTATTCTAACTAATGTGAACGCATTTATTCAAGCCTTGGGGCTGTTGTATGATGAACCTAATGCTATTGATCAAGCTGAAAAGGCCCTGTTGGCATTGAGCCAGGGTCAGGATTCTGCAGAGTTGTACTGTCAAAAATTCCGAAAGTGGGCGGTACTTACTACCTGGAATGATGGTGCCTTGGTAGCTCTTTCGGAAGGGTTTGTTAGAAACCGTAAAAGATACTATGGTGGGATTTCCTGTTCCCTCTGGTCTTGACGATTCTATGTCATTAGCCATTCAGGTTGATCGGCGTTTGCGTGTACGCAAAACTGCACGAGAGGTGTTGCCACCTGTTGATCAAATGTCTGAACCTATGCAATGTGATAGAGTTTTGTCTAGGGTGCAACGTCAGGAGTTCAGAATGCGTAATAAGCTGTGTTTTTTCTGTTGAGATGCCTCGCATATTATTTCTGTCTGCCCTAAACGAGAGAAACGTTTTGCACACACATTTGCTGTGGGTGGTGTTCAACCTAAGTTTCTTCTGGCAATTACTCTGATCTGCTCCCTGTCCACATTTTCCGCTAAGGCTTTTGTGGATTCGGGAGCAGCTCTGAACCTGATGGACTTGGATTTTGCTAAACGTTGTGGATTTCCGATGACACCTCTGCGGACGCCTATCCCTTTGAGGGGGATTGATGCTACTCCTTTGGCGAAGAATAAACCTCAGTTTTGGACCCAGGTGGTAATGCGGGTCGCCCCAGACCATCAAGAAAATTGCAGATTTTTGGTGTTGCATAATCTGCATGATACCATTGTTCTGGGGTTTCCCTGGTTGCAAATCCATAATCCAGTTTTGGATTGGAAATCTGTGTCTGTGGTGAGTTGGGGTTGTCGGTGTGCCCTTAGTGACGCTCCTGTTTTCTCCACCTCTCCCCAGTCGCATGATGTTCCTGACTATTTGGCTGATTTTTATGATGTATTTAATGAGAATGAGTCTGCGTCTTTGCCTCCTCATAGGAGTTATGACTGTGCAATTGAGCTGAGCTCTGGGTGTAAATTTCCCAAGGGTCGACTTTTCAATTTATCTGTACCCGAGCACGAGGCTATGCGATCCTATATTAAGGAGTCGTTGGAGAAGGGTCATATTAGACCATCCTCTTCACCCTTAGGTGCTGGGTTTTTTTTCGTGGCCAAGAAGGATGGTTCATTAAGGCCTTGTATTGACTATCGTTCCCTCAACAAAATTACTGTTAAATATCAGTATCCGTTACCCCTGATTTCTTATCTATTCTCTAGAGTTAAAGGTGCTTGCTGGTTTACCAAGCTTGACCTCAGGGGGGCGTATAATCTTATTCGCATTAAGCATGGGAATGAATGGAAGACGGCGTTTAATACTCCAGAGGGACAGTTTGAGTACCTGGTGATGCCTTTTGGGCTCACTAATGCCCCTTCTGTCTTCCACTGCTTCATGAATGATATTTTCTGAGACTTTGTGGATAAATTTTTGATCATCTATCTGGATGATATTTTGATCTTTTCCAAGGATTGGGACTCTCATGTGGAACATGTTCGGACTGTATTCCGGATTTTGAGGGAGAATTCCCTGTATGTCAAGGGATCGAAATGCCTTTTTGGGGTACAGAAGATTTCATTTTTGGGATTTATTTTGTCTCCGTCAACTATTGAAATGGACCCGGCCAAGGTACAGGCCATTTATGATTGGGTTCAGCCCACTTCTTTGAAGGCCCTCCAGAAGTTTTTGGGTTTTGCTAATTTTTATCGTAAATTTATAGCTAATTTTTCTGGTATTGCCAAACCATTGACTGATTTGACTAAGAAAGGTGCCGATGTGCTGAATTGGTCTCCGGAGGCTGTTTCTTCCTTTCAGGAGCTGAAGCGAAGGTTCACTTCTGCTCCGGTTTTGCGGCAACCTGATGTCTCACTCCCGTTTCAGGTAGAGGTGGACGCTTCTGAGATTGGTGCAGGAGCTGTTTTGTCCCAAAAAGATCCGGTAACATCTAAAATGAATTCCTGTGCTTTCTTTTCCCGAAAGTTCTCCCCATCTGAACGTAACTATGATGTGGGGAATCGGGAACTGTTAGCCATGAAATGGGCATTTGAGGAGTGGAGACATTGGTTGGAGGGAGCTAGATATCAAGTCATGGTCCTCACTGACCACAAGAATTTGATTTACCTGGAGTCAGCCAAACGCTTGAATCCTAGACAGGCTAGGTGGGCCTTGTTTTTCACACGTTTTGATTTTGCGGTCTCTTTTCTTCCAGGCACAAAGAATGTCAAGGCAGACGCCCTCTCTAGGAGTTTCTTTGCTGATTCTCCTGTTGTGACCAAGCCTGCTACCATCTTAGGTGAGGGGGTAGTTCTTTCTGCCATCTCGCCCGATTTGAGACGTGCTCTGGAAGAGTTTCAGGAGGACAAACCTGAGCGTTGTCCCATTGGAAAATTGTATGTTCCTGACCAGTGGAGGAAGAGAGTGATGTCTGAAGTTCATTGCTCTGCATTGGCTGGTCATCCAGGTATTTTTGGTACTAGAGATTTGGTGAGTCGGTCTTTTTGGTGGCCTGCCTTGTCTCGTGATGTCAGGAGTTTTGTGCAGTCCTGTGGAACTTGCTCCCGGTCTAAACCTTGTTCTCGCTCTAATGGGTTGCTGATGCCTTTGCCGGTGCCCAGGAGGCCATGGACCCATATTTCAATGGATTTTATCTTTGATATGCCTGTCTTTCAGAGAATGACTGTTATTTGGGTGATTTGTGATAGATTCTCTAAGATGGTCCATCTTGTACCACTCCCTAAGTTGCCATCTTCCTCAGAGTTGGTGACCTTGTTTTTGCAACAGGTGGTTCGCTTGCACGGGATTCCTGAGAACATTGTATCTGACAGAGGAGTTCAGTTTTTTTCTAGATTTTGGAGGACTTTCTGTTCCAAGCTGGGAATTCAGTTGTCCTTCTCCTCTGCGTTTCACCCTCAGACCAATGGGCAGACGGAGAGAACAAACCAGACTTTGGAGTCGTATTTGAGATGTTTTATTTCTGCTGATCAGGATGATTTGGTTTCAGTTTTGCCCTTGGCCAAATTTGCTTTAAATAATAGAGCTAGTTCTGCCACTTTGATGTCACTTTTTTTTGTAACTTTGGGTTTCACCCTCGATTCTCTTCAGGGCAGGTGGAGTCTTCTGCCTGCCCAGGTGTTGACACTGTGGTGGAGAGAATGCACCATATCTGGGACCAAGTGGTGGATAGGTTATCTCTCTCCCAGGAAATGGCTCAGCGGTTTTCCAACCGTCATAGGACCATTGGTCCCCAGTTTAAGGTGGGTGATATGGTTTGGTTGTCATCAAAGAATATCTCTATGAAGGTGGCTTCTCCAAAGTTTAAACCTAGATTTATTGGACCTTATTAGATTTTGGAGATTCTTCATCCTGTCTCTTTTCGATTGGCTCTTCCTGTTACATTTAAGATCCATAATGTGTTTCATAAGTCTCTGTTAAAGAGGTTTGTTGAGCCAGTAGTTCCTGTGGTGGCACCTCCTGACCCTGTATTGGTGGAAGGTAATGTGAAATATGAGGTTGAGAAGATACTGGATTCTCGCCTGGCTAGACGGAGACTCCAGTATTTGGTTAAATGGAAGGGTTATAGCCAGGAGGATAATTCTTGCGTCCCTGCATCCAATATTCATGCCGAAAGATTGGTTCGTGCTTTTCATCGGGCCCGTCCTGATCGTCCTGGTGGCGTGGATGAGGGTTCGGTGACCCCTCCTCAAGGGGGAGGTACTGTTGTGAGTTCATTTTCCCCGTCACCGTTGATGTCTGATGAACTCCCTGTGCTGGTGAAGAGAGGTAGTGAAATTGATTGGGTTGAGAAGAACCTGTCATCTGAACAGGTGGAGCCTGATTGGACACCCGGAATCACTGAGTGGATATAAGGCAGCCGACGCCCTACAGGGGTGCTGGTGATCCTTTCTGCTCTAAGCTCTTGCAACCAGTTTAGTCCTGTCTACTGAAAGCTAAGTTTTTGCTCTCTTATTTTTCCATGAGATTTTGTCTGTTTGCTTAGTGTTTTGTGTTCAGCCTGCCTTTGTTGGGACGGGCTGAGCTCCATTTTGTCTCTGATCAAGTTGATCTCTTTGCTCAGTCTTCAGAATATACCTGAGTGCTGATATAGTTATTTTGAAGTCTAGTGACTTCAGGGCCTTTTTCTATCAGACGTGTTGGACATTACTTTTGGCAGAATTTTTGCGGATTGCAGCCAGCATCTTTTCTGTCCTTTCCTATTTAGTTAGTTGGGCCCCATCGTTTGCTCAACCTGTCTTTCTGTTGGTGTTTGTGTTTTCATCTGCTTTTCACTGACAATACATGTTGGGGGCTGTCTATTGCTTTGGGGTCTGCTCTGGGGTAGTTTAGATTTCCCCTTTCTTTCTTTAGGCTTATTAAGCTCTCCGGCTGTGAACGAGGGGTCTAGGGCACCGTAGGAACCCCCCACGGCTACTGTTAGTTGTGGTGAATAGGATCAGGGGTCTGCAATCCGATAGCTACCAACCTCTCCGGTTTTCTGGACTTAGCTTGTATTTTTGTTTTTTCCTCCTTTGGTGACTCATTCATAACAGGCAGCCCTGTCTAGTCCCATTAGCTATATTAAACGTAGGGGAAAGATGATTGTTAAAATATACCCTCGCCCCAGGGCCGGAGTACAAAGCCATAATACCTCCCATGAGTCAAGAATTCATTCCAAATTTTTTGAGAGTCGCTTCGAGATAAGACCAATTAAGGCGGTCAAACGCTTTCTCAGCATTAAGAGAGATAACAGTGGCTTTGAGGTTTTTCGAGGAAATGAGCTTAATTATGTTAATGAATTACCATTTATGGATTGTCTTCCTTTAATGAAGCCTATCTGATTGCTGGAAATTAGTGTCGGGAGAAATTGATTTAGTCTATTACCCAAGATTTTTGCGTAAATTTTTATGTCTTTGTTGATGAGGGATATAGGTCTATAATTAAAAACTTGGCTAGTGTCAGAATTTGGTTTAGGGATTACGACAATGGTCGCTTCCAGCATCTCTTTGGGAAATTGACCTGAGTGGAAAGCTAAATTAAATACTTTTACAAGGCGAGGGGCCAATAAATTGCTAAAAGACTTGAAATAATCATTACTAAACCCGTCTGGTCCGGGTGATTTAAATGTTTTAAGTTTTTTTTATAGTTTCCAGGACTTCAGTGAAGGGAGAAGACAAAAAAGATAAGTCTTCAGAGTTGAGTTTTGGAAGGTTCATGGTGGAAAGGAATCTCTGAGGTAGTTGGCTGCAAATTAGGGTTACCCTGATTAATATTATACAGATTTTTGTAATAATCGGCAAAAGCCTTTACAATATCTTTAGGGTGGACCAGAGATGTACCATTAGCTGAAGTTATAGTGTCAATTCTATTCTGTTTCCGTATATTCTTAATTCTGTTTGACATATATTTTGAAGGGCGATATATAGATAAGTATTGCTTGCATTTTGCCTATCTAATAGCTGAGTTGTAAAAATTGAATATGAGTTTCCTTAATTGCATTCTAAGATCGGTAAGTTCTGATAATACAGCTTGTTTGCTAGAGGACACAGAGGATCGACAAAGTTCCTCTTCTTTAGATTTAATTGACTGTTGAAGGGTAAGGATTTTATCTCTGTTAACTTTTTTTTGTCTGGAGGAAATTTGGATCAAAACTCCCCTTAATACCGCCTTGTGAGCATTCCAACAGGAAAATGGATTTAGGAGGACAGAGTCTTTTTCACTAAAATAATTCTGTAAGGCTGAGCTGATTTCAGATTTGGTGGAGGGGATATTATTATTATTATTTATTGTTCTAGCGCCATTTATTCCATGGCGCTTTACATGTGAGGAGCGGTATACATAAAAACAAGTACAATAATCTTAAACAATACAAGTCATAACTGGTACAGGAGGAGAGAGGACCCTGCCCGCGAGGGCTCACAATCTTCAAGGGATGGGTGATAATACAGTAGGCGAGGGTAGAGCTGGTCGTGCAGCGGTTTGGTCGATCGGTGGTTACTGCAGGTTATAGGCTTGTCGGAAGAGGTGGGTCTTCAGGCTCTTTTTGAAGGTTTCGATGGTAGGTGAGAGTCTGATATGTTGTGGTAGAGAGTTCCAGAGTAGGGGTGATGCGCGAGGGAAATCTTGTATGCGATTGTGGGAAGAGGAGATAAGATGGGAGTAGAGAAGGAGATCTTGTGAGGATCGGAGGTTGCGTGCAGGAAAGTACCGGGAGACGAGGTCACAGATGTATGGAGGAGACAAGTTGTGGATGGCTTTGTATGTCATGGTTAGGGTTTTGTAATGGAGTCTCTGGGCAATTGGGAGCCAGTGAAGGGATTGACAGAGTGGAGAAGCTGGGGAATAGCGGGGGGGACAGGTGGATTAGTCGGGCAGCAGAGTTTAGAATAGATTGGAGGGGTGCGAGAGTGTTTGAGGGGAGGCCACAGAGCAAGAGGTTGCAGTAGTCAAGGCGAGAGATGATGAGGGCATGGACTAGGGTTTTTGCAGATTCTTGGGTGAGGAATGAACGGATGCGTGAAATATTTTTGAGTTGAAGTCGGCAGGAAGTGGAAAGGGTTTGGATATGTGGTTTGAAGGAGAGATCAGCATCAAGGATTACTCCGAGGCAGCGAGCTTGTGGGACTGGGGAGAGTGGGCAGTCATTTACTGTAATTAGGTTCGTAGGGGGGGTCACGTGAGATGGGGGAAAGATGATGAATTCTGTTTTGTCCATGTTGAGTTTCAGATATCTAGTGGAGAAGAAGGATGAAATAGTGGACAGACATTGAGGGATTCTGGTTAGTAGGGAGGTGATATCTGGTTCAGAGATGTAGATCTGTGTGTCATCAGCATAAAGATGATACTGAAAGCCATGAGATTCTATGAGCTGTCCCAGGCCAAAGGTGTAAATAGAGAACAGCAGGGGCCCAAGGACTGAACCTTGTGGGACTCCGACAGATAGGGGGCGAGGTGAGGAGGTGGTGTGTGAGTGGGAGATGCTGAATGTCCGGTCTGTTAGGTATGATGAGATCCAGGAGAGGGCCAAGTCTGTGATGCCGAGGGATGAGAGGGTCTGTAATAATAGGGAATGGTCCACTGTGTCAAAGGCAGCCGACAGGTCCAGGAGGAGGAGGACAGAGTAGTGTCGCTTGCTCTTGGCAGTTAAGAGGTCATTGGTGACCTTAGTAAGGGCAGTTTCAGTGGAGTGGTGTGACCGGAAGCCAGATTGTAAGCGGTCGAAGAGGGAGCAAGAAGAGAGATGGGAGGACAGTTCAAGGTAGACGTGTTGTTCCAGTAGCTTGGAGGCGTATGGGAGAAGTGATATAGGGCGATAGCTAGATACAGAGGATGGGTCAAGAGAGGGCTTTTTGAGGATAGGTGTGATGGAGGCATGTTTAAAGCTTGAGAGGAAAACACCAGTTGTTAGTGATAGGTTGAAGAGATGGGTTAGGGTTGGGATGAAGACTGTGGTGAGGTTTGGGATGAAGTGGGATGGGATCGGGTCGAGTGCACAGGTGGTGAGATGTGATCTTGAGAGTAGAGTGGAGAGTCGATCTTCTGTAATGGTGGAGAAGTTGGTTTTGAAGGTGGAGGGCTGGGAAGTCGGGAGGAAGGGCTCTGGGGGTTGTTGACCAAAACTGTCCCTGATGTTATCAATTTTCTGCTTGAAAAATGAGGCAAAGTCTTCAGCTGAGATGAGTGGGGAGGGAGGAGGTGCTGGGGGGCGGAGGAGAGAATTGAAGGTGTTGAATAACTGTTTAGGGTTGTGAGACAGGGAGGATATGAGAGATGAGAAGTAGGTTTGTTTAGCTGTGGCGAGTGTGGTCTTGAAAGTAGTGAGGGACTGTTTGAATGCGATGAAGTGCTCGTTGGAGTGGGATCTTTTCCATCTGCGCTCAGCAGCCCTGGAAGCTCGCCTCAGCTCTTTGGTCAGGCTAGTGTGCCAGGGCTGTCTGTTGATTTTGCGAGTTTTGGTATGTGTAAGTGGGGCAGCGGATTCCAAAGCTACAGCTATTGTGGTGTTATATAGAGCGGCAGCGTCATCCGCATTGTGTAAGGAACTTATATCTGTAAGAGGGAGGAGGGATTCAGAGAATGAGTGTAGGTCAAGGTGTTTAAGATTCCTGCGAGGGTGTGAAAGTTTGTGGGGTGGGGATTGTAGACATGGAGTGAAGAGGGAAGAGAATGTGAGCAGGTTGTGGTCAGAGAGAGGAAGAGGTGAGTTAGAGAGGTTAGATAGGGAGCAGAGGCGGGTGAAGATGAGGTCCAGTGTGTGGCCATCTTTGTGGGTGGCTGTAGAAGACCATTGAGTGAGGCCGAAGGAGGAAGTGAGAGATAGAAGTTTAGTGGCAGCTGAGAGGGAAGTGTCAATGGGGATGTTGAAGTCGCCCATGATGATAGTAGGGATGTCCGCGGAAAGGAAATGAAGTAACCAGGTGGTGAAGTGGTCAAAGAAGGTGGTGGCTGGCCCTGGGGGGCGGTAGATGACAGCCAGTTGGAGGTTGGAGGGGGAGTAGATGCGCACAGAGTGCACCTCAAAGGAAGGGAGGGTAACAGAGGGTGGCAGTGGGATTGGGGTGAAGGAGCAGGTATCTGACAGGAGAAAACCAACTCCTCCACCATGTTTGCTGCTGGGGCGGGGGGTGTGAGAAAGGTGGAAGCCGCCATACGAAAGTGCAGCAGGAGAGGCTGTGTCGGAAGGGGTGAGCCAGGTTTCGGTGATGGCGAGGAAGGAAAGTTTGGTAGTAGCAAAAAGATCATGGATGTAGGAAAGCTTGTTGCAGACAGAGAGAGCGTTCCATAGAGCTCCTGTTAGTGGGACTGGGGAAGCGGGGGCTGGGTGAATGGGTATAAGGTTGGAGAGGTTACGGAAGGTTGTGATAGAGTGTGGATGGGAGGTAGAAATGACTGTGGGAATGTGGTGAGGAGGACCAGGATTTGGAGAGATATCACCAGCAGTGAGAAGGAGCAGAGAAAGTGTTAGCAGGTGGGAGCAGGAGAGGGCATGAGGGGGCTGTCTGTGTTTGGAGACAGAGGATTGTATGTTAAGGAACAGTTTTGAGGCGGAGGTGAGGTGGATGGGTAGGATTGAAGAAGAGATGAACAGTTCCTTACTAGGAGTAGGGATTAGGGGAATTAGCAGAAAGTGAAGGATTATTGGGGTGAAAGTGAAAACAAACAGAAACATTGTTTACAGTGACTGTGTCCAGTTACCTTCAGTTCCCTTCTGGTTCAATTCTGGTTTTAATTCTTAAATTAATCTTCACACTTCTAGAACACACTTATAGCAATCACAATGCAGACTGAAGTCTATGCAGACTTGTGCTCTGCAATATATGTACAACTAAGTGCAGTCAGGTGTGAAGCAGAGAGGAGTGGTCTCTGCTCTTCTTGGTCAGACAATTAAGAGTGGACCAGATGTATATGATCAAGCCAGAGTAAACAAGGTCATAAATAACACTGGGGTAAGCTGGGGTTAGCTGAAAGGCATACCATGTGAATGCTAGGTGCAGAGGCAAGTCTATGTGCAAAGCTGGGTGATGCACTGTGTGTCCTTCATAGACAGACAGCAGGAGAGCAGGAGAGCTGGGTGGATGGACATACCTGTCGGAAGAATAGAGATGCTTGTTAGAGTGCGATGGTGGCAGGTAGCAGGGCACAGTCTGTATACATCCTTCTGGTTTTAATTCTTAAATTAATCTTCACACTTCTAGAACACACTTATAGCAATCACAATGCAGACTGAAGTCTATGCAGACTTGTGCTCTGCAATATATGTACAACTAAGTGCAGTCAGGTGTGAAGCAGAGAGGAGTGGTCTCTGCTCTTCTTGGTCAGACAATTAAGAGTGGACCAGATGTATATGATCAAGCCAGAGTAAACAAGGTCATAAATAACACTGGGGTAAGCTGGGGTTAGCTGAAAGGCATACCATGTGAATGCTAGGTGCAGAGGCAAGTCTATGTGCAAAGCTGGGTGATGCACTGTGTGTCCTTCATAGACAGACAGCAGGAGAGCAGGAGAGCTGGGTGGATGGACATACCTGTCGGAAGAATAGAGATGCTTGTTAGAGTGCGATGGTGGCAGGTAGCAGGGCACAGTCTGTATACATCCTTCTGGTTTTAATTCTTAAATTAATCTTCACACTTCTAGAACACACTTATAGCAATCACAATGCAGACTGAAGTCTATGCAGACTTGTGCTCTGCAATATATGTACAACTAAGTGCAGTCAGGTGTGAAGCAGAGAGGAGTGGTCTCTGCTCTTCTTGGTCAGACAATTAAGAGTGGACCAGATGTATATGATCAAGCCAGAGTAAACAAGGTCATAAATAACACTGGGGTAAGCTGGGGTTAGCTGAAAGGCATACCATGTGAATGCTAGGTGCAGAGGCAAGTCTATGTGCAAAGCTGGGTGATGCACTGTGTGTCCTTCATAGAAAGACAGCAGGAGAGCAGGAGAGCTGGGTGGATGGACATACCATGTGAATGCTAGGTGCAGAGGCAAGTCTATGTGCAAAGCTGGGTGATGCACTGTGTGTCCTTCATAGACAGACAGCAGGAGAGCAGGAGAGCTGGGTGGATGGACATACCATGTGAATGCTAGGTGCAGAGGCAAGTCTATGTGCAAAGCTGGGTGATGCACTGTGTGTCCTTCATAGACAGACAGCAGGAGAGCAGGAGAGCTGGGTGGATGGACATACCTGTCGGAAGAATAGGATATGAAGCAAAGAGGAGTTGAATTTCCACATGAATTGGGGGTGAGTTGGAGGCCCTATTGTCAATTCTGCAGTTACCGGAGAATGATCTGAAATAGGTTTATTAAGTATGGAGTCGGAGGAGAACCTTGGCAAGGAGAAGACATCTGTGAGTATCAAGTCTATACTAGAGGCCGACTGATGGCCATCAGAATAATGAGTAAATTCTCTAGATGTGGTGTTCAAACAGCGGAATGAGTCGAATAGCTCGTGATTATAAATCCAGCTGTTCAAGGATTGCGATCTTTGTCTGCTGGGGGAGGTGGAGTCTAGTGTATTATCTGGCACCATATTAAAGTCACCTAATAAAAGTAGAGTTCCTGAGTGTAAGGTGTCAATTTTTTTCATTAGCTTATTTAGGAAGCTAAGTTGTCTGATGGTGGGGACATAAGTATTAACTATTGTGAAGGTGTGGCCGTTCAGTTTGCATAGAAGAATATGATAGTGACCTTTTACATCCTTGACGTCAGAGAGAAATTCAAAGGAAATTGAATTACCAATCAGGGTTAAAACCCCAGCTTTCTTTCGTGGGCCGCAAGTCTCAAATACAAATGGGAAATTTTTGAGATTTATAGAAGGGTGGTTGTCCTTTTTGAACTTAGTTTCTTGGAGGCATACAACCTCAGGATGTAACCTGTTAATTTCTTTACCAATGGAAAATCTCTTCCAAGGTGTCCTGGTCATGTGTGTCAGGACGCAGATGATGCCGCAAGGCGAACCCATAACACACGTGACCCTGGATATACCGCCTCCAGTGGGGCGCATTTAAATAATAAAAACGTGCAGGTGGATACGCCGCCTCCACCTGGCGAATTTAGGTATTACACGTTATACATACAATATCTGGAAACACCGCCTCCAGTAAGGCGCATTTAAATAATAAAGGGGGGGAACCTGGGTAACTTTAACAATGGTGGGCCCTGCAATAGGGAAAAGGGAATTGGAGACCTCCTGAGCTCCCCTGAGCCAGTGTCCCTGCACTCCTAACGATCCCTATACCGGTTTCGCACCGGGCGCCGCACGCGTACCTCAACGCCCTTGCTCACCCTGAACCTAAACCCTCACTAGGGAATGGGTCGGTGCGGAGACTAATCCCACCACTGCACTCATAACACACATGAGGAAAGAGACAATACAGGGGAAACACCACTTAGCTTTGCTCTGTTGCGTGCGCTCCTAGCAACAGAGCCCTCCACCTGAGTGCATCTTCTCCTCCACCTGGATCCATCACCATAACAGGACCCTTCACCTTAGTGCAGCCTTGGAGCAGAGTCCAACACCAGTTGCAGCTGCTTAGAACCAGAGTCCCAAGGATGAGTTCAGCTGCTGACACGAAGTCGAGCATGCTTGAGTCCAGCTCAGCGGCCAAGTCCCACATGGTGAGTGCCACTCTCCATAGTCGCCACTCCACCAGCCCATGCAGACACTTCCCGCTGACACCATCACTGCGACTCCACCACGCCATGCCAGCCCTTCGTCCAGACACCATAGCTGAAACACATCCCCCCTGGCTAAGCTGCGCAGGACTCCTCACCAGCTCCATCCTTCCTCCAGGCTCTCCAAAAACAGAGTGAATACAAAGTCACAATATCACAGGCAGTGATTGCACACCTCTAGCACACCTTTATAGGGTGTAACACCTGATACATGATTAAGTGCACAAAACCTAAAGTGCAATATCAAAACCACCACCGGGGACAGTCAAGACACCTTGGAACTTTCCAAAGTAAAAAAAGTTCACCCAGTGATTTAAAACTGTCAGATCACTTCAGATCATGACACAAGGACTATTTAGCCCCCTGACATTATAAGACACAACTTTTATTTTCATGTTACAAGAGTGGCAAGGACCAAATGAAGCGGGGTAGATGAAATAAGGAAACCAGAGGGCACCTACCTTTGAAGAACTTAGTTAACAAAAAAAAAAAAAAAATTAAAACTGAAGACCTGTTTAAAACCGAAAACAGAAAAACACAAAACAGTAAGAACAAAATTGTCCTTCAGAAAGAGCCTAGCCGGTAGGCTCTAATTCCTTAGTGGGGAAAGTTTGTGTAAGGATCCCATTAGAGGCATCCTTTAGCTGTCAATCATAACTGCACTGTTCCTAGAAGGAAAATAATCTCATGTGATATATGAGTCCATAAAGAAGTAGAGAATTAAAAAAACCTGTGGAAAGAATAATAATAAGCAGAGTAATAAACTGAACAAATAATCAAAAAGTGTAGAGAGGCCTTTTAACCATGTGAGAAAATACGTAGGCAGGGTCTTTCCGTTGGATCATCCTATCTCTGAAGAGGGTCTGGGATCTTGAGAGTTAGAGTTTCTATGGCGATCGGGTATCCTGCAGTAAGACAGGAAATCTCTTCCTTCTTTAGGTGAGAATAGGACGATCGTCTTTCCTTTGTAGAATACCAAAAGTTCAAGTGGAAAGCCCCATTTATAGGGGATATTATTTTCCCTCAAGGTGGAGGTGACTGGCTTAAAAGACTTTCTTCCTTCAATCGTTTCCTTTGAAAGATCCGTGAATAGCTGAAGGTGAGCATAGGGTTCTGGAAAACCTCCTAGATCTTTAACCGATTTTTGAACTTTTTCCTTGGTCTTGAAGAAGTGGACCCTTAAGATGATATCTCTAGGTAGATCTTTATCGATATTCCGTGGTTTGGGAAGTCTGTGGATCCTATCTATGATGAGATCCTGGTTTGTAAGTGCCGGTAGTAATTTTTTGAAAATTGTCTTGACGAAGTCTTCTAGGTTATCCGGTCAGATAGATTCTTGTATTCCTCATATTTTCAAGTTGTTTTGTTGGTTCCTGTCTTCTATATCCGCAACTTTAATTTTAAGTCTGTGAAATTCAGATTTGAGGTCATGGGTGTCTTTTGATAAATCATCAGTGTGTTCTTCCACTACAGGGGTATCAGAATGTACCTGTTAGCTTTGTACTAGGCAAGGCGGACTTCCCGGAGTGGACCCTCTGGGCCGTGACACCGAGGGACCCCGGACGAGCAACCAGGTGGAACCGACCCCTATACAGGGATCGTTAGGAGCAGGTCCAGGGGTTCGAATGCCATGGTAGCCGGAACCAAGAGGGGCGGCTCGGAGTGGAGTGCGGGGACTAACACGGGAAGGCGGGTCTGGAGTAGAACAGTAGATACAAACACGGGTAGGCTGGACTGGAACAGGACTGCAGGTGCGGACACAGACAGGCAAGACCGGAGTAGAACTGCAGGTACGGACAATAGTAGGCTGGACTGGAACAGGACTGCAGGTGCGGACACGGACAGGCAGGACCGGAGTAGGACAGCGGGTACGGACACGGGTAGGTTGGACTGAAACAGGACTGCAGGTGCGGACACGGACAGGCAAGACCGGAGTAGGACAGCGGGTACGGACATGGGTAGGCTGGACTGGAACAGGACTGTAGGAAGCACAAGGCAGTGAGAGGGAGTGGAAGCTGCAAGGCAATCCACAGGACCTGGATGGAAGTCTGAAACAACAACGATCAGGTGCCTCCATTAAGGGAGGGCGACCTGATATAGCTGCAGATGTGCCCCCATTGGTCCGGCGGTGCTACCGGGTCAGGGCACCGCCGGCCGATAAGATCAAAGGCAGAGGGCCGGCCGCAGCCTATGGCGCATGCGCAGAGCACGCAATGACGTCACAGGCCGCGGGCCGGTCAGAGGAGGAGAGCGACGCTGGAGCAGGGGAGAGCGAGGCTGCGGCGCCGGGTAAGAATGAGTGCTCGCGACGGAAGGGGCGGCGCGGCGCACGGCTAGAGGCACGGGGGCGTGACAGTACCCTCTCCCTTAAGCCGCTCCGTGCTGCAATTGAGAAGAAATCTCCTGAGAATGCGGGGAGCTTTGATGTTCTCCTGGGGCTCCCAGGACCTCTCCTCAGGACCAAAAGGGTGGAACGGATTTAGTACCACAGGTTAAAGGAGAGAGACGTGGAAGGTGTTCGGGATGCGGAGCGATGCAGGTAACCTCAGCCTGTAGGCGGCTTCATTGATACGATCCAATATCTCAAAAGGACCAATGTATCGGGGGCCCAGCTTGTAAGAGGGTAACTTTAGCCGGATATACTTGGACGAGAGCCAGACCTTATCTCCGATGCGAAAATGGTGGAGGATCCAGCCTCCTCTTGTCTGCGTGATTCTTCATCCGGACACTAGCCCTTTTGAGGGCAGTATTGGTCTCGGACCAAATTTCAGAAATGTCTTGGAACAAGGAGTTGGCTGCCGGTACCTCGGAGGTTGGGACCACAGGAAGAGGTATACTGGGGTGTTTGCCGTACACCACGAAAAAGGGCGACTTGGTTGAGGATTCACTGACATGATTGTTATAGGCAAACTCTGCCCACGGGAGCAGGTCGACCCAGTCATTCTGATGAGCATTGGAGAACTGACGAAGGTATGCAATCAACGTCTGGTTGGTTCGCTCTACTTGCCCATTGGTCTGCGGATGATAGGCAGAAGAGAAGTCCAGGGCTATATTTAGAAGTAGGCAAAGCGCTCTCCAAAACTTGGAAGTAAACTGGAGTCCACGATCTGAGACGATCCCTTGGAGAAGCGGTCCACAACCACTAGAATCACTGTACAGCCGGAGGAGCGGGGCAAATCAGTGACAAAGTCCATGGCAACATTCTCCCAAGGTGAAGTAGGTACCGGCAGAGGATGTAGTAGACCAAACGGAGGCCGACGAGGTGTTTTATTCCTAGTGCAGGAGGAACAGGAGGCAACGAAGTCAGCTACATCTTGGCGGAGAGTTGGCCACCAATAATACCGGGATATGAGAGCAAGGGTCTTCTGGATTCCGGCATGACCAGCCAATTTAGAGGAATGCCCCCAAAGAAGAACTTTTCTTTTGGCATTCTCCGGCACGAGAGTCTTGCCAGGAGGTGGAGAGAGCAGCCTCAGTGGTGCCATGGTGATAATCTTCACGGGCTCGATGATGTGGGACGGTTCCTCCCCGACCTCAGGCGGTTGAAAGACTCTGGACAGGGCATCGGCTTTGGCGTTCCTGTCCCCTGGGCGAAAGTGGAGCTTGAAATCAAAGCGAGCAAAAAACAAGGACCATCTGGCCTGTCGAGGATTAAGTCTCTGGGCGGACTGAAGGTAGGCCAGATTCTTGTGGTCCGAGTAAACGACAAATGGGTGAACTGCTCCCTCCAGAAGATGGCGCCACTCCTCCAAGGCCAATTTGAAGGCCAAAAGCTCACAGTCGCCAATCGAGTAATTCCACTCGGAAGAGGAGAAGGCTTTGGAGAAGAATCCACAAGGCCGCAGGCGACCAGAAGAGGTCTTCTGGGATAAGACAGCCCCGGCTCCTGTCGAGTAAGCGTCCACCTCTAACACGAAGGGTTTGCAGCTCTCAGGACGGGACAGCACAGGAGCCGTGGAAAAAGCCCGTTTTAGCGACTGGAAGGCCTCCTTGGCCTCTGGCGTCAAGGAGTTAGAAGAGCTCCCCTTACGAGTAAGGGCGGAAATAGGCTTGGAAAGTGAAGAAAAGTGTGGAATAAACTGCCTATAGTAGTTGGCGAATCTGAGGAAACGTTGGATGGCTCTTAGGCCGACAGGACGGGGCCATTTGAGAATGGCGGACAGTTTCTCTGGATCCATCTGCAGCCCGGCGTCGGAGACAATGTAGCCCAGAAATGGCAGCGAGGTCTGCTCGAATAGGCATTTCTCCATTTTAGCATACAAACGATTCTCCTGAAGGCGCTGAAAAACCAGTCGGACCGTCCTCCTATGGGATGAAAGATCAGAGGAGAAGACAAGTTATGTCTGTTATGATTGAGTCACCGTAAGAGGCAAAAAACAGAAATGCTAGCTAAGTCCAGAAAACCAGAGAAGTTGGCAGCTATCGGATTGCAGACCCCTGAACCTATCAACACAACTAGCAGTAGCCGTGGGGGGTTCCTACGATGCCCTAGACCCCTCGATCACAGCCGGAGAATTAAATAGGCCTAAAGAAAGAAAGGGGAAATCTAAACTGTCCCAGAGCAGACCCCAAAGCAATAGGCAGCCCCCAACATATAATGACGGTGAAGCAAGATGAAAATACTAACACAGACAGAAAGATAGACTGAGCAAAGAGGGGCCCAAGCTAACTAGACAGAAAAGGACAGGAAGGCTGCTGTCTGCAATCCGTGAAAAACCCTATGAAAATAAGAGCCAACAGACTGACAGTGAAAAAGGCCCTGAAGACGCTAGGTTTCAAAAAAGCTATGTCAGTACTCAGGAATATACTGAAGACAGAGCTAAAGGCAAAAGGAGATTCAGCTCACCCCAGCAGGGAATGGCAGAATACAGAAAAGCAAGGAAAACAAAAAACAAAACTAAAAGCTGAACAGGCAAAACAGAAAACTTAGCTTGAGAGGAGTAGGAATCAGACTGGTGTCCTAGAAGTCCACAGAGATGGCTATCCCTAGGGGCCCTGGTATACCCTACAGCCACTAGTGGTCACCTCTACCCATTGATAAAAGGGAACCTCTACTGCTAGACAGAGACCAATCTGCTCTATAGAGGGCCCTGTGATAGCCATCGTTGAGCGGGGGCGCCACAACGTTCCCCCCTAGGGTGCCAACCTCTGCGGACAGGTAGACGTCTGCTCAGGGCTATATCAGGGACTCTTAGGTGTCACCTTAGAGTGGTTTCATGTTTGAACACTTTTCTTTTTTTCTATTTTTTGTCACTTCGTTGGTGTTTACCACATTTGTGGTTTTTAATGAATAAAGTATCTTTTTTAGGGATATATATACATGAGATTACATTTGACCCTTTCTAATATTATATGAGAGACTGAAGGGGAAAATGAACTCACAACAGTACCTCCCCCTTGAGGAGGGGTCTCCGAACCCTCAACCACGCCACCAGGGCGATCAGGGTGAGCCCAATGAAATGCACGCACCAATCTTTTGGCATGAATATCAGAGGCAGGGACCCAGGAATTATCCTCCTGACCATAACCCTTCCACTTAACCAAATACTGGAGTCTCCGTCTAGCCAGACGGGAATCCAGTATTTTCTCTACCTCATATTCCATGTTACCTTCAACCAATACAGGGTCTGGAGGTGCCACCCCAGGAACAACTGGTTTAACAAACCTCTTCAACAAGGACTTATGGAACACATTATGGATTTTAAATGTGACAGGAAGAGCCAAACGAAAAGAGACCGGATTAATAATCTCCAAAATCTTGTAAGGTCCAATAAATCTAGGCTTAAACTTAGGAGAAGCCACCTTCATAGCAATATTTTTTGATGATAACCACACCATATCACCAATCTTAAACTGGGGACCAATGGTCCTATGTCGATTGGAAAACCGCTGGGCCTTTTCCTGGGAGAGAGATAACTTATCCACCACTTGGTCCCAGATCTGGTGCATTCTCTCCACCACAGTGTCAACACCTGGGCAGGCAGAAGGCTCCACCTGCCCTGAAGAAAATCGAGGATGAAACCCAAAGTTACAAAAAAAAGGTGACATCAAAGCAGCAGAACTAGCTCTATTATTTAAAGCAAATTCGGCCAAGGGCAAAAATGAAACCCAATCATCCTGATCAGCGTAAATAAAACATCTCAAATACGACTCCAAGGTCTGGTTTGTTCTCTCTGTCTGCCCATTGGTCTGAGGGTGAAAAGCAGAGGAGAAGGACAACTGAATTCCCAGCTTGGAATAGAAAGTCCTCCAAAATCTAGACACAAACTGAACTCCTCTGTCAGATACAATGTTCTCAGGAATCCCGTGTAAGCGAACCACCTGTTGCAAAAACAGGGGCACCAACTCAGAGGAAGATGGCAACTTAGGGAGTGGTACAAGATGAACCATCTTAGAGAACCTATCACAAATCACCCAAATAACAGTCATTCTTTGAGAGACCGGCATATCAGAGATGAAATCCATTGAAATATGGGTCCATGGCCTCCTGAGGACCGGCAAAGGCATCAACAACCCACTAGTGCGAGAACAAGATTTAGACCGGGAGCAAGTCCCACAGGACTGTACAAAATTCCTGACATCATGAGACAAGGTGGGCCACCAAAAAGAGCGACTCACCAGATCTCTAGTACCAAAAATACCAGGATGACCAGCCAATGCAGAGCAATGAACTTCAGACATCACTCTCTTCTTCCACTGGTCAGGAACATACAACTTTCCACTGGGACAACGCTCAGGTTTGTCCTCCTGGAACTCTTCCAGAGCAAGTCTCAAATCGGGCGAGATGGCAGAAAGAACTACCCCTTCGCCTAAGATGGTAGCAGGCTTGGTCACCACAGGAGAATCAGCAAAGAAACTCCTAGAGAGGGCGTCTGCCTTGACATTCTTAGTTCCAGGAAGAAAAGAGACCACAAAATCAAAATGTGTAAAAAACAAGGCCCACCTAGCCTGTCTAGGGTTCAAGCGTTTAGCCGACTCTAGGTAAATCAAATTCTTGTGGTCAGTGAGGACCACAACTTGATGTTTAGCTCCCACCAACCAATGTCTCCACTCCTCAAATGCCCATTTCATGGCCAACAGTTCCCGATTCCCCACATCATAGTTACGTTCAGATGGAGAGAACTTTCGGGAAAAGAAAGCACAGGGATTCATTTTAGATGTTACAGGATCCTTTTGGGACAAAACAGCTCCTGCACCAATCTCAGAAGCATCCACCTCAACCTGGAACGGGAGTGAGACATCAGGTTGCCGCAAAACCGGGGCGGAGGTAAATCTTCGCTTCAGCTCCTGAAAGGAAGCAACAGCCTCCGGAGACCAATTCAACACATCAGCACCCTTCTTAGTCAGATCAGTCAATGGCTTGGCAATACTAGAAAATTTTGCTATAAATTTCCGATAAAAATTAGCAAAACCCAAAAACTTCTGGAGGGCCTTCAAAGAAGTGGGCTGAACCCAATCATAAATGGCCTGTACCTTGGCCGAGTCCATTTCAATAGTTGACGGAGACAAAATAAATCCCAAAAATGAAATCCTCTGTACTCCAAAAAGGCATTTCAATCCTTTGACATACAGGGAATTCTCCCTCAAGATCCGGAACACAGTCCGAATATGTTCCACATGAGAATCCCAATCCTTGGAGAAGATCAAAATATCATCCAGATAGATAATCAAAAATTTATCGACAAAGTCTCGGAAAATATCGTTCATGAAGCACTGGAAGACAGAAGGGGCATTAGTGAGCCCAAAAGGCATCACCAGGTACTCAAAATGTCCCTCCGGGGTATTAAACGCCGTCTTCCATTCATCCCCCTGCTTAATGCGGATATTATACACCCCCCTGAGGTCAAGCTTGGTAAACCAGCAAGCACCTCTAACTCTAGAGAATAGATCCGAAATCAGGGGTAACGGATACTGATATTTAATAGTAATTTTATTGAGGGCACGATAATCAATACAAGGCCTTAAAGAACCATCCGTTTTGGCCACAAAAAAAAAACTGGCACCTAAGGGTGAAGAGGATGGTCTAATATGACCCTTCTCCAACGCCTCCTTAATATAGGACCGCATAGCCTCGTGCTCGGGTACAGATAAATTGAAGAGCCGACCCTTGGGAAATTTACACCCCGGGCTTAGTTCAATTGCACAGTCATAACTCCTATAAGGAGGCAAGGACGCAGACTCATTCTCACTAAATACATCATAAAAGTCCGCCAAATAGTCAGGAACAACATGCGACTGAGGAGAGGTGGAAAAAACCGGAGCCTCACTAAAGGCACACCGACAACCCCAACTCACCACAGACACAGATTTCCAATCCAAAACTGGATTATGAATTTGCAACCAGGGAAACCCCAGAACAACGGCATCATGCAGACCATGCAATACCAAAAATCTACAATTTTCTTGATGGTCTGGACCGCATGACCACCTGGGTCCAAAACTGAGGTTTATTTTTAGCCAAAGGAGTAGCATCAATCCCCCTCAAAGGGATAGGCGTCTGCAGAGGTGTCATCGGAAATCCACAACGTTTAGCAAAATCCAAGTCCATTAGGTTTAGCGCTGCTCCCGAATCCACAAAAGCCTTGGCGGAAAATGTGGACAGGGAGCAGATCAGAGTAATTGCCAGAAGAAACTTAGGTTGAACACCACCAACAGAAAACGTGTGTGCAAAGCGTTTCTCTCGTTTAGGACAGACAGAAATAATATGCGAGGCATCTCCACAGAAAAAACACAGCTTATTACGCCTTCTGAACTCCTGACGTTGCGCCTTAGACAAAACTCTATCACATTGCATAGGTTCAGACGTCTGTTCAACCGGTGGCAACACCTCTCGTGCAATCCTGCGTTCACGTAAACGCCGATCAACCTGAATGGCTAATGACATAGAATCGTCCAGACCAGAGGAAACAGGAAATCCCACCATAGTATCTTTTACGGCTTCTGACAAACCCTTCCGAAAGAGAGCAGCCAAGGCATTATCATTCCAGGTAGTAAGGACCGCCCACTTTCGGAACTTTTGACAGTACAACTCTGCAGAATCTCGACCCTGGTTCAATGCCAACAGGGTCTTTTCAGCCTGATCAATAGCATTAGGTTCGTCATACAACAACCCCAAAGCTTGAAAGAATGCGTTCACATTAGTCAGAATAGGATCATCTGGTTTCAAAGAAAACGCCCAATCCTGGGGATCGCCACGCAGCAAAGTGATGACAATTTTAACCTGCTGCGCGGAGCTCTCTGACGAGTTAGGCTTCAAGGCAAAAAATAATTTACAATTATTTTTGAAACTCAAAAATTTAGATCGATCCCCCAAAAATACATCAGGTGTAGGGATCTTTGGTTCAACAGCATGCGAACGAGTAAGGTAGGCGGAAATTCCCCGAACTTCCGCAGCGAGCTGCTCCACACGATCAGACAATTGCTTTATCTCCATTGAGAGAGAAAAAAAAAAATTCCCCCTACGGCCTTAGAGATATAGAGGAAAGAATATACCCACACCTTTTTTTTTTTTTAAACACAATTCTTTCCTGCTATTGAGTACCCTAGGATCTGCGGTATGGCGGGTGATTCTGTTATGATTGAGTCACCGTAGGAGGCAAAAAACAGAAATGCTAGCTAAGTCCAGAAAACCAGAGAAGTTGGCAGCTATCGGATTGCAGACCCCTGAACCTATCAATACAACTAGCAGTAGCCGTGGGGGGTTCCTACGATGCCCTAGACCCCTAAATCACAGCCGGGGAATTAAATAGGCCTAAAGAAAGAAAGGGGAAATCTAAACAGCCCCAGAGCAGACCCCAAAGCAATAGGCAGCCCCCAACATATAATGACGGTGAAGCAAGATGAAAATACTAACACAGACAGAAAGATAGACTGAGCAAAGAGGGGCCCAAGCTAACTAGACAGAAAAGGACAGGAAGGCTGCTGTCTGCAATCCGTGAAAAACCCTATGAAAATAAGAGCCAACAGACTGACAGTGAAAAAGGCCCTGAAGACGCTAGGCTTAAAAAAGCTATGTCAGTACTCAGGAATATACTGAAGACAGAGCTAAAGGCAAAAGGAGATTCAGCTCACCCCAGCAGGGAATGGCAGAATACAGAAAAGCATGGAAAACAAAAAACAAAACCAAAAGCTGAACAGGCAAAACAGAAAACTTAGCTTGAGAGGAGCAGGAATCAGACTGGTGTCCTAGAAGTCCACAGAGAATTCACCGGCAGGGCAGAAGGGCATCGGCAGCCTTATATCCAGTCCGTGACTCCACTCAGCCAGTCATCCTCATTAGACTCAGGTGCCTGATAATCAGGCTCATTACCTTCCTTTACCAGAATAGGGAGTTCACCAGACCCCAGTGACGAAGGGGAAAATGAACTCACAACAGATGTCGTCCAAGTACACCACCACACAGGAGTACAAGAGGTCCCGAAAGATCTAATTGACGAATTCCTGGAACACTGCCGGAGCGTTGCACAGACCGAAGGGCATCACCAGGTATTCATAGTGACCATCACGGGTGTTAAAGGCGGTTTTCCATTCATCGCCGGCACGGATGCGGATAAGATTGTATGCTCCCCTGAGATCCAACTTGGAGAAGATCTGTGCCCCTCTGAGACGGTCAAACAACTCCGGAATGAGTGGGAGGGGGTACCGGTTCTTGATGGTGATGTTGTTTAGACCTCTATAGTCGATGCATGGGCGTAGCGACCCGTCCTTTTTTTTAACAAAGAAAAAACCGGCTCCTGCGGGGGAGGAGGACTTCCAAATAAAATCCTTGGCAAGATTCTCCTGGACGTATTCAGACATGGCGGCGGTCTCCGCGGAAGAGAGTGGGTAGATTCTACCCCTAGGCGGAGTGGAACCGGGGATTAACTCGATAGGACAGTCGAAGGACCGGTGTGGTGGAAGGACCTCCACCTCCTTTTTGTCAAAGACGTCTGCATAGGCCCAGTAAGCAGAAGGCAGCCCAGAAAGCTCCAGGGGTGGACGAATAGGTTTCAGGCACTGGCCCTGACATGCATCTCCCCAGCGCAGAACCTCTCCTGAAGACCAGTTGAGAACTGGTTGATGAGTCTGTAGCCACGGGAGCCCTAGCAGAATGGCGTGAGACAAATCAGGCAACATGTAGAAGGCCACTCTCTCCCGGTGGAGGGCGCCGATTTGCAAAACCACCTCCTCTGTGACCGCCGTGATGGGTTCCTGTAGTGGTCTGCCGTCCACCGAAGCGATTAGTCTGGGATTCTTCAGGGTAACCACGGGAATCCGGTATTTGTCCACCACTTCATGCCGATTGAAGCTACCTGCAGCGCCCGTATCCACGTAGGCCACCTCGGACCCACGTCTCTCCCCTGAAAGTAAAAGAACAGATAACGTGAGAGCTTGAGAGGAGTCATTTACACCTAGGGAGGCTTCTCTTACCTGACCTAGGTGGAAGAGTTTCCCGGTCTCTCAGGGCAAGAACGGATGAAGTGGGATGCTCCTCCACAATAAAGACAGAGACCTTGCACCCGTCTCTCTCTCTGACGTGACTCAGCCATCCGGACCCGATTTACCTGCATGGGCTCGGGAGGCGAAGTGTGACCGGACCCAGCTGGTCGTGGACTAAAGGGACGAGTAGTGGTCGGGGCTGGCCTAGTGGGTCTCCTGTCCCTAGCAGACTCCCGCGCGCGCTCCTGGAACCGGAGGTCTATTCGAGTTGCCAAAGAAATAAGGTCCTCGAGGTTGGTAGGGGTATCCCGACCCGCTAATTCATCCTTTATCCTTCCCGACAACCCACGCCAGAAGGCTCCGACCAATGCCGAGTTATTCCAACCCAATTCAGAAGATAACGTGCGGAACCAGATGGCCTACTGACCAACCGTCAGGTTGCCCTGGTGAAGGTTGAAAAGCGATTCGGTGAGGAAGGCTACCCGTCCCGGCTCATCAAACACTCTATGAAAGGTGTCCAGAAAAGCCAGAATGTTTGAAACCATGGGGTCATCCCTCTCCCAGAGTGGATTCAGCCAGGATAAGGCCTCCCCCTCTAGATGGGACATGATAAAGGCCACCTTGGCCCTATCGGAGGGATACTGGTGAGGCTGAAGTTCGAAGTGCAGGCTACATTGGTTTAAGAACCCTCTACACTGTTTGGGGTCACCACTGTACCGAGGGGGCTTGGCCAGGCGAGGAGAGGAAAGCGAAGCGGGACCGGGGGTAGCGTCCCGGCTGCAGCGGCAGACTGGAGAGCCCCCAGACGGTTGTCTACAGAGGCCATATAGGACAGAATATGGGACTGGGCGTCGTGCTGTTGACCTAGTTCCTGCCGGAGGCTGGCCAGTTGAGCGGCTTTCCCTGGATCGGCAGCCTGTAGGGCAGACAGGTGTGACTCCATGGATTTCATTACGGACATGATGCGCCCCTGGTTATCCCGTAAGAGCAACTCCTTTTGACCGGGAGCCAAGGCACCGGCGGGATCCATGGCCTGATCGTACTGTTAGCTTTGTACTAGGCAAGGCGGACTTCCCGGAGTGGACCCTCTGGGCCGTGACACCGAGGGACCCCGGACGAGCAACCAGGTGGAACCGACCCCTATACAGGGATCGTTAGGAGCAGGTCCAGGGGTTCGAATGCCATGGTAGCCGGAACCAAGAGGGGCGGCTCGGAGTGGAGTGCGGGGACTAACACGGGAAGGCGGGTCTGGAGTAGAACAGTAGATACAAACACGGGTAGGCTGGACTGGAACAGGACTGCAGGTGCGGACACAGACAGGCAAGACCGGAGTAGAACTGCAGGTACGGACAATAGTAGGCTGGACTGGAACAGGACTGCAGGTGCGGACACGGACAGGCAGGACCGGAGTAGGACAGCGGGTACGGACACGGGTAGGTTGGACTGAAACAGGACTGCAGGTGCGGACACGGACAGGCAAGACCGGAGTAGGACAGCGGGTACGGACACGGGTAGGCTGGACTGGAACAGGACTGCAGGTGTGGACACAGACAGGCAGGACCAGAGTAGGACAGCGGGTACGGACACGGGTAGGCTGGACTGGAACAGGACTGCAGGTGCAGACACGGACAGGCAGGACCGTAGTAGGACAGCGGGTACGGAAACGGGTAGGCTGGACTGGAACAGGACTGTAAGGAAGCATGTTATGAATGAGTCACCGTAGGAGGCAAAAACAGAAATGCTAGCTAAGTCCAGAAAACCAGAAAAGTTGGCAGCTATCGGATTGCAGACCCCTGAACCTATCAACAACAACTAGCAGTAGCCGTGGGGGGTTCCTACAGTGCCCTAGACCCCTCGATCACAGCCGGAGAGCTAAATAGCCTAAAGACAGAAAGGGAAATCTAAACTGCCCCAGAGCAGACCCTAAAGCAATAGGCAGCCCCCAACATATAATGACGGTGAAGCAAGATGAAAAAACACCAACACAGATAGAAAGATAGGCTGAGCAAATGATGGGGCCCAAGCTAACTAAACAGGACAGGACAGAAAAGCTGCTGTCTGCAATCCGCCCAAAACCCTATCAAAACAAGAGCCAACAGACTGATAGGGAAAAAGGCCCTGAAGACGCTAGGCTTCAAAAAGACTATATCAGCACTCAGGTATTTTCTGAAGACACAGCAAAAAGACAAAAAGGAATTCAGCTCACACCCAGCAGGGAATGGCAGAAATCCAGACAAACAAGGCAAAATAAAACCAAAACACAAATGCAAAAGCAGAGCAAAAAACTTAGCTTTTTGAGGAGCAGGAATCAGACTGGTCTCCTAGAATCCCTCAGAGAAATCACCAGCAAGGTAGAAGGGCGTAGGCTGCCTTATATCCAGTCAGCAATTCCAGTCACCCAGTCATCATCTATCTGCTCAGGTGCTTGGTGATCAGCCTCACTACCTTCCTTCACCAGAAGTGGGAGTTCGTCAGACCTCAGTGGTGAAGGGGAAAATGAACTCACAACAGAAGCACAAGGCAGTGAGAGGGAGTGGAAGCTGCAAGGCAATCCACAGGACCTGGATGGAAGTCTGAAACAACAACGATCAGATGCCTCCATTAAGGGAGGGCGGCCTGATATAGCTGCAGATGTGCCCCCATTGGTCCGGCGGTGCTACCGGGTCAGGGCACCGCCGGACGATAAGATCAAAGGCAGAGGGCCGGCCGCGGCCTATGGCGCATGCGCAAAGCACGCAATGACGTCACAGGCCGCGTGCCGGTCAGAGGAGGAGAGCGACGCTGGACCAGGGGAGAGCGAGGCTGCGGCGCCGGGTAAGAATGAGCGCTGTTGATGGGAGGGTGGCGCGGCGCATGGCTAGAGGCACGGTGGCAGTGACAGTACCTCTGAGTAACGAGAAAACAATCCTTCCGTGGGTTATCGAAGAGAGCGATTTTCTTTTGCTTTATTTGTCACTTTAGGAGATGCCTCCTCAGAGATCCTGAGCTGTGCGTGTTACACCATCGCCAGCTCAGGCCACGCCCCACCCTGGTGATTTTTAGCTGACACTCCCTTTCCCATCATTCCCCGCTCTGCCTCTGACACACAGCGGGTGGGCGATGACGTCATCGCTGACTCACTGTGTATCAGGCAGAGCAGGAGCCGGGAGCAGCGCAGGCACGAGGAGAAGGTGAGGAGACTGTGGGGCCAATCTCGGGGGGCCATATGCCATGGTGCTGTTTACCATGGAGGGTGCTGTATACCATGGGGGTGCTGTGCTGTATACCATGGGGGGTGCTGTGTTGTATACCATGGGGGGTGCTGTGCTGTATACCATGGCGGGGTGTATACCATGGGGGGTGCTGTGCTGTATACCATGCGGTGCCGGATAATATGGGGGTGCTGTGCTGTATACCATGCAGTGCTGTATACTATGGAGGGTGCTGTGCTGTATGCCATGGGGGTTGTATACCATGCGGTGCAGTATACCATGGGGGGTGCGGTGCTTTATACCATGGTGCTGTGTACCATGGGGGCTGCTGTGCTGTATACCATGGTGGGGTGCTGTGCTGTATACCATGGGGACTGTATACCATGGGGTTGCCATGCTGTGCTGTACACCATGGGGGGCTGTATACCATGGCGGGGTGCTGTGCTGTATACCATGGGGGGCTGTATACCATGGGGGGTGCTGTGCTGTATACCATGCGGTGCTGGATACTATGGAGGGGGTGCTGTGCTGTATACCATCCAGTGCTGTATAACGTGGGGGAAGCTGTGGTGTATGCCATGGGGGGCTGTATACCATGCGGTGCTGTATACCATGGGGGTGCTGTGCTGTATACCATGGGGGCTGTATACCATGCGGTGCTGTATACCATGGGGGGTGCTGTGCTGTATACCATGGGGGTGCTGTGCTGTATACCATGGGGGTGCTGTGCTGTATACCATGGGGCTGTGCTGTATACCATGCGGGGCTGTGCTCTATACCATGCGGTGCTGTGCTGTGTACCATGTGATGCTGTGCTATATACCATGTGATGCTGTGCTATATACTATGCGGCTGTGTTATATACCATGGGGGGCACATTATATTCTATGGGGGAGGCTGTGTTATATAATATGTGGGGCGACATTATATTCTATGGTGTAGCAAGTCAGACACCTGCCCTCCGCTCCTTTCTTTCTCTATGTGGGGTGGAATTATGGGAGCGGTGGGGCTGTGGACAGTTCAAGGTATGCAGCCTGGGCTGGTCTCAAGGGGGCCCCAAAAATTTTGCCAGTATGGGGCCCCGAAATTCCTAGTGGCAGCCCGGGGGGGCATTTGAAAGTTTGCACCGGTTATGCAACAGTGAGCACAGCCAGGACTGTGGGCCATTCTCGGGGGGGGCTGTATACCATGGTGCTGTATACCATGGGGGTGCTGTGCTGTATACCATGGGGAGTGCTGTGCTGTATACCATGGGGAGTGCTGTATACCATGGGGGGTGCTGTGCTGTATACCATGGGGGGTGCTGTGCTGTATACCATGAGGGCTGTATACCATTGGGGTGCCGTGCTGTATACCATGGGGGTGCTTTGCTGTATACCATGGGGGGCTGCATACCATGGGGGGTGCTGTGGTGTATACCATGTAGTGCTGGATACTATGGGGGGTGCTGTGCTGTATACCATTCAGTGCTGTATACCATGGGGGGTGCTGTGCTGTATGCCATGGGGGCGGTATACCATGTGGTACTGTATACCATGGGGGAGTGCTGTGCTGTATACCATGGCGGGTGCTGTATACTATGGGGGGTGCTGTGCTGTATACCATGGGGGGTGTATACCATGGGGGGGTGCTGTGCTGTTTACCATGGGGGCTGTATACCATGGGGGGGTGCTGAGCTGTTTACTGTATACCATGGGGGTGCTGTGCTGTATACCATGCAGTGCTGGATACTATGGAGGGGGTGCTGTATACCATGCAGAGAATGACAGGGCATTTGACACCCGCCGGAAAAGGGGCGCCTCATTTCAAGGGCCTGATTGAGATGCGCCAATGCTTTGCCATGACAGCCGGGGGTCTGCTGAAGACCTACATTCTTGTCATGATGATTCTCTTGTGTTTGGTGTTAGGCTACTTTCACACATCCAGTGTGTGGGGTCCGGCGGCGTGCGGCGAAAAGCCGGGCCGCCGGATCCGGCCTGCAGCCGTGACACCGGATGTGTATGCGGCGAGACATACGGCTCAGACATTATTTAAAGGAGCTGCAGGACGAGGTGGACAGAGGCAGCCGATGAGAGACAGCTACTGAAAGGGAGGTGAGGGGAGGGGAGGGGAGGAGAGGATAGGAGAGGAGAGGGGAGGGGAGGGGAGAGGGGGTGGAGAGAGAGACATGGGGGGTTAACACTTAGTGTCCAGGCGAGAGAATCTCTCTCTCTCGCCGGGCACTTGTGGGGTTAACCCCACAGAGAGATCTCTCTCTCTCACCCAGACACTGTGAGTGTTAACCCCACAAGTGCCCGGCGAAAGAGATCTCTCACAAGTGTCCGGGTGACAGAGAGAGATCTCTCTCTCGCCGGGCACTTGTGGGGTTAAAATTCACAGAGTCCGGGCATGCGCTGTGGAAAAAGCCGGTCCGGCGCTGACAAAAAACGTTGCAGGGAACGTTTTTTGCAGATGCCAGACGGCTAATTTTTGCCGTGTCCGGCAACAACCGTACACGACGCATAACCATCCGACAAGATGCGGCGACCATGAAAGCTTATGGGACAAAACCGGATCCGGTGCTGGATCCGATTATGAAAAATTTCGCCGCATCGTGCCGGATTACAAAAACTGGATGTGTGAAAGAGGCCTTAATAGGAGATCATGATTTTCACTATAAATAGAAAGGCTAAAGCACTTTGTATAGTACAAGAGAATTGATCAGATGATTCCTGTTAAGGGGACTAAGAAATACAGTTAAAAGTGAAAAAATGTTTTTAAAAATATGAAAAAAATAGTGTTGAAATCACCTCCTTTTGGCCCATTTAAAATAAAACAATTACAAAAACTAAGAAAAATACATATATTTGGTATCGCTATGCTTGTAAAACTCCGATCTAGCAAAATATAACGAAAGTAATATTATTAGCAAACGGCGTAACAAGAAAAAAATCTAAACGCCAGAATTAGGTTTTTTTGCCTGCCGCATCAAAAAAAAAATGCAGTGAGAGTAGGGATGAGCGAGCATATTCGTTGGTACTCGTTACTGCCGCCACGAGAAGTGGTGAGTTCTACTTCAATGGAAGTCTTCAAACAGAGGCTTGACAGACATCTGACTGGGATGATTTAGCGAATCCTGCTTTGAGCAGGGGGTTGGACCAGATGGCCCAGGCGGTCCCTTCCAACTCTACGATTCTATGATTCTAATTAAGATATTTGCGGTACTTGGAAAATAGCGAGTATTTCACTACTCACCTCGCTAATCTGTTCTCCAGCCCAGCAGTTGCCAATCACAGTAATGCCGCAACCTTCTTGGTTGTGGGCAGTATTACTATGATAGGCTGGCCGCCCAGCATCCTATGAGTCATCATAGCCTGGCACTAAGCCCTGCCGCCACCATTTTCTGCACATTGCATGCAGAACACAGCTAGTGTAGGGAGAATGTGAGCAGCTGCTAGGGAGAGTTGTGTTTTTTGGTTCAAATCAGCCAGTAATTCTCTGTGAAACCCAAAAGCTATTTTTAGAGCTGAAAGTATAAGGTCAGGGTGGGACTGAGTAGTGACCGCTTTCCCAGCTTTTTTTTAGGTCACATTTACCCCTGCAGGGCAGGTTTTTTGTGCAGTTACGGTGCTGTGTTCACAGCAAATAGGATGCACGCACAGTACTGCACAACTGACACGCAGCCAGCACCACTGTCTTGTGTGGTGTCTGGGCTGCGTATTCTTGCCTTAAACCTCAGGGCAGTTTTTTTGTGCTGTTGCGGTGCTGTGTTCACAGTGAATAGCAGGCACGGTACTGCACAACTGACAAGCAGCCAACACCACTGTCTTGTGTGGTGTCTGGGCTGCGTATTCTTGCCTTAAACCTCATGGCAGTTTTTTGTGCTGTTGCGGTGCTGTGTTCACATAATCACAGCGAATAGTATGCACGCACGGTACTGCACAACTGACACGCAGCCAGAACTGCTCTCTTTTGTGGTGTCTGGGCTGCGTATTCTTGCCTTAAACCTCAGGACAATTTTTTATTGGCAGCACCGCTGTCTTGTGTGGTTACTGGGGTGCGTAATCTCAACTTAAACCTCAGGGCAATTTTTTTCTGCTGCTGCGGTGCTGTTTGTAAAACACAAAGCAGTACTAGGCTGTAGTGCTACCTTCCACAAAGCACTAACTGCTCCTTGTTCCCCAATATCTGCATCTGAACATCTGCAACTATGGCAGAAAAATCCTAAAGACGCTGTTGTGAAGGGGCAGGGACGTGGGGTTGTTGTTGCCCAACAAGGCACAGAGTCTGGGAGATCGAAGAAGGTTGATGCAACTAGGTTCCTGGCGAAATTTCCCTGTCTGGAACATAAATGGGCCTGGAAGCCAGAAGAACAAGAGCAGATACTGTCTTGGATGGCTGATAAGGCCTCAACGAAATGTTCTAGCAGCACTCAATTGTCCATGACAAAACAGTCTACTGTCCATACAGATAACGCTGGGTTATCCTATTCTCAACCTGTTCCTAGTTCATCACCCGATCAGGAGTCACAGGAAACATTTGACTCCAACCTTGGTCACTCCGAGGATCTGTTTGATCCATTTCCTTGCATGGCCTCTGGCCTCTCACCATGCGACATTGAAGAGGAACGTGAAGGGGTATCGTCTGTTGAAGATGGCCAAATATTTGAAACCCCACGTCCAGAAGAAAGCCACTTTCATCCACGTGATATACCGGGTGAATAGGTGGAGGCTGATGGTGATGGCACACAGTTGCCATCTGGCCAGTCGTCAATATCAACACGGAAGGAGGATGACTTGGACGACGAGGTGGTCGATGATGAGACCACTGATCCGGCCTGGGCCGTTGGCACGCATAGCCAGCACAGCAGCACAGAGGATGAAGGTGGATACGTAGCACCAACAAAGGCACCTAGGGCTACTGGTTTGAGCAGAGTGCGAACTGTGTCAACTGTTACCAAGAGCAATTCCACTGTGCCCCAAGTCAAGGCAAGGGTGTGTTCAGCCGCTGTCTGGAATATTTTTTGCGATAGTCCTTCTGAACCAAATGTTATCATCTGTAGCATCTGCCATAGGAAGCTGAGCAGAGGCCAGGGCAAAGGCAACCAAAGCACCACCAGTATGCGGAAACACATGGCAGCCAAGCACTCTAGTCAGTGGGCTGAACAACAGGGTACCAAATCAGTGTCTGCGACTGCGGGTCAAACCACTGCCATGTCGCCTGTGATACGTTCTTTCCAATCTCCTGGGCAGGAAGCAGGTGATCATCATACCTCTTGCTCACAAGCTGCGGTTGCACAGACACAGGCCACAACAAGCTCATCCAGTTGTTTGTCCCAGGAAAGCGTCCAATTGTCCGTGCCCCAGATGTATGAAAGGACGCGTAAATACCAAACCACACACCCACAAGCACATTGCCAAGTTGCTAGCCGTGGAGATGTTGCCATTTAGGTTTGTGGGGACACAGTCTTTCCGTGATCTTTTGGCTGTGGCTGCCCCACGATACTCGGTTCCCAGCTGCCACTATTTTTCTCGTTGTGCCGTCCCCGCGTTACACCAGCACGTCTTAAACAATCTAAAGCAGGCTCTCACCAACGCCATAACCAGGAAGGTCCATCTTACAACAGACACGTGGAAAGTACTTGTGGCCAGGGACGATACATCTCTATCACGGCACAATGGCTCAACCTGGTGGAGGGTGGGACAAAGTCTCAAACTGGACCATCAACACATATCCTACCCACGCCATGAATAGCCGGCCCAACCTCAGTCAGGGATTCCGCCTCATCATATACATCCAGTCTCCCCTCTACCTCCTCCTCCGCCTCGTCATTCTATGCTGAATTACCCTCCACATCACTCCCAAGTTGGGAGCTGTGCAGCAGTGCATCGGCAAAGCGGCAAAACGCTCTGCTGAAGCTGATCTCCTTAGGTGAAACACCACACACTGAATCAGAGGTTTGGCAAGGAATAAAGCAACAGACTGATCAGTGGCTCTCCCCACTGCAACTCCAACCTGGTCTGGTTGTCTGCGACAATGGGCGTAACCTAGTGGCGGCTTTAAATCCCGGGAAGCTGGTACACGTGCCATGCATGGCTCACATGGTGAACCTAGTGGTGCAGAAATTTAAGTGAGCAGCAGAGGACACTTTCTGAATACCAGCTTAAACATGCCCGTCACAATGAGACTCAGCCAAGACACATAACAAATGTCGAGTGGGTGTGGATCGCTGATGTTTGTGAGGTACTTGATAACTTTGAGTACTGCACCAAGCTTGTGAGCGGGGATCAGGCTATTATCAGCATAACCATCCTGATGCTATGTCTGCTGAAAAAAATCGCTGCAGAATCAAAAAATGGAATCTTTGCGTGCCCAGCAGCAGCTGGGTATGGAGCAATATCTCACAATGAGTGATCCTACCCAGCCCAGCCAGTATCATCAGGTAACATAGGGGGATGAAGATGATGATGAAAATGAGGAGGGAGAGGACTTCTTTTTCAATGTTACTGAGGGGACACCTCATGCTACAGAGGGGAATCCCAACCCCAGCTTCATGTCTGTCCAGCATGGGTGGGCTGAAGAGGAGGAGATGGAGGAGGAGAGTCAGTGTGAGGAGAGGATGGGTATTGTTCCTCCTTCAGAGGTCACAGAACATTTGCCTCTTTGCAGCTTGGCACACATGGCTCACTTCATATCTGACTGTCTGTGCCAAGACCCTCGCGTAATCCACATTTTCAATAGCAACCTATACGGGTTGTCCACCTTTCTAGACCCATGGTTCAAGGACAAATTTCCATCGCTACTGTTGCAGTCACCAAGTGGTTTCACAATGTAATCCTTCAAGAAGGCCATTGTGGCAATTTGATGGCAACAGCACCCTCAGACACCACTGCTAGCAGAAATACCAGCTCTGTGCAACAGCATGCATTAATGGGGAGAGATACACCAAGCAGGTCCAAAAGAGGTGGTGGTAAAACTGGGTTATCTTCAATAAACCGGCTCATCACCAAGGACTAGCTGGAACAGTAGCATTGTCAAGGAGGGAGAAGTTGAACAAGATGGTCAATAACTATCTAAGGCTAGCTTCAGACTAGCGCATTTTACATGCTGCGCATGGCGCCGCTAAGCCCCGCCCCCTGCCCACCCCATCCGGTCATTTCCTCCTACTATCGCACACGGCTGCATGCGATCTGCGCACCCTATCTTCAGCATAAGGTGCGCAGACCGTGCGCTGGCCGTGCGCTAGTAGGATTTTTGCGTGCGCTGAGCATTTTTGAAGGTGCGCCGAGCGCACCAAAATGCAACATGGTGCGTTTGGCGCACACCGGCGCACCTTCAAAAGTGTGCAGCGCACGCAAAAATCCTACTAGCGCACGGCCAGCGCACGGTCTGCGCACCCTATGCTAAAGATAGGGTGCGCATATCGCATGCAGCCATGTGCGATAGTAGGAGGAAATGACCGGACGGGGAGGGCAGGGGGCAGGGCTTAGCGGCGCCGTGCGCAGCATGTAAAATGCGCTAGTCTGAAGCTAGCCTAAGTGACCATACCAGCATCATTCCTGACGCTTCTGTACCGTTTAATTACTGGGTATCCAAGCTGCATAGTTGGCCCGACCTCTCCTTCTATGCCTTGGAGGTGCTGGCCTGCCCTGCTGCTAGTGTGATGTCAGTGCGTGTGTTCAGTGCCGCTGGGGCAATCATCACAGATTCACGCACACGGTTGACAACAGAGAATGCAGACAGACTGACTCTGATAAAATTTAACAAGGACTGGATTTCGCATCAGTATTTAAGCCCTCCAGATGACAGTATCCCAACCTAAATTCACCCAACACGTTTTTTTTTTAAATTGGTGATCACATCCATCCCTTCCCAAACAAGCCCCTTTTCTTCTTCTTACACATGCTTTCAAAACCTGCTTCTGACACGTCATGTCATGGTCAATAAGCTAAAAACAATGTTACGTTAATTAATATGTCCCATCAGAGGCACTTGTGATGAGAGTGAGACCCTTCTCCTTCATCAATCATGGTATCATGTTCCTCAGGCTAATTTTTGGAGACACTATGGCTATGCTTGGACACTGGGCACTGCCACCTCTATGCTAGTATTCCTAGCTTCGTCATAATTGTTTGGCCCTTCAGACCTGCCTTGCTTCCTTCATCAACCATGATACAGCCCCTAGGGCTAATGTTTTGAATACACTATATCTATGCCTACACATTGGGCAGTGACACAACAAGGACAGTTGTCCAAGCTTTACAATTGTGAATCCCTTGTGATGATGATGATGATGGGTGGCTTCTACCTGCGTTAACCATAACACAGCCCCTAGGGCAGATTGCTCTCCTTACACCACTTACACACTTAGCTGTCAGAAGATCGCCTCCATCATCAGTCGCTCTTACGGCACTTCTGATATATCACTGGCACTATGTAAGTGGCGTACGAGTCCCGCTCTTCCAGCAGAAAACCAGAAAACCACAGGACTTCAAATAGTGTTTGTACATTCTAGTGAAGCAGTGGTGTAAAAACAATCGTGCGGCCCCTGACCAGGTGCCCCCATGTTATATACATTTGTTTACAGCATACATTTTTTAACATTTACACATTTTTTAGCCTTTTCCTCAGCCCCCAGACCGCTTTGTAGGGTCCAGCAGAGAATTACCCACATTTTCCATTGACTTTCATTGGACTCGCTATTCGTACCGAATAACCAAGTATTAGGGTATACTCGGTACGAGTATAGCGAGTCCGAATACTTCAGTACTCGCTCATCCCTAAATGAGAGGCAATCAAAACATTGCATCTACCCCAAAGAGGTATCAATAAAAATGTTAGTTCAGGGTAATAAAGAAGCCCTTCCCTATCCCCAGATCCAGAAAATTTAAATTTTATTGGTCCAGTAAAATTGCAAAACAAGTATTTTTTTTTTTTTTTTACGAATTAAATTTCAGAATTTTTTTTTTCACCGCTCAAATTAAATAAGAAACCTATACATGCTTGATGTCTGTGTAATCGTATTGAACTGGGGAATCATATTTCCTGGTCAGTTTTACCATAAAGTGAACATCATAAACATAAAAAAAAAAAAAAAAAAAATCTGCACTTTTTTTTACAATTTCAATGCACTTTGAATTTTTTTCCTGCTTTCCAGTACATCACATGATAAAATGAATTGTGTCATTCAAAAGTACAATTTGTCCCATAAAAAGCAAGCCCACATACGGCTTAAGGGACAGAAAAAGAAAAAAGTTTCGGCTCTGGGAAGAAGGGGAGAAAAAACAGAAACGAAAAAACAGAAATTGGTAGCGGCATGAAGGGGTTATAAACGCTTTAACATCCCCATGAGGATTTTGGAATTCGGCCATACCTCTCCTTTTTTTTCTCTCTTCACCACATTTTTTAGGTGGGATTTCTCATTTATGAATAGATATTACATTACAGCGTGAGGACTGGCTTCAGGATTGGACCGGCCCACTGGGGAACCGGAGGATTCTCCAGTGGGCCCAGGCAGTGGCATAACTACAAAGTTATGGGCCCCGGTGCGAAATTTCAAATGGGCCCCCGCCATGCCAAAATACACACACATCTCCGCTCCGTACACCTTGTACACGCGCGGCTACACTTCATACACACTCGGCTCCTCTCCGTACATTTCGTACACAAGCGGCTCCGCTCATCTCATACACACACGGCTGCGCTCCATACACTTTGTACACACACTGCTCTGCTGTGTACACCTTATAAACACACGGCTCCGCTCCGTACACCTTGTACACACACGGCTCTGCTACATCCACCCTGTAAACCCCTCCTGACCCCACACATAAACTTACCCTCATCCAGCACCAAGACAACCAGCACAGCAGAGTCCTGCATACACGGAGGCTCCTGATCATGTGAGCCCTGACTCCTCCCCTCCTGTGACCTCATCACAGGTCCTATGCGCACAGAACAGCCATGGCATCAGGCCAATTGCAGCCTGGCAGCCAATCAAAGCATGGAGCTGCACAGCCAATGAGCGGCTGCAGCTCCCAGAGGCTGCCACACCCCTGCCACGCCCACTACACAGCACACCTTCAAAGTGCAAACTCACGATCGGACCCCTAACCACTCCGGGACCCGTCTCATCTGCGACCGCGGTAGTTACGCCCCTGGGCCCAGGCACTTACACCTGCTGGCATACAGAGTTGGCAGCTTCCTAGGGCCCCTGCTGCTCCAGGGGTCCCCAGCCAGTGGCGGGTCGCTAACAGTGGCACACCTAGCTGCTATGGGACCTCTGAGTCAAGGGGCTTTCCAGGTGCAAGCGGAACAGTAGTTGAAGACAGTAGCCTGTCCCTGCTGCTAAAGAGAAATTAATATTCACGCTTCCCCATGCCCCCATGGGCATGGAGAGGAGTGAATATTCATTTCACTTTAATAGTGAGGCTAACACTGCCTGCAGGAGCAGACATACCGCATGTACCCCGGAGGTGGGCCCCTGTAGGGCGACTAACCCTGAGGGCAATCGGCGGGCAGGGAGCGATCCCTGCAACTCCGCTGACTACAGGAGAAAATGGCAGTGGAGCGTAGCTGCAGGGATCCGATGCTGTCCTGCTTCTTGCCCAGCGCTTCCTGTCTGACTCAGCGGTGCAGCTGGATGACATCTTTCAGAGCGTGGCTGTTTCAGAGAGAAAGCTGCCGGCGACGAAGATGCAGCCATAATGTGCTGCGCCTGCGGGGAATGTGCAGAGAGGTGAGTGGTGCTGTGTGTCTTTCTGCGTGCGTGTGCGAGAGTGGTGCAGTGCTGTGAGTGTATGCCGTGCTGTGTGTATATTGGAGAGGGCAATGATGTGGGTGATGGAGAGAGCAGTGATGAAGGTGGTGGGGGAGAACGCAATGTTGGTGGTGGTGGAAAGGACGATGGGGTGGTGGAGGAGGAGGCAATGATGGAGGTGGTGGAATGGGCAATGATGGGATGGTGGGGGAGAAGGCAATGATGGTTGTGGTGGAAAGGACAATGGTGGGGAAAAAAGGCAATGATGGAGGAGATGGAGAGGGCAATGATGAGAGTGGTAGGGAGAAAGCGCTGATGGGGTTGTGGGGGAGAAGATAATGATAGTTGTGGTGGAATGGACAATGATGGTGGTGGTGGTGGTGGGGAAGCAATGTGTTAGGGCTGGCGGAATGCACCAAATTATAAAATAGTAGTAGGTGCGCTCGCAGCCCGGGGTCCACCGTGCAGAGGTGGTACACTGCTGCTAGACAATGGTGGAAGAATTAAGCGGTGTGAAAACAGTCACATGTGGGTTACGTCACCCAATGTGAACAAGAGCGAACTCTGTTAATTCACAGAGCCGCACAACCGCTGAACGTAGATGCCGGAGCCTGTTTAGCTCACAGAGCCCGGCCAAAAGAGCGCACAGTGTACGGCCACAGAACTCTACCCCAAGGACACGGGGTTAGAGTCCCTCTAGGCCCACTGAGCACGCGGCATCGCTACCGCGAACGCCGCTATAGACGCTGTCAAAGGAGTGTGGAGCACGTGCACTGAGGCGTGCCGAGTCACTGGTGAGGACTAATGCCTGACTCAAACACTAACCTACCTACGCCTAAGCCTGGGCGCTAGCAGGCTAGGCTGCACAACACATGCGTACCAAGGGTAGGGGTTTCTTAATGAGTCATTCACCAGAGACATTCATACATGCATACATCACTCACTCCTCATAGTCTGAAAATACAGTCTATCCTAGCGCATGGCCGAGCAGCCATGCGAGCCTTTTATAGCCGCGAGCGTCCGGGACCTTCCTGGCTTCTCGGATGGGCCAATCCGAACACGAGCACGACCTGAGCACGTGACCTTCGATCTCCAATGGGAGATCACTCCACGGGCATGCTCAGTGGCCCGACATGGGGACTTAGTCCCTGGAGTATCCCGCTGCTGAGCAGCATGCATTGCCATAGCTGTGCCAGAGGTGGCAGCAGCAAGCAAACCCACGGAGTTGGTCTGGGCAGAGCGCCGGGACCGACGAGTTTGCTGAGCAACCTCCTCTGCGGCTGGAGAGGAATGGGAGACCGCTGGTAGCAAGGCTCGGGATTCCCGCTGTGCAGCGACAGGAACACGACGCCTAACATTACCCCCCTCCTAGAGCCCCCTCCTCTCTGAGCATCGCTCCGCTCAAATTCCGCAATGAGAAGAGGAGCATGGATGTTCTCCACCGGCTCCCAGGTCCGAGCCTCTGGACCATGACCCTTCCAATCCACCAAATAAAACTTTTTGCCCCGCATCATCTTGCATCCCACAATGGCATTGACCTCAAACTCATCAGACGACAGGTCTGATGTCCCGGCAGATGGCTCAGAAAACCAGGACATGTGAACCGGGCTTAAGGAGGGACATATGAAACGTGTCAGAAATGGCCAAGTGTGGTGGAAGGACCAGGCGGTAGACCACAGGATTGATCTGCTCGAGGACCTTGAAAGGGCCAATATAGTGCGGTGCGAACTTAGCGGATTCAACCCGCAGCCTGATGTTTCAGGCAGAAAGCCACACTAAGTCACCAGGGGCAAAGGTCAGAGCAGGACGCCTGTGTGCGTCAGCGGAGGCCCTCATTCTCTCATTGGAAGCCCGGATAGCATCCTGCGTGTGATCCCAAATGTCACATGCCTCCACCGCCCAGTCTGCCATCCTAGAGTGGATGACACGGGCATGGGCACGGGGACGCGCGGATGCTGGCCGTAATTTAAGAGGAATGTGGTCTGACCGGTGGAGTCGGCCACAGCGTTGTTCAAAGCGAACTCCGCCCACGGCAGCAAGGATGCCCAGTCATCCTGCCTGGCCGAGACAAAATGTCGCAGATATGTCACCAGGGTCTGGTTGGCTCTCATAACCAACCCATTCGTCTAGGGATGATAGGCCGAGGAGAGATTTAGCTCGATGCTGAGCAGAAAACAGAGCTCCCTCCAGAACCGAGACACAAACTGAGGACCCCGGTCGCTGACAATCTTATCCAGCATGCCGTGCAGGCGGAAGACATGTTTAATAAACAATGCTGCCAGGTCCCGTGCAGAAGGTAGCCGTGAGAGTGGCACCAGATGCACCATCTTGGAGAAATGATCGGTGACCACCCAAATGACGGTGCTGCCACTGGACTTGGGCAGACCCACCACAAAGTCCATACCGACCATCTCCCAGGGCCTGTCCGCTACCGGCGGGATAGAGTAACCCAGCAGGCCGCTGCCGAGAGGACTGATTCTGGGCGCAAGAGACACACGCCTGAATACAGACCCTGACGTCACAGGCCATATGCGGCCACCAGTACGTCCTCGCCAGGAGATCAGAGGTCCGCTTGGTCACAAAATGTCCCCCCACCCTGGACGAATGAGCCCAAGAGAGGACCTCCGGTCACAGATGGGCAGGGACAAAAGTCTTGCCCGGAGGTACCGACTCGAGAGCAACCGGAGCCACGGTCCTCAGGCTCTCCGATGGGACTATCAGCCGAGGCTCTTCCTCCGATGACACCACAGAGCGAGAAAGAGCGTCGGCCCGGATGTTCTTCTCCCCGGAGAGAAAATTCAGGGTGAAATGGAATCGGGAGAAGAACAAGGACCATCTGACCTGGCGAGAATTCAGCCGCTGGGCTGTCTGTAGATAGACCAAGTTTTTGTGGTCGGTGAACAACTGGAAAGGGTGGCGAGCCACCTCCAGGAGGTGTCTCCACTCTGAGAAGGCCAGCTTCATTGCTAGCAACTCCCTGTCCCCGATGGAATAATTCCTCTCCGCCGGTGTGAAGGTCTTAGAGAAGAAGAAGCATGGGTGCTTCCGACCTTGCGAGTCCTTCTGTAACAGGACCGCTCCAGCACCGACGGAAGAGGCATCCACCTCCAGAATGAAAGGCTTATCTACATTGGGGTGAAGTAGAATGGGAGCGCTAGCGAAGTGGGATTTAATAGCGGCGAAGGCCTTGGAGACAGTTTCCGACCACAGTTTGGGGTTTGCACCCTTCTTGGTGAGGGCTACCAAGGGCGCTACCAAAGTTGAGAAATGGGGGATGAATTGGCGATAGTAATTTATGAACCCCATAAAGCACTGCACCGCTTTGAGAGAATGGGGTTCCTGCCAATCCATCACTGCCTGTAGTTTGGCAGGATCCATGGCCAACCCCTGGGCCGAGATGATATAGCCCAGGAAAGGCAAGGACTCCTGCTCAAACACTCATTTCTCCAACTTGGCGTAAAGGGAGTTTGCCCGCAGGAGATCAAAAACCTTGCGAACATCTCTCCGGTGGGAGTCAATATCTAGAGAGTAAATGAGAATATCGTCCAGATAGACTACTACCGAGGTGGTAAGCATATCCCGGAAGATATTGTTCGCAAAGTCTTGGAAGACGGCTGGAGCATTACATAGCCCGAAGGGCATCACCAGGTATTCATAGTGCCCATCTCTGGTGTTAAATGCCGTCTTCCATTCGTCCCCCTCACGGATACAAATCAGGTTATAGGCTCCTCGCAGATCAAGCTTAGTAAACACTCTCGCTCCCCGTAGCCTATCGAACAGTTCCAAAATCAGGGGTAGAGGATACTTGTTCTTAACGGTTATGGCATTAAGACCTCTGTAATCGATGCACGGACGTAATTCTCCATTCTTTTGGACAAAGAAGAATCCAGCTCCCGCCGGAGACACCGACTTCCCAATGAATCCTCTTGCCAGATCCTCCGATATACTGAGACATGGCCTCTGTCTCTGGGAGAGATAGGGGATAGACTCGACCCCGAACAGGCTCAACACCGGGCAAGAGGTCAATAGGACAGTCGTAAGGGCGGTGCGGCGGAAGGGTCTCCGCCGCCTTCTTGGCGAAAACGTCTGCATACTGCTGATACGAAGCGAGGAGAGAGCTGCGGGAACCTCAGAGATAGCGACCTGTACGCAGTCTCTCAGACACCTACCCTCGCAGGACTTGCTCCAACCGAGGATTTTTCCCGAGGACCACTCTATGTGAGGAGAGTGAGCTCGTAACCAAGGATCCTCCTAGGGGGGAGGACCTGGTCGATAACTTCGGGCATGACAAGAGACAGCATCTCCTGATGGGAAGGAGACAGTGAGAGTCTCAGTGGAGTCATCTGGTGGGTGATTTGGGATGGGAGTGTTGCACCATTCACCACTCTGATAGTGACGGGTTGAGGTAGCCGGACCAGGGGGACTGCGTGTTGTTGGGCGAAGGCGGACGACATGAAATTGCCCTCCGCTCCAGAGTCCACACAAACCTCCACAACCAGAGTGGAAGAATCAAACTCTAACGCCCCTTTAAACAGGAGCTTGGAGGAGAAAGTCGCTGTGTCTAGTAGGCCCCCTCCAATAACCACTAGACGAGAGCGTTTCCCGGCCGCTGTGGGCACTGGTTAGCAAGGTACCCAGTCTGCCAACAATGGAAACAGACTGAAGGTACCCGCACGGACCGGACCCTGGACCCCGTGCGGGACACCTCCATGGCCTCTGGAAGCTCAGGCGGCTGACCGGGAGGTTCCAGCGGTCTAGCAATATTAGGAGCCAACCTATATATTGTTGGCAGGACTTGGAGCGCTCCAGCCCTCGCTCAGTGAAGCGAATGTTAATTCCGGTGGAGACCGTAATGAGATCCTCCAAAGTGGTAGGCACCTCCCTGGTGCCCAGGGCGTCTTTAACATGATCAGCCAGACCTCTCCAGAATATAGGTATGAAAACCTTATCTGGCCACTCAAGCTCTGAGGCCAGAGTTCTGAAGAGGATGACATACTGACTAACCAGAGATGAACCCTGGGTTAGGGCCAGCAACTGAAGTGCGGTGTTGTGCGTGACCCGAGGCCCCAGGAACACCTGCTTCAGAGTGACCAGAAAATGGGTGGCACTCTGTACCAGGGGATCCCCACGCTCCCACAGCGGGGTGGCCCACTCCAAGGCCCTGCCTGACAGAAGGGAGATGATAAATCCCACCTTGGCCCGCTCAGAGGGAAATCGTGTGGTCAGCAACTCCATGTGAATGGAGCACTGACTCACGAAACCCCTGCATGAAGCACTATCACCCGAGAACTTCTCGGGCAGGTCGGGGCAGAGCTGGCCGTGGAGACACAGGCGACAGCCTCTGTAGCTGCTTGAACAGCGACCGAGGTAACATCTGCAGCTGAGGTGGAACGCTCTAGCGCTGCCAACCTTCTATCCAGCTGCTGGATGTATCTATGCAGTCATTGTTTGTCCACCATTATTAGCCAGACCCTGGCGCTAGGATAATGTTAGGGCTGGCGGAACGCACCAAATTATAAAATAGTAGTAGGTGCGTTCGCAGCCCGGGGTCCACCGTGCAGAGGTGGTACACTGCTGCTAGATAATGGCGGAAGAATTAAGCGGTGTGAAAACAGTCACAAGTGGGTTACGTCACCCAATGTGAACAAGAGCAAACTCTGTTAATTCATAGAGCCGCACGTAGATGCCGGAGCCTGTTTAGCTCACAGAGCCCGGCCAAAAGAGCGCACAGTGTATGGCCACAGAACTCTACCCCAAGGACACGGGTTTAGATTCTCTCTAGGCCCACTGAGCGCGCTGCGTCGCTGCCGCGAAAACTTCTATAGACGCTAGCTAAGGAGTGTGGAGCTCGTGCACTGAGGCGTGCCGAGTCACTGGTGAGGACTAATGCCTGACTCAAACACTGACCTACCAACGCCTAAGCCTGGGCGCTAGCAGGCTAGGCTGCACAACACATGCGTACCAAGGGTAGGGATTTCTTAATGAGTCTTTCACCAGAGACATTCATACGTGCATACGTCACTCACTCTTCATAGTCTGAAAATACAGTCTATCCTAGCGCATGGCTGAGCGGACATGCGAGCCATTTATAGCCGCGATCACCCGGGACCTTCCTGGCTTCTCGGATGGGCCAATCCGAACACGAACAGGACCTGAGCACGTGACCTTCGATCTCCAATGGGAGATCATTCCACGGGCATGCTCAGTGGCCAGACATGAGGACTTAGTCCCTGGAGAATCCCGCTGCTGAGCAACATGCATTTCCATAGCTGTGCCAGAGGTGGCAGCAGCAAGCAAACCCACAGAGCTGGTCTGGGCAGAGCGCCGGGACCGACGAGTTTGCTGAGGGACCGACGAGTTTGCTGAGCAACCTCCTCTGCGGCTGGAGAGGAATGGGAGACCGCCGGAAGCAAGGCTCGGGATTCCCGATGTGCAGCGACAGGAACCCGACGCCTAACACAATGATGGGTGGTGGAATGGGCAATGATGGGAGTGGTGGGGGAGAAGGCAATGATAGGGGTGGTGGGTGAGGAGGCATTGATGGAGGTACTGATGAAGACAATTATGGGGGTGGAGGGGGAAAACAATGATGGAGGTCAGGGGCTGCATTATATAAGTGGGCTGGATTATACCCTATGAGGGGGGCAGCATTATACTATATGAGGGGGGGCTGCATTACTCTCAGGGGGCTACATTATACTATATGAGGGGGCTGTATTATGCCCTATGAGGGGGCTACAGTATATTCTATGGAGGGGCTGCATTATACCTTATGAGGGGGTTGCATTATACTCTGAGGGGGCTACATTACATTCTGAGGAAGGGCTGCATTATACTATATGAGGGGGGCTGCATTACATTCTATGAGGGGGTTACCATAACCCCTGCTACATAATTAAGACGTGTACTACCTTATATTATACCCTGACAATTGGTGGTCTTGTATTTATTTCTATGTACCTACATAGTGAACCCCAAGAATAATTTATGTATTCTTAGTCACACGCCCCAGAGAGACACCCAGTAAAGACGTCAGCACTGTGGATATGGCACCCGAGACTGTCAGTTTGTGTTGCAAGTGTCTGTAGATTTTTCCCTTATCTATGATGACGGCCATTTATATGCAGCATGTGCATAGTAAGAACTGAAGTGATAGTCGCACAATTAGGCTGGAGTCGCACACAACGTATAAAAATACAGTCCGTATTTTACGGCCGTAATAAAATGGTCCCTAAATAGTGATCCGTATATCATCCGTTGTCAGGGTGTGGCCGCGTATTTTGCCCATGTAAGCATCCGTAAGTAATCCGTATGTGATCCGTATACCGTTTTTTTCTCACAGGCTTGCAAAATGGACATATAATGGAGCCCAATGACAGGTTTTCAAACACAAACGAAAGAATAGATATTGACACATAGAATACATATATATATTGTGATAAAACACTCCGGGATCGCCTTTGCTGGGGTCAAAGGTCACGTGCATTCAGCATGAAACTCAGGCGCAGAGCTGGGTTTCGGGTGTAACTGACCCTGGGTCAGGTTTATTAACGGTGAAAGCAATGCAAAAGGAAATAAAACATAAAACAAATCCTTGCCTGTCCGGCACTAACTAAACAATGGACAACCTAACTACCAACTGGCGGGCTTCTCCCGTCCAGCCAAACCACAGTTGCAGTGGGCACTGCTTCCACTCACGTGTGTCTCTCACACAGACAGGCTCTCTGTGTTCCCAGGCACTCACACAACCACCTGGCATCCTTTTATATCCACCTCCCATTATTCATTAGCAAGCAGGTGCGATACTGACCAGACTAGGCCACATAGGAAAGGAATCTGGGCGAGATATACCTGCCCTCATCCACTATTCCCACATGATTCTCACATTATATATATATATATATATATATATATATATATATATATATATATATAAATCCTGCAAAAGACAAAATGAGCAAAAACCCTGCTGTAACTAGATTAATAAAAACAGAAGTGCATCTAAATAATACTGTTTTTTATCAAAAGTAGCATGAAAGCCATCCCACCACGACACGGTAACTCTGTTCGGGATAGTCCTACACTGTCTAATATTAAAAACCTTATCATGTGTCAAGGTTGACGTCTGTGTGAATAAGGGCAGACAAGGACCCAACCACTGGACACCAGTCAGGACACCAGTCAGGGGAAGCCTTTAAATACAATTTCCAGCTCAGGAGAAGGAGGCCACACCCCAGCTTGCACAGAATGCAAAAATACAAAGAAAAAACACAAAAATTGAGCTTGGTTTGAGTTGGTACACATGCAGCATATAAATGCATGTTCACATTGCCAAAAAGCATACAAAACCTAGAAAAGACAAAATGAAAAAACCCTGCTGTAATTAAATAAGTAAAAAGCAAAAGTGCATTTAAATCATACAGAGTTCTTAGTAATACTGTATTTGATCAAACATAGCATAAAAGCCGTCCCACCATCGACAAGGTGACTCTGTGGTCGGGGCGGTCCTACACTGTCTAATATTAAAAACCTTATCATGTGTCAAAGTTGACGTCTGTGTGAATAAGGGCAGACAAGGACCAGGTCCCAACCACTGGACACCAGTCAGGGGAAGCCTTTAAATACAATTTCCAGCTCAGGAGAGGGAGGCCACACCCCAGCTTGCACAGAATGCAAAAATACAAAGAAAAAACACAAAAATTGAGCTTGGTTTGAGTTGATACACATGCAGCACATAAATGCATGTTGACATTGGCCATTAAACATAAAACCTGCAAAAGACAAAATGAGCAAAAACCCTGCTGTAACTAAATAAGTAAAAACAAAAGTGCATCTAAATAATACAGAGTTTTTAGTAGTAATAATAATAATAATAATAATACATTTTATTTTTAGAGCCCCGACATTTTCCGCAGCACTTTACATTTCAGAGGGGACTTCTACAGACAATAGACATTACAGCATAACAATATTCACATAGATCATAACCGATACCAAGAGTAATGAGGGCCCTGCACGCAAGCTTACAATCTATGAGTAAAAAAGGGAGACACAAAACGTGGGTGGTAATGTAGGGGTGGCAAGGAAAGGTAATTAGGTGGTGCTGCTGATGCTGATAGACGGGGGGAGGTGTGCTGATCCAACCGAACTGGGGGGGTGACCCACTCCTTAGCGCAAACAGACTGAAGACTGAGACAGTACTGGGGTTCAACAGGTCCAAATTTATTCACCAACTTTGTGTCGACGTCCGCACTTCAATACAGGACTGTTCACATTTCCTCTTTACACAGACCTGGGTACCTTTGCTTTCTCTGTGTCACAGTCATGGTGTCCTCTGCGGCTCTCCTCACTGTGGCTGCCCTAGGCACTTCCACCACCGTTCAAAGTACACTGATACTTATTCCACTCAGACCGTCTCCGTCTGACGCTACTGTGCTTTGGGTCACCCTCCGTGACCGTCTCTACTGTCAGGCTCTCTCTGAGGGCTCTCCACTGCCTTTCTCCTAACAGCAGACCCTCCTTTCTAGTGAGCTCCCCTGGCTGACTGGAACTTCTGGAACCTTCCCTCAGCCTTTATACTACCAGCCTAGGTAGCTCTGCCCACTGTCACCTGACAGTCACCTTTGACCAATGAGAGTGACCTTGACCTATGGCAGTTACATAACCACTTTCTCCTCAGCTCCCAACTGCCCTCTAATGGTCACACTCAGTACGGCACCCTTTTCTCATCATCTCAGTGCTTCTATTCCTACACTGAGCTATTTCCTCTGCCTCTTATCAAAAGTAGATTCATCTGTCAGGTCAACCTCCCCACAGTAACAGTTGCCCTGATTGTATGGACCAGCCATAATGTTAAGTGTGTAACAGTACAGACGCAGAGGGCTAATGTGGGAACATGTAGGAACATGATGCTGGGAACCTGGTTATGGTAAAAACTTTTGGCTGTGCCACATAGGGATAGATTAGGTTAATGTGTTGAGGCGGTAGGCCAGTCTGTATAAGTGAGTTTTCAGGGCACGCTTAAAATTGTGGGGATTGGGGACTAATCGCATTGACCTGGGAAGTGCATTCCAAAGAATTGGCGCAGCACGTGTATAGTCTTGGAGACGGGAGTGGGAGGTTCTGACTATTGAGGATGCTAAACTTAGGTCATCAGCAGAACGGAGGGCGCAGGTAGGATGGTATGCTAAAAAGGGAGGAGATGTAGGGTGGTCCTGAGCCATGAAGAGCTTTGTGGGTGTGGGTAATAAGTTTGTACTGGATTCTGGAGTGGATGGGTAGCCAGTGTAATTGTGATGGTCAACGTGTGACTGGACACACCGCCTCCAGCAGGGCGAATTTAAATAATAGAACGTGCAGCCGGATACACTGCCTCCAGCAGGCGAATTTCAGTAGTACACGTATGTCTGGATACACCGCCTCCAGCAGGGTGAATTTAAATAATAAACGGAAACACCAGGGAAACTGATACAATGGAGGACCCTGCTATAGGGAATGGGGACGTGGAGACCACCTGCACTCCCCGGAGTCTCTACACTCCTAACGATCCCTAGGCCGGTTCCGCACCGGGAGACGATCAGGAGCCTAAAAACCCTAGCTCGCCCAGCACCTAGCCCTTTCTAGTGCAATGGACGGTGCAGAAACTAATCCCACCACTGCACTGAAACATACAAAAGGAAAAAGAAAAAAGAGAAATTCCAGCGCAAGAAATGGAAAATTAAAAATCCATTTTATTGTGCCAATGCATATTAAAATTCCAGCAGGTACAGCATACTAGTCGGATGACTGCAGAACAACGCGTTTCGACGCCTCAGGTCTTAATCATGTTCTGACATTAAATGTAACCAACTTCCTTTTATTGGATTCTCCCACCTGCAAAAATCAGAAACACATGTGTGGACTGCTCCAAAGCAGCTCCCAATATGGTAATGGTGGGAGAGCCAAACGAAGAGGAAAAAAACAAACAAAAACAAAACCAGTCAATGTAGACAATACAACATAAATAACATATATAATTTAAAAGGGAGATATACACTCACTGGCCACTTTATTAGGTACACCATGCTAGTAACGGGTTGGACCCCCTTTTGCCTTCAGAACTGCCTCAATTCCTCGTGGCAGAGATTCAACAAGGTGCTGGAAGCATTCCTCAGAGATTTTGGACCATATTGACATGATGGCATCACACAGTTGGCGCAGATTTGTCGGCTGCACATCCCTGATGCGAATCTCCCGTTCCACCACATCCCAAAGATGCTCTATTGGATTGAGATCTGGTGACTGAGGAGGCCATTTGAGTACAGTGAACTCATTGTCATGTTCAAGAAACCAATCTGAGATGATTCGAGCTTTATGACATGGCGCATTATCCTGCTGAAAGTAGCCATCAGATGCCTGTTCTTAGCTGAGAGGAGTGGTACCCAGTGTGGTCTTCTGCTGCTGTAGCCCATCTGCCTCAAAGTTCGACGCACTGTGCGTTCAGAGATGCTCTTCTGCCTACCTTGGTTGTAACGGGTGGCAATTTGAGTCACTGTTGCCTTTCTATCAGCTCGAACCAGTATGCCCATTCTCCTCTGACCTCTGGCATCAACAAGGCATTTCCGGCCACAGAACTGCCGCTCACTGGATTTTTTTTCTTTTTCGGACCATTCTCTGTAAACCCTAGAGATGGTTGTGCGTGAAAATCCCAGTAGATCAGCAGTTTCTGAAATACTCAGACCAGCCCTTCTGGCACCAACAATCATGCCACGTTCAAAGGCACTCAAATCACCTTTCTTCCCCATACTGATGCTCGGTTTGAACTGCAGGAGATTGTCTTGACCATGTCTACATGCCTAAATGCACTGAGTTGCCGCCATGTGATTGGCTGATTAGAAATTAAGTCTTAACACACAGTTGGACAGGTGTACCTAATAAAGTGGCCAGTGAGTGTATATATACTCCTAATGTAAGATGAAAAAGATGAATATATAACAAAAAAAAACAAAACTTTTTTCAATTGCAATAACATATTTCAAGGTACATATCACATATTCATATCCCATACATAATATACTAAAATTAGATCGATAAATTACATTACAACCTCTGAATAAAAATATGGGACGAACATATTCAATAATGTAATATAAGATCTTGTCGGCTATTCATACCTTCCGGATATCTAGTGCCCAGGGTGAAAATCCAGAAGGACTCCCTATTCAATAGTTTCCTTCTGTGATCTCCACCCCGAATCGGTCTATGCACCTGTTCAATTCCCATAAAATGAAAGCCGATAACATCCCCTTTGTGAACTGTGGCAAAATGCTTTGATACTGCAGAAACCGCAACAGCATTGTGATTAGACACATCTGAGAGATGCCTCCTAATTCTAACCTTCAGAGGTCCCGTGGTGCAACCCGTGTATTGAATATTACAAATATTGCATGTTATTAAATATACAATATAAGAAGAATTACAATTTATTAAATTTTTAATGGTAAATGTTTTTTTATTTACCATAGAAAAAAATGTTTTTCCTTTTTGTACAAAATTACAAGTTTTACATCTAGCTGCACCGCATTTATAAAAACCCTTTAATGTGATCCAGGAGGATCCCTCCGTCTGGCTGCTATCACTTATAAAAAGACTAGGGGAAAGAATAGTACCAAGTGTAGGTGCCCGTTTAGCAACACACCTAATATTACTCTGAATCACCTGTTTTAAGATAGGATCCTCATTGAGAATTGGTAGATATTTTTTGACAATACCAGTAATAGTATTAACCTGATTACTATAATTAGTTGAAAAGACAATGTTGTTATTGGATTTATTTTTCTTATAAGATGGTTTGTGTTTAAACAATAAGTCTTCTCTATTGATTTCACTTACGATTGATTTAGCTCTATTGAGAATCCAGGGACGATACCCCCTCTTGGAAAGCCTGTTGCAAACCTGACTTTCTTCCCTATTGTAATCACTGGATTGGGAGCAGTTTCGTTTTGTTCGAATTAATTCTCCTACCGGAATATTGTTCATGGTCTGTGCCGCATGGCAAGAATCCGCCGTTAGAACGGAATTAGTGGCAGTAGGTTTATGATAAGGGGTGACTATGACAACATCCAAGTCACTAATAGATAGGGTGACGTCCAGAAAATTCATTGTAGTCAAATGATGGTAAAAGGTAAATTTTAAATTGAATTCATTAGTATTCAAATATGAAACAAACTCTTGTATATTATCCTCTGGACCACACCAAACCATCAGCAGATCGTCCAAGTATCTGCCATACCATAGCAGGCATTTGGAAAATGGGTTCTCATCAGAGTATAGGAAATCCTCCTCCCACCTCGCCATAACAATATTTGCAAGGGAGGGGGAGAAGCGAGCTCCCATACTAACTCCTCTGCACTGCAAATAAAATTTTTTATCAAAAGAAAAATAGTTATGCTTTAGGAGAAAATCGATAGATGAGATTATAAACAATTGTCATAGTCACTAAATCTGTCTAGATGTTGAGATAGACAGCGTAATGCAACGTTATGAGGTATAGATGGATATAGAGAAATAACATCGCAGGAGAGCCAAGAGTAATGGGATTTCCAACAAAAATTGTCCAAAGCTTTAACAACCTCTTTAGTATCCCTGATATAACCTGGTATATCAAGAATCAAAGGTTGAAGAAAATGATCTATCCAACCTCCCAAATTCTCCCCCAATGAGCCAATGCCTGAAACTATTGGTCTCAGTGGGGGAGGAAATACAGCTTATGCTGTAGATAAGCCCCCGATGTAACCTGAAAGATAAGAAAAAAGAGTTAGATTATACTCACCCCAGCGTCCGGTCTGATGTGTGTCGCCGTCCGGTCCGGCGCCTCTTATCTTCATACGATGCCATTCTCTTTTTCCCTTCCTGTCGTGGCTCTGGCGGAGGCGCACTGCTCTGCCCTGTTGAGGGCAGAGCAGAGTCCTGCAGTGCAGAGGTGTCGAGAGAGGTCCTGCGCACTGCAGTAATCTGCTCTGCCCTCAAAAGGGCAGAGCAGTGCGCTTGCGCTGGAGCCATGACAGGAAGGGAAGAAGAGGACTGCATCGTTTGAAGATGGGAGGCGCCGGATTGCAACACCCATCGGACCGAGACCGGACCATCCCCCCCAGTGAGTATAATATAAGTCTTTTTTCTTATCTTTCAGGTTACATCGGGGGCTTATCTACAGCATTACAGAATGCTGTCGATAAGCCCCTGATGTCGATGCCGGCAGCTCATAGTCCAAAAAAAAGGGTGACAGATTCCCTTTAATGACCAAGTCAATTTTTGCAATTCTGACCACTGTACCTTTATGAGGTGTAACATTCCACACTATCTGTGGATGGGGATTATTCACTTTGCTGGTTGTTGAGGCATACGCTGGGACCCTCACGGTTAAAAAAAAAAAAAGTCCATTCGGTTTATTAGTGAACAGCATAAACCATTTCTCATAAACTTGATAGTATGCAACAGCCAGTACACTGTCTGTTACACATTCAGCTTTATGGAAAAACACAGTCACTCACTGACCCTGGTCAGCATAACATGGATTCTTGCCTGTTACCTGTTGCATCGGCCACACAGGTCCCCGGATGCCTCTTATCCTCAGAGGTATGTCATAAACTCTTCTCACTGACCCCGGTCAGTATCACTCACGGATATCAGACTGTCCACTCTGGAAGTATCTAACAGACTTCCGTCCTCTGGCTCAGACTAGCCAGCACTGCTTCCCCAGGCTCGGTGATGCTCAGCAAGCAGGTTGGGTCTGGAGACACACAGGAACACTTCTTCACTGCACACAGACCATTCTGTAGTGTCCACCCTGACAGACTCCCAGACACTCAATCACATGTGCCAAACACACCTTCAGAACCACTCCCAGGTACCTATCACATTACTAGTCAGGTGATCGTGACATCACCGCAGGTCCTCAAACTCACAATCACATACAGGCTTCATCTTGGGTATTCAGACACACACCGCTTGGGTAGGTTTTGTGAATTCGCTTTCTGGCCTCCCTCTGGTTATTACTGAAGGTAATGGAGCTGATCTGATTGACAGAGACTTGCCACCTGATAATGAGGATGATGATTGGAGATCTGGGGTTTCAGATTGAGATTTAAGACAGCCGACTCCATCTATCCCTGCTGGTGATTTTCTTCTTACCTCCTGAGGTCTGATGTTTACAGCTCAGTCCCTGCATGTTCAGCTAAGTGTTCATTTGCTATTCTGTTTGCATTTGATCTGGTTTTGTCTATCTCAGTTTTGTATGGGTCAGCCAGCTCCGGCTGGGGCTGTGCTGAAACACCGTCCATATGTTACTGCTTGTGCCAGTTTGTTTTTGTCCTTTATTAGATTGGCCTCTTTTTGCTCTGCTTTCAGAATATACGAGTGCTGATATAGTGGGCGAAGTCATGCAACTTCAGTGTTTTTTGCATCAGACGTGTTGGACTTTTTGCAGGGTTTTTTGCATGATTGCAGACAGTGTCTTTCCTTTCCTGTCCTGTCTAGTCAGTGTGGGCCCCATCATTTGATCAGTCTATTTTCCTGCCTGCATTTGTGTTTTCATCTTGTCTCACCAACAATATATGTTTGGGGGCTATCTATTCCTTTGGGGTCTGCTCTGGGGCAGTTTAGATTTCCCCTTTCTTGCTTTAGGCTTAGTTAGCTCTCCGGTTGTGCTGAGGTGTCTAGGATCATCGTAGGTAGGCTCCACGGCTACTGCTAGTTGTGTGGATAGGATCAGGGGTCTGCAATCCGCTTAGTTACCAACCTCTCTGGTCTTCTGGTGGCTTAGCCTGTTCCTGCACTCCTCCTCGGTGACCCAATCATAACAGAATTACCAGCCTAACTGTAGACTCTAGGGTACTCTAAAGTAGGAAAGAATTAAAAAAAAAAAAAATAGAAAAAAAGTGTCAGAATTTTTTTTTCTTGCATGTTTTTTCCTCTTTTTTTTCTGGTGCTGCAGGGGGAGATTTTTTTTCTTTTTCTAAATGGAGACTAAGCAATTGTCTGATCGTGTTGAGCAGCTCGCTGCTGAAGTGCGGGGAATTTCTGCCTATCTCGCTCAATCATCTGCTGTTGAACCAAAAATGCCTACTCCTGATGTGTTTTCTGGGGATCGGTCTAAATTTTTGAATTTTAAGAATAATTGCAAACTATTTTTTGCTTTGAAACCTAACTCATCGGGGAGCTCTGTGCAGCAGGTTAAAATTGTCATCTCCCTGCTGCGCGGCGATCCCCAGGATTGGGCCTTTTCTATGACACCCGGAGATCCTATTCTTGCTAATGTGGACGCATTTTTTCAAGCCTTGGGGTTGTTGTATGATAAACCTAATGCTACTGATCAAGCTGAGAAAACCTTATTGGCATTGAACCAGGGTCAGGATTCTGCAGAGTTATATTGTCAAAAATTCCGAAAGTTGTCGGTCCTTACTAAATGGAATGACTATGCCCTAGCAGCTTTCTTTCAGAAGGGTTTGGCAGAAACCGTAAAAGATGTTATGGTGGGATTTCCTGTTCCCTCTGGTCTAGACGACTCTATGTCATTGGCCATTCAAGTTGATCGGCGTTTACATGAACGTAAAACTACACGAGAGGCGTTGCCGCCTTTCGAACGAACGTCTGAACCCATGCAATGTGATAGGGTTTTGTCTAGGGCGCAACATCAGGAGCTTAGAAGTCATAATAAGCTGTGTTTTTTTCTGTGGGGATGCCTCTCATACTATTTCTGTCTGCCCTAAATGAGAAAATCGTTTTGCTCACACATTTGCTGTGGGCAGTGTACAGCCTAAGTTCCTTTTGGCAATTACCCTGATCTGCTCCTTGTCTACATTTTCCGCTAAGGCTTTTGCAGATTCAGGAGCAGCTTGGAATCTGATGGATTTAGACTTTGCTAAACGCCGTGGTTTTCCTATGATACCCCTGCGGACTCCTATCCCTTTGAAGGGTATTGATGCTACTCCTTTGGCAGAGAATAAACCCCAGTTTTGGACCCAGGTGATAATGCGGGTCGCCCCGGACCACCAAGAAAATTGTAAATATTTGTTGTTGCACAATTTGCATGATACTATTGTTCTGGGTTTTCCTTGGTTGCAGACTCATAATTTTGTTTTGGATTGGAAATCTGTGTCTGTGGTGAGTTGGGGTTGTCAATGTGTTCTTAGTGACACTCCTGTTTTCTCCACCTCTACCCAGTCTCATGATATTCCTGACTATTTGGCTGATTTTTCTGATGTATTTAGTGAGAGTAAGTCTGCGTCTTTGCCTCCTCATAGGAGTTATGACTGTGCAATTGAGTTAATGCCTGGGTGTAAATTTCCCAAGGGTTGGCTTTTCAACTTGTCGGTAACCGAACATGATGCTATTCGATCTTATATCAAGGAGTGGTTAGAGAAGGGTCATATTAGACCATCCTCTTCACCTTTAGGTGCTGGGGGGTTTTTTGTGGCCAAGAAAGATGGTTCATTAAGGCCATGTATTGACTATCGTTTCCTTAACAAAATCACTGTTAAATATCAGTATCCGTTACCCCTGATTTCTGATTTATTTTCCAGAGTTAAAAGTGCCAATTGGTTTACCAAGCTTGACCTCAGGGGGGGCGTATAATCTTATTCGCATCAAGCACGGGGATGAATGGAAGATGGCGTTTAATACTCTGGAGGGACATTTTGAGTACCTGGTGATGCCTTTTGGGCTCACTAATGTCCCTTCTCTCTTCCAATCTTTTATGAACGAAATTTTCCGGGACGTTGTGGATAACTTTTTGATCATTTATCTGGATGATATTTTGATCTTTTCCAGTGATTGGGATTCTCATGTGGAACATGTCCGGACTGTGTTCCGGATTTTGAGGGAAAATTCTCTGTATGTTAAGGGATCGAAGTGCCTCTTTGGTGTACAGAGGATTTCATTTTTGGGATTCATTTTGTCCCCGTCTGCTACTGAAATGGACCCGGCCAAGATACAGGCCATATATGATTGGGTTCAGCCCATTTCTTTGAAGGCTCTCCAGAAGTTTTTGGGTTTTGCTAATTTCTACCGTAAATTTTTAAGTAATTTTTCTGGTATTGTTAAACCACTGACTGATCTTACCAAAAAGGGCACTGATGTGGTGAATTGGTCTCCAGAGGCAGTCTCGGCATTTCAGGAGTTTAAGCGAAGATTCACTTCTGCTGCGGTTCTACGGCAACCTGATGTCTCACTCCCATTTCAGGTGGAGATAGATGCTTCTGAGAATGATGCATGAGCCGTTTTGTCCAAAAAGAATCCGGTGACTTCTAAGATGAATCCCTGTGCCTTCTTTTCTCGAAAATTCTCCCCATCTGAATGTAACTATGACATGGGGAATCGAGAATTGTTGGCCATGAAATAGAAATTTGAAGAGTGGAGACATTTGTTGGAGGGAGCTAGACATCAAGTTGTGGTCCTCACCGACCACAAGAATTTGATTTATCTAGAATCAGCCAAACGCTTGAATCCTAGACAGGCTAGGTGGGCCTTGTTTTTCACGCATTTTTATTTTGTGGTCTCTTTTCTTCGAGCACTAAGAATGTTAAGGCGGACGCCCTTTCTAGGAGTTTCTTTGTGGATTCTCTTAATGTGACCGAGTCTACTACCATTCTAAATGAGGGTGTAGTTCTTTCCGCCATCTCACCCGATTTGAGATGTGCCCTGGAGAAATTTCAGGAGGACAAACCTGAACGTTGCCCTATGGGAAAATTGTATGTCTCTTACCAGTGGAGGAAGAGAGTAATGTCTGAAATTCATTGCTCCGCGTTGGCTGGTCATCCAGGTATTTTTAGTACCAGAGATTTGGTGAGTCGGTCTTTTTGGTGGCCTGCCTTATCTCGTGATGTCAGGAATTTTGTGCAGTCCTGTGGGACTTGTTCTCGGTCCAAACCCTGTTCTCGTTCTAGTGGGTTGTTGATGCCCCTGCCGTTGCCCAGAAGGCAATGGACCCATATCTCAATGGATTTTATTTCCGATCTTCCTGTCTCTCAGAAAATGACTGTTATCTGGGTGATTTGTGATAGATTTTCTAAGATGATCCATCTTGTACCACTCCCAAAGTTGCCATCTTCTTCTGAGTTGGTGCCCTTGTTTTTACAACAGGTGGTTCGGCTGCACGGGATTCCTGAGAACATTGTGTTGGACAGAGGAGCTCAGTTTGTTTCCAGATTTTGGAGAGCTTTTTGTTCCAAACTGGGAATTCAGTTGTCTTTCTCCTCTGCATTTCATCCTCAGACAAATGGGCAGTCTGAGAGAACAAACCAGACTTTGGGAGTCCTATTTGAGATGTTTCATATCTGCTGAACAGGATGATTGTGTCTCATTTTTGCCCTTGGCCGAATTCGCGCTAAACAGTAGAGCTAGTTCTGCCACTTTTGATGTCGCCCTTTTTCTTTAACTTTGGGTTTCATCCTCGATTTTCTTCAGGGCAGGTGGAATCTTCGACCTGCCCAAGTGTGGACACTGTGGTAGAGAGAATGCAGCAGATTTGGGACCAAGTGGTGGATAAGTTGCCCAACTCTCAGGAAAAAGCGCAACGGTTTTCCAACTGGCATAGGACCATTGGTCCCCAGTTTAAACTGGGTGATATGGTTTGGTGGTCTTCAAAGAATATTCCTATGAAGGTTGCGCCTCCAAAATTCAAGCCAACATTCATTGGACCTTATAAGATTTTGGAGATCCTTAATCCCGTTTCTTTCTGATTGGCTCTTCCAGTTACGTTTATGATCCATAACGTGTTTCATAAATCTTTGTTGAAGAGGTTTGTGGAGCCAGTAGTTCCTATGGCGGCGCCTCCTGACCCTGTATTGGTTAAAGGCAATTTGGAATATGAGGTAGAGAAAATATTGGATTCTCGTTTGGCTAGACGGAGACTCCAGTACTTGGTCAAATGGAAGGGTTATGGCCAGGAGGATAATTCTTGGGTCTCTGCTTCTGACATTCATGCTGAAAGATTGGTTCGTGCTTTTCACCGGGCCCATCCTGATCAGCCTGGTGGCGTGGATGAGGGTTTGGTGACCCCTCCTCAAGGGGAGGTACTGTTGTGAATTCACTTTCTGGCCTCCCTCTGGTTATTACTGAAGGTAATGGAGCGGATCTGATTAACAGAGGCTTGCCACCTGATAATGAGGACGACGATTGGAGATCTGGGGTTTCAGATTGGGATTTAAGACAACCGACTCCCTCTATCCCTGCTGGTGATTTTCTTCTTGCCACCTGAGGTCTGATGTTTCCAGCTCAGTCCCTGCATGTTCAGCTAAGTGTTCATTTGCTATTCTGTTTGCATTTGATCTGGTTTTGTCTATCTCAGTTTTGTGTGGGTCAGCCAGCTCCGGCTGGGGCTGTACTGAATCACCGTCCATATGTTACTGCTTGTGCCAGTTTGTTTTTGTCCCTTAATAGATTGGCCTCTTTTAGCTCTGCTTTCATAATATACCAGAGTGCTGATATAGTGGGCGAAGTCATGCGACTTCAGTGTGTCACGTCGGCGGTGACTGCCGCCGTTCCAGCAGTGGCGGGGCCCGCCGCCTCCACTTACTCACCCATGGCTTGTCGCTCTGTGCCGACCTCCTCCTCCTCGCTCCCGTCCTCCCGGCACGTGGCTGCTCTGCGCAGGCGCCCTAGGCCGCGGGCGCGCGCTCTGCAGGTTTCTTAACCCTGGAGTGCCCGCCCAGTGCTTCTGGCCGCCCAATGATCCAGCGGCCTATGGTATATCAGGCGTCTCCAAGATGGTGGAGACACCTGATTATCGTGTGCTAACCCTTGCGGTTTTCTGGCTGAGTTGTAGGGGTCTCCCTACAACTTCTTTCTGTACTCAGGCCTGTACTCCGTCTTGTACTCCGTCCTGTACTCCGTACCCAGTCCTGTACTCCGTACCCCGTCCTGTACTCTGTACTCAGTCCTGTACTCCTTCCTGTACTCCGTCCTGTACTCCGTACTCCGTCCTGCACTCCGTACTCTGCCATGTGTTCCTGATCCGTCCTGTATCTCCGGTCTTTCCTGTGCTCTGGTTCCCCCCGTTGTTCTCTGGTCCTTTGAGCCACCCCTCTTGGTTCTAGCTGTCGCGGTGTCTGTCTTCCGAGGGTCTGCCCCTAACGGTCCCTGTATAGGGGTCGGCACCACCTGGCGCGCTCGCCCCCGGGAGCTCCAGTTCCACGATCAAGAGGGTCCACTCTCGGATGTTGCCTTCCTTTGTTGTCATACAGTGTTTTTTCCATCAGACGTGTTGGACTTTTTGCAGGGTTTTTTGCATGACAGCAGACAGTGTCTTTCCTTTCCTGTCCTGTCTAGTCAGTGTGGGCCCCATCATTTGCTCAGTCTATTTTCCTGCCTGCGTTTGTGTTTTCATCTTGTCTCACCAACAATATATGTTTGGGGGCTATCTATTCCTTTGGGGTCTGCTCTGGGGCAGTTTAGATTTCCCTTTTCTTGCTTTAGGCTTAGTTAGCTCTCTGGCTCTGCTGAGGCGTCTAGGATCATCGTAGGTACGCTCCACGGCTACTGCTAGTTGTGTGGATAGGATCAGGGGTCTGCAATCTGCTTAGTTACCAACCTCTCTGGTTTTCTGTGGCTTAGCTTGGTGTCATGCCCGCCATGTCTGTTATGCCGCATGAACCCTGGAGCAGTGTGCATGCGCACCGAACTATCATGCCTGCCATGTCTGTTATGTCGCATGACCCCTGGAGCAGTATGCATGCGCACCGAACTATCATGCCCGCCATGTCTGTTATGTCGCATGACCCCTGGAGCAGTGTGCACGTGCACCGAACTATCATGCCCGCCATATCTGGTATGCCTCATGACTCCTGGAGCAGTGTGCATGTGCACTGAACTATCATGCCCGTTATGTCTTATGCTACAAGATCCCTGGAAGCAGTGTGCACACGCACCTCGTGACTGTTGTGTTGAAAGATGCCTGGAGCAGTGTGCACACACACCTCATCTCATGGCTGCTTGCCATTGCCAGTGCGCATGTGTGTTTTACCTCATGGCTACACGCCGTTGCTGTGTGACCATCCATCTCTGCTCTGCCTGCTGTGATCATCACTATGCTCCAGCAGAATCTGATCCAGCAATCCTCTCAATGGTCCTGGAGGCCCTGATCATGTGACCCTCTCTATGGTTCAGCAGAATCTGATCTAGCTAGCCTCTCTATGATCCTGGGGGATCTGAACCAGAAGTCCTCTCCTGGTCCTGACCCAGAAGTGCAGGTGCTAATGCCCTATATCAGACCGCCCCTTCCTATGGTCGGGGCCTGAGTATCGTGTTGCTTCCCTCCATGGCTGCTTGGTCTGCTTGGTCGCTCTCTGTATTCTGTGCCCCTGCACTCTGCCCTGTTGTGCCTCTCTGCACACGCTCCATGCTTGTATTCTGCCTCTTGTCTCGTGCCTTGTCTTGTGTTGTCTTTTGTGCCATGTGTTGTCTTGCTATTCTTTGACTTGTAGTACTTCCTATGTTTCATGTCTAGTCTCAAGGTTCTGCCTTGACCTGGCTCTGGGCTTCGGCCTGCGCTCTGCTGCTAGACTCTGTCCTATGGTGCTCTCTTGCACATTTCCTGGCTAGTCTCAAGGCTCTGCCTTGACTCGGCTCTGAGCTTCGGCCTACGTTCCTCTGCTAGCTCTATGTCTCTGTACCCGGCTCTGGGCTCTAGCATACGCTCCGCTTCTCTTCTCTTGTACCCGGCTCTGTGCTACTGCCTACGTTCATCTCCTTGCTCTGTACTTTGCCTAGCCTTGTCTTGCCTTGTTTCTTGACATGCTTTGTTTCTTTGTGTGCCCTTTGCATGCGCCTGGCCTTCCTAGCCTCCCATCTGTGCCTCAGCCGTGCCCGCCCTAACGGTGCCCGCCTGCTTGTGCCTCAGCCGTGCTCGTCAGCCAGTGACAGCTGTGTCACCTGTTATGCCTCAGCCGGGTTCGCCTCAGTCTTGCCCGTCTGTCTGTGCCTCAGCCCGACCAGCTAGCCAGTGCCCCAGCCGTGCTCTCTGTGCTTCCTTGCACCCATGCTGTCTCTGCACTGTGCTTTGCGTGCCCTCTTAGCACGCGCAGGCCATAGCCTGCTTCTTGGCATACCTCCCCGTGCTTCTCTAAAAGTACGCGCAGGTCTTGCCATGTACCCTGTCGTGCCCTTTTGCACGTACAGGTCCTAGCCTGAACCCTGTCATGCCCCCTTTGTTAGGCGTTGGGTTCCTGCAGCTGCACAGCAGGAATCCAGAGCCACACAGCCAGCGGTCTCCCATTCCCCTCCGACCTCTCAGGGACCTGCACAGCAATCTCGGCGATCCAGACGCCCTACTCAGACAAGTTCTTTGGGTCTGGTTGTTGCTGCCACCTCTGAACCAGCAATAGTAGAGCTGCCTGCTCTGCAGCAAGTCACTCCAGAGGCTAAGTCCTCTCGCCGCGCTACTGGGCATGTTCACGAGACGATCTCCCAGTGGAGATTGGGAGTCACGTGCTCAGGTCCTTCTCCTGATCTGATTGGTCCTTCTCAGAGATCTGGAAGGTCCCGACAGAGCATGGCTATAAAAATCCCGCATGGCCGCTCGGCCATGCGCTAGTATAGACTCTTATTGCTATCTGTGTGAATGATGATGAATGCATGTGCCTGCGAATGACTCATTAAGATCCCCTCCCTCTGATATTACGTGTGTAGATAGGGACTTAGTCATAGAGTCAGTGCCAGTCAGTGGCGCGCTACAGGCCACAGCTCACATCTTACAGCACTAGCGTCCGACAGTGCGCCTCCTCTTGGGCATTGTCGTGTGGAGGCTGGATCGGTCGCCGCACTGCAGTCAGCAGCACTTGTTGGCATCCGCGGTAGCGACGCCGCATGCACGGTAGGTCTAGACGGACATTGACCCTGAGTCTTGGGCCTAGTCCTGTGACCGTATACCGTGTGTGCACACCGCTGAGACCTGTGATGTCAACAGGCTCAGCATTTACATTTAAGTTCTAAACGTCTCTGTGGTGATAACAGAATACGCTCAATGCACACCAGGTGACGTTCAACCCGTGTGCGATATACCGCCATATTGTGCGTCTGCCATTATCTAGCAGCGGTGTAACACCTACCGCACAGTGGACCCCGGACGGCGAACGCACTTATTATTATTTATTTATTAGTGCGTTCCGCCGTCCCTAACACCCTTGCATGCACAGGCCCTAGCCTGAACCCTGGCGTGTCTCCTAGCACACGCGGGCCCTTGCCTTAGCCTGAACCCTGGCGTGTCTCCTAGCACGCGCAGGCCCCTTCCTTAGCCTGAAGCCTGGCATGCCCCTCTGCACGTGCAGGACCTTAGCCTGAACCCTGGCGGCTCCTTTAGCGCGCCTTGGACCTTGAACCCTGGCGTGTCCCTACACACGCACCATGTCTTGTACTTTGAACTTTGAACCCTGGCGTGTCCCCTACAAACGCACCGTGTTTGGTACATTGAACTTTGAACCTGACGTGTCCCCTACACACGCATCTTGCCTTGCACCTTGCCCTGGACTCTGTTGTGCCCCTAGCATGCACCCTGCCTGGAACCTTGCCTTGGACCTTATCATGTTCCCTAACATGCAACATGTCTGGAGATCTGTCGTGCCTCCTTGCCTGAACCCTGGTTTGCCTGCTGGAAGCCTGGAACCTGCCGATCGCTGCCAGAGATCGTAAGCCTGATGACTGCGGCCTGATGTCCGGAGCTGATGTCCGCAGCCTGATGCCCTGTTCCTGTCGATCGTTGCCAGCTGTCCGGTGTCCGATGCCATTGAGCCCTTGCCTGTACCCAGGCGTGCCACCTGGCACATACCATGCCATGGACCTTGATGTAACCCTGAGTTTGCCTTAATGAAGATACCTTGAATTCACGTCTTGTCTTGTCTTGCTTCCTGCACTTCCTTTGTCGTCAAACACTCGTACTTAGTGTCTACCTGAGCCGGCTGTCTGGTTCCAGCAGTCGTGGTGGCTCACACCCTTGGTCTTGCCCCTGACACTCCATGTATAGGAGGTGGTTCCTCACAAGGTCAGCTCGCCCTAGGTGGGTGGGTGCCATGACCAAGAGGGTCCACTGTAAAGAAAACAACTCAGCGTAAGCTGACTCCGTCACACTTGGGATTGCTCTCCTCCTTGGTGACCCAATCATAACAGGTAGGTATGTAGGTGACTGTACCCACCCATCTCTCCAAGTCACCTGGAAGCTTCCCAATGCATAGCAAACACCTTCAGCAGTAGACCTGCTGAGAATAACGCGTCTAGACTTCCATCGCAGGGCCACCCACCTCTGCGATACATACTGCCCATCAATCACATGACCAGTCGCCATGCCACAGAGGTTATAACTCTGGAACGCGTCAATGGATCCTGTTGATTCTGAGATTGCTTTTCGTGATATATTGTACTTCATGATAGTAGTAAAGTTTCTTCAATATGACTTGAGCTTAGTTATGCAAAAAAAATGGAAATTTCGCAAAGATTGTGAAAATGTTTCAATTTTTAATGTTTTAATTTTTATGCCCTTAAATCAGTGAGTGGTGTCACACAAAATAGTTAACATTTTTCACATGTCAACTTTACATCAGCACAATTTTGGAAACATAATTTTTTTTTTGTTAGAACATTATAAGGGTTAATCTTTGACCAGCGATTTCTCATTTTTACAACAAAATTTACAAAACTTTTTTTAGGGACCACCTCACATTTGAAGTGAGTTTGGGGGGGGGTCAATATAACAGAAAACACTCAAAAGTGACACCATTCTAAAAACTGCACCCCTCAAGGTGCACAAAACCACATTCAAAAAGTTTTTTTAGTGTGTGTGCACACGTAAGCGTTTTTTTGCATTTTTTTAAGCATTTTTACTGGCAAAAATGCTTAAAAAACGCTTACAAGAAGCATTCCATTCATTTTAATGAATTCTGCACTTTTTGTGCATATTGCTGTGTTTTTTTCCACGAAAAAAACCACATCGCGGTAAAAAAACGCAGCATGCTCATTAATTTCGCGGAAAAATCCGCATTTCTAACTATTTTCTATGAGACTGGGGACGCTCCAGAAAAAAACGCATGAAAAATGCACGTTTTTTGCACAAAAAACGCACGGAAAAAAACACACGTTTTCTGGGAAGGAGTCCGGTTTTCAGTCAGGAATTTTCTGCATACGTGGGTACATAGCCTTAACCCTTCAGGTGCTTCACAAGAACTAAAACAATGTGGAAGGAAAAAATGAACATTTTACTTTTTTCACAAAAAATTTACTTTGAAACCAATTTTTTTTATTTTCACAAGGGTATCAGGAGAAAATGAACCACAAAATTTGTTGTGCAAGTTCTGCTGAGTACGTCGTTACCCCATATGTGGGGGAAGATATGTGGGGGAAGCCACTGTTTGGGCGCATGGCAGGTCTCATAAGTGAGGGAGCACCGTTTGACTTCTTGAACGCAAAATTGGTTGGATTCAATGGCGGCGCCATGTCGCGCTTGGAGACCCCCTGATGTCCTAAACAGTGGAAACTCCCCATTCTAACTCCAACCCTAACTGCAACACACCCCTAACCCTAACCCTAATCCCAACCCTAACCATAACCCTAAGCACAACCTTAACCCTAGCCCAACCCTAACTTAGCCCAACCCTAACCCTAATGGAAAAATGGATATAAATATATTTTTTTATTTTATTATTTTTACCCAAATAAGAGGATGATGAATGGGTGTTTGATTTACTATTTTTTTTATTTTGATCACTGTGATAGGGTCTATCACAGTGGTCAAAACAAACCAATAGCATGCGCCTGCCATTTTCTTCCCAGAAGACGACGCTAGCGGCCGGGGGGATATCACGGGGGGATGCAGGAGGGTCCAGGGACATTGAAGGTACCGGGGGGTATTAGGGGACCCCATTTCTCTCTCCTCTGATGTGCTAAATCACAGAGGAGAAATTAAATGGGAAATCTGCCTTTTTTTTCCGGTTGCCGTCATTCCTTGAATAACGGTGATTGCAACACTGGAGTTGGTAGAAACTGACATGAATCATGTTCTCCAAGGTCTCAGCTACCCCCGGTAGCTGAGACCCCAGAGAATTCCTGATGCTGGGGGGCGCTATACCCTTATTTCTCAACGCGATTAAAAATCATCGCTGAGGAGTACCCTTAACTGCTGCTGTTAAAAGGTGTATTGGTGGTCGTTAAGGTCATGATCACATGTTCAGTATTTTACATCAACCTTTCCACACCAAAACAGGAGTGGGTGCCAAATATAGATGAGCGAATTTGCCTTTTCTAGGGTCGAGTTGGGTTTCATGAAACCCGACTTTCGCAAAAGTCGGTCCAAACGAAATCGGCCGACTATAGGGAAAAGTCGGAGGCCGACTGAAACATGAAACCTAATGCAAGTCAATGGGGAGCAAAGTTGGCAGGGAATGGAGAACAGTAAACACACCTACAGTGCCCATTTCAATGCCATAAACATCAATTCTTATTACTGAAACTTGTCAACCTTAATTTACTTCATAATAATAGTTACGCATTGAAAACAGGGGGTTATTTGGCAAAAGTTGTGGGGGGGTAGGGCTGGCTCCAGGTTTTCGTGTGCCCTGGGCCAAAGAGTGTCAGTGCGCCCCTTTAACACATACCACAATTCATGATCCTCTGATACGGCACAGAAATATAGGTATAGTACAATGACAAATACTTCACTGCTTACATGACATGACTGATCTATTGTAAATTGTACAATAGCTCAAAAAAAGGACAGTATATTACTCCATACAGCATTATGGCCACCACATTGTGCGCCATACAAAATAATGAGCCCCATATATTTCTCCATACAGAATAATTGGTCATGGCCACATATAATGTTCCATACAGTATATGATGAGCTCCACATAATGCTACAGTATATGATGGTCCCCATGGACGATGCTCTAGTGTATGATGGACCCTAATAATGCTCCACATATAATGGGCTCCATTTCTAATGCTCCAGTGTATAATGGGCCCCGTAAATGTTGCTCCAGTGTCTGATGTCCCCCATTTGGAATGCTCCAGTATATGATGGGCCTCATGGATGATGCTCCAGTGTATGATGGGCCCTAATAATGCTCCATATATAATGGGCTCCATTTCTAATGCTCCACTATATAATGGGCCCCGTAAATGCTGCTCCAGTGTCTGATGTCCCCAATCTGGAATGCTCCAGTATATGATGGGCCTCATGGATGATGCTCTAGTGTATGATGGGCCCAAATAATGCTCCATATATAATGGGCCCCATTTCTAATGCTCCAGTGTATAATGGGCCCCATAAATGCTGCTCCAGTGTCTGATGTCCCCTATTTGGAATGCTCCAGTATATGATGGGCCTCATGGATGATGCTCCAGTGTATGATGGGCCCAAATAATGCTCCATATATAATGGACTCCATTTCTAATGCTCCACTGTATAATGGGCCCCGTAAATGCTGCTCCAGTGTCTGATGTCCCCAATCTGGAATGCTCCAGTATATGATGGGCCTCATGGATGATGCTCCAGTGTATGATGGGCCCTAATAATGCTCCATATATAATGGGCCCCATTTCTAATGCTCCAGTATATAATAGGCCCCGTAAATGCTGCTCCAGTGTCTGAATGCTCCAGTATATGATGGGCCCCATTTTTAATTAACCCAGGCATGGTATGTGAAAAGAGCTCCATGGAGTAATCTGAAGTGTGTGCTGCCTCATCCTTCACTTTTGGTGTGGGTGAAGGACACAAGGAAAGGGGTTGCTCCTGACCAGAAGCCTGCACTGGTGACTCAGTGCTTGCATTTTTTTAAACTTCAGAAGAGGAGGCGATAGAGCAGGAGGCTGTTTCAGCAATGTAAGTCAAAAACAGTTCCTGATGCTCCAGCTTTAAAAGCACTCTACCTACTCCCAGAAAAGGGAGCCTTACAGGCCTTCCAGAGCTACACCATGACGGAGGCTCAACACCTCCTACCTTAGCTGCTATTGTGTTTTTGGCACTACCAGCAGATGCACCACCACCACCATCAGTACCAGGTGGCCCCCCACACCCACGTCCGCATCCTCTTCCACCATACTTCCTCATGTTTTGGAAAATGGACCCAAAATACAAGCAGATATATGTACTATATCAGAAGTGTACAACTCTTTACAGTCTATGGATAGCAGTAAATCTCCGTATATATTTCATGAGTCATACACAAATGCTCACAGGCTCAGTATGGATTACACAATAAAATAAACAGTTGAAAAAGGGTACAGTATCACCAGATACAAGGTACAGTATATATAGTATAGTGTAAACATTATGAATCTCCGTATATATTTCAGGAGGCAGACACAATCGCTCTCAGGCCCAGTATGGATTACACAAGAATATGAAAAGCTGTAAATGGGTAAAGTAACACAAGCGTACAGCTGTATACAGTGTTGGGGTAATCTTAAAGCTCCAACTATATTTCTGGAGTAACAGACAGACGTTCACAGGCTCATTATGGATTACACCTGAATCTAAAGAGCAAAAAAGGTTACTGTATCAGAAGCGTACAGCTGTATACAGTGTTGGCCAAATTTGAAATGTCGATATATATTTCCGGAGTCACCCTCAGACGCTCACCCAGTCTGGGTTTGACCATAATAAAAAATGTTGTAAAAAAGGTACTGGATAACAAGATAGCAAGTATATATATTATAGGGTACAATTGAAATCTCAGTATGCATAGTCCCGTAGTCACTCTCAGACACTCACTCAGTATGGATTTGACCGTTGCCATGATCTCAGTGCGGGTTTGACTCGCACACGTGGGGTTAATGTCTGGAACCAGTGCTGATGACTGGCATTTCTGGGGTTAAAGGTTGTGATCCCAGTGCAGGCTTACCTGCACACCTGGGGCTATGATTGTGGCCTCTCCCTGGTTCTGGGAGAGGCTTCTTATAACCTCAGGACGCTCCCATCCCGGTCAGTTATACTTTGGCCCTTGGCATTGTGTGGTGACCCCTGAGTGTGTTTGTGCTGTGTTCTGGTTTCTTGATTCTCTGTGTACGACTCGGTCTGTTCTCTGGATATTGCTTTGGATTCTGCTTGGTACCTTCTATGTCTGTTTGGTTTTGACTTCTACTTGGCCCTGACTATCCGTTCTGTCTCATCCCTGATACTTTACTGATATCTCTGTGTATGACCTCCATTTTGCCTGACTCTGAGTATTTCTGTATAATGTCCTGCCATCTCTGAAAGCAGGACGCTAAGCCCCGCCCCCTTGCAGTCACATGACCGTAGGTCCTGTGACTGCTTGCTAAACATCAGCGTCCACAGGTCCTGTGTATCTGTACTTTCTGGCTGTACCTGACCCCGGGCCCCCCTACAGTGCGGGTGAGTCCCTGCTCAGCGGAGGCTGCACGCCAGTGCTGACAGGATCCTGACAAGCGTAATACTAAATGTCGAACAAAGGTACTGTATAACAAGATACAAGCTGTATTGAGTATAGGGTAAAAATTGGTATCTCCGATTCACCGTATATATAGAAGGCGTAAACCACACACGCTCTGTCACTATGGATGATACCGTAATAAAAAATTTTGAACAAAGGTACTGTGTTATGATCCAGGTTGGATATGACAGAGAAAATGCACAAGTAACCTTTTTTTCCCTTTGGCATTGTGTTTCAGTTCTAGTTTCCCCCAGTGGCCATTATTATTATTGCACTGTGGTGTCTTTTGTTCTAAATTTGCCCCCCGGTGGTGGTGAGCGTCATTGCACTTGGTTACTTTAGTTTTGTGCACGTAATTATAAAACAGGTGTGATTGCTCTATAAAAGAGTATCAGGTGTGGTAATCACTGATAGTGATAGTCCTCAGATACAAGCAAGCCTGGGTGAAGGATGGAGCTGAAGGAGAGACCCGGGCAGCTCTGTGAGAGTCCTGGAGTGGCAGCTATGGTGTCTGCGAGGAGGGCTGGCATGGCTTGGTGGAGTTGCAGCTATGGTGTCAGCAAGGTGTTTTTGCATGGCTTGGTGGAGTGGCAGCTATGGTGTAGAGCTGCACTCATGATGCTGGACTCGGTTGCTGGAAAGCTGGACTCAAGATGCTGGACTCTTTTGCTGGAAAGCTGGACTCATGTGCTGGCTCTGTTTCTGGACAGCTGCACGCAGGTGGTGGACTCTGTTTGCTCCAAGGCTGCACTATGGTGTTCGATCCGGTCAGAGGAAAAGATGCACACAGGTGGTGGGCTCTGTTGCTGGGAGCGTAAGCAACAGAGCAAAGCTAAGTGGTGTGTCCCTGTTTTGTCTCTTTTCCTTATGTGTGTTTTAGTGCAGTGGTGGGATTAGTTTCCGCACCATCCACTTCACTAGTGAGGGTTTAGGTGCAGAGCGAGTCAGGGTTTTTAGGATCCTGATCGTCGCCCGGTGCGGAACCGGCCTAGGGAACGTTAGGAGTGTAGAGACACTGACTCAGGGGAGTGCAGGAGGTCTCCTCTTCCCCGTTTCCTATCGCAGGGCCACAATTGTTATTGTTACCCAGGTTTTCCCTTTTATTGTTTAAATTCACCATACTGGAGGCGGGGTTTCCAGACATACGTGTATTTCCCAAATTCGCCTGTTGGAGGCGGCGTATCCAGCTGCACGTTTTATTATTTAAATTCACCCAACTGGAGGTGGTGTATCCAGGGTCACGCGTGTCATCTAAATCCGCCCTGCTGGAGGCGCTGTGTCCAGTCGTGCGTGGCCATGACATACTGTATCAGCACATACCAGGTGTATCCAGTCTAGGGGTAACTTTAAATTTCCGTCTATACTTCCGGAGTCAGACACAGACACTCACAGGCTCACTATGTATTACACAAGAATTTAAAAAGTAGAAAAAGGGAACGGTATTCGAAGAGTACAACAGTATACAGTGTTGTGGTACTTTTAAATCTTCTCACATATTTCAATCTCAGTAAGCCAGTCCAGACTCTCCGCTACTGGAAACTACATGGATACAAGTACAGAAGGAAAGTCGAGTGTTAGCCAAAATTTGGGAATTACTCATCGCAGGAAAACCTCCCGGTAGATGTTGCAGAGGCGATGCAGACCCTCAATTACTGTGTCTGTGGAGACAGCAAAAACAGTTCTTTGTGAATAAAGGATTGCTTTATCGCAGTAGCGTGGATCATACCACCGTTACTCATCTCCATCAAATTGTGATCACAGGGAGAGATGTAGACATGATCCTCACTGCCTAACATGATGTGTCTGGTCATTTTGGAGTGCAAAAGACAGAAGCCACAGGCCGTAGGCGAATCTATTGGATTGGCATGAGAGGAGACATTGAAAAATTGTGGCAGGAATGTCACACGTCTGTGACTATGACAACTGCGAAAGGTGATCATAAAGCACCACTGCATCCGCTTGCAAGTTGACGTCCATTACAAATGGTAGCCATTGATCATCTGAAGGTAGAGGCCAGCAGGACAGGCCATAGCTACATCTTAACCATCATCGATCAATACACCAAATCTCTAGTGGCGGCCCCTGTGAAGGATTTAACTGGCCAGACAACACAGCGGTGGAGCAGGAAGAGGTAAGTATTGCAACTTGCAAGTGCTGTGGCCATGACCAAGCAGGGGGACACACTCGTGGGCGACGGTACTGGCACAGTGCCCCTCATAGTACGCTGGTGTGTCTGACGGCGAGTGGGCCCCGCCACCATCAGAGACACTGTATTGTACTATGAGGGGCCCTGTGCCATGGCCGTTGGCCATCGGTGGGCCCATCCACCTGTTCAGAGCAACGGCACTTGGCCGGGTGCGCCAGGTGTTGACCCCAGCCCTTGGGGGGGTGAGCAGCCCAGTTAGGGAGGTTTAAAAAATGGTATATGTTGATGTGTAGGCTGGACATTCAGCTGCTGCAAATGGCGGAATTGGGCAAGTCCGAGGAAGAGGAGGACAAAAGCGAGGCAGTTTTCTGGCAACCTATGTGTCATCAGGGGAAGATGGGACAAAATCCTTTGAAACCCATGCATGGTTCATTTTAATGAAGGTTAGATCATCAACATTTTGGGTCGACAGACGGGTCCTTTTTTCTGTCAGGATTGATTCAGCAGCACTGAAGACTGTTTCAGATAACACACTAGCAGCAGAGCAAGCGAGCTCCTGTAAGGCATAGTGTGCCAATTCAGGCCAGGTGTCCAGTTTAGAGGTCCAATAGTCAAAGGGGAATGACCTGTGAGGGAGAACATCGATATGGGAGAACTGCTGTCTCCTGTCACTTGTAATCGATGAAGTATTAGCAGTCGTGCCAGCGGTACTTGAGAAATCATTCCACAACATGGTCAATAAACCCCTGTCTCCAATGCCACTTCGGCTGTGTGCACCACGAACACCTCTTCCATTGCGCCCACTATGGCTTGTGGGAGAACCAGGACCGCTGCTGTGTGCTGGGAAAGCCTCAATCAAACGGTTTACCAGAGTTGCTTGTTTGTTAGCCAATATTATCTCTAGGTTCTCCTGTGGCATGATGTTGTGCAATTTGCCTTTGTAGCGAGGATCGAGGATGCTGGCCAGCCAGTAGTCATCATCCTTCATCATTTTGGCAATGCGGGGGTCCCTTTTTAGGATCCGTAAGGCATAATCGCACATGTGGGCCAATGTTCCAGGTGTCAATAATGCACTGCTACTGCTGGGTGGAGGAGCACTTCCTGGCAAATCCACATCCCTACAGTCACGCACAAACACTGTACCTGACCTTGGAACGCCAACATTTTCTCTTGCCCCCCGAGAAGCATCCTCCTGCCCAAAATAATCATCCCCCTCATCCTCCTCCTCTTCCTCCACATCGTACAGGACAGTTCCCTGACCAGACAATGGCTGTCAGCAAGGCTTCTGTTATGATTGAGTCACCGTAGGAGGCAAAAACAGAAATGCTAGCTAAGTCCAGAAAACCAGAGAAGATGGCAGCTATCGGATTGCAGACCCCTGAACCTATCAACACAACTAGCAGTAGCCGTGGGGGGTTCCTACGATGCCCTAGACCCCTCGATCACAGCCGGAGAATTAAATAGGCCTAAAGAAAGAAAGGGGAAATCTAAACTGCCCCAGAGCAGACCCCAAAGCAAAAGGCAGCCCCCAACATATAATGACGGTGAAGCAAGATGAAAACACTAACACAGACAGAAAGATAGACTGAGCAAAGACGGGGCCCAAGCTAACTAGATAGAAAAGGACAGGAAGGCTGCAGTCTACAATCCGTGAAAAACCCTATGAAAATAAGAGCCAACAGACTGACAGTGAAAAAGGCCCTGAAGACGCTAGGCTTCAAAAAAGCTATGTCAGTACTCAGGAATATTCTGAAGACAGAGCTACAGGCAAAAGGAGATTCAGCTCACCCCAGCAGGGAATGGCAGAATACAGAAAAGCAAGGAAAACAAAAACAAAACATAAATGCTAACAGGCAAAGCAGAAAACTTAGCTTTAGAGGAGCAGGAATCAGACTGGTGTCCTAGAAGTCCACAGAGAAATCACCCGCAGGGCAGAAGGGCGTCGTCAGCCTTATATCCAGTCTGTGACTCCACTCAGCCAGTCATCCTCATTAGGCTCAGGTGCCTGATAATCAGGCTCATTACCTTCCTTTACCAGAATAGGGAGTTCACCAGACCTCAGTGACGAAGGGGAAAATGAACTCACAACAGTACCTCCCCCTTGAGGAGGGGTCACCGAACCCTCAACCACGCCACCAGGGCGATCAGGGTGAGCCCGATGAAAGGCACGCACCAATCTTTTGGCATGCATATCAGAGGCAGAGACCCAGGAATTATCCTCCTGACCATAACCCTTCCACTTAACCAAATACTGGAGTCTCCGCCTAGCCAGACGGGAATCCAGTATTTTCTCTACCTCATATTCCATGTTACCTTCAACCAATACAGGGTCTGGAGGTGCCACCCCAGGAACAACTGGTTCAACAAACCTCTTCAACAAGGACTTATGGAACACATTATGGATTTTAAATGTGACAGGAAGAGCCAAAACGAAAAGAGACCGGATTAATAATCTCCAAAATCTTGTAAGGTCCAATAAATCTAGGCTTAAACTTAGGAGAAGCCACCTTCATAGCAATATTTTTTGATGATAACCATACCATATCACCAATAGTGTTGAGCATTCCGATACCGCAAGTATCGGGTATCGGCCGATATTAGCGGTATCGGAATTCCGATACTTAATTCCGATACTTTTTTCATATCGGATTCCGGGATCGGAATCGGAATAGGAAGTTCCCATCATGCTATGAGCCTGCTTGCTTTGATTAAGCCAATGGGAATCCTCCGAAGTGTGGGCACATCCTGTTAGGCATGTAGGCATGTTAACTATTGGCATGGCTGTGATTGGCTGCCGAAATGATGTCATGATGCACTATAAAAGCCACCGCAGCCACCATTTCTGGTCACTCTGCTGTGAATTCAGTTAGGGACAGGCTGCTGTAGAAGACTGTGAGGGACAGTTAGAAATAGCGATTCCACCAAACATCTAGTGCTTTACCCAGGCTACATAAACCACCACTGTAGCGTTCTTTGCCCTAGCAGCAGTGTTCACAGCTGTCTGCAAGGGCTGTGTGAGTGCAGCTCACGCTGTGGAGTGGGTCCTGCAGCCACGTCAGGCTGTAGGCCACCCAGTGTGATCACTGCTGCCTCATACATCTTTTATTTTTTGAGCTGCATTTTTTAAATAATTTCAATCTAGTGTGCTTCCATCCGTATCCATATACGTTGGTTGCAAACACTAGTAGTAGACAGCGGAGCCTTTCTGCAGCCTTTCAGTGCTAGTGTCCACTTTGCTGCACTGTTCACGGCTGTCTGAGAGGTCTCTGACTGTGTGTGAGTGCAGCTCACGCTGAGTAGTGTGTCCTGCAGCTACGTCTGGCTGTAGGACGCTCAGCGTGCGTCACTGCCTCACACATATTTTTATTTGAGTGCAGCTCATTTTTTCTTCTATTAGTGTGCATTCATCCGTCTCCATCTACGGTGGTTGCAAACACTATATAGGAGTACACAGCGGAGCCTTTCTGCAGCCTGTCAGTGCCAGTGCCCACTTAGCTGCACTGTTGACGGCTGTCTGAGAGGTCTCTGACTGTGTGTGAGTGCAGCTCACGCTGAGTAGAGTGTCCTGCAGCTACGTCTGGTTGTAGGACGCTCAACGTGCGTCACTGCCTCACACATATTTGTCTTTGAGTGCAGCTCATTTTTTCTTCTCCTATTAGTGTGCATCCATCCGTATCCATCAACATTGGTTGGTTGCAAACACTATATAGGAGTAGATAGAGGAGCCTTTTTTTCTGGCTTGTGCCCTGCCGGCGCAGCCAGATTAGTATTACCCAATTTTTTGGGAGCCTCATCTTTTGCATTGTAGGTTACCTGCCTGCATTGTAATAGCTCCAAAAAGTTGGTGATACTATCAGTTTCAATTCTTTGTTCTCATACTTTGAGTTTGTTTCAAACAAAGAAACCACATAAAAAGTTCACCAAACACTACATTTTGAACTTGTGTAGGCCACATCAGCTCCTATTAAAGTCTAGTCCACACACACACACTTCATAAAATTAGTGTTTCTTGTACCTGTAACCAGCTGTTCAGGAATAAGCACACTAAGGCCCCCCTTTGTACTTTTTTGCCTATCTTAAGCAGTCTTGCAAGATGAAGAAGGCAGGGAGTAAGGCGCGGGGGCGTGGGCGTGGAGTTTCAGCAGGGAGAGGACGTGGGGATTCTGCAGGGAGAGGACGTGGGGATTCTACAGGTAGAGGACGTGGGGATTCTGGGCCTGCTGCGGGCACCAGTGGATCAGCATCCCCCAGTTTTAGCAGGCAACAGTCCTTTATGCGCAGCTTTGTAGGACCTCAACGTACCCCACTGCTGCGGGAGGAACAAATTGAAGCCGTTGTCGGATGGATGGCAGCTAACGCATCGACTTCAATTACTTCCGCATCCTCTCAGGGTCAGAGCACCGAAGAGCAACCATCTGTCTCTTCACCACCTGCCAAAGTGCCCAGGCAGTCAGAGAGACATGGACAGGAGCCATCACAGTCTCTACTTCTGTTCTCGGAATCTGTTGGCTTGGAAAGAGGGGGCCAGCCAAGCAGCATTCCTGAATGTGAAGAAGAGGGAGTATGCAGTGATGCGCAACTTCTTTGTCCCTCTGAATCTGAAGAGGCGAGTGGGCCAGTGCCTATGGTCAGCACACCTCAGTACGCATCAGATGATGACGAGACTCAGTTGCCACTTTCTGGTGCGTACGGTGCTGGCGAGACAACCCCGGAGAAGCAGCTGTTTGAAGAGGGGAGGGAAGATGATGAGGTCCTTGACCCATCATGGCGTGAGCAACAGGAAGGTGGTGGTAGCAGCTCTGAGGAAGAGATTCCCCTACCGGCCAAAACAGGAGGCAGAGGGAGGGGGAAGACTTGGTTGCCTGTACCCTCCACTTCGGCACCCGTTAGGAGCATTCCTCCTTCCAAAGGCAAACCGGGCGCTCACAAGAGTTGCAGTGCGTGGTCCTTTTTTGACACAGTTGCAGATGACATTTGCTTTGTCAAATGCAAGCTGTGTCATCAGAGAGTCAAAAGAGGGAGAAATGTCAGCAACCTCAATACCACAAATATGTGGAAACATGTGCGCACCAAGCACGAGTTGGAGTTGCAGAGACACCCTGAAGACGTAGGCCAACGTACAGCACCACCTACCACCTCTTCAGTTCGTGTTGGGCCCTCTTCCTCCAGCTCACACACTGCTGGTTCGGCTTCCTCACAGGATCGCCAAGGAAGAACCTCTGCCACTGTTGTCCGGAGACCCTGTCAGATTCCACCCATAACAGCACGTTCCCATCCATCACAGCCATCGGTAGCACAGGCATGGGATAAAAGGCGCCCTTACTCGGCAAACCATCCCCGAGCACAGTCTCTGAATGCTGGCATTGCCAAACTTCTGGCAGTTGAAATGCTGTCATTCAGGCTGGTGGACACTGACACCTTCCGGGACTTAATGGCATTGGCAGTCCCCCAATACAACGTGCCCAGCCGCTTTTATTTCAGCAGGCGAGCCGTCCCTGCCCTGCAGAAACATGTTGAGGGCAAAATAAAACATGCGCTACTAAACGCCGTTAGTAGCAAGGTCCACCTGACCACCGATGCGTGGACCAGTAACCATGGACAGGGACGATACCTTTCCCTCACTGCCCACTGGGTCAATGTTGTGGAGCCGGGTACGGATCTGGAGAGTGGCGCTGTACGTGTTCTTCCAACGCCACGGATTGCAGGACTCCAGTCTGTACACATAGACTCCTCCTCCTACTCAAGTTCCTCAGAAACAGCAGAGCAGGAGCCTGTTACGACCGATATGAGCACAGCCGTGGCCAAACGTCAACAGGCTGTACTCAAATTAATTTCTTTGGGGAATCGAAGCCACACAGCGCAGGAGCTCTGGAATGCTATCAAGCTGGAGAGCGATGTGTGGTTTGGGCCAGCGAATCTCCAGCCGGGCTTGGTAGTGTGTGACAATGGCCGAAATCTGGTGGCAGCTCTTGGCCTAGGCAACCTCACACACATCCCATGTCTGGCACATGTTCTTAACTTGGTCGTGCAGAGCTTTCTGAGGGACTATCCGGATCTTGATGCACTGTTACACAAGGTCCGCATAGAGTGCGCTCACTTGCGACGTTCCAGCACGGCAAGATCGCGCCTCGCTGCTCTGCAGCGACGATTTGGCCTTCCGGAACATCGCATCATATGTGACCTACCCACCCGGTGGAATTCAACGTTACATATGTTGGAGCGGTTGTGTGAGCAGCAGGCAGCAGTCATGGAGTACCAGCTGCATCAGGCGCAAACAAGTCGCACTGTGCGCCGTTCACACTTCAGCACCATTGAGTGGGCCTCTATGAAGGACATCTGCCTCGTTTTGCGTGCCTTCGATGAATCCACGCGGATGGCGAGTGCAGATGATGCACTAGTCAGCATGACTGTCCCCCTTATCTGCCTGCTTCAACAAACACTGCAAGCACTAAGGGATGAGGTTTCAGAAGAGGTGGAGGATGAGGAGTCCCAAATGCCATCTGCTTCTGGACAGTCTGCGCTACGTGTTTCCTCACAAAGGCCTAGGCAGGGGACACTTTGTGAGGAGGATGAGGAGGAGTCGATGGAGGAGGAAGACATCTCTCCAGAGGAGGGAGGTACACAAACCTCTACTCAGTATGTACAGCGAGGGTGGGGTGATGCAGAGCAGGTCGAGGTCACGCCTCAAACAGGGGACAGCGGTTCTTTGGCAGTTGGGAGTCTGCAGCACATGGTTGATTTCATGCTGCAGTGCCTGAGAAACGACCGCCGCATCGCCCACATTCTCGTCTCGGCTGATTATTGGGTGTACACCCTCCTAGATCCTCGCTACCGGGACAGCGTACAAAGGCTCATACCAACGTTGAACCGGGAGCGTAAAATGCGGGAGTACGAAGAGTCACTGGTGCAGTCCATAATGTTTTCCATTCCACCCGACAGCATTGTTGCTAGTGCTTTACAAAGCAGCTCTGTGCGTCGAGGCAGTGGAGGAAACTCTGCACAAAGAGGGAGCAGAGGCAGTGCCGCAGCACAAGGCAAGACCACTATGGCCCAAATGTGGCAAAGTTTTGTGTGTCCACCACAATTGTCTACACCATCAGCGACGCCTCAAGTCAGCAGGAGGCAACGCTTCCGTCAGATGGTGTCAGACTACATGTCTTGCCCTGTCGCTGTACTCCCAGATGGCTCTTCCCCCTTCAAGTTTTGGGTCTCTAAGCTGGATACATGGCCAGAGCTTAGCCAGTATGCATTGGAGGTGCTGGCTTGCCCTGCTGCCAGTGTATTATCGGAACGTGTCTTTAGTGCCGCAGGTGGTGTACTAACAGACCGTCGCACGCGACTATCTTCCGATAATGTTGACCGGCTGACTTTTCTGAAAATGAACAAGGCCTGGATCTCCAAAGACTTTGCCATTCCTCTTACAGACTAAATGTGGGGTTCAGTAACGTCAGCTGATCCCCTGCTGTGTGGATGGCAGTCTCTCCTGCTGTCACCTCATTCAAAATACAGTAGGCCTCTGCCTACACCCTCCTATTTCCTGGGCTTCAACACAGCCAGTTGTAGTTCGGAAGTGCCGTCCACACGGAAAGAGACACTTGCTCCCGTGTCTCAGTGGGGTTCAGTAACGTCAGCTGATCCCCTGCTGTGTGGATGGCAGTCTCTCCTGCTGTCACCTCATTCAAAATACAGTAGGCCTCTGCCTACACCATCCTATTTCCTGGGCTTCAACACAGCCAGTTGTAGTTCGGAAGTGCCGTCCACACGGAAAGAGACACTTGCTCCCGTGTCTCAGTGGGGTTCAGTAACGTCAGCTGATCCCCTGCTGTGTGGATGGCAGTCTCTCCTGCTGTCACCTCATTCAAAATACAGTAGGCCTCTGCCTACACCATCCTATTTCCTGGGCTTCAACACAGCCAGTTGTAGTTCGGAAGTGCCGTCCACACGGAAAGAGACACTTGCTCCCGTGTCTCAGTGGGGTTCAGTAACGTCAGCTGATCCCCTGCTGTGTGGATGGCAGTCTCTCCTGCTGTCACCTCTTTCAAAATACAGTAGGCCTCTGCCTACACCCTCCTATTTCCTGGGCTTCAACACAGCCAGTTGTAGTTCGGAAGTGCCGTCCACACGGAAAGAGACACTTGCTCCCGTGTCTCAGTGGGGTTCAGTAACGTCAGCTGATCCCCTGCTGTGTGGATGGCAGTCTCTCCTGCTGTCACCTCATTCAAAATACAGTAGGCCTCTGCCTACACCCTCCTATTTCCTGGGCTTCAACACAGCCAGTTGTAGTTCGGAAGTGCCGTCCACACGGAAAGAGACACTTGCTCCCGTGTCTCAGTGGGGTTCAGTAACGTCAGCTGATCCCCTGCTTTGTGGATGGCAGTCTCTCCTGCTGTCACCTCATTCAAAATACAGTAGGCCTCTGCCTACACCCTCCTATTTCCTGGGCTTCAACACAGCCAGTTGTAGTTCGGAAGTGCCGTCCACACGGAAAGAGACACTTGCTCCCGTGTCTCAGTGGGGTTCAGTAACTTCAGCTGATCCCCTGCTTTGTGGATGGCAGTCTCTCCTGCTGTCACCTCATTCAAAATACAGTAGGCCTCTGCCTACACCCTCCTATTTCCTGGGCTTCAACACAGCCAGTTGTAGTTCGGAAGTGCCGTCCACACGGAAAGAGACACTTGCTCCCGTGTCTCAGTGGGGTTCAGTAACGTCAGCTGATCCCCTGCTGTGTAGATGGCAAAGTCTCCTGCTGCCTACACAGTCATACCACTACTGATTTTTAACCGTGCTCCAATTAGGCCTGTGGCTCCACTGTCTCTCGTATTTCCCCTGTCCTCCAACCCCGCCAGTTACAGCTCCGAAGTGGCGTCTGCACAATCCACACTTGTTCCTGTGTTACAGGTGTTCAGTCCGGTCAGTTAATCCCCTGATGTGTGTCCGGCAATGTCGCCTGCTCTGTCCACATTCCCATTATGGGAATGTGGACAGAGCAGGCGACATTGCCGGACACACATCAGGGGATTAACTGACCGGACTGAACACCTGTAACACAGGAACAAGTGTGGATTGTGCAGACGCCACTTCGGAGCTGTAACTGGCGGGGTTGGAGGACAGGGGAAATACGAAAATCAGTGAAGCCACAGGCCTAAGTGGAGCTTGGTTCAAATTAGTAGTCTACAACCGATCTTAAAATTTCTTCAATGCAGCCTCAGCCTGCTCCGTGCTTGTCCCTGGGCTTCAACACAGCCAGTTGTTGCTCGGAAGTGCCGTCTTCACAGAGTAAAACACTAGCTCCTGTGTTTGTGGGGTTCAGTAACGTCAGCTGTTCCCCTGCTGTTTTGATGGCAATCTGTCCTGCTGCCTCCCAATTGACAGCACATCAGGCCTCAGCCTGCTAAGTGCTTGTCCTGGGCTCCAACATCGCCAGTTGCTGCTCATAACTGACTTTGGCACGGGTACTCCCTCCTGCCCAGCTTGGTTCCAGCCCTGCCTGCTGTTTCCGGGAAGTGTCAATGTCAGTTTGCCACCCCAAGTTGCCATGTCGTGTTGCGGTTGGGTTAGCCGAGGCTAGGGTGCCAGCAGTTTAGGTGCTTCCTATGTGGACTGCGGGTTCTGGTAAGAAAGGCTTGTTCCATAGTGCCAGTAGGACAAGCACCCCCTGTAGGACTGTGTGATTCGGTAACTGCGGCCAGCTTGCGGCATGCCAACTTTGCTTTTCAGGGGTAACTTCTGATACCCCTCCGTGTTCCAGCACCGTCAGCTGGTTCTCGTCAGAGCCTTTGGCCTAGGTGCCTCCATCTCGGTATCCGAGTTCCGGCAACGTCTGCTGGTCCTTGGTAGTGCTTTGTAGCACAGGTACCTCCTGCTTAGTAACCGGGTTCCAGCACCGTCAGCTGGTCCTCGGTTGTGCCATTGGCTCTTATTCCTTCTGCTGCCCCTCCGGGTGCCAGCACTGTCAGCTGGTCCTCGCTATTTCCATTTGCTCTTGCAGCTTATGCTACCCCTCCGGGTTCCTGCACCGTCAGCTGGTTCTCGGCAGAGCCTTTGGCCTAGGTGCCTCCATCTCGGTATCCGAGTTCCGGCAACGTCTGCTGGTCCTTGGTAGTGCTTTGTAGCACAGGTACCTCCTGCTTAGTAACCGGGTTCCAGCACCGTCAGCTGGTCCTTGGTTGTGCCATTGGCTCTTATTCCTTCTGCTGCCCCTCCGGGTGCCAGCACTGTCAGCTGGTCCTCGCCATTTCCATTTGCTCTTGCAGCTTATGCTACCCCTCCGGGTTCCAGCACCGTCAGCTGGTTCTCGTCAGAGCCTTTGGCCTAGGTGCCTCCATCTCGGTATCCGAGTTCCGGCAACGTCTGCTGGTCCTTGGTAGTGCTTTGTAGCACAGGTACCTCCTGCTTAGTAACCGGGTTCTAGCACCGTCAGCTGGTCCTTGGTTGTGCCATTGGCTCTTATTCCTTCTGCTGCCCCTCCGGGTGCCAGCACTGTCAGCTGGTCCTCGCTATTTCCATTTGCTCTTGCAGCTTATGCTACCCCTCCGGGTTCCAGCACCGTCAGCTGGTTCTCGTCAGAGCCTTTGGCCTAGGTGCCTCCATCTCGGTATCCGAGTTCCGGCAACGTCTGCTGGTCCTTGGTAGTGCTTTGTAGCACAGGTACCTCCTGCTTAGTAACCGGGTTCCAGCACCGTCAGCTGGTCCTCGGTAGTGCCATTGGCTCTTGTTCCTTCTGCTGCCCCTCCCGGTGCCAGTACCGTCAGCTGGTTCAAGAGGACAAAGAACAGGAAGACAACCACCAAGATGCAGAACAACAAGAGAGAGAAGACCAAGAAGCATAAAAAAAACAAAGCAGAAGAACATTAAGCATAAGACTAATACTCTGAGCAAATGATATTATCTTATTTATAAGCAGAAGAAGACTAAGCAGTGTATGGGGGTGAGTCCGTTCCTCCTCGTGGTGCCCCTGGAAAAGGCCTGCTGCTGCAGGCCAAACTGAACGCGGACAAATCCTGTTGTAAATCTTTTGTGACAGGCAGAACGGAAGGTGTAAACTTCTAACTTTTCCAGATAACAACTACAGGAATGCCTGACACAAACAAGAATATGATGAAGAAGAATAGGAAGAAGATGAAGAAGTTGAATATGTAGAATAATAATTGTTGAATAAGAAGAATATGAAGAATGTAAGAAAAGGAAGAAGAAGAAGAAGAATGTAAAAAAAGGAAGGAGAAGAATTTAAAAAAGGAAGAAGAAGAAGAATGTAAAAAAAGGAATAAGAAGAAGAATGTAAAAAAAGGAAGAAGAAGAATGTAAAAAAAGGAAGTAGAAGAATGTAAAAAAAGGAGGAAGAAGAAGAAGAAGAATGTAAAAAAAGGAATAAGAAGAAGAAGAAGGTAAAAAAAAGGAAGAAGAATAAGAAAGAAGAAGAAAGAAGAAGAAGACATACATGTCTGGCAAAATATAAATGAGGCTAACATAGTCAATATCTTTGTAACTCCTAAAATCTTTAAAAAAAAAGTTTAATTCCTGCTATTCCATTTGATTGGGCTAAACCTCTATGGCTTTAATGTCTCCTCCACCTCCCACAATACATTCTACATTATTCTTAGTTGTTTTTCTTCATGTAGAATTAACCTACAAGGAAAGAAAGGTTTTTTTTTAATTCCGATATTTTGGCCCCATTGACTTGCATTGGTTCCCGGTATCGGAATCGGCGATACCGATACTTTTTTTTAAGATCGGCCGATCCATTCCGATCCGATATTTTCAAGTATCAGCTGGTATCGCTCAACTCTAATCACCAATCTTAAACTGTGGACCAATGGTCCTATGTCGATTGGAAAACCGCTGGGCCTTTTCCTGGGAGAGAGATAACTTATCCACCACTTGGTCCCAGATCTGGTGCATTCTCTCCACCACAGTGTCAACACCTGGGCAGGCAGAAGGCTCCACCTGCCCTGAAGAAAATCGAGGATGAAACCCAAAGTTACAAAAAAAAGGTGACATCAAAGCGGCAGAACTAGCTCTATTATTTAAAGCAAATTCGGCCAAGGGCAAAAATGAAACCCAATCATCCTGATCAGCGGAAATAAAACATCTCAAATATGACTCCAAGGTCTGGTTTGTTCTCTCTGTCTGCCCATTGGTCTGAGGGTGAAAAGCAGAGGAGAAGGACAACTGAATTCCCAGCTTTTAACAGAAAGTCCTCCAATATCTAGACACAAACTGAACTCCTCTGTCAGATACAATGTTCTCAGGAATCCCATGTAAGCGAACCACCTGTTGCAAAAACAGGGGCACCAACTCAGAGGAAGATGGCAACTTGGGGAGTGGTACAAGATGAACCATCTTAGAGAACCTATCACAAATCACCCAAATAACAGTCATTCTTTGAAAGACCGGCATATCAGAGATGAAATCCATTGAAATATGGGTCCATGGCCTCCTGGGGACTGGCAAAGGCATCAACAACCCACTAGCGCGAGAACAAGATTTAGACCGGGAGCAAGTCCCACAGGACTGCACAAAATTCCTGACATCATGAGACAAGGTGGGCCACCAAAAAGAGCGACTCACCAGATCTCTAGTACCAAAAATACCTGGATGACCAGCCAATGCAGAGCAATGAACTTCAGACATCACTCTCTTCTTCCACTGGTCAGGAACATACAACTTTCCACTGGGACAACGCTCAGGTTTGTCCTCCTGGAACTCTTGCAGAGCGAGTCTCAAATCGGGCGAGATGGCAGAAAGAACTACCCCTTCGCCTAAGATGGTAGCAGGCTTGGTCACCACAGGAGAATCAGCAAAGAAACTCCTAGAGAGGGCGTCTGCCTTGACATTCTTAGTTCCAGGAAGAAAAGAGACCACAAAATCAAAATGTGTAAAAAACAAGGCCCACCTAGCCTGTCTAGGGTTCAAGCGTTTAGCCGACTCTAGGTAAATCAAATTCTTGTGGTCAGTGAGGACCACAACTTGATGTTTAGCTCCCTCCAACCAATGTCTCCACTCCTCAAATGCCCATTTCATGGCCAACAGTTCCCAATTCCCCACATCATAGTTACGTTCAGATGGAGAGAACTTTCGGGAAAAGAAAGCACAGGGATTCATTTTAGATGTTACAGGATCCTTTTTGGACAAAACAGCTCCTGCACCAATCTCAGAAGCATCCACCTCTACCTGGAACGGGAGTGAGACATCATGTTGCCGCAAAACCGGGGCGGAGGTAAATCTTCGCTTCAGCTCCTGAAAGGAAGCAACAGCCTCCGGAGACCAATTCAACACATCAGCACCCTTCTTAGTCAGATCAGTCAATGGCTTGGCAATACTAGAAAATTTTGCTATAAATTTCCGATAAAAATTAGCAAAACCCAAAAACTTCTGGAGGGCTTTCAAAGAAGTGGGCTGAACCCAATCATAAATGGCCTGTACCTGGGCCGGGTCCATTTCAATAGTTGACGGAGACAAAATAAATCGCAAAAATGAAATCCTCTGTACTCCAAAAAGGCATTTCGATCCTTTGACATACAGGGAATTCTCCCTCAAGATCCGGAACACAGTCCGAATATGTTCCACATGAGAATCCCAATCCTTGGAGAAGATCAAAATATCATCCAGATAGATAATCAAAAATTTATCGACAAAGTCTCGGAAAATATCGTTCATGAAGCACTGGAAGACAGAAGGGGCATTAGTGAGCCCAAAAGGCATCACCAGGTACTCAAAATATCCCTCCGGAGTATTAAACGCCGTCTTCCATTCATCCCCCTGCTTAACGCGGATAAGATTATACGCCCCCCTGAGGTCAAGCTTGGTAAACCAGCAAGCACCTCTAACTCTAGAGAATAGATCCGAAATCAGGGGTAACGGATACTGATATTTAATAGTAATTTTATTGAGGGCACGATAATCAATACAAGGCCTTAAAGAACCATCCTTTTTGGCCACAAAAAAAAACCCGGCACCTAAGGGTGAAGAGGATGGTCTAATATGACCCTTCTCCAACGCCTCCTTAATATAGGACCGCATAGCCTCGTGCTCGGGTACAGATAAATTGAAGAGCCGACCCTTGGGAAATTTACTCCCCGGGCTTAGTTCAATTGCACAGTCATAACTCCTATGAGGAGGCAAGGACGCAGATTCATTCTCACTAAATACATCATAAAAGTCCGCCAAATAGTCAGGAACATCATGCGACTGAGGAGAGGTGGAAAAAACCGGAGCCTCACTAAAGGCACACCGACAACCCCAACTCACCACAGACACAGATTTCCAATCCAAAACTGGATTATGAATTTGCAACCAGGGAAACCCCAGAACAACGGCATCATGCAGACCATGCAACACCAAAAATCTGCAATTTTCTTGATGGTCTGGGGCGACCCGCATGACCACCTGGGTCCAAAACTGAGGTTTATTTTTAGCCAAAGGAGTAGCATCAATCCCCCTCAAAGGGATAGGCGTCTGCAGAGGTGTCATCGGAAATCCACAACGTTTAGCAAAATCCAAGTCCATTAGGTTTAGCGCTGCTCCCGAATCCACAAAAGCCTTGGTGGAAAATGTGGACAGGGAGCAGATCAGAGTAATTGCCAGAAGAAACTTAGGTTGAACACCACCAACAGAAAATGTGTGTGCAAAGTGTTTCTCTCGTTTAGGACAAACAGAAATAATATGCGAGGCATCTCCACAGAAAAAACACAGCTTATTACGCCTTCTGAACTCCTGACGTTGCGCCTTAGACAAAACTCTATCACATTGCATAGGTTCAGACGTCTGTTCAACCGGTGGCAACACCTCTCGTGCAATCCTGCGTTCACGTAAACGCCGATCAACCTGAATGGCTAATGACATAGAATCATCCAGACTAGAGGGAACAGGAAATCCCACCATAATATCTTTTACGGCTTCTGACAAACCCTTCCGAAAGAGAGCAGCCAAGGCATTATCATTCCAGGTAGTAAGGACCGCCCACTTTCGGAACTTTTGACAGTACAACTCTGCAGAATCTCGACCCTGGTTCAATGCTAACAGGGTCTTTTCAGCCTGATCAATAGCATTAGGTTCGTCATACAACAACCCCAAAGCTTGAAAGAATGCGTTCACATTAGTCAGAATAGGATCATCTGGTTTCAAAAGAAAACCCCCAATCCTGGGGATCGCCAAGCAGCAAAGAGATGACAATTTTAACCTGCTGCGCGGAGCTCCCTGACGAGTTAGGCTTCAAGGCAAAAAATAATTTACAATTATTTTTGAAACTCAAAAATTTAGATCGATCCCCAAAAAATACATCAGTGTAGGGATCTTTGGTTCAACAGCATGCGAACGAGCAAGGTAGGCGGAAATTCCCCGCACTTCCACAGCAAGCTGCTCCACACGATCAGACAATTGCTTTATCTCCATTGAGAGAAAAAAAAAATTCCCCCTACGGCCTCAGAGATATAGAGGAAAGAATATACACACACTTTTTTTTTTTTTTAAACACAATTCTTTCCTGCTATTGAGTACCCTAGGATCTGCAGTATGGCGGGTGATTCTGTTATGATTGAGTCACCGTAGGAGGCAAAAACAGAAATGCTAGCTAAGTCCAGAAAACCAGAGAAGTTGGCAGCTATCGGATTGCAGACCCCTGAACCTATCAACACAACTAGCAGTAGCCGTGGGGGGTTCCTACGATGCCCTAGACCCCTCGATCACAGCCGGAGAATTAAATAGGCCTAAAGAAAGAAAGGGGAAATCTAAACTGCCCCAGAGCAGACCCCAAAGCAAAAGGCAGCCCCCAACATATAATGACGGTGAAGCAAGATGAAAACACTAACACAGACAGAAAGATTGACTGAGCAAAGACGGGGCCCAAGCTAACTAGATAGAAAAGGACAGGAAGGCTGCTGTCTGCAATCCGTGAAAAACCCTATGAAAATAAGAGCCAACAGACTGACAGTGAAAAAGGCCCTGAAGACGCTAGGCTTCAAAAAAGCTATGTCAGTACTCAGGAATATTCTGAAGACAGAGCTACAGGCAAAAGGAGATTCAGCTCACCCCAGCAGGGAATGGCAGAATACAGAAAAGCAAGGAAAACAAAAACTAAACATAAATGCTAACAGGCAAAGCAGAAAACTTAGCTTTAGAGGAGCAGGAATCAGACTGGTGTCCTAGAAGTCCACAGAGAAATCACCCGCAGGGCAGAAGGGCGTCGTCAGCCTTATATCCAGTCCGTGACTCCACTCAGCCAGTCATCCTCATTAGGCTCAGGTGCCTGATAATAAGGCTCATTACCTTCCTTTACCAGAATAGGGAGTTCACCAGACCTCAGTGACGAAGGGGAAAATGAACTCACAACAGTACCTCCCCCTTGAGGAGGGGTCACCGAACCCTCAACCACGCCACCAGGGCGATCAGGGTGAGCCCAATGAAAGGCACGCACCAATCTTTTGAAATGCATATCAGAGGCAGAGACCCAGGAATTATCCTCCTGACCATAACCCTTCCACTTAACCAAATACTGGAGTCTCCGCCTAGCCAGACGGGAATCCAGTATTTTCTCTTCCTCATATTCCATGTTACCTTCAACCAATACAGGGTCTGGAGGTGCCACCCCAGGAACAACTGGTTCAACAAACCTCTTCAACAAGGACTTATGGAACACATTATGGATTTTAAATGTGACAGGAAGAGCCAAAACGAAAAGAGACCGGATTAATAATCTCCAAAATCTTGTAAGGTCCAATAAATCTAGGCTTAAACTTAGAAGCCACCTTCATAGCAATATTTTTTGATGATAACCACACCATATCACCAATCTTAAACTGTGGACCAATGGTCCTATGTCGATTGGAAAACCGCTGGGCCTTTTCCTGGGAGAGAGATAACTTATCCACCACTTGGTCCCAGATCTGGTGCATTCTCTCCACCACAGTGTCAACACCTGGGCAGGCAGAAGGCTCCACCTGCCCTGAAGAAAATCGAGGATGAAACCCAAAGTTACAAAAAAAAGGTGACATCAAAGCGGCAGGACTAGCTCTATTATTTAAAGCAAATTCGGCCAAGGGCAAAAATGAAACCCAATCATCCTGATCAGCGGAAATAAAACATCTCAAATACGACTCCAAGGTCTGGTTTTTTCTCTCTGTCTGCCCATTGGTCTGAGGGTGAAAAGCAGAGGAGAAGGACAACTGAATTCCCAGCTTTTAACAGAAAGTCCTCCAATATCTAGACACAAACTGAACTCCTCTGTCAGATACAATGTTCTCAGGAATCCCATGTAAGCGAACCACCTGTTGCAAAAACAGGGGCACCAACTCAGAGGAAGATGGCAACTTGGGGAGTGGTACAAGATGAACCATCTTAGGCTAGTTTCACACTTGCTTTTTTTTGCAGCGCGTTTTTCCTGCAAAAAAACGCATTGAAAAAACGCATACAAAAGCATACAACTGCTGCGTTTTTTTCAAGCATTTTTATGAGCGTGCATGAAAAAAACGCAGCGTTTTTATGCGTTTGTATGCGTTTTTAGTGCGTTTTTACCGCGTTTGCGTTTTTTTCCAACATTAGGTGGCCCCTCACACTAACCCAAACCATAACTTTACTAACCCTAACCCTGACCCTATCCCTGACCCTAACCCTGACCCTAACCCTTAACCAAATCATACTTAACCCTAACCCAAACCCTAAACCCTAACTAACCCTAACCCTAACCCTGACCCTAACCCTGACCCTAACCCTAACCCTGACCCTAACCCTGACCCTAACCCTTAACAAAACCATACTTAACCCTAACCCTGACCATAACCCTGACCCTGACCCTAACCCTGACCCTAACCCTAACCCTGACCCTAACCCTTAACAAAACCATACTTAACCCTAACCCTGACCCTAACCCTGACCCTAACCCTAACCCTGACCCTAACCCTTAACCAAACCATACTTAACCCTAATCCTGACCCTAACCCTGACCCTAACCCTTAACAAAACCATACTTAACCCTAACCCTGACCCTAACCCTGACCCTAACCCTGACCCTAACCCTGACCCTAACCCTTAACCAAACCATACTTAACCCTAATCCTGACCCTAACCCTGACCCTTAACCAAACCATACTTAACCCTAACCCTGACCCAAACCCCAACCCTAACCCTGACCCTGACCCTAACCCTAACCCTAAACCCCCTTAACTAACCCTAACTCTAACCCAAACCCCTAAATTCCATGGTTAAAAAAAAAACCGCATATGCAAAAAAACGCATACATGAGCATGCCAGTGCGCACATATGCGCATCCATAGGCTATAATGGCCATTTTTAGCGCAAAACGTGCGCATATGTGCGCATGCGCTTTTTTGCAGGGCCAAAAAATGCAACATGCTGCGTCTGGAAAATACAAACGCACACCCCAAAAAAACGCAGCGCATGAAAATCGCATACATGCGCTTACAAGCGCGCAGGTATGCGCACCCATGTTAAATATAGGGGAAAAAACGCATGCGCACATATGCGTTTTTTTCCAGCGCTAAAAAACGCAAATGTGAAACCAGCCTTAGAGAACCTATCACAAATCACCCAAATAACAGTCATTCTTTGAGAGACCGGCATAACAGAGATGAAATCCATTGAAATATGGGTCCATGGCCTCCTGGGGACTGGCAAAGGCATCAACAACCCACTAGAGCGAGAACAAGATTTAGACCGGGAGCAAGTCCCACAGGACTGCACAAAATTCCTGACATCATGAGACAAGGTGGGCCACCAAAAAGAGCGACTCACCAGATCTCTAGTACCAAAAATACCTGGATGACCAGCCAATGCAGAGCAATGAACTTCAGACATCACTCTCTTCTTCCACTGGTCAGGAACATACAACTTTCCACTGGGACAACGCTCAGGTTTGTCCTCCTGGAACTCTTGCAGAGCGAGTCTCAAATCGGGCGAGATGGCAGAAAGAACTACCCCTTCGCCTAAGATGGTAGCAGGCTTGGTCACCACAGGAGAATCAGCAAAGAAACTCCTAGAGAGGGCGTCTGCCTTGACATTCTTAGTTCCAGGAAGAAAAGAGACCACAAAATCAAAATGTGTAAAAAACAAGGCCCACCTAGCCTGTCTAGGGTTCAAGCATTTAGCCGACTCTAGGTAAATCAAATTCTTGTGGTCAGTGAGGACCACAACTTGATGTTTAGCTCCCTCCAACCAATGTCTCCACTCCTCAAATGCCCATTTCATGGCCAACAGTTCCCAATTCCCCACATCATAGTTACGTTCAGATGGAGAGAACTTTCGGGAAAAGAAAGCACAGGGATTCATTTTAGATGTTACAGGATCCTTTTGGGACAAAACAGCTCCTGCACCAATCTCAGAAGCATCCACCTCTACCTGGAATGGGAGTGAGACATCAGGTTGCCGCAAAACCGGGGCGGAGGTAAATCTTCGCTTCAGCTCCTGAAAGGAAGCAACAGCCTCCGGAGACCAATTCAACACATCAGCACCCTTCTTAGTCAGATCAGTCAATGGCTTGGCAACACTAGAAAATTTTGCTATAAATTTCCGATAAAAATTAGCAAAACCCAAAAACTTCTGGAGGGCTTTCAAAGAAGTGGGCTGAACCCAATCATAAATGGCCTGTACCTTGGCCGGGTCCATTTCCATAGTTGACGGAGACAAAATAAATCGCAAAAATGAAATCCTCTGTACTCCAAAAAGGCATTTCGATCCTTTGACATACAGGGAATTCTCCCTCAAGATCCGGAACACAGTCCGAATATGTTCCACATGAGAATCCCAATCCTTGGAGAAGATCAAAATATCATCCAGATAGATAATCAAAAGTGTATCGACAAAGTCTCGGAAAATATCGTTCATGAAGCACTGGAAGACAGAAGGGGCATTAGTGAGCCCAAAAGGCATCACCAGGTACTCAAAATATCCCTCCGGAGTATTAAACGCCGTCTTCCATTCATCCCCCTGCTTAATGCGGATAAGATTATACGCCCCCCTGAGGTCAAGCTTAGTAAACCAGCAAGCACCTCTAACTCTAGAGAATAGATCCGAAATCAGGGGTAACGGATACTGATATTTAATAGTAATTTTATTGAGGGCACGATAATCAATACAAGGCCTTAAAGAACCATCCTTTTTGGCCACAAAAAAAAACCCGGCACCTAAGGGTGAAGAGGATGGTCTAATATGACCCTTCTCCAACGCCTCCTTAATATAGGACCGCATAGCCTCGTGCTCGGGTACAGATAAATTGAAGAGCCGACCCTTGGGAAATTTACTCCCCGGGCTTAGTTCAATTGCACAGTCATAACTCCTATGAGGAGGCAAGGACGCAGACTCATTCTCACTAAATACATCATAAAAGTCCGCCAAATAGTCAGGAACATCATGCGACTGAGGAGAGGTGGAAAAAACCGGAGCCTCACTAAAGGCACACCGACAACCCCAACTCACCACAGACACAGATTTCCAATCCAAAACTGGATTATGAATTTGCAACCAGGGAAACCCCAGAACAACGGCATCATGCAGACCATGCAACACCAAAAATCTGCAATTTTCTTGATGGTCTGGGGCGACCCGCATGACCACCTGGGTCCAAAACTGAGGTTTATTTTTAGCCAAAGGAGTAGCATCAATCCCCCTCAAAGGGATAGGCGTCTGCAGAGGTGTCATCGGAAATCCACACCGTTTAGCAAAATCCAAGTCCATTAGGTTTAGCGCTGCTCCCGAATCCACAAAAGCCTTGGTGGAAAATGTGGACGGGGAGCAGATCAGAGTAATTGCCAGAAGAAACTTAGGTTGAACACCACCAACAGAAAACGTGTGTGCAAAGTGTTTCTCTCGTTTAGGACAAACAGAAATAATATGCGAGGCATCTCCACAGAAAAAACACAGCTTATTACGCCTTCTGAACTCCTGACGTTGCGCCTTAGACAAAACTCTATCACATTGCATAGGTTCAGACGTCTGTTCAACCGGTGGCAACACCTCTCATGCAATCCTGCGTTCACGTAAACGCCGATCAACCTGAATGGCTAATGACATAGAATCATCCAGACTAGAGGGAACAGGAAATCCCACCATAATATCTTTTACGGCTTCTGACAAACCCTTCCGAAAGAGAGCAGCCAAGGCATTATCATTCCAGGTAGTAAGGACCGCCCACTTTCGGAACTTTTGACAGTACAACTCTGCAGAATCACGACCCTGGTTCAATGCTAACAGGGTCTTTTCAGCCTGATCAATAGCATTAGGTTCGTCATACAACAACCCCAAAGCTTGAAAGAATGCGTTCACATTAGTCAGAATAGGATCATCTGGTTTCAAAAGAAAACCCCCAATCCTGGGGATCGCCAAGCAGCAAAGAGATGACAATTTTAACCTGCTGCGCGGAGCTCCCTGACGAGTTAGGCTTCAAGGCAAAAAATAATTTACAATTATTTTTGAAACTCAAAAATTTAGATCGATCCCCAAAAAATACATCAGGTGTAGGGATCTTTGGTTCAACAGCATGCGAACGAGCAAGGTAGGCGGAAATTCCCCGCACTTCCACAGCAAGCTGCTCCACACGATCAGACAATTGCTTTATCTCCATTGAGAGAAAAAAAAAAATTCCCCCTACGGCCTCAGAGATATAGAGGAAAGAATATACACACACTCTTTTTTTTTTTAAACACAATTCTTTCCTGCTATTGAGTACCCTAGGATCTGCGGTATGGCGGGTGATTCTGTTATGATTGAGTCACCGTAGGAGGCAAAACAGAAATGCTAGCTAAGTCCAGAAAACCAGAGAAGTTGGCAGCTATCGGATTGCAGACCCCTGAACCTATCAACACAACTAGCAGTAGCCGTGGGGGGTTTCTACGATGCCCTAGACCCCTCGATCACAGCCGGAGAATTAAATAGGCCTAAAGAAAGAAAGGGGAAATCTAAACTGCCCCAGAGCAGACCCCAAAGCAAAAGGCAGCCCCCAACATATAATGACGGTGAAGCAAGATGAAAACACTAACACAGACAGAAAGATATACTGAGCAAAGACGGGGCCCAAGCTTACTAGATAGAAAAGGACAGGAAGGCTGCTGTCTGCAATCCGTGAAAAACCCTATGAAAATAAGAGCCAACAGACTGACAGTGAAAAAGGCCCTGAAGACGCTAGGCTTCAAAAAAGCTATGTCAGTACTCAGGAATATTCTGAAGACAGAGCTACAGGCAAAAGGAGATTCAGCTCACCCCAGCAGGGAATGGCAGAATACAGAAAAGCAAGGAAAACAAAAACAAAACATAAATGCTAACAGGCAAAGCAGAAAACTTAGCTTTAGAGGAGCAGGAATCAGACTGGTGTCCTAGAAGTCCACAGAGAAATCACCCGCAGGGCAGATGGGCGTCGGCAGCCTTATATCCAGTCCGTGACTCCACTCAGCCAGTCATCCTCATTAGGCTCAGGTGCCTGATAATCAGGCTCATTACCTTCCTTTACCAGAATAGGGAGTTCACCAGACCTCAGTGACGAAGGGGAAAATGAACTCACAACAGGCTTCCCTCCTCCTCCTCCTGTTCCTCCTCCTCTGCTGCAGACGCCAGATCCTTAATGTGCGTCAAACTTTGCATGAGCAGACGCATAAGTGGGATGCTGATGCTTATGATGGTGTCGTCTGCGCTTACCAGCCGTGTGCATTCCTCAAAACACTGAAGGATTTTACAGAGGTCTTTCAGCTTTGACCACTGCACACCCGACAATTCCATGTCTTCCCTCAAACTGCCTGCCCATGTATCCTCCCACATATGCATTACAGCCTGCCTCTGTTCGCACAGCCTCTCAACCATGTGCAGGGTGGAGTTCCTGTCATGATCCCAGTGCAGGTTTTTGAGCTGCACACCTGGCGTTAATGTCTGGAGCTTGGTGCAGGTTTTGACCTGCACACCTGGGGTTAATGATTGTGGTCTCTTTCTGGTTCTGGGAGAGCTTCTTAAACCCCTGGGAAGCTTAAATCCCTGCCAGTTATACTTTTGCCTTTGGCCTAGTGTGCTGACCCCTGTGTGCCTGTTTATTGCTATAGCTTGTTTATATGGTTCTGACCCGGTTCTGTTTCCCGTTGTGAGTTTGCCTGTTGATTTTGTACTGTGTAGTTATCTCTGTGTATGACTCATTGCCTGTGACCTGACTACTCTCTTCTCATCCCTCTTGTACCTTGCAGCTATCTCTGTGTGTGACTTATTGGCTACGTCCTGACTATTCTCCCTGTCTATGCCTCTGGTAACTTTGTCTCGCAGTTACCCTGCTGTGAGTTCTCTTGCAGCTCCTAGCTCTGTGGAGTTTAGGCCATGCCCCTAGCAGACACGTGCTTCAGGTCCTGCGGCTCTGAAGTACGCATCTACTCGGCTGCTGTCCGCTCCACAGGTATCTTTGAGCACTGTTCGCTTTACTCAGGACACGCGCACTGGCTCAGTGAGCAAGTTCAGTGCAGTGTTCCTGACAGTTCCGCCTTGTTGCAACGTCTATGATTAGGCGGTGCTTGGGGAGGTGGAGCAATCGCTGCAGCTTCTGCACACGACTGGAGTGGACGGTTGGGCGACGGATTTGCGAGCACAGTCTTCGCACCTTATGAAGCAGGGATGTTAATAATTATTAAGGAAGCACTGCATCACCAGGTTCAAAGTGTGAGCCAAGCAAGGTATGTGTGTGAGTTTTGCACAGGCTATGGCTGCCACAAAATTATGGCCGTTATCACTGACTACCTTGCCTGGCTCAAGATGTAGACTGCCCAGTCATGACTCAGTTTGTCGCTGCAAGTAGTCGGCCAGTACCTCCGCGATGTGTCTGTTGTCGCCCAAAAACATCATCTTTAACACAGCCTGCTGACGCTTACCACTAACTGTTCATTAGTGGGACACCTCGTGTGCAACACTGGCAGCTGCGGATGGAGTGCTCATGCGACTGCGCTCTGTGGACGAGCTTTCGCTTATGGAGGAGGAGGAGGGTCGAACGCCTACAGCCAACTGTTTCCTATACTGTGGGCTAGGCAGCACTGTTCCACCGTCACTGTCCCCTGTGGAGCCTGCATCCACCACATCAAACCAGTGCACAGTGATGGACACGTAACGGCCCTGGCCATGCCTACAGGATCATGCATCTGTTGTGCGGTGCACCTTTCCACTCACTGATTGCTTGAGTGCATGGACAATGCGGTCTTTTACATGCAGGTGGAGGGCTGGGATGGCTTTTCGAGAAAAGAAGTACCAACTGGGTACGTCAAAGTGTGGGACTGCATAGGCCATGAGCTCACGGAAAGCTTCGCTTTCAACCAAACGGTAGGGCATCATCTCTAATGAGATTAGTTTGACAATGTAGGTGTTCAAACACAGTGTACGGGGATGAGAGGATGAGTACTTTCTTGTCCTACTCAGAGTGTCTGGTAGGATGAGCTGGACTGGAGAGCTGCATATGGGGGAAGTAGTGGTGGACTGGACGGAGTGAGACGGGGTTGGTGATGGTATTGGTGGTGATGGCCTAGATTCAGTGTTGTGTTGCAAAACCATTGTGATTCCCTGAGTGCTTTGGCATTGCGACGACACCTCAACATTTAGTGCTGGTGGTGTGCTTAACGGTGGCGGTGGTCTTACAGTGGGGGAAGCGATGGAGCGTTGCTGGCTACCTTCAGTTGGAGCAGGTGCACATGTGCTACCTGAGGTTTTGTAATCCGTCCACACTTGCAAGTGCATGTTGATTAAATGTCTAAGCATGCAACTGGTATTCAAATTTCTGAGTTGTTTACCTCGGCTAATGGTGCTTCCGCACTTCTTACAGGTAACCTTTGCCTCATCAGTAGGATTTTGGACAAAGAAGTGCCACACTGCACTCTTCCTACTATGGTATACATTTTCTGGCGTTGCACGCTGTGCTAAGTTGACCGTCTGGCCAAGCTGTCCTGCAACTCTTTTAGTTTTTGGTCCACTTTTTTGGACAGCTACAGGCCTGCCAGATAACCACTGCTGCGATGTCAATGCCTGCTGGGGATCCTTCTTCTTATTTGAACTATTGCCAGCGCCACTCTCCTCCCCCAATGGAAGCCAATCCGGGTCAAGAAGTGGGTCATCCATCACCTCTTCAGTCATCTGCACCTTCCTCTTTACTTTCCTCTGTGTCACCGTGTAAGGTAGTATAGTATGCGGGAAGGGGCACCTGAGTTTCATCAGGGTCAGATTCTGGCTCAGTAGACTGCGAGGGCAATGTAGTGCTCTGGGTCAATGTACCAGCAGAATCATCTAGCAGTGGCTGTGCATCAGTGCACTCCATGTCAGATTCATCTTGGACTGGGGAATTCAGGATTTGACTGGATAACCCAGGCATGGTATGTGAAAAGAGCTCCATAGAGTAATCTGAAGTATGGGCTGCCGCATCCTTAACTTTTGGTGGGGGGTGAAGGACACAAGGTAAGGTGTTTTTCCTGACCAGAACCCTGCACTGACGACTCCGTGCTTGCAGGTTTCGAACGTTCAGAATAGGAGGCAATAGAGCTGGTGGCTGTTTCGGCAATGTACGCCAAAACCTGTTCCTGATGCTCCGGCTTTAAAAGCAATTTTCCTACTCCAAGAAAAGGGAACCTTACTGGCCTTCTTGGGCCAGACGATGACGCAGGCTCCACACCTCCTGCCTTAGCTGCTATTGTGCTTTTGCCAGAACCAGCCGATGCACCACCACCATCAGTACCAGCTGCGACCCCCTGCCCACGTCCGCGGCCTCTTCCACCATACTTCCTCATGTTTGGAAAAATGTACCAAAAATACCAGCAGAGAGATGGTACTGTATGTGGAGCATCCAGCTGTGTAAGGTGTATTAAAAAAATTAAATCTACATATATATGTTGTTAGTCACTGACGCTCTCCCAGTATGTATTTGACCGTAATCCAACAAGCAGATATACGGAACTCTATCAGAAGTGTACAGCTGTATACGTTTTTTGTGTAACAATCTCCATATATGTATTTATGGAGTGTCACACACAGACACTGACTCTGTATAGACGTGACTGTAATGCGAACGGCAGATATACAATAATGTTTTAGAATCGGACAGCTCTATACGGTGTCTGTATGGAAAATTGTCAGTCTCCGTCTATTTTTATACGGAGTGACACACGCTGTATCTGTATAGTTTTGAGCATAATCAAACAGCAGATATATGAAACTGTTTGAAAAGCGGACAGCTCGAGGTGTAGGTCTGGAAAAATGGAAAATCTCCTTGGCTTGTTTTTCCAGAGTCACACACAGATAGCTTGTATTTGTCCGTGATACTAGCCAGTACACAGTAGTGTGTGAGGAGCATACACCGCTATACGGTGTCTGTATGGAAAATTGTCAATCTCCGTCTATTTTTATACGGAGTGACACACGCTGTCTCTGTATAGTTTTGAGCGTAATCAAACAGCAGATATAAGAAACTGTTTGAAAAGCAGACAGCTCTATAAGGTGTAGGTCTGGAAAAATGGAAAATCTCCTCGGCTTGTTTTTCCAGAGTCACACACAGATAGCTTGTACTTGTCCGTGATACCAGTCAGTACACGGTAGTGTGTGAGGAGCGTACACCGATGTAGGTGTGTGAAAAAATGAATGCTCGGTAACTCACCAGAACAAAATAATAAAAGTTGGAGTGCTTTGAAAAAAGCAGTTTGAACAGCAGTGTGCACACAGCACTGCAGCTATCAGGTAGCCTTAACCCTAATCCCAATCCTAATTCCAACCCTAACCCTAATCCCAACCCTAATTCCAGCCCTAACCCTAATTCTGGCACTAATCGTAATTCCAACCCTAACCTTAATTCCAACCCTAACCCTAATTCCAACCATATCCCTAATTCCAACCCTAACCCTAACCTTAGCCCAAACCCTAATTCCAAACCTAACCCTAATTCTAACCCTAGCCCTCACCCTAGCCCTTACCCTGATGGAAAAATAAAAATATTTTCTTTATTTTATTATACGTCCCTACCTATGGGGGTGATAAGGGGGGCGGTGATTTACTTTTTTATTTATTTTGATCACTGTGACAGTGATCAAAATAAATGAATCTGCAGCGTCGCAGATTCCCGGCAGGCGCACGGCGCATGCGCCCGCCATTTTCCAAGATGGCGGCGCCCATGATCCGGGACGGCGGGACACTGGGACGGCCAGAGGGAGTTCGGAGGCCTCGTGGAGGGTGATAGGGGGTGATCGGAGGGCGGGGAGACCGGAGGGAAGGCGGGGGGGCAGATTTTGACAGCGGCTGCCAATCGGTGCTGTCTGATGGTGGCGGCGGCCGATCGGCGCTGTCAGTCAGTTGGGGGGGGGGTCGGTTCAGTGTCTTCAGCCATTTTACCCGATGCTATATCAGCATCGGCCATGGATGGATTTGTAATATTTCATCAAATTTCATTGATGAAATATTACAATCACTTTTAACATCCAATCAGAGCGATCGTAGGCACGTGGGGGCTAAGCCACGCTCCCTAGGGTTAACTCTAAGGTGTCCTCTATGTGCGGGTCGTGTGACCTTTCAGTGACCCCGGTCACCTGACCCGCAGGGGGGCTTTAAAGTCATGACACCACATAGGCGTCATGAGTCGTTTTGGCACCATTTTCATGACGCCTATGTGGCATCAAAGGTCGTGAAGGGGTTAAAAGGCAGCCTAATCACCATCATCGCTGCTGCACACAACAAAAATCCTCTGCACACTAATTGTACAGTGAAAAGCGCTATTAGCAGAAGCATTTTTTTTTTCTTCTTCCCTGCCTAACGCTCTCCCTGTTCAGAATCAGCAGCAGCATCTCTCCCTATTGTAAGATCGGCAGAAGTAAGATGGCGGTCAGCGGTCACAGCCTTTTATACCCACTGTGAAGCCACACAAAGCCAGCCAATCACTTCAATACCCTTCTCTAAGATGGTGGTGGCCGCTGCGCATGTCACATTGTGCTGCCCACAGTGTGCGTCCTCCATCATTGGCTGAGAAAAGGCGCTGGAAGCATTGTTTGAAACGCGACTTTGGCGCTCGGCTCGGCGACCTCATGGCCGACCTCACGCTATGGTCGGGTTTCGATCTGCGAAACCCGACTTCAGCTAAAGTCGGTGATTTTTTAATTTGACCGACCCATTTCGCTCAACTCTAGTGCCAAATACAGAAGTGGTGACGTGTTTCTAGTACACTGTCCCACTCCTGGTTTTGGCTTACACATGCTGAGGTAAAACACTGACCAAATACTGATAGTCTGAACGTGATCTAATACAACCACGCTATACTACACTGCCCCTGAGACAATCCCTAGTGTCTCCCCACTTGACGCCATACTTGCGCTACAGCACACCACGTGAACACACTGCTAGTAATGACACTAGTGATGTGTCGTTCATGAACAATCCGATTCAAAGAGCCGGCTCCCCGCTGGGAACGAAATGAGCCGGCTCTGCACTGTGAACGAGCCAGTTCTTTTTTTTTTTTTTCTTTTTCTGGCGCCAGGCAGTGGCAGTGATTTATCTGGGAGGAGGCGGAGCTGTCAGGAGACAGAGAGAAATGTGTGCTGTCTGTGCTGGAGTGAGTGGAAATATTTAAAGTGATATACTCCTCCTAGCTTCAGACATGCATGCATGGCATACAGTATATGGCATGTGACTGTAGAGGGGTTAAACTCAAGTGACAGCAAATTGGTCTCATGTAGACGCTCACATATACTATAGCATACTATTAGTTAAAGTCAGCCGACTCAGCTCAGCAGTGCAGCACTGAGTGAGTGAGGAGGATTCAGGACAGGAACCCTACAGGGAGAAGCGTCAGTTCTTGCTGAGGGTAGGGTAAAGCTGGAGTCACACATAGCAACTTACCAGCGATACCGACACCGATATCAAGGTGTCAGGATCGCTGGTGAGCTGTCACACAGACAGCTTCACCAGCGATCTGCACAGCGATGCCGAGCGCCCGGCATCGCTTGCCGTCCCTGTAAAAAATAGAATTTAAATAAAAAATATAGTTATTCTCACCTTCCGACGTCCCGCGTAGCCATCCCGCCTCTCCACGCTCCGGTCCCAGTGATCCTTTGCGAGAATGACCGCAAGATGTCACGGTCTCGTGGGAGCGTGAAGTCTCGCGGTCATTCTTGAAAAGGATCACTGGGACCGGGAGCGTGGAGAGAGGTGGGATGGCTGCGCGGGACGTCGGAAGGTGAGAATAACAATATTTTTAATTTAAATTCTATTTTTTACAGCTGATCGCTGGTCTCCCGCCTGTCACACGCAGCGATGCGTGCTGGCCAGTGGGAGACCAGCGACCAAAAAATGTCCAGAGGTTTCTTGCAGTGATCAGCGATACCGGCAGGGGGGGCCGCTCGCTGATCGCTGTCACACACAGCGATCTCGCTGGTGAGATCGCTGTTACGTCACAAAAGTTGGGACTCAGCAGCGATCTCGCTAGCGAGATTGCTGTGTGTGACTCCCACTTAAGGGTAAGCAATATAATAAAGTGATTTCAGGCAAGACTGTGCAGAGATCTAGGTCCAGCCCCAATAATTAGGCCATGTGCACACATAATTTTTGGTGCTGCGGATTTGGAAAAATCTGCAGGTAAAAAAGACCTGCGGATTAGCCTGCGGTTTAGCCCTGCGGTTTCACACCTCTACAATGGAGAAGGTGTGAACCACAGCGGATTCCGCACAAAGAATTGACATGCTGTGGATTTGAACCCGCAGCAAATCCGCGCGGAAAAATCTGCAGCATGTGCACAGCGTTTTTCAGTTTACCATTGAAAACAATGGTACTGTACAACGCACCTAAAGCTGCTGCGGACCCACAGAGCCTGAAATGCTGCAGATCCGCAGCAGAATCCGCACCGTGTGCACATGGCCTTATAGGGTTAAGCTGGTTTCACACTTGCATATTTTGGCTGCACACGGATCCGTTTTCGTCTCCATTGACTTTCAGTGGTGACGGATGGGACTTGTGTGTGCGTCCAGATGTCACCGTTTTCCCACAGATCCGTGTGTCTGCATATTTTATCAGATGCACAAAAACACAACTTGTTGCAGTTTTGTGCCATCTGAAAAACACACAGGCACAGGGAGACGCACGGATCCGCGGCTACACGTCAGGAATTAACATGGAGCTCTATGGAGCACGGATCCAGGACAACACGGGTCCATGTGCAGGGATCCGTGTTGTGGCACTGATGCTCGGAAGTGAGGGATGTGCTGTACGGGAAAGTGATGAAACTGCATGGGAACAGACTGCAGACATAATATAGACTATGTCCGCATGCTGCTCTGTCATACAGTGATCTTTCCCGCCTCACTAGAAGGGCTTATGCCCTGTGTTATAGTGTGGTAATGATAATAAAATGTATTGGGAGCATGTATATGACATGGGGGCACCTGGTTAGGGGCTGCGTTCACACTAGAGTTGTGGTACGTTGCGTTGTGGTACGTTGCGTTGTGAAGCGTAGCAATCCTGATCCAGATTTGATCTCTATACTTAACATAGGGAGGCACGGACCTGCGTTTGCATCAGGATCAGGAGGCATCAGGATTTTCCATGTTCTCCCAAAACGCAGCTTGTTGCGAATTTTGGGTGTTAAAAAAAATCTGCAGACATCCTGATATGTGTCAGCAAAAATATATGATTGTCAATGTAGACGCACCTGAATCAGGATGCCTGCATCCAATCTGCATGCGGATTTCATACTGCGCAGGCTCCGAGGCCCATTTTCTTTCACCAGTCTCTCTCTCTCCTCTCTCTTCCCTCCCCTCTCCTCTCCTTTCTCCCCCTATCCTCTGCCCCAGAAGTCATAATTTCACATTTCCAACCAGATCCTCATTAGGGTGCAGTTTCATGCGTTTGCATCTATTTGCAGAAAAAACACGGATGCGAATAAATCGCGTCCAAGAGGGAATGACTGCAGCAATGAAGGTGCGGACTACTAGTCTGGGGGAATAGACGTCCCGCTGGGCTACTGCTGGTTCATTATCAGATCACCAGTGCCGATAGGAAACTATTCTTACTGCACATGACTCTATTACAATGCAGGAATAGGGAGTCAGGAGGAAGGGCGCCAGTGGGGGAACAGAAAGGATCTTTTCAGTGTAATATGGAAACAAAACTGGCCCTAGTCCAAATCATTTTGCAGGCTTCAAATAAGTACATATGCGAGGGTGTCCATGACTTTAATGCTGGCTAACCTTAGAATAGGTCAGCAATGTCTGATCAGTGAGGGTGCGACACGGAGCCCCCCGGCCCGGCAGCTGCTCTAAGGCTGTGTGCACACGCAGCAGTTTTTGCTGCGGTGTACAGTACCATGATTCCCTATGGGAATCAAAAATCGCAATACAGACGGTGCGGAATTTTTCGTGCAGATTATCTGCGGTTTTCAATCTGCAGAAAGAATTGACATGTCAATTCTTTCTGCAGATTCTGCTGCGGTTTGCCATCTCCTCCATTGAGGAGATGAAAAACCGCAGAGCAATCCGCAGGTAAAACCGCAGGTATTTTGAACTGTGGTTTCACCTGCGGATTTTACAAAATCCGCAGCGTGTGCACGTAGCCTTAGGCTGTGTGCACACGCTGCGGATTCCGCTGCGTTTCCGCAGCGGTTTTGGCCGCTGCGGACACGCAGCAGTTTTAGCTGCGGTGTACAGTACCATTCATTTGAATGGGAAAAAAAAAACGCTGTGCCGACGCTGCGGAAAAAACCGCGCGGATTTGCTGCGGTTTTGAATCTGCAGAAAGAATTGCATGTCAATTCTTTCTGCGGAAACCGCTGCGGGTTCCTATCTCCACCATTGTGGAGATAGTGAATCCGCAGGACCAAACCGCAGGCAAAACCGCAGATAATCCGCAGGTCTTTGGACCTGCGGATTATCTGCGGTTTTTGCAAAATCCGTGCGGATTAATCCGCAGCGGATTCCGCAGCGTGTGCACGCACCCTTAGTGTCTGATTTTACCATTCAGTAGGGTTTGCTTACATATTTTGCAGTGTGTGTGTGTTGGCACAGCTTCCAACATACCTTTTACGGATCATACTGTTATACAGCGCCAACACGGATTGCAGCACTTACTAATCCAGACAGGACATGTACAGAAAACGCCACAGATTAGAAAGGGATACATGGTAACAGCGTCGGACTGGAACACCTTGGGCCCACCAGAGAAAATCATTCTTGGGGCCCACTATGTAGCTGCATAGAATTAAATACCAGACCACCAATTGTGCGGTAAAACACGCTAATATCCGGGTATAATATAAGGTTGTACATGTCTTAATTATGTAGCAGGAGTTGGGGTAGCCCCCTCATAGAATATAAAGCAGCCCCCTCACATAGTATAATGTAGACCCCTAATAGAATATAATGCAGCCATCTCATAGAATATAATACTGCCCCCCTCATAGGGTATAATGCACCCCCTCATAGGGTATAATGCACCCCCTCATAGGGTATAATACTGCCCCCCTCATAGGGTATAATGCACCCCCTCATAGGGTATAATGCACCCCCTCATAGGGTATAATGCTGCCCCCTCATAGGGTATAATACTGCCCCCCTCATAGGGTATAATACTGCCCCCCTCATAGGGTATAATACTGCCCCCCTCATAGGGAATAATGCACCCCCTCATAGGGTATAATGCACCCCCTCATAGGGTATAATACTGCCCCCCTCATAGGGTATAATGCACCCCCTCATAGGGTATAATACTGCCCCCCTCATAGGGTATAATGCACCCCCTCATAGGGTATAATGCTGCCCCCTCATAGGGCATAATACTGCCCCCCTCATAGGGTATAATAATGCACCCCCTCATAGGGAATAATGCACCCCCTCATAGGGAATAATGCTGCCCTCCTCATAGGGTATAATACTGCCCCCCTCATAGGGAATAATGCTGCCCCCTCATAGGGTATAATGCTGCCCCCTCATAGGGTATAATACTGCCCCCCTCATAGGGAATAATGCACCCCCTCATAGGGTATAATGCTATATAGATATATAGATATAGAGTTAGATAGATATAGATAGAAAGATAGAAGTAGAAATAGATAGATATAGAGATAGATAGTAGATAATGGATAGAAAGTAGATAATGGATAGATATAGATAGAAAGATTCATAGAGATAGATAGAGATAGATAGAGATAGATATAAAGATAGATATAGAAAGAAATATAGATAGATAGATCGATAGGTAGATAGATATAGAGATAGATAGAAAATAGATAATGGATAGATAGATAGATAGATATAGAGATACATAGCTATAGATAGAAAGATATAGAGAGATAGATATATAGATAGAGATAGATAATAGATAGAGATAGATAATAGATAGAGATATACATATATAATAATAATAATAATAATAATATAGACATATATAGATAGATATAGAGATAAATATATATAGATAGATGGCTATAAATAAAAATAGATATAGATATATATATATATATATATAGAGATAGATATAGAGATAATAGATAGAGATAGATAGATATAGAAAGATAGAGATAATAGCTAGATATAGAGATATGTATAGAGATAGACAGATATAGAGTTAGAAAGATAGATAGATATAGAGAGAGATATAGAGATAGATAGAGATAGCTAGATAGATAGATGGATAGATAGATATAGATAATAGAGATAATAGATAGATGTAATAGATAGATATAGAGATAGATATAGAGATAGATCAATAGATAGATAGATAAAGAGATAGAGATAGATAGATAATGAGATATAGAGATAGATATAGAGATATAGTGTTAGATAGAAAGATAGATATAGAGATAGATAGATATAGAGATAGATATGGATATAGAGATAACAGATAGATATAGAGATAGATAGATATAGAGATAATATAAAGATAGATAGATATAGAGATAATATATAGATAGCTATAGAGAGAGAGATAGAGATATAGAGAGAAACAGATATAGATATAGAGATAGATATAGAGATAGATAGATATAGAGATAATAGATAGATATAAAGATAGATAGAGATAGAGAGAGCGGTAGATATAGAGAGAGATAGATACAGAGATCGATAAATAGAGAGATAGATATAGATATAGATAATAGATAGATAGATAAAGATAGATAATAAATATAGAGATAACAGATAGATATAAAGATAGAGTAAGATAGAAAGATATAGAGATAGGTAGATATAGATAATAGAGATAGCTAGATAGACATAATAGATAGATATAGATAGATATAGAGATAGATAGAAAGATAGATATAGAGATAGATGTAGAGATAGAAAGATAGATATAGAGATAGAGCGATAGATAGATAGAGATAGATAGAGAAAGATAGATAGATATAGAGATAGAAAGATAGATAGATATACAAAGAGATAGATATAGAGATAGATAGATAGAGAGAGATATAGAGAGAAATAGATATAGATATAGAGATACTAGATATATATAGAGATAGATATAGAGAGAGATAGATACAGAGAAAAGATATAGAGATAGATAAAGATATATAGATATAGAGATAGAAAGATAGATATAGAGATAGAGCGATAGATATACAGAGAGATAGATATAGAGATAGATAGAGATATATAGATAGATAGCTATAGAGAGAGATATAGAGAGAAATAGATATAGAGATAGATATATAGATATAGATATAAAGATAGATATAGAGATAGATATAGAGATAGAGCGATAGATAGCGAGAGATATAGATATAGATAGATACAGAGAAAAGATATAGAGATAGATAACGGATAGATAAATAGATAGATAGGTATAGAGATAGATAGATATAGATATTAGATAGAGATATATATAGATAAAGATAGATATAGATGGTAGCTAGATAGATAATAAATATAGAGATAATAGATATAGAGATAGAGTAAGATAGATAGATATAGAGATAGATAGACATAATAGATAGATATAGAGATATATATAGAAAGATATAGAGATAGATAGATATAGAGATAGATGCAGAGATAGAAAGATAGATATAAAGATAGAGCGATAGATAGAGATAGATTTAGAAATAGATAGATATAGATAATAGATATAGATAGATAGATAGTTATAGATAGAAAGATAGATAGATATGAGAGATAGAGAGAGAGATAGATAGAGATAGATAGATAGATAGATAGATAGATAGATAGAGAGAGCGAGAGAGATATAAAAAAAAACAAAAAAACACAATACTCACCTCTCCTCCTCTCTCCCACGCTGATTCCGGCAGCCGGCTTCAGTGTCAGGAGCTGCCCCCTCTGCCAGACACACAGCGGGTGCGCGATGTAGTGACGTCATCGCGCACTGGCTGTGAGCCAGGAGCAGAGAGGACTGAGGGCGGCGCCGGCCCTGATGCAGAGCGGCTTACTGGGCTGGGGGCGGGGCCTCTGGGGGTGGAGACCTGAAATGATATTCACTGCTTCGCAGTGAATATTCATTTCTCTTTAGCAGCGGGGACAGGGGCTCCTGCCTCCTGACACCCGCTGCTGCTCCGCTGGCAGGGGCCCCCATAGCAGCTGCATGGTGTGCGACACACCACTGGCTGGGGGCCCCTGGAGCAGCGGGGGCCCTAGGCAACTGCTGGCCCTGTATGCCTGCAGGTGCCAGGGCCCACCAGATGCCAGGGCCCACCGGAGAATCCACCGGTTCTCCGGTGGGCCAGTCCGACGCTGCATGGTAAGACTGTCTGCAACCAAGGAGCCGGAGCCTGATCACAAGAGCTGAGAATCTGAGGAGACAGAAATGCTGAATAACAGTCTACACTGCGTCATTAGATCGTTCTATAGGTGGAGAATGAGGCCCTCACTTTACAGGCAAAGACCTGGAACGAGGACTGTGGAAAACGGATTAATATTAAAAAAAAGAGCCGTTAAAAGAGCCAAAAGAGCCGGCTCTTTAAGGTGAGCAGAGCCGAATGACCGGATCGCCAAAAAGAGCCGAACTTCCCACACTACTAGGGCAGGCCCACACTACTAGGGCAGGCTCACACGCAGTTATTACTAAACTACCACTGCGCCTGCGCACAAATCGGCACAGCCATGGGCGGAGACTGGGCGTGGTCTATGCACAGCCCGGAAATACATTACCACGTGCATACACTGCTTGTAATGACACTAGGGCAGGCTCAGGCTCACACGCAGTTGTTACTAAACTACCACTGCGCCTGCGCACAATTCGGCACACCCATGGGCGGAGACTGGGCGTGGCACGGCCCGGAAATACATTAACGAGTCAGTGGGTGGAGCTACAGAAAGGACGGACAGAGGCTGAGCTGCTGAAAAGCCAGTGACAGTCGCCTGTGCCGTATCTTCCAGCAGCAGTCATGCTATGCGCCAGGTGAGTGTCCCCTCACAGTGAGCTGTGCGCCAGCGCCTGACTGCACAGAGGTCGTGCGGGACATGGACGGCTCTGCCCTGCCTGTTGTGTAACAGTGAATGTGTCCCTGCGCCCCCTCGTGTTTACAGGAGTGCAGAGGACATTGGTGACAGGTGTGCACAGGGTTCAGCAGGGCGCCATAATGTGCTACACGCTGGCGATGATCCATTGCTGTGGTGGGGTGCAGGGATGACCAGTAGTGTGGTTGGGTCCCCACACCTAGTACCAAACATGCGACAGCCGTACTGTACGCTGTCACACATCTACAGATGGAACGATTATTAGCTTGGTGATGTCTCAGGTGTGCAGCTGTACACAGTAACCAGCCTCAGGGGCTGCTCTGCATGAGGCTTGTGCTTCCTGCACAGAATGCAGCTTGCTATGTGACCTGACACTAGGGCAGGCCAATTAACCCCTTCATGACCAAGCCTATTTTGACCTTAATGACCTGGCCATTTTTTGCAATTCTGACCAGTGTCCCTTTATGAGGTAATAACTCAGGAACGCTTCAACGGATCCTAGAGATTCTGAGATTGTTTTTTCGTGACATATTGGGCTTCATGTTAGTGGTAAATTTAGGTTGATAATTTTTGCGTTTATTTGTCAAAAAATCAGAAATTTGGTGAAAATTTAGAAAATTTAGCAATTTTCAAATTTTGAATTTTTATTCTGTTAAACCAAAGAGTTATGTGACACAAAATAGTTAATAAATAACATTTCTCATATGTCTACTTTACATCAGCACAATTTTGGAAACAAAATATTTTTTTGTTAGGAAGTTATAAGGGTTAAAAGTTGACCAGCGATTTCTCATTTTTACAATAAAATTTTCAAAACCACTTTTTTAGGGACCACCTCACATTTGAAGTCACTTTGAGGGGTCTATATGGCAGAAAATACCCAAAAGTTACACCATTCTAAAAACTGCACCCCTCAAGCTACTCAAAACTACATTCAAGAAGATTATTAACCCTTCAGGTGTTTCACAGGAACTAAAGCAATGTGGAAAGAAAAAATGGACTTTTTAATTTTTCCAACAAAAATTTTCTTTTAGCATCAATTTTTTTCATTTTCACATGGGCAACAGGATAAAATGGATCCTAAAATTTGTTGAGCAATTTCTCCTGAGAGCACAGATACCTCATATGTGGTCATAAACCACTGTTTGGGCGCACGGCATGGCCCGGAAGGCAAGGAGCACCATTTGACTTTTTGAATGGAAAATTAGCTCCAATCGTTATCGGACACCATGTCGCATTTGGAGAGCCCCTGTGCACCTAAACATTGGAGCTCCCCCACAAGTGACCCCATTTTGGAAACTAGACCCCCTAAGGAACTTATCTAGACGTATAGGGAGCACTTTGAACCCCCAAGTGCTTCACAAAAGTTTATAACACAGAGCAGTGAAAATAAAAAATATTTTTTTTTCCTCAAAAATTATTTTTAGCACACTATTTTTAATTTTCACAAGGCTAACAGGAGAAATTGGACCACAAATCTTGTTGTCCAGTTTGTCCTGAGTACGCTGGTACCCCGTATGTGGGGCGGAACCACTGTTTGGGCACACGGCAGGGCTCAGAAGGGAAGGAGCGCCATTTGACTTTTTGAAATGCAAATTACTTCCAATCGTTAGCGGACACCATGTTGTGTTTGGAGAGCCCCTGTGTGCCTAAACATTGGAGCTCCCCCACAAATGACCCCATTTTGGAAACTAGACCCCCTAAGGAACTTATCTAGATGAGTAGTGAGCACCTTGAACCCTCAAGTGCTTCACAAAAGTTTATGACGCAGAGCCGTGAAAATAAAAAAAAATTTTTTTCCCTCAAAAAATTATTTTTTAGTGCGCAATTTTTTATTTTCACAAGGTACCAGGATAAATTAGACCCCAAAATTTGTTGTCCAGTTTGTCCTGAGTACGCTGGTACCCCACATGTGGGGGGGAACCACTGTTTGGGCACACGTCGGGGCTCGGAAGGGAAGTAGTGACATTTTGAAATGCTGACTTTGATGGAATGGTCTGCGGGTGTCATGTTACATTTGCAGAGCCCCTGATGTACCTAAACTGTGGAACCCCCCCACAAGTGACCCCATTTTGGAGACTAGACCCCCCAAGGAACTTATCTAGATGTGTGGTGAGCACCTTGAACCCCAAAGCGCTTCACAGAAGTTTATATCGCAGAGCCGTGAAAATAAAAAATATTTTTTTTTCCACAAAAAAAAAAAAGATTTTTAGCCAGCAATTTTTTTTTTCACAGGGGTAGCAGGATAAATTGGCCCCAAAAGTTGTTGTCTAGTTTGTCCTGAGTACGCTGATACCTCATATGTGGGTGGGGACCACTGTTTGGGTACACGTCGGGGCTCGGAAGGGAAGTAGTGACATTATGAAATGCTGACTTTGATGGAATGGTCTGCGGGCATCATGTTACATTTGCAGAACCCCTGATGTACCTAAACTGTGGAACCCCCCACAAGTGACCCCATTTTGGAAACTAGACTGCCTAAGTAACTTATCTAGATGCCTGGTGAGCACTTTGGACCCCCAAGTGCTTCACAGAAGTTTGTAACGCAGAGACGTGAAAATTAAAAAAAAAAAAAATTTTTTTCCACAAAAATATTTTTTTAGCCCCCAATTTTTTATTTTCCCAAGGGTACCAGGAGAAATTAGACCCCCAAAGTTGTTGTGCAATTTTTCCTGAGTACGCTGATACCCCATATGTTGGGGTAAACCACTGTTTGGGCACACGTCGGGGCTTGGAAGGGAGGAAGCACCGTTTAACTTTTTGAACGCAAAATTGGCTGGAATCAATGGTTGCACCATGTCGCGTTTGGTGACCCCCTGATGTGCCAAAACAGTGGAAACCCCTCAATTCTAACTCCAGCCCTAACCCCAACACACCCCTAACCACAACCCTAAGTCCAAGCCTAACCCTAAGTCCAAGCCTAACCCTAAGTCCAAGCCTAACCCTAAGTCCAAGCCTAACCCTAAGTCCAAGCCTAACCCTAAGTCCAAGCCTAACCCTAAGTCCAAGCCTAACCCTAAGTCCAAGCCTAACCCTAAGTCCAAGCCTAACCCTAAGTCCAAGCCTAACCCTAAGTCCAAGCCTAACCCTAAGTCCAAGCCTAACCCTAAGTCCAAGCCTAACCCTAAGTCCAAGCCTAACCCTATTAGTTCTGCCTACCTATGGGGGTGATGATCGGGGGGTTTATTTACTTTTTCTTTCATTTTGATCACTGTGAGAGTGATCAAAATGAAAGAATGGAATCTGCAGCCGGCAGATTCGGGCGGGCGCACTGCGCATGCGCCCGCCATTTTCAAAGATGGCGGCGCCCATCATCCGGACCCGAGGGACACCGGGAGGGACAGGGGGACACCGGAGGTACCGGGGGGGTGAGGGGGGGATCGGAGGCTGGCGGGGAGCAGAGGGAATGGGAGGGGGGCAGATGATGACAGCGGTGGCAGATCGCCGCTGTCATTCAGTTGCGGGGGGGCGATCGCCGGTGTGGGGGGGTGGAATCGGTGTCTCCAGCCATGTCCGATGCTACAGCAGCGTCGGACATGGCTGGATTGTAATATTTCATCAATTTTCATTGATGAAATATTACTATCGCTCTAATTGGCTGTTTCACTTTTAACAGCCAATCAGAGCGATCGTAGCCACGTGGGGGCGAAGCCACGCCCCCTGTGGTGAATTACAAAGCCCCCTGTATCTGCGGGTCGGGTGACCTTTCAGTGACCCCGGTCACCCGACCCGCAGGGGGGCTTTGAAGTCATGACGCCACATAGGCGTCACTGGTCAGATTTGAACCAGGTTTCATGACGCCTATGTGGCGTCATTGGTCGTGAAGGGGTTAAAGGGATTATCTGTTACTTTAATATTGATGGGTGGGGGGGTGCGTCCGCTGCTGATTTAAGCGAAGTGCACACGTACCGGAACTCTCGCGGCAATTACCGCGAGAATTCCGGAATTCCAGTCCGCGGGAAAATCGCATTTTAAATTCCCGCGGAAAAACTAGCATTTTGCAAGCGTAATTAGCTTGCAGAATTGCTAGTGTTTTCCAAGCGATCTGTAGCATCGCTTGGAGAACTGATTGACAGGTTGGTCACACTCGTCAAACATATTGTTTGACGAGTGTGACCAACTTTTTACTACTGAGGCCACCTATGCAGCATCAGTAGTAAAATATAGAATGTAAAAAAAAAAAAATAAACGGTGTTATTCTCACCCTCCGACGTCCCGCGCATCCGTTCCCAGTAATCCTTTGCGAAAATGCCCGCGATGACGTCAGTTCTCGCGGGATCGCGACGTCTCGCGGTCATTCGCGATGACGTCGCACGAATGACCGCGAGACTTCGCGATCCCACGAGAACGGACGTCATCGCGAGCATTTTCGCAAAGGACTACTGGGACCGGAGCGTGGAGAGAGGCGGGAAGGCTGCGTGGGACGTCGGAGGGTGAGAATAACAATATTTTTTATTTTAAATTCTATTTTTTACAGGGATATGGTACCCAAAGCCCGGAGGACAGTCTCCTCTCCTCCGGACCGTGGGTACCATCCGCAATTGTTCTGCTTACTTTCCGCATGTTGTGCACAGCCACATGCGGAAAATAAGCGGAACAATGCATTCCTATGGGTGCGGGATCGCCGCGATTCCGCAAATTAATGAGCATGCTGCGGTTTTTACCGCAAAGCGATTCCACCGCGGTAAAAACCGCAGCATTAGCACAGCATTGCGGAATCCCATAGGAATGCATGGGATGCTTATTTTTCGCGGCAAAATCGCGAGGTTAAAACCGCCGCGGAAACGTGAAAAAAATGCAACGTGTGAACTCAGCCTTACTGTTCCCGGGCCCGGCGGCAGCCGGTTGTCCTCTGAACAGTAGAGCTCTGTCAGTGGTGTAGTGGCTGTGGCCAGGTACTGTACGTCAGGGACAAATCTATGGTCTGTGGCTGCTATCGTGCTGACAGTGCTGTACTGTTCTGCTTCACAAGTGAGCACATCTGGCCCTGGAAACAGCTGATCATCAGGTGGTGCAGGATGTATCCCCCCAAAATATCTGGTGTCTATCTATCCTAAAGATAGTGCACACATATGAAAGAACCAGAAAAACCCTTTAAATTGTATTGATTTGCCATGTGACTGCACCATAGTGTCTCTGCCCCAGCAGCAGTGTCTTAATCTTGTTAGGTGAGCAAATACTGCTGGAAGGGTAGAGGTGAGTTTGGGACCATCTACAAGGATCGGCCTATTCAAACGGTCCTGGGTGAGCTGCTATTTCCCTGCTGAGGCTCACGTCAGCGCATCGTGTTAGGATTCAGAAGCAAATTAGGTAACAGTGGAGTGCCGCCGCCCCCTCACCCCCTGGCAATTCAGAGGGAACTGATCGCTGCCACATCTGGCCGGGTCACTGCACCAGTCCAGTTGATTGACAGGATCCTCCCGATGCAATCACCTAAGAGACCTGTCGATCAGCTGGATCAGTGAGGGGTGGAGCTGGTCTCGAAACTAAGAAAAGAAAAAGAGTTCGGCACACCAGGCATTAAAAAACTGAAAAACCTTATTCAGCTTTCAAACCATATTTATAAATGCACAGAACCTCCTTCTCCTGGCTGTACACAATGGTTAGCATTGGGGAAAAAAAGAAAGGTGAGGTGACTGTCCATACATGTGCTGTGACTTCACTGGCACTTCCAGACACTTGTGTTTAAAGGGGTTGTCTGATCTAAGGCCGGTTTCACATTCGTGCTTTTGAGCGCAGCGCCGCCGCTAAGCCCCGCCCCCTGCCCCGCCTCCACCGGTATCTCCGCCTCCGGGCGCATGACGTTGCGTGCGTCCCCTATCTTCATTACAGAGGGCGCAGGCCGTGCGCAGTCTGCGTTTGGCAGCGCATGCATCCTTTTGACGGTGCGCCGAGCACAACCAAAATGCAACAGGTTGCGTTTGGCGCTGCTCGGCGCACCGTCAAAAGGACGCATGTGCCGCCAAACGCAGACTGCGCACGGCCTGCGCCCTCTGTGATGAAGATAGGGGACGCATGCAACGTCATGCGCCCGGAGGCGGAGATACCGGTGGAGGCGGGGCAGGGGGCGGGGCTTAGCGGCGGCCGTCGCTGCGCTCAAAAGCGCGAATGTGAAACCGGCCTAAAGCTGCTAGTCTGCAGTCACTGACAGCAGACTTGTGAATCCTCAGGTCACATGTGCTGTTAGGATCCTCCGTTGTCTAGAGCTGCGGGGGGGGGGGGGGGGGTGATTTTGGAACATGCATTCAGCGACGCCATACCTATCTGGTTGGGGCGTAGCCACAAGTGTACTGAGTGAGGCTGGACACCTGTAGTCAGCATGTGGCAAAGAGTATGCAAATCACTTACTTGCAGTCAGGTGATCGCCCGCTCCAAGCACCAGTCCTGGAGAATCCTCGTAGTGTTATCCATGTGAGAATTTACAAGTTTGCCCTCACATAGAGTAACTACAGACTTGTAGCTTTAGACCTGATGCCCCCCTCAAATGTCAGGGACATCTGTTATCCATTGGCTATTGTGATTATATCACACCACAGTATCCTGTTAAGGCCTCTTTCACACTTCAGTTATTTGCATCAGTTAAAATCCGCCAAAAAGGCAGACAAGCGGATCCGTTCTCCACTGATGAGAGAGAGAGAATTTTTTTGTCCGGCACCCAGACCGAATTTGGGGTTAATTCAGTGTCTGGAGGATCCGCCGGCCAAAAAAAAAATGTTGCAAGCTCCGTTTGGAAATCTTTGAGGATGTTGACGGACACTAACATTGTGGCGGATCCTCACAAAAACGGATGCAACGGACGGCAATCAGTCAGGATCCCCCAATAATGAAAGTCAATGGGGAAAAAAACGGATCCGCAAGGAAAAATGGTGGATCCGTTTTTTTTCAAAATTGGCGGATCTTGACTGTCAAAAACGGAAGTGTGAAAGAGGCCTTAGGTACCATTACACTACGCGATGCATCAGCGATCCCGACAACGATATGACCTGGTAAGGGTCGCTAGTAAGACGTCAACCAGACACATCTACTCAGCGACGCAGCAACAATCCAGCGATCCGTATAACGGCCTCGGCGGTCGTTGGGACCTTGTCACACAGCAGCTGTTCTGACGACTCCCGCCTGCGTCCCTGAGTTCTGCGTCACCAACAAGGTCGCTCATCGGCATCAAACACTGCGATGCATGCTGGCCAGCGGGACACCAGCGATCAAAAAATGGCCCAGGACATTCGAGCACGATCAGCGATATCCGGCGAGGTCGCTGTTGCGTCACAAAATCTGTGATGTTTCAGCGATCTCGCTATGTGAGACGGGGCCTTAAGAGAACCTGAGCGATTAAAGTCATCTACTGCACTATTCTAAACCCTTTTTGTGGCTTATACATATTGACCAGACGGAGGACAAAAGGACACTCTTTGGACCACTATCTGGCAATATAGGGCTATTTTTTTGCATGCTTTCCCAATATTCATCCTAAACATGTATGAAAACCTCAAGTGAACAGGGCCTAATATTTCTCAGTCTGGCTGCCATGTACAGAACACTACAGTATTAGAGTATACACATACAGTACAGTCTCTGGAAGCAGGAAGGGCCTTCACAAAACTCACAGAAGCCATAAGCAGGGATGTAACTGGAGGAGCACAGCACAAAATGGAGAGGACTGTAATGGGAGCTTTCTATTCTTGTATTGCCTGGCTCTGCTGACGATCAGTTTGTCATCCCTCTCTCTTTCTGTCCCGATAAGAGAGCCACAAGAGTTGCCTTGAGAGCCAAATTCATCCATAACAGTGTTGGGGGCCACTTCCAGAGGCTCCCGAATGGTGACATCTAGCTCCTGTCTCCCCCACAGAAGTGATGCCCATAGATTCATTAAAATGACTGTGAAAGCTTCCCACCAGAAACCATACTGAGGCTGCCTACGTGCTTGCATCCAGGGGTTCCCACTAGTGATGTGTGCTGACAGTGTGTCTTCGGCGTGCTCAAAAAAAATGTTCCGTGTCCCTGCGGCTGTTAGGCTGGTTTCACACTAGTGTTCGGCAGAGTTGGAGGGCTGTGTAGTTCCTCCGTAAAGCTGCACCCACTGCCGCACCTCTTCCTTCAGCTCTGCCTACGTCTGCATGCGGCCTGCGTGCCTATCTTTAACACTGGGTACGCAGGCCATGCGGATGCCTGCGCATGCGTTGTTTTGACACAGCGCTGACCTCAACAAAATGCAACGTGTTGCGTTCGGCGCAGCGTCAATACGACGCATACATTTGCATGGCCTATGTACCCAATGAAAGATACGTTTCGGTTCAAGTGGCGAACCTTTTTCAAGCCACTTCAACCAAAACGTTGCACTTATGAGCTAAATAAACAGCTCTCGTTTAACCCTGAAAAACCGATGTGCTGTTCCTGCTTTTTGGATTGTTTGCATCATAAAGGTTTGGTACATACCTTTTGGGAGCTTTGCACCTGAACTCTTTTTTATATCTTTGTGCTGCTTTGTTTCTTTTCTTCAATACAATGTTAAAGATGGGTACGGAGGAGGTGCGGCAGTGGGTGGGGCTTAACAGAGGAACTACGCAGCCCTCCGCAGCTTTGCCGAACGCTAGTATGAAACAAGCCTTAGACAGCCGCAACACATGCATTGTCTAACAGCCGCAGGGACTCAAACATATTTTTCGAAAACGCCAAAGACACTTGCTTCACACGAGCATGCTTGGATAGCGCATTATCCGAGAACGTTCACTCATCACTAGTTCCCGCCTTGCCATAATTTGATATTTTTGCATCAAGCACTCCCACGACGCTATCACATCCACCTTTAGGCACTGGAAGTATCATCATATGTCCAGCTTAGCACTTAAATGGAAACTGCCACCAGCTTTTTGCTCCCTCATTTGAGAGCAGCATGATGTAGGGGCAGAGACATGGGTTCCAATTATGTCACTTACTGTGCTGCTTGCTGCACTTTTGATTACATTTAGTTCTATCTGCTGCAGATCGACCTGTTCCCTACATCCTGAGCTCTGTATGACCCCGCCCATGCCACTGATTGGCAGCTTTCTGTGACAATGTACATGGGCAGAAAGCTTCCCATCAGTGGTGGTGGCGGAGCTCTAGAGAGCTCATGAATATGCTTGACTACCTGGCAGCTGGTTTTCTGGTCCTCTAGTGGTCTGCTGCTGATAAAAAAAAAAAAAAAAAAAAAAATATGATTTTAATAATCTTTATATAGCGCCAACATACTCCGCAGCGATTTACAGTTTAACAGTTTCAAAACACAAGTCATAAGTAACAACTTTAACAATAGAATAACTAAAGCAAAATAAGACGACTGCTCGTGAGAGCTTACAATCTACAATGAGGTGGGGGAGATACAAAGTACAGGTGTGTATTTACAATGATGGTCCAGCCATCTTGAGGGAGTGGGGTATAGATGGGGATAGTGAATGGGCTACACACACACACTTACACATAGAATGATTTTGATTAGTGAACATGAGAGGCCGCTCTGAACAAATGTGTTTTGAGGGAGCGCCTGAAACTATGCAAATTGTGGATAGTCCTAATTTCTTGGGGTAGAGCATTCCAGAGGATTGGCACAGTGCGGGAGAAGTCTTGGAGTTGGAGGTACGGATTAGTGCAGAGGTTAGTCGAAAGTCGTTTGCAGAGGGCAGCGATCGGCTAGGCCGATAAACAGAAATGAGGGAGGAGATGTAGGATAGTGGTGCATGTGGAGAGCTTTGTGGGTGAGAACAAGTACTTTGAATTAGATCCTGTAATGCAGGGTTCCCCAACTCCAGTCCTCAAGGCCCACCAACAGATCATGTTTTCAGGATTTCCTTAGTATTGCTCAGGTGATAATTGCTTCATCTGTGCAATACAAAGGAAATCCTGAAAACATGATCTGTTGGTGGGCCTTGAGGACTGGAGTTGGGGAACCCTGCTGTAATGAATGGGCAGCCAGTGTAATGACTGGTGAAGAGCAAACACGTCCGAGTACCGATTAGCCAGATAGATGACCCTGGCTGCTGTATTAAGTATGGACTGGATAGTCGAGTAACCGGGAGGCCAATTAATAGAGCCATTTAATAAAATTACACTAAGGCAAATCAGTGACACATACAGTGCCTACAAGTAGTATTCAACCCCCTGCAGATTTAGCAGGTTTGATAAGATGCAAATAAGTTAGAGCCTTCAAACTTCACACAAGAGCAGGATTTATTAACAGATGCCTAAATCTTACAAACCAAAAAGTTATGTTGCTCAGTTAAATTTTAATAAATTTTAAACATAAAAGTGTGGGTCAATTATTATTCAACCCCTAGGTTTAATATTTTGTGGAATAACCCTTGTTTGCAATTACAGCTAATAATCGTCTTTTATAAGACCTGATCGGGCCGGCACAGGTCTCTGGAGTTATCTTGGCCCACTCCTCCATGCAGATCTTCTCCAAGTTATCTAGGTTCTTTGGGTGTCTCATGTGGACTTTAATCTTGAGCTCCTTCCACAAGTTTTCAATTGGGTTAAGGTCAGGAGACTGACTAGGCCACTCCAACACCTTGATTTTTTGCCTCTTGAACCAGGCCTTGGTTTTCTTGGCTGTGTGCTTTGGGTCGTTGTCTTGTTGGAAGATGAAATGACGACCCATCTTAAGATCCTTGATGGAGGAGCGGAGGTTCTTGGCCAAAATCTCCAGGTAGGCCGTGCTATCCATCTTTCCATGGATGCGGACCAGATGGCCAGGCCCCTTGGCTGAGAAACAGCCCCACAGTATGATGCTGCCACCACCATGCTTGACTGTAGGGATGGTATTCTTGGGGACGTATGCAGTGCCATCCAGTCTCCAAACGTCACGTGTGTGGTTGGCACCAAAGATCTCGATCTTGGTCTCATCAGACCAGAGAACCTTGAACCAGTCTGTCTCAGAGTCCTCCAAGTGATCATGAGCAAACTGTAGACGAGCCTTGACATGACGCTTTGAAAGTAAAGGTACCTTACGGGCTCGTCTGGAACGGAGACCATTGCGGTGGAGTACGTTACTTATGGTATTGACAGAAACCAATGTCCCCACTGCCATGAGATCTTCCCGGAGCTCCTTCCTTGTTGTCCTTGGGTTAGCCTTGACTCTTCGGACAAGCCTGGCCTCGGCACGGGAGGAAACTTTCAAAGGCGGTCCAGGCCGTGGAAGGCTAACAGTAGTTCCATAAGCCTTCCACTTCCGGATGATGCTCCCAACAGTGGAGACAGGTAGGCCCAACTCCTTGGAAAGGGTTTTGTACCCCTTGCCAGCCTTGTGACCCTCCACGATCTTGTCTCTGATGGCTTTGGAATGCTCCTTTGTCTTTCCCATGTTGACCATATACGAGTGCTGTTCACAAGTTTGGGGAGGGTCTTAAATAGTCAGAAAAGGCTGGAAAAAGAGATAATTAATCCAAACATGTGAAGCTCATTGTTCTTTGTGCCTGAAATACTTCTTAATACTTTAGGGGAACCAAACAGAATTCTGGTGGTTTGAGGGGTTGAATAATAAATGACCCTCTGAATAAACTTTTCACAATTTAAAAAAAAATTAAACAAAGAAATAACATTCTTTTTTGCTGCAGTGCATTTCACACTTCCAGGCTGATCTACAGTCCAAATGTCACAATGCCAAGTTAATTCCGAATGTGTAAACCTGCTAAATCTGCAGGGGGTTGAGTACTACTTGTAGGCACTGTAACTGGAATTAGTCTGTCTCTAAATTATTCTACTCTCAGTTTAGGTGGCAAAAACCTGGTGACAGATTCTCTTTAATTTCTCTTCAACTGCAAAGCCAGTATGTGGACATGCAGGGCTACTCGCATGTTACCATTTGGACACCTGAGCTGCATAGCTATATGCTAGACCAAGTGCTAATGTGCAAAGCTGGCAGCAACAAGCCGTACAGATGGCTCACAAGTTACAGGTTAGGGTGCACTAAGGGTCTGTGCACACGCTGCGGATGCGCAGCAGTTTTCCATGCGGTGTACAGTACCATGTAAACCTATGGAAAACAAACTGCTGTGCACATGCTGCGGAAAATTCCGCGCAGAAACGCAGCGGTCTATTTTCTGCAGCATTTCATTTCTTTGTGCGGAATCCACAGCGTTTTTACAGCTATTCCATTCTAGGAATCCGCAGGTGTAAAAAAACGCAGGTGAAATCTGCAGGTAAAATGCAGGTCATTTTACCTGCGGATCCTGCAGAATCCGTGGGAAAAATCCGCAATGGAATCCACAACGTGTGCACATACCCTTATGATTTGGAAAGGCCCTTATACATAGCAGAATGTTGTTCTACAATTCTGTAAGGCTATGTGCACACGCTGCAGATTCACCTACGGGTTTTTCCGCGCGTATTCCCCGGTAAAACCGCAGGTAAAGTGACCTGCGGTTTGACACCTGGCCAATGGAACAGGTGCGGAATCCGCAGAAAGAATTGACATGCTGCGGTTTGTAAACCGCAGCATGAGCACAGCGGTTTTGAAAATCCATAGGATAACATGGTACTGTACCATGTCTGCAGAACTGCTGCGGATCCGCAGGGCCAAAAACGCTGCAGAACCGCAGCAGAATCCGCAGCGTGTGGACATACCCTAATGCTGCCGTCTGCTGGCCAAAGTAATTGTCTCTTAAATGAGACATAATGAGCTTTCTGACCGTGGACCCCCCCCTCTTCCTCTGTGCTACTGTGCAGCTGCATAGGCAGTATGTCTGTGTCTGATGTGTGGGGGGGTTATCCTGAAGATCCTCCTATGAAGTGTGACTCTCGGGTTTGTTTAAATAATGGACAGTAATTTCTCTGACTGATACAGATATTTAGCTTTTCTTGTAGTGCCCTCCAAAATAAACACCAGTAGCAACACTGGGAAAATCCCGTTTGCCTTTGCTCCTGCTGGAGCTGAATGTAAGGGGCTCACATATAAATTGGTTTTCTGTAGTAAGACAGACTCCTTTTGTATTTCATCTCTGATAAAAATACATTGAACCTGCGCACATAGCATATACCTTATGTGTAGAAGGCCTAGTTACCCACAGCACCCTATGAAACAGGTTGTAAGCTACTATGACTAATGCTCCTGCATTGTTGGCCCTTATAGCTGCAATCAGACTGCAGAAAGTAAAAGTCCCATAGTGGGACCAAGTAAAGTGCAAAAAAAAAAAATCACAAATAATTATGGTAAGGTATGTTGTACCCATAAATATTATAAAAACGTCAGTGGGTCCCGCAAAAAAACAAGCCGCCATATAGCTCAATTAGCTTAAAGATAAAAAGTTATAGCTCTCAGAATAAAGCGATGCAAAATTATATTTTCTACAAAAGTTCTTGTGTAAAAGCGCCAAAACATAAAAAAAAAATAGAATTTCGCTGTAATTGTACTGACCCCCTAGAATTAAGCTGCCTTATCAATTTTACAATACGCAGAACGGCATAAAAAATAAATTACTGAATTGCTGGTTTTGTACATTCTGCCTCCCAAAAATTGGAATAGAAAGTAATCAAAAATGTCACGAGCCCGAAAATGGTACCAATAAAAATGTCAATTCGTCCCATGAAAAAAGACCTCACATGAATGACTCTGTGGGCCAAAAATGGAAAATTTATAGCTCTCAAAATATGGTCATGCAAAAATGAGTTTTTGAATAAGTGTCTTTTAGTGTGTGACTGCTGCCAAACATATAAACCGGATCTAAATCTGGTATCACTGTAATCACACTGACCCAAAGAATAGTCTGTCTTTTATTGCACAGTGAACAGCGTAAAAAAATAAAAACAATTCTTCATCTGCTGGTTTTTTTTTTTTTCATTTCCATTCCGCCTCCCAAAGATTGCATTTTATTCTGCTCTCTACGCTGAGCGCTTACATCAGGGTTTCTGTGTAAATCTCTAAATTATGTGAATCAGACAGAACCCCGGCGGAAGATTCCCAATAATGAGGCAGATGGAGACACTGTGGACTCTCTTATTAGGAGTGCCTAAAAGTGCTGTCAGACAGTTTTGTGCACCTCTGGGAACATGGCCGAACAGAGTGCAGAGTGAAGGCCCCTTTACATTTAGCGATGCACCAGCGATCCCGACCACGATACGACCCGGTTAGGATCGCTGGTGCATCGCTAAATGGTAGCTAGTGAGCTGCCAAACAGGCAGATCTCACTAGCGATGTAGCGATGCTCGGCGGTCGTTACTTACCTTTCAGACGCGGTAATCCTGACATCCTCAATTACATCATATCAATTACATATATACAGTACAGACCAAAAGTTTGGACACACATTCTCATTCAAAGAGTTTTCTTTATTTTCATGACTATGAAAATTGTAGATTCACTTTGAAGGCATCAAAACTATGAATTAACACGTGTAATTATATAATTAACAAAAAAAGTGTGAAACAACTGAAAATATCTAAAATTATAGGTTCTTCAAAGTAGCCACCTTTTGCTTTGATTACTGCTTTGCACACTCTTGGCATTCTCTTGATGAGCTTCAAGAGGTGGTTACCGGAAATGGTCTTCCAACAGTCTTGAAGGAGTTACCAGAGATGCTTAGCACTTGTTGGCCCTTCTGCATTCATTCTGCGGTCCAGCTCACCCCAAACCATCTCGATTGGGTTCAGGTCTGGTGACTGTGGAGGCCAGGTCATCTGGCGTAGCACCCCATTACTCTCCTTCTTGGTCAAATAGCCCTTACACAGCCTGGAGGTGTTTGGGGTCATTGTCCTGTTGAAAAATAAATGATGGTCCAACAAAACGCAAACCGGATGGAATAGCATGCCACTGCAAGATGCTGTGGTAGCCATGCTGGTTCAGTATGCTTTCAATTTTGAATAAATTCCCAACAGTGTCACCAGCAAAGCACCCCCACACCATCACACCATCTCCATGCTTCACGGTGGGAACCAGGCATGTTGAGTCCATCCGTTCACCTTTTCTGCGTCGCACAAAGACACGGTGGTTGGAACCAAAGATCTCAAATGTGGACTCATCAGACCAAAGCACAGATTTCCACTGGTCTAATGTCCATTCTTTGTGTTCTTTAGCTCAAACAAGTCTCTTCTGCTTGTTGCCTGTCCTTAGCAGTGGTTTCCTAGCAGCTATTTAACCATGAAGGCCTGCTGCACAAAGCCTCCTCTTAACAGTTGTTGTAGAGATGTGTCTGCTGCTAGAACTCTTGTGTGGCATTGACCTGGTCTCTAATCTGAGCTGCTGTTAACCTGTGATTTCTGAGGCTGGTGACTTGAATGAACTTATCCTCCGCAGCAGAGGTGACTCTTGGTCTTCCTTTCCTGGGGCGGACCTCATGTGAGCCAGTTTCTTTGTAGCGCTTGATGGTTTTTGCCACTGCACTTGGGGACACTTTCAAAGTTTTCCCAATTTTTCGGACTGACTGACCTCCATATCTTAAAGTAATGATGGCCACTCGTTTTTCTTTACTTGGCTGCTTTTTTCTTGCCATAATACAAATTCTAACAGTCTATTCAGTAGGACTATCAGCAGTGTATCCACCAGACTTCTGCACAACACAACTGATGGTCCCAACCCCATTTAGAAGGCAAGAAATCCCACTTATTAACCCTGACAGGGCACACCTGTGAAGTGAAAACCATTTCCGGTGACTACCTCTTGAAGCTCATCAAGAGAATGCCAAGAGTGTGCAAAGCAGTAATCAAAGCAAAAGGTGGCTACTTTGAAGAACCTAGAATATAAGACATATTTTCAGTTGTTTCACACTATTTTGTTAATTATATAATTCCACATGTATTAATTCATAGTATTGATGTCTTCAGAGTGAATCTACAATATTCATAGTCATGAAAATAAAGAAAACTCTTTGAATGAGACGGTGTGTCCAAACTTTTGGTGTGTGTGTATATATAGATATATATATATTTTTTTTTATATATTTTAGCTGAAGAGCCCGGCGCTGCCTGGGCATAGTAACTAACTGTGGTTAGTTATAACAAATTATAATTATCCTCCATCCCATAGTCCTGTGCCCATATGTCCATCATACATATCCACGATCCCATATACCCGTCATACATATCCTCCATCCCATAGTCGAGTGCCCATATACCCATCATACATATTTGCCGTCCAGTGCCCATATACCCATCATACATATTCGCCATCCCATAGTCGAGTGCCCATATACCCATGACACATCCTTCATCTCATAGTCCATTGCCCATATACCCATCACACATCCTCCATCCCATAGTCCCATGCCCATATACCCATCATACATCTCCATCCCATAGTCGAGTGCCCATATACCCATCACACATCCTTCATCTCATAGTCCCATACCCATCATACATATCCTCCATCCCATAGTCCCGTGCCCATATACCCTTCATACATATCCTCCATCCCATAGTCCAGTGCCCATATACCCATCACACATCCTCCATTCCATAGTCAACTATTATGACATCATAGTGAGCGGCGGGGCTTGCAACCTATGATGACATCAGCGTCGCCATGGCAACCATTGTGACATCATAATGAGGGGCGGGGCTTGATACGCACACAGTTTCCCCAGTATGTAGATAAGGGCAAAGTTGTTTGGTGAATTGGAATGCGCGGGGTTAAAATTTCGCCTCACAACATAGATTAGGAAGCTCTCGTGGTCCAGATGTGTGACTGTGCCAAATTTTATGGCTGTGGCTGCGACGGTGCGGATGCCTATCCCGGACACACACACACACACACACTTTGATGAGCTTTATATATTAGATTTTAGGAGTCGGTCCATTTTATTCCGACTCCACCAAAATGAACTCTGACTCCACAGCCCTGCCGGGAACAGATCACCGCCGCAGGGTGTCCCCGCATGCCGGACGCGGCACATCACTTCGGGTCACAGTCAGGGGCAGGTCGCGGCCAGCGCAGGACGGCCGTGTCATTTCCGGGTCACAGCCTGCACAGGGCGGGCCGCGTCACTCCCGGATCACGCCAGTAGGAAGCAGGGTGACGTCTTCTCCGGAGGGAGTACTTTCGGAGCAGGTCAGGCAGTGCGGCGTGCCAGCAACCAGGTACGCTGTCAGCAGGCGGTACAGCAGCCCCAGGGCAGTCCTCCATACCCGAGTATGGAGGATCAGGCTAAAACTGAGATGGGCCAGAGAGCCAGGGTCACGGGGGAACCTCCACCTCAGTGGAAAAAGAGTCCAGGAGAGGGAGGGAGAAGTGCCCCATTTTGTTCTAAAAAAAAAAAAAAAAAAAAGGACCCGTGGCAAAAAGCCCTATGTGATACATGCACCAGATGTATATTGGGGAAGGAGCAGGCCACACATGTCTAACATGAGATCGATTATAAGAAGAGGTGCAGGCTTCGGTGTCAGGCCTTGTCTTCCCCCAAACCCCGCAGACTAACCCCCAGGTATCCAGGAAAAGGCAAAGGGAATCGGACACCTCATCTGAGGAGATCCTGTCCGAATCAGAGCTGGAAGAGATAATAGAACCTCCAGAGAAAGGGGAAAAAAAATCTCTTCATCTGGGGATACGGACGAACTATTGGGAGCAGTAAGGCAGACTATGCAGATCGAAAAGCTCCCAACAACTCTCTCAGTACAGGATAAGATGTTTGGGGGGGGGGGGGCTGCGTTCGCAGACCTCAATGGTCTTCCCAGTAAACACTCATACGAGCAGTGATCTTAGAAGAATGGGAAGAAGCAGAGAAAAGACTGACTATTCCCAGAGACTTTAGACTTCGCCTACCGTTTGACCCAGAGGAGGTCAAGCTCTGGGAGGAAATCCCCAAAATAGACTTCCCGGTAGCGAAGCTATCTAAAAAGACGGTTATCCCCTTTGAGGACTCTAATCTAAAAGAGCTCATGGACCGGAAAGCGGATGGGCTCTGTAAGGCAGTGCTTGTCAGTGTTGGGGACACTCACTTGGCAGCGGATTCATGTCACACAGGAACACTTTCCACTTAAACAGTCCATGTGGTTTATTAAACAGCATAAACCATGTTAGGCAACGCAAAGAATACTGTCTTGCATCAGACAGATTAATCCTTAATGATCATTTTCGAGCTCCGCTCTCTGTTCATTAGTGTCCATAGAACATCACGGGCACCAACAGTTATATCCCCACGTCTGGGGTTAGCTCGCAGGAGCTCCGGCTCCAGATGCCGACTCTTTGGTAGTCCTCTCAGGGAGGCTGCCGAACTGAGATCACCGTCCCAGACACCGCCTTGCTCACCAGGCCACCTGACAGTCCAGATCCACAGACGGACAGTAGCTCCCCCCAATGCAGTGCCGTCACAGACTCTGCTCACACATGTGACCGGTCCGGGTGCTGTTCAGGGATGCGAACCTCCTCCTTGGGTCTCCCAACACACCGACCTCACCCAGGTCCAAGGTCGCAGTAGGTGCTATTCAGGAAGGCAGCACACCTTCCAACACCTGGACCTTCCACATGAAGTAATCAGGGCCATGCACTCTCTCTGTGACCAGACCTCAGGCACATTATATGGTCCATAATCACACCCACAGGTGAGGTATGGATCACATGGTTATAAGATCTCACTAAAGGTCTTATTTTACTCTTCGCCACGACAGCACCCACTTGGAGGTATCGGATCCGCCCATTTGGAACAGGAAACCCTACAGGAAAGATAAAAGGGGCGGTCCGCCTTTCCTCCTCCGTTTTGGTTTCCTGTTCCAAATGGAGCAGGATCCTGCAGGATCTTACCTGGGCCATGCATCCGCCTGTGCGGTGTCCTCGGGAACGGCAGGGGCTGCGGTCCGGAAGCAGCGTCGGGGGAGACTCCGTTTGACGGTTGCCCCCTCGTCTGGCGGCAAAATGGTGATGTCCGGGTATGGCCGCCCGGTCTTACCAGGGAGTGGACCGGTCTGGCATCCGGAGGGCCCCCCCCCCCTTCGGTGGTGACACAGTGTGGGAGGTGAGGCCATGAGCGCGCGAACCGCGCGTGTGAGAATCGGGGGCGCAGGAGCCGGCCGGCGCCTGACGCTCCTATACCCCGGAAGTAATGGTTGAACTTCCGGGGTAGGATGGCGATGATGCGGCGCATGCGCCCTGACACAGGGCGACTTCCGGGGGCACGACAGGAGAAGATAAAACAGCGCTGCAACGATGGAACCATGTCGTCCCCCACGGAGTCGCAGGCCCCAGCAGGGGATTCAGCTGGGGGCAATTCCACCAGGGACCGCAGCGCCAGGACAGAGACTGCCCGCAGGAGCGAGGCAGCAGAAACCCGATCCAGACCGTCTCAGCCATCCGACCCGGTATTAAGCTTCACTGGGTGAGTGTGCAAAGTATATACTCTACCTATTAAGCTAAAACCTCTCCCCCCCCCCCCCCTCCCCTTTCTCTCCTTTCCTTTGACCTCCTACTTCAGTCAAAGAAAAAAGAAAAAATTAAACATAAAGAATGCGCATTATGTTCAGAGCCTCTCCCTGACTCCTACCCCAAAAAACTCTGCAAACAATGCATGAAAGAGACCAGGCAGGGGTCGACGATATCTTCTAAAGATATCCGAGCCATAATTAGGGAGGAGATACAAGCCATCAACCGCGCCAGCACTCCCTCAGAGTCCAGTCATAAGAGACAGGCCGTTGTTAGTTCAGAGTCAGAGGAAGAACAGGAGTTAAACTCAGGCTCCGCATCCACGTCCTCATCGTCATCCTCGGAGATGGAAGGACGCGCATGTTTTCCACTGGACAGCGTAGATAATCTAGTAAAAGCGGTCAGAAATACCATGGGGTGTGAAGAGGAAAGGGGCGCCCAAACCGCGCAGGACATTATGTTTGCGGGATTGGCAGAAAAAAAGGAGATCATTTCCGGTGATACCGGCAATTAAGGACCTCATCAAAAGAGTGGGAAAAGCACGACCAGAGAGGTTTTCTCCCATCAGCCTCAAAACGGAAGTATCCGTTCACTGATGAAGACCTATTGAAATGGACTAAAATACCAAAAGTGGATGCCGTCATAGCCTCCACTTCCAAACAGACCTCGATCCCGGTCGAGGACGCAGGATTGTTAGCAGACCCATTAGACCGAAAGGCAGAATCTTCGCTCAAAAGGTCCTGGGAGTCCACCACCGGGGTATTCAAACCTGCAATAGCCAGCACATGTACTGCTAAATCAATGCTGGTATGGCTAGATCAGTTAGATCAGCAAATCGAACAAAGAATGTCAAGGGAGAAACTGCGTGCAGCCATCCCGTTGATAAGAGGTGCAGCTGCCTTTATGGCAGATGCTTCAGCGGACACCCTAAGACTGGCAGCGAGGTCGACAGCCCTGGTGAATAACGCCAGACGCGCGCTGTGGATAAAAAGCTGGAAAGGGGACGCACAATCAAAATCCAAAATTAGTGCAACCCCATGCGAGGGTGAGTTCCTCTTCGGAAAAGCCTTAGACGAAATTCTCGCCAAGGCAAAAGAGAGGAAAAAGGTCTTCAGTGATTCTCCCATTCCGTTTTATAGGAAAACCTTTAAGAGACGGCCATTCGGGAGAAGAAGACAGTCGGACAGAACGAATAGATGGGCCACGAAAGACGAAAAACAGAAGGGTACCATCTTCAGAGGGCCAACATATAGGAGAGATAAAAATTAAAAGTTTAGACCCACCAGTTGGGGGTAGATTAAAATTTTTTGTTACCAAATGGGAACAAATTACGTTAAGCCCATGGATTTTGAACATAATCAGGGAAGGAATAAAAATTGAATTCCTTCAGATCCCTTATGAATTCTTTGTTATAACTCGCCTTAATTCCTCAGTTCAGCAAAAGGCTCTCGAAGACGAGATTCGAGTGCTTCTAGCTAAAAAAGTTTTAGTTGATGTCCCTGAGGGACAAGAGGGTAGAGGCTTTTATTCTCCCCTGTTTTTGGTTTCTAAACCAGACGGTACATTTAGAACCATTATTAATTTAAAGAAGCTTAATTCATTTATAAAAAATTATAACTTCAAAATGGAATCAATTAGATCCACTATAAAGCTTCTGTTCCCAAATTGCGTAATGGCAGGGATTGATTTAAAAGATGCTTATTATCATCTTCCTATTCACAATAGATTCCAGAAATACCTAAGAGTCGCAGTGGAAGTCGAGGGCAGGATTCGTCATTTCCAATACGCGGCCATGCCCTTCCGGGCTTTCCACGGCACCAAGAATATTTACCAAGGTGATGGCAGAAGTGATGGCCTACCTTCGCCAAAAGGATACACTGATCGTGCCATATTTAGACGACTTCCTAATAATTGGGAATTCAGTCAAACAATGTGCCGAACGCGTGACTGACGCAATCTCGTCTTTTCAGAGCCTTGGCTGGATCATCAATATCCAAAAGTCCAGACTCGATCCACAATCTCTCCAGACATTTCTAGGATTTCAACTAGATTCCTTGACCCAGAGATGTCTACTACCTCAGGTAAAAATCACCCTCACGAAACAAAAAATACGAGCAGCTATAGATAAACCACGGGTATCCTTGAGAGGAGCAATGTCACTATTAGGATCACTAAATTCTTGCAGTCCGGTGGGCCCAGTACCATGTCCGTACACTACAACACCAGATCCTCCAAGAGGATAAGCGACATAGTGGGCATTTACAGAGCAAAATAACCCTGTCACAAGAAGTCTTGACTTCTCTAGAGTGGTGGTTAGATGATGACCATTTATGTTCAGGAGTTCCATGGCTTATAGTTCCATCCTGTATCGTAACCACCGATGCCAGTCCCCGGGGCTGGGGAGCCCACATGGAGAATGAGTTTCATCAGGGAAAGTGGAATAGAGAGGAATGTGAATACTCATCCAATTTAAAAGAACTGACTGCAGTGTTCTATGCTCTATACAACTTCCTTCCGCAGCTCCAACAGAAGCATGTCAGGATACTATCGGACAATACCACCACCGTGGCCTATATAAACAAACAAGGAGGAACTCGATCAGAGACTCTGATGTCTTCAGCGGCAAGAATTTTAAACTTAGCAGAAAACTATTTTTTGTCCCTCTCGGCCCTTCATATCAGAGGCGAGAGCAATCAAAAGGCAGACTTCCTAAGCCGACACACTCTGCAGCAAGGAGAGTGGTGCCTCAATCAGAAGGTCTTCAGGGACATAGTAGCCCTATGGGGACAACCTGAGGTGGACCTTTTCGCCACAAAGGAGAACAGGCAGATAAAAACATTTGCCTCCCTATCTCCATCAGACCACCCAGACATACTAGACGCCCTTCTAGCTCCATGGAATTTCAACCTGGCGTATGCATTCCCTCCATTGATCCTCCTACCTCAAGTAATTCGGAAGATCAGAGACGACAAAGCAAGGGTAATCTTAATAGCACCGTTCTGGCCAAAAAGACCGTGGTTTTCGTGGCTGCAGACTATGTCAATAACAGATCCTTGGGTCCTTCCTTCAACTCCCAACCTACTCTCCCAAGGCCCCTTTTTCCACCCTCAAGTGGTCAGCTTGCACTTGACGGCGTTTTCAGGTTTTCAGCCCCATCCTCGATTTATATTTTAGAAAAAGTCTCAGATGAGAAGAAAGGGTTCCCCGAAGAGAAACGCAAAAAATATCAGCCCTTTTGTAGACCCCTACGGACTACAGAGGGAAAGAGAAATCGGGTAGATGGAGCTATCCCAAAGGAGGAGAGAGCAGGGGTAGAAATAGAGATACCATGTTCTCCGGCTCAGGGTCAAATTCCTGAAGGAAATGACGCCACCAGAGTAGGGGGACGATTGCTCAGGTTCCTGGAGGGATGGTGAGAATTTTCCAGCAGCCACTGGGTGCTACAGGTCATCTCTCAGGGGTACAGGATAGAGTTTGACTCCCTCCGAACAGATTTCCAGTAACCAGCTCCCACCTCTGTTCAGCCTCCCCTATGTGGTTGGATATTCGGGACCTCCTGGAGACGGCTGCAATCATTCCAGTACCCGCTCGAGAAGAAGGGAGAGGACACTACTCAAGCCTCTTCTCGATTTAAAAAAAAAAAAAAAAAAAACATCTGGGGAATCCAGAACCATAATAAATCTCAAACCCCTAAACACATGGCTAAGATACAAAAGGTTCAAGATGGAATCGATAAGATCCACGATTCCCCTCTTAGGAAAGGGGGCGGTAATGTGCACTCTAGATTTAAAGAGTGCATATTACCACGTTCCCATCTACCCAAACCATCAAAAATATCTCAGATTTACAGTAGAAAAGGATGGCAGGATCTACCATTATCAGTTTAGCTGGCTCCCCTTTGGCTTAGCAGCAACCCCAAGAGTCTTTACAAAACTGATGGTAGAGGTAGTGGCCTACCTAAGAAATCGTAACATCACGGTGGTCCCTTACCTAGACTATTTCTTAATCGTAGCAGATTCGGTAGCTCAGAGTCGACTGTCAGTCTTTGATCTCCACACTGCAGAAGTTGGGTTGGATCATAAACTGGCAAAATCAGATCTAATACCCAAGCCAAAAATAAAATTTCTGGGGGTCATGCTAGACTCAAAGAGAAGAATGTTTTACCTACCGAGGGAAAAGCAAGCCAGCATGAAGGAGAGGATTCGTCAGTTCACAAGGAACCTGGTCTCAGGGATGCGATGAAGATTCTGGGCCTAATGACCTCCTGCATTCCCTGCGTCAAGTGGAGTCAATTTCACTCTCGGGATCTACAACAAACAGTCCTAGCTTCCTGGGATCGAAGGCAGAGCTCGCTAGACAAGATGCGATTGTCTCCCCGAGTCAGAGTCTCTGTTGTGGTGGACCATTCCGAGATATCTGCATGCTGGTGTCTCGTGGGTCCAGTCTCGAGAGGTCATAGTCACCACGGATGCAAGTCAACAAGGTTGGGGCGGACACGTCCAAGGAAGATACTACCAGGGACGATGGAGTCTGGAGGACAGCAAGGAATCCTCCAACTTCAAGGAACTTCATGTGATCTGGAAGGTACTATCGTCCGCCCGGTACCTGGTGATAAACAAACACGTTAAGGTACTTTCAGGCAATACCACGACAGTAGCCTTCCTCCGTCACCAGGGCGGTCCAAGACACCCAGCGCTACAACGCCTAGCAGAACAAATCTTCAGGTGGGCAGAGAGGGATATTCTCTCGATCTCAGCAGTACATCTGGAGGGTACCAGAAACCAGGTCCGTGGACTTCCTCAGCAGGAGAAGAGTAGCCACAACGGAATGGGAGCTGAATGACGAGGTGGTCAACGGCCTATGCAACCGGTGGGGGAAGACCGGAGATAGACCTATTCGCAGTCAAGCAAAGGTCAAGACCTTCTACTCTCTGAACCCTCTGGGAGGTCCAGCAGGAATCGACGCCCAGTCATAATCATGGAGCAGATGCCTTTTATACGCCTTCCCTCCTCTCGCTCTCATCCCGAGAACTCTCGGGGAAAATTTGCGAAGACAGGGCCAGAGTCATACTAGTGGTGCCATTCTGGCCAAAGAGGACTTGGTTCCTTTGCTGAATAAAATATCAGAGGAACCCATTCTCCTATCAAGAAGAGAAGACCTCCTCCACCAGGGTCCGGTCTTGCACCAGAGGCCAGAAGCACTCCAGTTATCAGCCTGGATCCTGAGAGGCAGCTCTTGAGATCTAGGGGTCTGTCAGACGACGTTATCTCTACCCTCCAAGCAAGTAGAAAACCAGTGACCGCTGCAATTTATAGCAAAATCTGGAAAAAATTCTGCAGCTTCTGTGGAGAGGCGACAGTTGATACTGACCACCCCGACATCCCAAAGATCCTTGACTTTTTATAGGTAGGGTTCAGGAAGGGCCTTTAGACCCAGTACTCTAAGGGTACAGATCGCAGCCCTAAGCGTGTTCTATGATTCTACCCTATCGTCACACAATTGGATAGCCCGATTCTCCAGGGCTGTTCAGAGGCTGAAACCCTTAATAAGGAAAACTGTCCCTCCTTGGGACCTTAATTTAGTCTTGAAAGCACTATGCAGACACCCATACCAGCTAGGGGCAGAGATAGAGATTGGTAATCTCACTCAAAACGGCATTCCTGGTAGCGATCACGTCAGCGAAGAGGCTAGGAGAGCTTCAGGCCCTATCTATCCAAGATCCTTACATACAGGTGCTTGACCCGGCTTTTCTCCCTAAAGTTATCTAGGATTCAAATGTGAATCAAGAGGTGGTGCTCCCTTCACTCTGCCAGTTTCCTAAGAATAAGAAGGAAAGTACCTACCATAACTTGGATGTCAGGGAGACAGTACTCAGGTACCTGGACGCAACCAGGCATTGGAGACAGGATGATCTTTCTGTCCAATACAGAGGTCCAAATAAGGGGAACAAAGCATCAAAATCCACAATCGCGAAGTGGATTAGATCCACAACTAGCCTAGTCTATAGGGCATAGGGTCAGAGTCCCCCAGGGAGCCTTAGAGCCCACTCAACTTGAGCCATGGCCACGTCATGGGCAGAGAAGGGGGGAGCTTCAGCAGAACAGATCTGCAGGGCCACATCTTGGGCCGGTCTCAGTACCTTCTCTAATCATAAATTAGACGTGGTATCCACACAATTGGCATTTGGCAGAAAAGTGCTCCATGCAGTAGTCCCACCCTAGGACCAATCTCCTTTTGGTACTACAGCATGCTGTCAGGTGGTGACCTGGAAAACGGTAATTAGACCTATCGGTAATTGTTTCCAGGAATCCATTCTGACAGCACTTAGTTCCTTCCCTATGATATTTTCCATACTACTGTGATGTAACATGTGTATGATGAATGTTGGCTTAAATAAAAATCTCTTTTTGCATCCATCCAGATGTTACTTTGAGAAATCACCTGAAGGGTGGTAGGGGGGGGGTCCTCTTAAGCTCTCGTGGTTTCCTGTCCCACTGTGGATAAGGACGTCCTCCAGCATACTGTCAGGATGGATTCCTGGAAACACAATTACTGATAGGTCTAATTACCGTTTTTTTTCACTCAGCGGCATCCACTGCTGCTTGTCTCTGGGGGAAAAAAAACCTGTGGCGTCAAAATCATCACAACACCTTTAAATTCCTAAAGGGGTATAATTTCCAAAATGGGGTCACTTGAGAGGGAATTCTGCTCTTATAGCATTTGGTGGCACTGTATATGGAGTCTGCAAACTATTAGGCTATGTGCCCACATTGCAGAAATGCTGCGGAATTGTCCGCAGCACTTCCGCAACTCCCCGCCGCAGGTAAAACACATGCGGAATTCGCATGCGTTTTCCCGCAAAACACTAGCGTTTTGCAAGCGGTTTTAGCTTGCAGAATGCTAGCGCTTTTCCAAGCGATTTGAAGCATCGCTTGGAAAAGTGACAGGTTGGTCACACTTGTCAAGCATAGTGCTTGACAAGTGTCACCAACTTTTTACTATTGATGCTGCCTATGCAGCATCAATAGTAAAAGATGGAATGTTAAAAATAATAAAAAAATAAATATGGATATACTCACCTCCTGGCGGCCCCTGATTTCCTAAGCAGCGCTGCCAGCAAGTTCTGTTCCCAGGCATGCTTTGCGAGAATGACCTTTGATGTAGTGGTCGCGTGACCGCTACGTCATCAGAGGTCATTCTCGCAAAGCACGCCTGGGAACGGAACTTGCCGGCAGCGCCGCTGAGGACTCTGGGGGCAGACTGAGGGTAAGTAAATCCCTATTTTATTTTAATCCTATTTTTTACAGGAATATGGTACCCAGGGCATGGAGGAGAGTCTACTCTGCTCCAGACCCTGGGTACCATCCGCACATGAAGCGCTCACTTTACGCATGGTGGGCATAGCCACATGCGTAAAGTCAGCGTTTCAATGCAATCTTATGGCCTTTATTTCGCAAAATTAATAGATATGCTGCAGACTTTGCCGCTATGCGATTCCGCAGAAGAAAAATCCGCAGTATTGGCACAGCAACTGCAGAATCCCATAGGATTGCCTGGGATGCGTTTTAACTAGCGCAAACGCTTAAAAAAAAAAAAAAAAAAATGCAATGTGGGCACACAGCCTTAGAGAAAACTATGCCCTCCAGAATGCCCCCCTGTTTAACTGTACTGCTTAGCTGTTATGAATGAGTCACCGGAGGAGGAAAAAACAAAAATGCAAGCTAAGTCCAGAAAACCGGAGAGGTTGGTAGCTAGCGGAATGCAGACCCCTGATCCTATTCACAACAACTAACAGTAGCCGTGGAGCGTTCCTACAGTGGTCCTAGACGCCTCTTCACAGCCGGAGAACTAAATAAGCCTAAAGAAAGGGGAAATCTAAACTGCCCCAGAGCAGACCCCAAAGCAATAGACAGCCCCCAACATGTAGTGTCGGTGAAAACAGATGAAAACACAGAACCGAAAGAAAGACAAAGACAGGCAGAGCAAATGATGGGGGCCCAACTAATTAGATAGGAAAGGACAGAAAAGATACTGGCTGCAATCTGCAAAACCCTACCAAAAATGTCCCAACACGTCTGATAGGAAAAACGGCCCTGAAGTCACTAGACTTCAAAATCCCTATATCCGCACTCCAATATATTCTGAAGACAGATCAAAAGAGATTTAACCGATCAGGGACAAAAATAGAAATTCAGCAGAGCCCCAGCCGGGGCTGGCAGAACACAAAACTAAGCAAATCAGACAAAATGTCATGGAACAATAACAGAACAAAACTTAGCTTTAGAAGACAGGAACTGAACTGGAGGCCAGAGCTCAGAGCAGAGAAATCACCAGCAACCCTACAGGGTGTCGGCTGCCTTATATCCACTCAGACTCCGGATGTCAAATCGCAATCCACCTGTGCAGGTGACAGGTTTCTCCCATCCAAATCAGTTTTACCACCTCCTTTCACCAGCAGAGGGAGTTCATCGGGCATCAAAGGTGAACGAGAAAATGAGCTCACAACACTTAGCCATATGCAGAGTCTCACCGTATGGCTAAGTGAGGTTTTTCTACATTCACCAAAATTTGTGGGACAAATTTGGGTGCCATTTTTACTTGTGTGAAAATGTAAAATCAGGGGCTCAAACAAAATTTGTGTGATTAAAAATATTTTTTTTTTTTGTTCAATGGTATAAAATTCTGTGACCCACCTTTTGGTGTCAATATGATCACTGCACCACTAGATGAGTAAATTGAGGTGTAGTTTGTAAAATGGGGTCTCTTGCTGTTTTGGCACCTCAGGGGCTCTGCCAATGTGACATGGCACCCTCACACCATTCTGGCAACATCTGAACTCCAATATGGCGCTCCTTCCCTTCTGAGCTTTGCCCTGTACCTCAAAAGTAGTTTTGGGGCCCATTTTCCAGTTCACCACCTGACAGCACTATGGAGGACATCCTTCTTACCCTCATTGGGACAGGAACAATGAGCGGTTAAAAGGACCCTCCCCTTACCACTCATCAGTGTTTTTTTTCCTGTCCCACTGGGGATAGGAACAGCGTAGCGTGTCCTCGGACGGTGCTGTGCAGATGGTGAGGATCGGAGGGCCCTGCCTTTCCCTTCCCGCTGCAAGAAATCTGCAGCTGATACCTGCCATGAGGGGGTCCCTCAGCCAGCCCCAGTGTAGCGCTGCTCCTGGGGATGGGGTCCGCTTCCTCCTCCTTGGGGGCTCTCGGTCCTGGCGCCATGCCGCTGAAGCACAGCGGTCTCCACGGCAACTGGCAGGGAACGGGCCGGCGAAGCACATCTGGGCGGCTGGAGCCATACCGCTGAAGTGCGGCGGGGCCGGCAAGACATCCGGAGCAGTGTCCGGGAGCAGGGTTCGTGGCCGCACGTCAGCAAGGGGGGGGCGCATCACTGCCGGGTCGCGGCAGAGCCCAGCGGCGGCGCCAGCCGCATGGAGGGGCTTTGACAGCACGGTCATGCCGCACAAGACGGCGGTCGAGGATGAGCAGGATCAACCAGGTTAAAGGGATATAAAAGAGGGAGGGCTCAGGACCCATCGCCGGCCATTCTGAGCTGTGGGAACAAACTCAGGCAGTCTGCGCCGCATGATGGAGGACACAGCCAGGCCTGAGGGAGCAGAGCAAAGCCTGGGGCACGTGAGTAGGCTACTCACAAAGCCATATCACAGGTGCCATACTAGTACCCTATAGACACGAAGGTAATACTAAATATCTGTGTGTTTTTAGGGAGAGCCTTCCACCCGGTCAGCGGGGAAAAAATGTCCCATTTGTACAGCCAAATTCCCAGAAAATTGGCCGAAACCACTCTGTGAGGCCTGTACATTTAAAATCGTTGGGAAGGAACAAACATCATTAATGGTTGATATGGGGTCACTGATAAGACAAGAAGTCCAGGCTTCCATCTCAAGCCTGTCTTCCGCATGCCTGCCAAACGGAACCCCAGAGGTCGCGAAAGAGGCCTAGGGAATCTAGCCCTTCCTTGGACGAAGAGGATTCAGAACAGGATGGGAAAGAGGAGCCAATAGGAAGGGGGAAAAGATATATATTTTTTCATCAGCAGACACAGATGAGCTTCTGCAGGCTGTTCGGGACACTATGCAATTACGTGACTCCCCGGAAGAAGTATCTATACAAGATGAGATGTTCGGTGGTTTGCGTACCCAGGTGACTAGAGTATTTCCAGTTGTTAACCACATCCAATCCATGATATTGGAGGAGTGGGAAGATGTGGAGAAGAAGCTAGTAGTGCCAAGAGATTTCAGGCTCAGATTGCCTTTCAACACAGAGGATATAAAGACTTGGACGAGGTTCCCAAGATAGATGTTCCATTGGCTAAAAAGACGACAGGAAATATAACTCACAGAAATATACTTGCACAAAAAGGAGATGCAGCACAGAACAACACTACGAAGAACAATGCACCTAATAGAGCATAGGTAGCACCCAGAAAAAGTATCAGGGCTACCCAGATGTCCAGCAAAATGAAGTGAAAAGACACTATTGAGCACGCCACTACAGCAAGTATGATAGGGTGAAATAAACAACTAAACAAATTAAAAAAAAAAAAAAAAACATCAGAGATAATACACACTCTCAAAATTGGTATTGGTATCAGTACTAAGAGTCCCAATCAAATTATTAATCATATATCTTGCATCAGGTAGTCCTGAGAGGTGACTTCTTTGATTTCCCCCCCCCCCCGAGCATCTGATAATTTGATTGTAGAATTCATCATCACTTGCACACATAGCATCGCATGACCTCTCCTCAAGAAAAGATCATAAGGCCCAAGGAAAATTCACCAAACAATTGTGGATACTAAAAAACTGAAAAGAAAGGTCATTAAAATATATCATTAAAAACACAACCAAACAGACACAAGAAGGGGGCAAAGCTTAGAACCTCATTAAGTCTCCAAGGCTGAACTGTATTCAACCTGTAAATCCATTCCACTTCTGCCTGGGCCAAATTCATTCTCCAGTTGCCTCCCTGTTGGTCAATAAAGACCTTGTCAATCCCCATCACTTTCAAAAATTTGGGGTCACTCCCGTGATACCTCTTAAAGTGTTTGGGAATTGGTTTAAGAGCAAGCTCATCTGCTTCCAGAGCATTTTTTATATCTCTGTAATGTACTCTCACTTTTAAGGGTCTGGAAGTCATACCTACATATATTTTCCCACACGGGCATGTGGCATAATATATTACCCCAAAAGAATTCCATGTGATGTTATGAGTTCACTTTCCCCTTCACCATTGAGGTCTGATGAACTCCCTCTTCTAGTGAAGGAAGGTAGTGAGGCTGATTACCAAACACCTGAGCTGGTAGAGGATGACTGGGTGACGGGAATTGCTGACTGGATATAAGGCAGCCGACGCCCTTCTGCCTCGCTGGTGATTTCTCTGAGGGATTCTAGGAGACCAGTCTGATTCCTGCTCCTCAAAAGCTAAGTTTTCTGCTTTGCTCTTGCATTTGTGTTTTGGTTTTATTTTGCCTTTCTGGATTCTGCCATTCCCTGCTGGGGTGAGCTGAATTCCTTTGTGGCTTTTTGCTCTGTCTTCAGAAAATACCTGAGTACTGACATAGTCTTTTTGAAGCCTAGCGTCTTCAGGGCCTTTTTCCCTGTCAGTCTGTTGGCTCTTGTTTTGATAGGGTCTTTGAAGGATTGCAGACAGCAGCTTTTCTATCCTGTCCTATCTAGTTAGCTTGGGCCCCATCATTTGCTCAGTCTATCTTTCTATCTGTTAGTGTTTTTTTTTCTTCTTGCTTCACCATCATTATATGTTGGGGGCTGCCTATTGCTTTGGGGTCTGCTCTGGGGCAGTTTAGATTTCCCTTTCTGTCTTTAGGCTATGTAGTTCTCCGGCTGTGATCGAGGGGTCTAGGGCACCGTAGGAACCCCCCACGGCTACTGCTAGTTGTTGATAGGTTCAGGGGTCTGCAATCCGATAGCTGCCAACTTCTCTGGTTTTCTGGACTTAGCTAGCATTTCTGTTTTTGCCTCCTACGGTGACTCAATCATAACAGATGTGTTGCGTGATGTCATACGTTTTACTACCGTCGCTAGAGGTGAGGGTAAATGCTTGTACCATGTTGGGACACAAAATGCATTCTTTGCAAGGAAAGAATCCCCATTTTTGGGCCTTTTGATCCAAAAGCTTTTACAGGCCTAAGCCCACCATGATGGCTATGGACCAACTTATCCCTGAGATTGTTAGACCTTCTATAAGTAATGGCCGGGTATTTGGGAACAAAGTTCTCCAATGTTTTATCGGTCATCAAAATGGGCCAGTATTTCTCAAGTGCTCTCTTCACTTCACACCATCTGTCTTTAAAAGATGAAATAAACCTCACTTGATCTATCCCTTTAGATTTCCTACGGTGCCTGAGCAGTTCGGTCTGTTTGGCCTGTTCTGCTCTCCTTATGCCTTTCCTTATGCTCCGTTTAGAGTACCCTCTAAGCAGAAATCTTTGTGTGAGGTTAACCACTTGACCCTGAAAGGCTTCATCACTCGAACAAATCTGTTTGGCCCTAAGGAATTGACCTGTCGGGATACCCTCTATTAGAGACTTAGGGTGTGATGATGAGGCGTGCAGAATAGAATTCACCGCCGTTTCCTTCCTGAACATATCAGTATGTAATATCCCGTTAGTACCTCTGACAATTTTAATATCCAAAAAGTCTAGGCCAGTCTTGCTGCATTTGCACGTCAATTTAACATTAATAGAGTTGTCGTTAAGTATGTGAAGAAAACTGAGAAGGTCCTGTTCTGAGCCCTGCCAAATCATGAAAATATCATCAATGTAGCGGACCCACAACAGGACCCTCTCGATTAAAAGCAATGGGGTGGGTAAAAAAAAGGTATGTTCCCACATGCCTAAGAATAAATTGGCATATGAGGGGGCAAACGCCGCCCCCATAGCCGTGCCCTGTTTTTGTAAATAGATGGTTTCTTTAAACATAAGTATGCCCTGGAGCATAATTATTTTAAGTATTATCAAAAAATTGACCTGCATCTCATCCAGACTAGACCTCATCAGATAGAATTTAGTGGCTAGCATACCATCTTTGTGCTAACTAGATGTGTAAAGTGATTCAATATCAAGGCTTACTAGCCACATATCATCATCTATAAGGAATACCCTCAATTTTCCGGAGAACATCACTTGTATCTTTCACAAATGATGGAAGATCACAGACAAGTGGTTTTAAGTGGAAATCCAAATATTTAGAGATGGTCTCACAGAGACTACCATTCCCTGATACAATAGCCCGTCCTGGTGGGGTCGTGCTGTTTTTGTGAATTTTAGGGATAAAGTATATGCATGCCACACGAGGGTGTGTTGGCACTAAATTATCCCTGAATTCCTTTGTAATAACACCATCCAGATACGCCTGTTCTAAAATGCCCCCAAGCTCTTTTTAATAGGCTGAGGTAGGGTTATAGGTCATCTTTTGGTAGCAGCTGCTATCCCTTAGTTGTCTAAGGGCCTCCCTCTCGTAAAGTACAGTCAGCCATACCACTACATTCCCACCTTTGTCCGCAGGCTTGGTGACCACCTCTTTGAGGTTGCCAAGCTCCTTTAGTGCCTGCCGTTGGACAAAGGTGAGATTGCTGTGGACAATGTGTTTGGGTATTTTTTTCAAATTCGTCAGTGACCAATTTTACAAACAGTTCCACGTTTGGATAGATGTTCAGGGGGGGAAGTTTTTTTGGGGGCTGGTAGTATAAACTTACCCCTATCAGTTGGTCCTTGACCCTCCTCATATAGTTCCTCTAAAGCGGATATGGCCTCCAATTCTTTACTATTCCATGTCTCCCCTCCACCTTTTTTTTCATGTAATTTTGAGGACAAGTTTACGAGCAAATAGATGGAGATCTTTTATTGCTGAAAAACAATTAAATGGGGCCGTGGGTGAAAAGGAGAGTCCCAGACTAGGGACCTCTATCTGTGGTTTAGTTAGTACCACTTCAGATAAGTTAATTACCTGTAATTTGGAGGATGTCGGAGTGTCCATCCTTTTGTCCCTTTTCTTATAGTAATCATTGCGTCTCCTATTAATATTTTTCCTCAGATTATACATGCGATTACTGGATCTAGTCTCATCCTCTCTAGAGGACATTGAAGATAAAGAGGATGATCTGGTCATACTCTCATGTCACTGACCGCCATTTATAAATATGTCCATTCCTATGATCACTTACGTCCCTTTGGAATTTTTTAGCCTTTATTTCCTTCACCTCTTTCTCCCAGATATTAAGTTGAGCCTCAATCTCCTTGTTGAAAATTACCACTTCGGATCCCGACAGTTGCTTAGCGGTATCAGCGGTCAAAAAAGGGTGGATTTAAATAACCACCTTGATTAAGCGCCTCAATGAGCCCCATCTACCCTATCTTCGGTTGTCCAATCACAGAGGAAAGATACATATTAGTAAGCCCCAATATACTATTAAACTCACATGGATACGTGTTATGAACGAGTCACCGAGGAGGAAAAAACAAAAAGCAAGCTAAGCCCAGAAAACCGGAGAGGATGGTAACTAGCGGATTGCAGACCCCTGATCCTATCCACAACAACTAGCAGTAGCCGTGGAGCATGCCTGCAGTGGTCCTAGACGCCTCGTCACGGCCGGAGAACTAAATAAGCCTAAAGAAAGAGAGGGAAAATCTAAACAGCCCCAAAGCAATAGACAGCCCCCCACATGTATTGTCGGTGAAACAAGATGAAAACAGACACAGGTAGAAAGATAGGCTGAGCAAACGATGGGGCCCTCGCTAACTAGAAAGGACAGGAAAGAAAAGCTGCTGTCTGCAATCACGCAAAAAACCCTGCCAAAAACAATGTCCAACACGTCTGATAGAAACAGGCCCTGAAGTCGCTAGACTTCAAATCACTATATCAGCACTCAGGTATATTCTGAAAACAGAACAAAAGAGATCAACTGATCAGAGACAAAATGGGGATTCAGCCCAGTCCCAGCCAGGGCTGGCTGAACACAAAAACTAAGTAAACCAGACAAAAAATCATATGAACAATAGCAGAGAAAACTTAGCTTTAGGAAGGCAGGAACCAAACTGGAAACCAGGAGCCACAGTCAGGAAAAATCAGCAAGAAACTAGGGAGTCGGCTGCCTTAAATCCAGTCAGAAACTCCTGATGTCCAATCGCAGTCCTCCTCAGGTGGCCGGTCTCTGCCATTTAGATCAGCTTCATTAGCTCCCTTCACCAACAGAGGGAGTCCAGATAGAGAACTCCTCCTCTGTCAGCACAGCCAGCTCCATAACCCTCACCAGAAGCCAGAGGCAAACCCGAAAATGAGCTCACAACAGTACCCCCCCCCCCTTGAGGAGGGGTCACTGAACCCTCATCCACGCCACCCGGCCGATCAGGATGGGCCCGATGAAAAGCACGAACCAATCTATCGGCATGAATATCAGAGGCAGAGACCCAAGAATTGTCCTCCTGGCCATAACCCTTCCACTTGACCAAGTACTGGAGTCTCCGTCTATCCAGACGAGAATCCAGTATTTTCTCTACCTCATATTCCACATTACCTTTAACCAATACAGGGTCAGGAGGTGCAGCCATAGGAACTACTGGCTCAACATATCTCTTCAACAGCGACTTATGAAACACGTTATGTATCTTAAACGTAACAGGAAGAGCCAATCGAAAAGAAACCGGATTAAGAATCTCCAAAATCTTGTAAGGTCCAATAAATCTTGGCTTGAACTTTGGAGAAGCCACCTTCATAGAGATATTGTTTGACAACCAAACCATATCACCCACTTTAAACCGGGGACCAATGGTCCTATGCCGGTTAGAAAACCGCTGGGCCTTTTGCTGGGAGAGAGACAACTTATCCACTACTTGGTCCCAAATCTGCTGCATTCTCTCTACCACAGTGTCAACACCTGGGCAGGCTGAAGATTCCACTTGCCCTGAAGAAAATCGAGGATGAAACCCAAAGTTACAGAAAAAGGGCGACATCAAGGTGGCAGAACTAGCTCTATTATTTAAAGCAAATTCGGCCAAGGGCAAAAATGAAACCCAATCATCCTGATAGCAGATATAAAACATCTCAAATAGAACTCCAAAGTCTGGTTTGTTCTCTCCGTCTGCCCATTGGTCTGACGGTGAAACTCAGAGGAGAAGGACAACTGAATTCCCAGCTTGGAACAAAAGGCTTTCCAGTATCTGGAAACAAACTGAACTCCTCTGTCCGATAAAATGTTCTCAGGAATCCCATGCAACCGAACCACCTGTTGTAAAAACAAGGGTACCAACTCTGAGGAAGATGGCAACTTTGGGAGTGGTACAAGATGGACCATCTTAGAGAATCTATCACAAATCACCCAGATAACAGTCATTCTCGGAGACCGGAAGATCAGAAATCCATTGAAATATGGTCCATGGCCTTTTAGGCACCGGCAAGGGCATCAACAACCCACTAGAGCGGGAACAAGTCCCACAGGACTGCACAAAATTCCTGACATCACGAGATAAGGTGGGCCACCAAAAAGACCGACTCACCAAATCTCTGGTACCAAAAATACCTGGATGACCAGCCAATGCGGAGCAATGAACTTCAGACATCACTCTCCTCCTCCACTGGTGAGGAACATACAATTTTCCCATAGGACAACGCTCAGGTTTGTCCTCCTGGAATTCTTCCAGAGCACGTCTCAAATCGGGCGAGATGGCAGAAAGAACTACCCCCTCACCTAGGATTGTAGTGGGCTTGGTCACAATAGGAGAATCAGCAAAGAAACTCCTAGAAAGGGCGTCTGCCTTAACATTCTTAGTGCCTGGAAGAAAGGAGACCACAAAATCAAAACGCGTAAAAAAACAAGGCCCACCTAGCCTGTCTAGGATTCAAGCGTTTGGCCGACTCAAGGTAAATCACATTCTTGTGGTCAGTGAGGACCACAACTTGATGTCTAGCTGCCTCCAACCAATGTCTCCACTCCTCAAATGCCCATTTCATGGCTAGCAATTCCCGATTCCCCACATCATAGTTGCGTTCAGATGGGGAGAACTTTCGGGAAAAGAAGGCACAGGGATTCATTTTAGACGTCACCGGATCTTTTTGGGACAAAACAGCTCCTGCACCAATCTCTGAAGTGTCTACCTCCACCTGAAAAGGAAGTGAGACATCAGGTTGGCGCAAAGCCGGAGCAGAAGTGAACCTCCGTTTCAGCTCCTGAAAGGCCGAAACAGCCTCTGAAGACCAATTCAGCACATCAACACCCTTAGTTAAATCAGTCAGTGGTTTAGCAATACCAGAAAAATTAGCTATAAATTTACGATAAAAATTAGCAAAACCCAAAAACTTCTGGAGAGCCTTCAAAGAAGTGGGTTGAACCCAATCATAAATGGCCTGTACCTTGGCCGGGTCCATTTCAATAGCTGACGGAGACAAAATAAATCCCAGAAATGAAATCCTCTGTACACCAAAAAGGCACTTCGATCCCTTAACATACAAGGAATTCTCCCTCAAAATGTGGAACACAGTCCGAACATGTTCCACATGAGAATCCCAATCCCTGGAAAAGATCAAAATATCATCCAGATAGATGATCAAAAACTTATTCACAAAGTCCCGGGAAATATCATTCATGACGGATTGGAAGACAGAAGGGGCATTAGTGAGCCCAAAAGGCATCACCAGGTACTCAAAATGTCCCTCCGGAGTATTAAACGCCGTCTTCCATTCATTCCCATGCTTGATGCGAATAAGATTATACGCCCCCCTGAGGTCAAGCTTAGTAAACCAGCAAGCACCTTTAACTCTGGAGAATAAATCAGAAATCAGGGGTAACGGATACTGAATTTTAACCGTAATTTTGTTGAGGGAACGATAGCCAATACAAGGCCTTAATGAACCATCTTTCTTGGCCACGAAAAAAACCCAGCACCTAAGGGCGAAGAGGATGGTCTAATATGACCCTTCTCCAATGACTCCTTAATATAAGATCGCATAGCCTTGTGTTCGGGTACAGATATATTGAAAAGTCGACCCTTGGTAAATTTGCACCCAGTTCTCAACTCAATTGCACAGTCATAACTTCTATGAGGAGGCAAAGACGCAGACTTGCTCTCACTAAATACATCATAAAAATAAGCCAAATAGTCAGGAACATCATGCGACTGGGGAGAGGTGGAGAAAACAGGAGTGTCGCCAAGAGCACACCGACAACCCCAACTCACCACCGACACAGATTTACAATCAAAAACAGGATTATGGATTTGCAACCAGGTTAAACCCAGAACAATGGTATCATGTAAATTATGCAAAAATCTGCAACTTTCTTGGTGGTCTGGGGCGACCCCCATTATCACCTGGGTCCAAAACTGAGGTTCATTCTTCGCCAAAGGAGTAGCATCAATACCCCTCAAAGGAATAGGCGTCCGCAGAGGTGTCATAGGAAAACCACAACGTTTAGCAAAATCCAAGTCCATTGGATTCAAGGCCGCTCCTGAATCCACAAAAGCTTTTGCGGAAAATGTGGATAAGGAGCGTATCAGAGTAATTGCCAAAAGTAACTTAGGTTGTACACCACCCACAGCAAATGTGTGCAAAACGTCTATCTCGTTTAGGGCAGACAGAAATAACATGAGAGGCATCTCCACAGAAAAAGCACAGCTTATTACGCCTTCTAAACTCCTGACTGCGCCCTAGACAAAACTCCATCACATTGCATAGGTTCAGACATTTGTTCAAAATGTGGCAGCGCCTCCCGTGTAGTCTTGCGTTCACGTAAACGCCGATCAACTTGAATGGCTAATGACATAGAATCGTCAAGACCAGAGGGAACAGGAAATCCCACCATAGTATCTTTTAAAGTCTCAGACAAACCCTTCCGAAAGAGAGCTGCCAATGCACTATCATTCCATGTAGTAAGGACCGCCCACTTTCGGCATTTCTGACCAGTATAACTCTGCAGGATCCTGACCCTGGTTCAATGCCAAAAAATGGAAAATCTAAACTGCCCCAGAGCAGACCCCAAAGCAATAGACAGCCCCCAACATGTATTATCGGTGAAACAAGATGAAAACACAGACACAGGTAGAAAGAGAGGCTGAGCAAATGATGGGGCCCTCACTAACTAGAAAGGACAGGAAAGATAAGCTGCTGTCTGCAATCACGCAAAAAAAACCCTGCCAAAAACAATGTCCAACACGTCTGATAGAAACAGGCCCTGAAATAGCTAGACTTCAAATCACTATATCAGCACTCAGGTATATTCTGAAAACAGAGCAAAAGAGATCAACTGATCAGAGACAAAATGGGGATTCAGCCCAGTCCCAGCCAGGGCTGGCTGAACACAAAAACTAAGTAAACCAGACAAAAACTCATATGAACAATAGCAGAGAAAACTTAGCTTTAGGAAGGCAGGAACCAAACTGGAAACCAGGAGACACAGTCAGGAAAAATCACCAGCAAGAAACTAGGGAGTCGGCTGCCTTAAATCCAATCAGAAACTCCTGATGTCCAATCACAGTCCTCTTCCTCAGGTGGCCGGTCTCTGCCATTTAGATCAGCTTCATTAGCTCCCTTCACCAACAGAGGGATTCCAGATAGAGAACTCACTACTCCTCTGTCAGCACAGCCAGCTCCATAACCCTCACCAGAAGCCAGAGGCAAACCCGAAAATGACCTCACAACAGATACGCGCGACTAGATGTTATCAGGACCCAGCGTTCACTCCACAGTGGAACACATTCACAATAACCTGGGACCTTCCGGTCTATGACATCACATCCGCTGCCATGCATTAGCAGGAAAAACGCTGTAAGGACCCGGCACGTGCGAAAAATAGAGCACAAACACACAATAGCCAGCGGCCTTAGGCTACGTGCACACGTTGCGGATTTCCCGCGGGAATTCCATTGCGCAGGAAAACCGCATTTTAAAATCCCGTGATTTTCCTGCGGGAAAAACTAGCGATTTGCAAGCATAATTAGCTTGCAGAATGCTAGCGTTTTCCAAGCAATCTGTAGCATCGCTTGGAAAACTGACAGGTTGGTCACACTCGTCAAACAGTGTGACTAACTTTTTACTTCTGAGGCTGCCTATGCAGCATCAGTAGTAAAAAGATCTAATGTTAAAAATAAAAAATTGTGTGTGGGGTGTTTGTGTGACATAGGAAGGTGAGAATTTGATTTATTTTAAATCTATATTTTTTTTTTTTTTTTTTTTACAAGGATATGGTACCCAGAGCCTGGAGGACATTCTCCTCTCCTCAAGACCGTGGGTACCATCCGCAGATGTTCTCCCTACTTTTCGCATGGTGGGCACAGCCACATGCGGAAAGTAAACAGAGCAATGCATTCCTATGTGTGCGGAATTGCCGCGATTCCGCAAAATTAATGGGCATGCTGCGTATTTTTCCGCGATGCGATTCCACCGCGGGAAAATCTGCAGCATTGCGGAATCCCATGGGATGCTTTTTTTTTTTTTTTGCGGCAAAATCACGCATTTAAAAAAGCAAAAAAAGCTACGTGATTGTGAACACAGCCTTACATTATCATAGCCTAACATCTCAGAGAAGCAATGTTTTGAGACACAAAACGTCGTTATAACAGGCTGTTAAATATAGCGTTATACACTACCGTTCAAAAGGTTGGGGTCACCCAGACAATTTTGAGTTTTCCATGAAAACTCATACTTTTATTGATCAAATGAGTTGCAAAATGAATTTAAAATCTAGTCCAGACATTGACAAGGTTTGGAAAAAGATTTTTGTTTGAAATTCTAATTTTCTCCGTCAAACTTTGCTTTCGTCAAAGAATGCTCCCATTGCAGCAATTACAGCATTGCATATCTTTGGCCTTCTAGTAGTTAATTTGCTGGAGATATTTCACCCCATGCTTCCAGAAGCCCCTCCCACAAGTTGGTTTGGCTTGATGGGCACTTTTTGCATACTGTACGGTCAAGCTGCTCACACAACAGCTCAATGGGGTTGAGATCTGGTGACTGCGCTGGCCACTCCATTACAGATAGAATACCAGCTGCCTTCTTCTTCCCTAAATAGTTCTTGCATAATTTGGAGGTGTGCTTTGGGTCATTGTCGTGTTGTAGTATGAAATTGGCTCCAATCAAGTGCTGTCCACAGGGTATGGTGTTGCAAAAGGGAGTGATAGCCTTCCTTATTCAAAATCCCTTTTACCTCGTACAAGTCTCCCACTTTACCAGCACCAAAGCAACTCCAGACCATCACATTACCTCCGCCATGCTTGACATATGGCGTCAGGCACTCTTCCAGCATCTTTTCAGTTGTTGTGCGTCTCACAAATGTTCTTATGAGTGATCCAACACATCAAAATTGGATTCGTCTGTCCATAACACTTTTTTCCAATCTTCCTCTGTCCAATGTCTGTTCTTTTGCCCATAATAATTTTTTCCTTTTATTAGCCAGTCTGAGATGGTTTTTTCTTTGTCACTCTGCCCTGAAGGCAAGCATCCCGGAGTCGCCTTTTCACTGTAGACGTTGACACTGGCGTTTTGCGTGTACTATTTAATGAAGCTGCTACTTGAGGACCTGTAAAGTGTCGATTTCTCAAACTACAGACTATAACGTACTTGTCTTGTTGCTCAGTTGTGCAGTGGGGCCTCTCACTTCTCTTTCTACTCTGGTTAGAGCCTGTTTGTGCTCATCTCTGAAGGGAGTAGTACACACTATTGTAGGAAATCTTCAGTTTCCTGGCAATTTCTTGCATGGAATAGCCTTCATTTCTAAAAACAAGAATAGACTGCGTTTCACATGAAAGGTGTGTTTTTTTTTTTTTTTTTTTGTTTTTTTTTTCTGGCCATTTTGAGAGTTTAATGGAACCATCAAATGTAATGCTCCTGATTCTCAACTGAAAGGAAGATCAGGTTTATAGCTTCTCTAATCAGCCAAACTGTTTTCAGCTGGGCTAACATACTTGCACAAGGGTTTTCAAGGGTATTCTAACCATCCATTAGCCTTCTTACACAGTTGGAAACAAAAGGTACCATAAGAACACTGGAATGATAGTTGTTGGAAATGGGTCTCTATACACCTATGAAGATATTGCATTAAAAAACATATGTTGGCAGCTAGAATAGTCATTTACCACATTTAACAATGTATAGTGTATTTCTGACTCATTTAATGTTAGCTTCATTGGAAAAAACTGTGCTTTTCTTTCAAAAATAAAGAAATATCTAAGTGACCCGAAACTCTTGAACGGTAGTGCAAATTATAAAAGACAAATTATATTGGGGTCAAAAGAAAATAGGAAAAATCAGAAATAAACAAACCTAAAAGATAAATATGCCATACAATGTAGCATATGTCATACAGACATACTCCAATAGACCAAGTAGATGAAAACCCCCCCACCAACATCAACTACTTAGGACATAGTTTGCCAACCAGGACCATTCTTCATATAAAGCAGGTAAAAGGCTGTAATTGACAAGGGACAAATTATAAACTTGTCATCACATACTTTATCTGGGGATGAATGTCTTTTATTGCAGAAGGGTCTCAGCTTTGTGCCGACGAATACATACAATTGTTTCAATTGGGTAAAAGATTTGAATCTGATTGGACGAGACCTAAAATGAAAACTTTTTCAAGCCGCATGATCGTGATCAATGCCTCCGATTAGGACTATCAGAGGAGGATATGGAGGGACTTGGAAGTCCTGACTGGTCTCCTGAGGGAGAATGAACAGCAGCGGGGGGTGGACCCGTTCACTACTCCAAAAAATAGAAGCACTAGAATGCCGGAGAATAAGGAGGTCACCAGTATTGATATTTTCATCAAAATGGTAGAGGAGGACCTTCGTAAAATTCCATGTATTAATCGGAATGGTCCATCTAATCTCTCACCGGGTGAGGAGATGGCCCTTGAGAGGCTGGAAAAAAAAGGCTAAGATAATTATTAAGGCATCAGATAAAGGTGGTAATCTAGTGCTCATGGATCATAAGTATTGTGGGATGTGTTATGCACTTTTAAATCATGAGGATACCTATGAGGTTCTACGAGGTGATCCGACAACCGAATATAAAAACAAACTGTTGTCCATTTTGAATGGGGCAAGGGAAAATAAGTTAATTTCGGATATTGAGTTTGATTTTTTTTGTTACACAGTGCTCCTGTAACAGCGACATTCTATGCCCTGCCCAAGGTGCATAAGGGGTTAGAACCATTAAGAGGTCACCCCGTTGTCTTTCAAATAGACTCCCTGACTCAAAACAGTGGGATCTATTTGTATAGGATCTTGAGACCCTTTGTGATTGCACTTCCCTCGTATGTACGGGACACATCACACTTGTTGAATCTGCTTGAAGAGGTCACACTGGAGGACAATACGTTATTAGCATCTATTGACGTAGAGGCACTGTATAATTGCATTCCACATGAATGGGGCCTGGGAGCAGTTGCACATTTTCTGCAAACAAGGGAAGTGGAGTGTCGGACACATAATGTTTTTGTTGAGAAAACTATTCAGTTTTGTCCTTACAAGGAACTACTTCCTCTTTGATTCCAAGTACTTCCACCAGCTCAGGGGGACCGCAATGGGGAGCCCTTGTTCCCCAACATATGCAAATATCTTCCTGGGCTGGTGGGAGGAAACTCGCATCTTTGGTAAGGAAGAGGAGTGGTGGACCCCTTTTTTTCAATCTCTGGGCCAGATATATTGATGACATCTTGATGTTTTGGTCTGGCCCAGAGGTGGACTTCCACCGCTTTGAGACTATCAACAAAAATATGGTTGGCCTGAGGTTTACATTGGAGTGTCACACTACAAGCATCAACTTTCTTGATTCGACAATCTCTAAGAAGGCTAATGGTGGGATTAGTACATGTACATATAGAAAGCCAACTGCTATGAATAGTCTGAGATGGACAAGCCATCACCAGTGACTTTGAAAAGGGGAATACCTATGGGGCAGTTCCTTAGAATCCGGAGGAACTCTTCTGAAGTGGGTACCTATAGGAGACAAGCGAGAGACCTTTACAATAGGTTCAGAATGAGAGGGTACCCCCACAGGCATTAAATGGACCACAACATGAAGCATTCGTAGCGGATAGACCTTCCCTTCTTTTACAACAAGGAAAAGGGGCCTCTAATCGAACCAGTGACAACATGGTTAGATTTATTGGGACTTATGGCCAGTCTGATAGGGTTTATCATGTCCTTAAAAAACATTGGGTATTCTATTGGCTGATCCCAATTTGAGAGGTCTTATTGCATCAAAACCAAGTGTTACCTACAGAAAGGGGAGGTCTAACGGGGATTAGCTTGTACATAGCCTTTACCAGAGGCCGACTGGGGCTGGTACATGGCTGGATAGGAAGCCCTTGGTCTTTTTTTAAATGCGGTAACAGCTCTAGGTGTAAAAACATGTCTCGGTGTAAAACCTTCATTAGTTCGACTAATGGGAAAACCTTCTGCATTAGAGACTTTGTAAACTGCAGATCGACAGGTATGGTCTGTAATGCCACATGCACTTGTCCTTTGAATTATGTGGGTAAGACCACAAGAGAACGAAGGGTGAGGGTGGGAGAACACTTAGAGGATATCACAAATAAACAAGATACCCTAGTCGCCAGGTATGTGAATGCCATACATCAGGGCCGTGCGGGCGACATCTCCTTTAACATGACTGAGTTGATTAAACCAAGGATCAGGGGAGGTAATTTGGATAAGATTATTTTGAGACGGGAGTGCGAGTGGATTTTCAGGCTGCAGTCCCTCTCCCCTGATGGGTTGAATGAATTAATGTCATATACCTGCTTTATATGAAGATAGTTTGCCAACCAGGACCAATGTCCTAAGTAGCTGATGTTGATGGGGTTTTTCATCCATTTCGTCTATTGGAGTATGTCTGTGTGACAGGCTACATTGTATGGCACATTTATGTATCCTTTTAGGTTTGTTTATTTCTGATTTTTTCCTATTTTGGCCCCAATATAATTTTGTCTTTTATAACTTATAAAGCTATATTTATCAGCCTGTTATAACGACGTTTTGTGTCTTAAAAAAATATTGCTTCTCTGAGAAGTTGGGCTATAATACTGTAACGCCACTGGCTATCGTGTTTGTGTTCTATTTTTAGCACGTGCCGGTTCCTTATAGCGTTTTTCATGCTAATGCATGGCAGCAGATATGATGTCATAGACCGGAAGGTCCGAGACTATTATTCTTGCGTTCCATTCTGGAGCGCAAGCCCGGGCTCTGCAGCATGTTTCCCTGTAAACACATGGCAGCGGAAGTGATGTCAATAGACCGGAAGTTCCCAGGCTATTGTGGATGCATTCCAGTGTGGAGCGCACACTGGGTCCTGATAACATCTAACCGCGCATATCCATGTGAGTTTACTAGTATATTGGGGCTTACTAATATGTATCTTTCCTCTGTGATTGGACCACCGAAGATGGGGTAGGTGGGGCTCATTGTGGCGCTTAATCAAGGTGGTTATTTAAGTCCACCCTTTTTTGACCACCGATACCGCTAAGCAGCATCATGGACATCGGCAGCATCATTTACACCTCCTGATGAACCGCTACGGCGGGGAAACGCGGCGGGGTGTCTCCACACACAAGTGACCTTTTTGGATCTTTCACCTATTTCTATTATACCCCAGAGTTGGAAATTGTTGGTGTTTTTTATCATGTCTTTCAGGCATATTGTTGGCTTTGAGGTATCATGATGTGGATTTATTTGATTTTTACCTTTTAATTATTTTGGTCCTGGATTGTCTGCACTAGAATTAGTGCAGAAATGGAAAATCAGAGTGACCTTGTTTTCCCTCTTGTATAATCAGGGAATGGTAGGGGAGTGAGGGACAGTCCTCGTTGAGTGGGGACACGGAAAAATAGATCCTTAGGGTGCCAGCCTCCACAGTCAGGCAGATATCAGGCCTGTGCAGCATCTCAGAATGGGTCATTTTTCTTTTTTCATTGTGGCATTCGCCAAGAAGTCTCACGGAGAAGGTGTTATTTTTAAAATTAATTGAATTAAAATAGGTTTTAAGAGGATTACATGTTCACTTTACTGATGTAAAGTAGACATGTGGGAATGTTATTTATGAACTATTTTGTGACATCGCTCTGATTTTATGGGCATTAATATTAAGTTTGAAAACGGCAACAATTTTGCCAAATTTCCACTTTTTTTTCACAAATGAACGCAAGTCATAAAGAAGAAGAAATGTTACCACCCCTATATTAAAGTACAATATTTCACGAAAAAACAGTCTCAGAATCAGTGGGATACATTTTAAGCGTTCCAGAGTTATTGGCACAAAAAATGGTCAGAACTGTAAAATTTGGCCTGGTCATAAAAGGTGCAAACAGCTTTGGGGGGAGTAAAGGGGTTAAAGTATGCAGACGTTATGTTTATGATACTAAAATCTAAGTGGAGGGAAGAAACTAAATATATATATATTTTTACTTTATTTAGGACAAGCCTGAGACTTGCACCTGTTTTAGCCTCCCGACAGAAGCATACATTGCCAGACTTGCCTTATGATTATGGTGCACTGCAGCCCCATATCAATGCGGAGATCATGCAGCTCCACTACACCAAACATCATGCCACTTATGTGAACAACCTAAACGTTGCAGAAGAGCAATATGCCGAAGCCCTGGCAAAAGGTGAGCAACCTAAAACTCTAGACTCAAATCAGAAACAGAAGAAAAATCATGTTAAATCTGCATATTAGGTCAGAATTCACACATCTTGGAAACAGACCAATACCAAGCTCAACCACTGGGCCTCCTGCCCTGAGCTATGCCTATCAGGCAGTTGGGCCTCATCAGGAAATCTGCTGATGAGGCCGGGTGATGCAATCTGTACACGGCACATGTTTCATGGTTGTGTGATTTCTGTTCTGCATGGTGATCACTATTGTGTTTTTACAGTTTGAGCAACATAGTTGTTGTTGTGTTTTTTTTTTTTTTTTCCTAAAATCCAAGTCGTTTGCTGTCATCTAAGAAAGATTGTTGAATAAGCATCAGCAAACTGGCCATATAATGTTACTAAACCTAAAAGATGCCCTACAACACAATAAAATCTATCCTACATCCCTTGCTATTGATCGCTAGGATGCAGCTTTATGGATTCAAAAGATTCTACATTTTTTGGACATTTGATAACCTCTGTATTTTAAGGTTTGGCCATTGTATGATTTGCTCTCTAAGTGAGTCAGTAAACGCTGCAGGTTGGATGATGAATACTTGCGAAGCATCCAACCTGCAGCTTCCAGATGTTAAGCATAGTGGATGGGATGTCAAGAAATCCCCCATGCCACTATGCGTGCACAGACACCCGCAGCTCTCCCGTGGAGACAGACATGCGGCGCGTCTCTCTAGGCTGCATCACGTCTATTTAGCTTGTGGCGACGCGAGTCTCCGCAGGATAAATATCACCCATACAATGTATTGGATGTGATGATTCCGCACGGTTCAGTGATCACATGCGGAATCGCCTGCGTTCAATAGCCGGCAGCACTTTGGATGCAGCGGACATGTACTGCATCCAAAGCGCTGGCCGTTACGGAATATGTGAGTATACCCTTACAGTTTTGGTTCAGATCTTGCATTCAATTTTTGTGGTTGGAAAAAATTCACAGCATATTACAGGAGCAACAAAGTGGATCTTGCTGCAGAAAAATCCCATATGACAATTGGTGCAATTATGCAGTTTTGTCAATTTATGCTAGGGACTGCATGGCATTTTTTTGCAGCCTCAGTACCACAGCCAAAAATTGCTGTGTCGCTACTTCAACGCAACATAAAGCAGATGGTGTCACATTGTAACCCCTAGCGATAACCTAGCTCAAAAAAGCCATAAAAATCAAAATGGTTCCAACTCTTCTGACTCGATTGTCGCTGTCTGTAACCTGGGGGTCACATGTTCCTATTCACTTGCCTCACAGAGAAGTCTTTGTCCATGTGACTTGTGTTGCAGCCAAAGGTAGTGTAACCCCAGCCTACGGGTATGCTTACACTGGTGTATGTTCTCTCATTCGAGATAATCGGGCAGATTATGCTAATGACATGCGGCTCAAACACTGAGCTTTTGAGCTGAGTGATCTGATCCCCTCACATGAAAGAATCGCTGCACTGTTGCAGAGAAAATGGAGAATGTAATTTCTCCTTTATCTGTGCACATACATCTAATTGCACTCAAATGATATTCAAGTGCAGTCCAATGTTTCACACGCAACCATTGATTTGTATGGGTAAGCGCAATCTCAATATCGGAGGCACTCGCATCATGCTGCAATTGTCTTCTCATTAAATACCACGAAAAACCCTGTATTTATGGAATAAAGTATAAGCAAAAACTCAAACTCAATGAACAATATTATGTACCAAACCCATACTATCAGGATCCTGTCAGCGCAGGCGAAGTACCATGGCTGAGCAGGGTGACTCACCCACACTTCGGGAGGGCCCGGGGTCAGATGCTGCAGGGGAAGCTCGGGCAGACGGGACCTGGGATGCTGAAGGTAGCAGGAAGCAAAAGTACCTACGATCATGTGACCACAGGGGGCGGGGCTTAGCGTCCTGCTGCTGGAGATGAGTGCAGGATGCTACAGGCACCCTGGAATAGAGGAGAGGGGAACTCAGGTTGTACAAACGGGGGTCATACACGGAGAGGGCGGCGCAGTACAGGAGGGTTGAGCAGAGAATAGTCAGAACAGCGCACTACAAGAGGGGCAATCAGAGAATAGTCAGGACGTAGGCAATGAGTCATACACAGAGGGCAGCGTAGTACAGGAGGGACAGGCAGAACTTGTAACGGGAACAGAACCAGATCAAAACCAAGCAAGCATAATGTAGCACAGGGTCACACACTCGGCCAAGGGTCAAAGTATAAGCAACTGAGGAATGACTCCACAATGAGGCTATAAGAAGCCTCCCAGAGTAAGGCCGTCCAGTTTAACCTCTGAACTACCAAATCCCACAAACTAAGCAGATCATGACACATACAAGCTAATTGCAGCAAGAAATTGATTGGGAATAGAAATGAGTATCTTATGCCAAAATAATTTTTTATTCACAAATGAGTAATTTTCAGAATAGTACTACCGTAGCAGGAGACAGGATTCTAGTGTAAACTTTCTGAACATTTACACTGGAATCCTTTTTCCTGCTACAGCAGTACTATTCTGTAAAATGTTTTAATATTTGTGAATAAAAAATTATTTTCGCATAAGATACTAGTTTCTATCCCCATTTTCTTGCTGCAGTTAGCTTGTATGGATTTGGTATATAAAATTGTCTTCTCATGCTGATTTTTGGCATGAGAAAATTATCACAGATCTGCACTTCCCCATAGTATAACATTGGGCTGAGTGCTATTCGCTAAAAATTCAGAAAGCACTTGGCCGTGTTATATGCCAGTGTGAGCGAGTGCTAAGTCAAATTTTCATCACCAATTTTTCCTTTTCCATCAGTTATATCTTTGATGAAGCCACGTGTATAGAGTCTCAACGTGAGCAAACTTGAAAAGTATAACCTGCCTTTCTAATTCGCTTGTAGGTGATGTGACTGCACAGGTAGCTCTTCAGCCAGCTCTTAAATTTAATGGTGGTGGACATATAAATCACACAATTTTCTGGACAAACCTTTCTCCCAGTGGTGGTGGAGAGCCTCACGGTCAGTATCACGTGTGCTCCATTTTATGAATATTGCTGCTTCTTAAAGCTGTGACTTTTCACCAGTGATTAATTGTATTTGTGACAGGTGACCTGTTAGAAGCAATCAAACGTGACTTTGGCTCATTTGAGAAGTTTAAGGAGAAGCTGTCTACTGCATCAGTAGTGGTCCAGGGATCAGGATGGGGCTGGCTAGGTTACAACAAGGAATCGAGACGACTGCAAGTTGCTACTTGTGCCAATCAGGACCCTCTACAAGGAACAACAGGTGAGACCTTACTTGGCTTTCTCATCTTCAGGCTGGGGTACACTGCTCCATTAGTATTTGTAGCATGGATTGTATAAAATTGTTTCCAAATTGGTCACTTGAGGTTGAATTCTGCTCTTCTGGCACTTGGGGGCTCTGTATATGGAGTCTGCAATCTATTCTACAATAACTTGTTCTCCAGGAGTCAAATGGCGCTTTTTCTTGACTCTGTGTGGCTAAGCAGTACTGTACAGCTGTACAGCAACAAATAGAATACTGCCACGTCCAGCAGAAATTGTGACAACTCTTGGTGCCGTTTTTACACATTTCCCCATGTGAAAATGTAAAATCTGAGGCTGTGTTTTTTTTTTTTTTTTTTTCTCACTGCTCAATGGTATTAAATACTGTGACTCACCCATGGTCTATAATGATCACTGCACCCTTGGATAAATTCATGTAAATTCATGGAGAAGGTTAGCTTGTAAAATGGGGTCACTTGCACCAACTAGAATGTTAGATCTCCCTTGAGAATCTGCCTCCTTGACTTGATCAAATGAGTTTTTAATACTTGCGGCCACCCCTGCTTTTTTTTCTTTTTTTTTTCTTTTTCTCACATATTATAAATCTTTTCCTGGGATTATTTAATCCTCTGACATAGGTGAGAAATTTGTTACTCATGCTAGAAATTTGTGCTGTTATAGATAAGTGAAAACAAAACAGAGTAAGGGTACCGTCACATTTAGCGATGCATCAGGGATCCCGACAACGATACGACCCGGTCAGGATCGCTGGTGCATCGCTAAATGGTCGCTAGTGAGCTGCCAAGCAGGCAGATCTCACCAGCGATGCAGCAGTGGTTGGCGGTCGTTACTTACCTGTCAGACACGGCGATGAAGATGTCCTCCCGCCCTTTGACCGCCCCACTATATGACGAATATTGTTTTAATTTAAGCCCTTCTCAATTGGAGTCATTTTTTTTTTTATTTTTTTTTTTGAGGAGATCTTGACTTAGTTGGGCTGATCAGTTTTGGTGGTGTCTTCCATCGTGTTTGGGACCCACATTGTGTTTTGAAGCATAAGTTACAAGGAAAACGCCAGGTGTCTGACCCCAGCCAATAAACATGAATGAAGGTAAAATTGCGAGCGATGCCTGTTTTTTCTTTCACTGTGCCATTCAGATGAGGCCTGGTCTATTGAGAGGTAGGACACTAGTGATCGGAACCATCCATATTTGGGTACACCTTGCCATGGTTGGATGGCTTGTACAATCAGCATTTTTTTTTAATCAAAATGCCTTAACATTTTTATCATTTACCACAATAGCTGAATTCATGCATTCATTAATAACAGGGTGCTGATGTGTAGTGGGACTATATTGGGGTCAGATTAGAGGTATAAAGACACCTTTTTTGATTTCACTGCTATTAAATCTGAGTTAGTATATAACACAAAATGGTTAAATCACATTTCCCACATGTCAGTTCTGCATCAGCACAATTTATGAAACTATTTTTTTTTTTTTCTGTTATGAAGTTATAAGAGATTAAAAGTTGAGCAGCGACTTCTCGTTTTTCCAACAATTTACAAAATCCTCTTTTGATCACATCATGTTTGAGGTGCTGCACAGGAATTTTTGCAATGTGGAAGGAAAAAAATGAACGTTTACCTTTTTGTCACAAATTTTACTTTAGACCCATTTTTTTTGCAAGGGTAACAGGAAAGAATAAACCCCAAAATGTGTTTTCTAGTTTGTCCAGAGTACTCCGTTACCCCATATGTGTGGGAAAACTGCTCTTTGGGCGCACAGCAGGGCTTGGAAGGGAAGGAGCGCCATTTGACTCTTTGAATGCAAAATTTGTTGGAATAATTAGCGGACATCGTGTCGCATGTGGAGAACCCCACAAGTGACACCATTTTCAAAACTAGACCCTCAGGGAACTTGTCAAGATGTGTGGTGAGGACTTTGAACCCCCCCCCCCCAACTGCTTCACAAAAGTTTATAATGTAGAGCAGTGAAAATGAAAATCACATTTTTCCCAGAAAAGTGTAATTTTAGCCACAGTTTTTATTTTTTGTAAGGATAGCAGGAGAAAATGGAACCCAAAATGTCTTGTGCAATTTCTCCTGAGTACGCCAATATCCCATGTATAGTCGAAAAAATACTTCTAAGGCACAGTGCAAAGCTCAGATGGGATGGACTGCCATATTGGAATTAATTTTGCTGGACTAGTTTGAGGGTGCCATGTCACAGTGTCAGAGCCTCTGAGGTGCAACAGTTAACAAATTACACCTCTCAACGATTTCATCTGTGGTCACAGTGATCATATTGACACTACAGGTGGGTCACAGAATTTTATACTATTGGCAAATGAGGAAAAAAAATTACGTTTTTACCGCCAAAACTGTTTTAGCCCCAGATTTTACATTTTCGCATGGGACAATTGGTAAAAATGGCAGCACAATTTGTCATTTCTACTGAATGGAGAAATACCCCATTTGTGGCTGTACAGTAATAGTCATAGGCAAGACTTGGGAGCGACTGGCGCTATTGACAAATTACTCCATCCCTGCTTGTCTCACCCTATGACTAAGTAGTACTGTTTATACTGGAGGTATCCTGTAGCGCAGAATTTTCTATAATGGTTGGAGACTCCATATACAGAACCCCTAAGTGCTAGAAGTGCAGAATCCCATCCCTGCCCTCAAATGACCCCATTTTGGGAATAATACTCCTTTTGTGAATTTATCTACATGCAAATCCAATGGGTGGAACAGTGCACTGAGCCTCTTTGCCATACCAAGGTTGCATCAAACATATTTTTATCATTAAAATAACGGACACGGCAGTATATCATTTTGTCCGTTTTTGTAATATGTTTGTATTACTACAAATTTGCCGTACTTTGCGAACTATAAGATGCACCCCAAATTTCTGGGAGGAAAATAATAAAAAAAATAAAATGGTGGTGCATTTTATAGTCCCATCTTGCAGTAGCTTACCTGGAGGTCAGCAACAGTGGAGCTGGGTCACAGGATATGGGGTCTCTGCTTCAGGAGGCAGGTGGCAGGAGTGAGGTGATGCTGCGGGTTCCAGGCTTGGGCATCTGTCTCATCCATTTCCCTGCTGTGAGCATAAGGAAAATGGCTGCCAGAGGCGGCGCAGCTTAAAGGGAATCTGTCACCTGGTTTTGGCGGGCTATTAAATGAGGTCTGTCCGGTCCTATGGGCGGTGTTTCCGAACTTTGCCGCCTCCCCATCCTTGGCCACCGGCCACAGTTTTTTCATGAATAGGAGTATGTGTCCGCCATCTTTCGTGTGTACGCTAAGCATTCTTGGCACACGCAGTATGCTTTGCCCAACTGCGCGCAAAGCCGAAAAGCCTTACTGCGCATGTACCGGTTAACTAGGCCCCGGAACAGAGCAAAATACTTCCGGGGCTTAGTTAACCGGCGCATGCACAGTAAGGCTTTTCGGCTTTGCCCGCAGTTGGGCAAAGCTTACTGTGCGTGCGCGAGCCAAGAATACTTGGCGCACGCGCGAAAGATGACGGACACCTACTCCTATTCATGAAAAAACGGCAGCCAAGGATGGGGAGGCGGCAAAGATCGGAAACACCGCCCATCGGACCGAACATACCTCATTTAAATAGCCCGCCAAAACCAGGTGACAGATTCCCTTTAAGATTCTAGGAGACGGGATCTCCATAGCTGTACCAACTCCCTCACCCACCCTGCCTTTCCCCTGGCAAGCTACTTTTGGACTATAAGATGTGCCCCAATTTTCCTCCTCCCTAAATTTTAAGGGGAGTGCGTCTTATATTCCAAAAATAGTGTTCAGTTTAACTTTATCCAGTTTTTTATTATATAGGTAAGGATTATTCAACAGTCTTTAGTATTTTTTTATTCTTGAACTTGTAAAATTTCTATAAAAACACAGAGAAAAAAACTGCAGTGATTAGCAGGTTTCATTAATGGCATTTCTAATGGATAGCATAAAAATAAATTCAAAGATGGATCGGCCTCCAACTTATTGGCATCTTGGGGATCGCTACAGGATGATTTTAATTTTTTTTTCTTCATTTGTTCAGTTGCCATTGCGTTCCTGAATAATACTTATTCTGCTTTCCAGGTCTTATCCCTCTTCTGGGTATCGATGTTTGGGAGCATGCCTACTACCTGCAGTACAAGAATGTTAGACCTGACTATCTGAAGGCAATCTGGAATGTTATCAACTGGGAGAATGTAGCAGATAGATATCGGGCCTGCAAAAAATGAACTTGATTTTTGTAATCCTCTTAAATAAGCACTTAGAACCCACTGAAATGTAGGTGGGCATTCATAGAAGTTTGTTAATATAATAGAATTATACCATAATCCATGCTACATCATTTAGAGCATTTGTACATTTCTGGAAACCTATAAAAAGTTGTGCTTGATTTGTTTGGGAATGAAAGTGCAATCTGGAATAAAGTTAATGAAGTAAAGTATATTTTATTCTGTCAATATACACTACGCAGGCAAGAGTATTGGGACCTACACATTACCCGTCCAAAAGCTTTTGACATGCCATTCTAAACAATCACTATTCACCCCTTCCGAACATGACTATTTTCCATTTTTTTCCCCCTTCTTCAAGGGCCTATAATGTCTTTATTTTCTTTATTTTTCAGTCAATAGAACTGAGGCTTTTTTATCTTTTGTGCAGCCATTTGTACTCTTAACCCCTAAACGACAAGAGGTATTTTTGATTCTGCACCTTCATTTGCTTCTTCCCAGAGCCATAACTTTTTTTTTTTTTTTGTTAAAATGGCCATATGGGCTTATTGTGTTTTTTTTTTTTTTTTTTTTTTTTTTTTTTTTTTCGTTGGACGAGTTGTACTTTTGACCGACACCATTGGTTTTAACATATTGTTTACTGAAAAACAGGAAAAAACTCCAAGTGTTGTGAAATTGCAAAAAAGTCCAAAAACACAAATTTTTTTTTTTTTTTTTTTTTTTTTTTTTAAATACCATGTTCACTAAATGCTAATACAGACCCACCATTGTGATTCTCCTGGTCATTGAGTTCATAGACACAAAACATGGAATTTTTTTTTCACCACTTAAAAAAAAAAATAAACTATACAACGTTTGTTAAAAAAAAAAAAAATTGCGTTATTTTCCGAGACCCGTTGCGTCTCCATTTTTCATGATCTCTGGTTATAGGTGAGGGCTTATTTTTTGCATGCTGAGGTGACGTTTTAAATGATGCCATTTTGGTGCAGATACAAACTTTTGATCGCCTGTTATTGCATTTTAATTCAATGTTGCGGCGGCCAAAAACACTATAGCATTTGACTTTTTTTTTTTTTTTTTTTTTTTTTTTTCTCGTTACGCCGTTTAACAATCAGATAATATGGAAAAAAGACGAGTGCAAAGTATAGTGCACACAAGGCAAATAATGAATAAATAAAGGCTTTATTGAACACAAAAGGCCAGACAGGCAATTTACATTAAAAACAGTTAAAATCGTGATGGAGCGACATGCAAAATAATGAAAGGCAGGTGAGTGAAAAAACAATATGTACCAAATACAAAAAAGCAGTAAAATAAAATTACAGACAATTCTAATAATGAACTAGATGTGTATTTCCTGAAGTAAGTACAGATAGTGCTTTGAAATGGAGACCGGGCTGCCCTTTAACCCCTTCATGACCAAGCCTATTTTGACCTTAATGACCAGGCCAATTTTTGCAATTCTGACCAGTGTCCCTTTATGAGGTAATAACTCAGGAACGCTTCAATGGATCTTGGCGATTCTGAGATTGTTTTTTCGTGACATATTGGGCTTCATGATAGTGGTAAATTTAGGTTGATAATTTTTGCGTTTGTCAAAAAATCAGAAATTTGGCGAAAATTTAGAAAATTTTGCAATTTTCAAATTTTGAATTTTTATTCTGTTAAACCAGAGAGTTATGTGACACAAAATAGTTACTAAGTAACATTTCCCACATGTCTACTTTACATCAGCACAATTTTGGAAACAAAATATTTTTTTGTTAGGAAGTTCTAAGGGTTAAAAGTTGACCAGCGATTTCTCATTATTACAATAAAATTTACAAAACCATTTTTTTTAGGGACCACCTCACATTTGAAGTCACTTTGAGGGGTCTATATGGCAGAAAATACCCAAAAGTTACACCATTCTAAAAACTGCACCCCTCAAGCTACTCAAAACTACATTCAAGAAGATTATTAACCCTTCAGGTGTTTCACAGGAACTAAAGCAATGTGGAAAGAAAAAATGGATATTTTAATTTTTCCAACAAAAATTTTCTTTCAGCATCAATTTTTTCATTTTCACATGGGAAACAGGATAAAATGGATCCTAAAATTTGTTGGGCAATTTCTCCTGAATACAACGATACCTCATATATGGTCATAAACCACTGTTTGGGTGCACGGCACGGCTCAGAAGGGAAGGAGCGCCATTTGACTTTTTGAATGGAAAATATGCTGGAATATTTAGCGGTTGCCATGTCGTGTTTGGAGAGTCGCTGTGTGCCTAAACATTGGAGCTCCTCCACAAGTGACCCCATTTTGGAAACTAGACCCCCCAAGGAACTTATCTAGATGCATAGTGATCACTTTGAACCCCCAGGTACTTCACAAATTGATCTGTAAAAAAAAAAAAAAAAAAATTCTTTCTTTTCACAAAAATTTTCTTTAAGCCTCAGTTTTTTCATTTTCACATGGGCAACAGGATAAAATGGATCCTAAAATGTGTTGAGAAATTTCTCCTGAGTGCACAGATACCTCATATGTGGTCATAAACCACTGTTTGAGCGCATGGCAGGGCCCAGAAGGCAAGGAGCACCATTTGACTTTTTGAATGGAAAATTAGCTCCAATCGTTATCGGACACCATGTCGCATTTGGAGAGCCCCTGTGCACCTAAACATTGGAGCTCACCCACAAGTGACCCCATTTTGGAAACTAGACCCCCTAAGGAACTTATCTAGATGTGTAGGGAGCACTTTGAACCCCCAAGTGCTTCACAAAAGTTTATAACAGAGCAGTGAAAATAAAAAATAATTTTTTTTCCTCAAAAAAGATTTTTAGCACACTATTTTTAATTTTCACAAAGCTAACAGGAGAAATTGGACCACAAATCTTGTTGTCCAGTTTGTCCTGAGTACGCTGGTGCCCCATATGTGGGGGGGGAACCACTGTTTGGGCGCACGGCAGGGCTCAGAAGGGAAGGAGCGCCATTTGACTTTTTGAAATGCAAATTACTTCCAATCGTTAGCGGACACCATGTCGTGTTTGGAGAGCCCCTGTGTGCCTAAACATTGGAGCTCCCCACAAATGACCCCATTTTGGAAACTAGACCCCCTAAGGAACTTATCTAGATGTGTAGGGAGCACTTTGAACCCTCAAGTGCTTCACAAAAGTTTATGACGCAGAGCCGTGAAAATAAAAAAAAAAATATTTTTTCCCTCAAAAAATTTAGTGCGCAATTTTTTATTTTCACAAGGGTACCAGGATAAATTAGACCCCAAAATTTGTTGTCCAGTTTGTCCTGAGTATGCTGGTACCCCATATGTGGGGGGGAACCACTGTTTGGGCACACGTCGGGGCTCGGAAGGGACGTAGTGACATTTTGAAATGCTGACTTTGATGGAATGGTCTGCAGGCATCATGTTACATTTGCAGAGCCCCTGATGTACCTAAACTGTGGAACCCCTCCACAAGTGACCCCATTTTGGAAACTAGACCCCCCAAGGAACTTATCTAGATGTGTGGTGAGCACCTTGAACCCCCAAGTGCTTCACAGAAGTTTATAACGCAGAGACGTGAAAATAAAAATATTTTTTTTCCTCAAAAAAATGATTTTCAGCCAGCAATTTTTTTTTTTCACAAGGGTAGCAGGATAAATTGGACCCCAAAAGTTGTTGTACAGTTTGTCCTGAGTACGCTGGTGCCCCATATATGGGGGGGAACTATTGTTTGATCACACGTAAGGGCTCGGAATGGAAGTAGTGGCGTTTTGAAATGCAGACTTTGATGGAATGGTCTGCGGTCGTCATTACGTTTGCAGAGCCCCTGATGTTCCTAAACAAGAGAAACCCCCCACAAGTGACCCCATTTTGGAAACTGGACCTCCCAAGTACCTTTATCTAGATGCCTGGTGAGCACTTTGGACCCCCAAGTGCTTCACAGAAGTTTATAACGCAGAGAGGTGAAAATAAAAATTTTTTTCCACAAAAATATTTTTTTAGCCCCCAATTTTTTTATTTTCCCAAGGGTACCAGGAGAAATTAGACCCCCAAAGTTGTTGTGCTATTTTTCCTGAGTACGCTGATACCCCATATGTGGGGGTAAACCACTGTTTGGGCACACGTCGGGGCTTGGAAGGGAGGAAGCACCGTTTAACTTTTTGAACGCAAAATTGGCTGGAATCAATGGTTGCACAATGTCGCGTTTGGAGACCCCCTGATGTGCCTAAACAGTGGAAGCCCCTCAGTTCTAACTCCAGCCCTAACCCCAACACACCCCTAACCACAGCCCTAACCCCAACACATCCCTAACCCTAATCCCAACCCTAACCATAACCCTAACCCTCTTTCCAACCCTAACCCTCTTTCCAACCCTAACCCTCTTTCCAACCCTAACCCTAATGGAAAAATAAAAATAAAAATATTTTCTTTATTTTATTAGTTCTGCCTACCTATGGGGGTGATAATCGGGGGGTTTATTTACTTTTTCTTTCATTTTGATCACTGTGAGTGATCAGAATGAAAGAATGGAATCTGCAGCCGGCAGATTCGGGCGGGCGCACTGCGCATGGGGGGGTGTGAGGGGGGGATCGGAGGCCGGCGGGGAGCAGAGGGAATGGGAGGGGGGCAGATCATGACAGCGGCGGCAGATCGCCGCTGTCATTCAGTTGGGGGGGGCGATCGCCGGTGGGGGGGTGGAATCGGTGTCTCCAGCCATGTCCGATGCTACAGCAGCATCGGCCATGGCTGGATTGTAATATTTCATCAATTTTCATTGATGAAATATTACTATCGCTCTGATTGGCTGTTAAAAGTGAAACAGCCAATCAGAGCGATCGTAGCCACGTGGGTGCAAAGCCACGCCCCCTGTGGCGAATTACAAAGCCCCCTGTATCTGCGGGTCGGGTGACCTTTCAGTGACCTAGGTCGCCCGACGCGCAGGGGGGCATTAAAGTCATGACGCCACATAGGCATCACTGGTCAGATTTGAACCAGGTTTCATGACGCCTATGTGGCGTCATTGGTCGTGAAGGGGTTAAGAGAGACTTGCCTGCTGCCCCTGCAAGACTTTCAACTCAGGATCCGTTTTAACTGTGGGTGCCTCTCAGGGGCCACTTTGGCCTGTGGGGCCCCTCAGGGTCTGATTTGGTGGGTGGGGCCCCTCAGGATCCGATTCGGTGGCCTGGGCTCCTCAGGGCTTGAATTGGACGGGATCACTCGGGGTCCGATTTTGTGGGTGGGGCCCCCTCAGGGTCCGATTTGGTGGGCGGGGCCCCTTTGGGTCCGATTTGGTGAGCGGGGCCACTCTGGGTCCAATTTGGAGACCAGGGTGGCTCAGCCTCTGATTTGTAGGCCAGGGTTGATCAGCCGCCGATTTGGAGCCTGGGGTCACTCAGCTTTCGATTTGGCGTGCCGACCCTTAAAGACTCATTTCGGTGCGCCGGCCCTTTAAGAGCTAGTTTTGCCCACTGGGCTTCTAAATCCACTTTAGCGCACATTCTCTCAGGGGCATGCGTCATGTGAGGAAGCTAGATTTGCATTTGTACTGTGGGTTTCGCTTTAAAGGGAATCTCACCCCTTTTTTTGAGATATCATATAATGATATAAATCAATTGTGTGTCACATAAGGATTCTCTTAGTACTTTTGCTTCCCCCTGACCCCGCACCTTTCTTGCATAAATACCTTTTTTATATCGGTTCAGATGTATGTAAACTGCCGCTGGGCGGGGCTTATTCACCTGCTCCCCCCCCCCTCCCCCGTCTTGATCTACACTTTTCTTCTTGTGTAGAGCAAGACGAGGAGGGGGGGAGCAGTTGAATAAGTCCTGCCCGTGGACCAAACCGTGGCAGTTTACATACATCTGAACCGATATAGAAAAGGTATTTATGCATCAAAGGTGCGGGGTCAGGGGGAAGCAAAAGTACTAAGAGATGATGATTGTCATTATAGGTTGCCATGGTGAAGAAGATGTCATAATAGGTTGCCATGGCAAAGATTATGTCATAATGGGTTGACATGGTGATGTCATAAAAGGTTGCCATGGCGATGATGATGTAATAATAGGTTGCCATGGCGAAGATTATGTCATAATAGATTTCCATGGCAATGAAGATGTCATAATTAGAGTTGAGCGAAACGGGTCGAAAAATTTCAAAAGTCACCGACTTTTGGCAAAGTCAGGTTTCATGAAACGAAACCCGACCCTAGGATGAGGTCGGCCACTTTGTCGGCGACTTACGCGCCAAAGTTGCGTTTCAAAAGTTTGTTTTGCGCTCTTTCAGCCAATCAGGATCCACGGACACTGTGGGCAACGTGATGACATAGGCAGGGGTCACCATCATCTTTCAGAAGGGCATGCAAGTGATTGGCTTGCTTTGGTGGGCGTCACAGGGGTTATAAAAGGGCGTGCATGCCGACCGCCATCTTACTTCTGCCGATCTTAGCATAGGGAGTGGTTGCTGATTCTGTAGGGAGAGCGTTAGGCAGGGAAGAAGAAAAAAAAACTGCTTCTGCTGCTAGCGATTTTGCCTGTACAACACACCAGTCACTGTGTGTGCAGTGCAAGGGGAGGCTATATTGTGGTGGATCAGCGGTGTTGGTTGTTAGGCCGCCTTCTAAGGCTTCCTGACAGCTGCATTGCTGTTTCCCCACTGCTCTGCAAACTGCTTTTTTAAAAGCAATCCCAATTTTTTTTTTTTTGTCCTGAGGTACTGAGCGTACATTTTTTCACACCATACAGCGTCAGTGGGCCTCACACAATCCAAAAGTGTCCAGTGTCCACTAGTGTCTGCAAAAATTCAAAATCTCCCTTATCCTGTAGTCCCTGTTTTCACACCTGTGCCATCGAGCCTGTGAAATAGCGCTCTGATATTCAGTGGGCCTCACACAATCCAAAAGTGTCCAGTGTCCACTAGTGTCTGCAGAAATTCAAAATCTCCCTTGTCCTGTAGTCCCTGTTTTCACACCTGTACCATCGAGCCTGTGACATAGCGCTCTGATATTCAGTGGGCCTCACACAATCCAAAAGTGTCCACTAGTGTCTGCAGAAATTCAAAATCTCCCTTATCCTGTAGTCCCTGTTTTCACACCTGTGCCATCGAGCCTGTGACATAGCGCTCTGATATTCAGTGGGCCTCACACAATCCAAAAGTGTCCAGTGTCCACTAGTGTCTGCAGAAATTCAAAATCTCCCCTGTGCTATAGACACCTTGTACCTTGTTTTACATTACTATATAGTTTGTTGGATTTTGTCTACATTTCTACAAAAAATGAGGAAGGCTGGTGGAAGAGGCCGTGGAATTGGGCGGGGGTTGGCAGCTGGTAATGATGGTGTTGGTGGTGGATCTGATGGTAGTTGCAAGAGCAAAGTAGGACCGAATGCAGGAGGTGTTGAGCCTGCGTCATCGTCTGGCTCCATAAGGCTTCGAAGGCTTAGTTTTCTAGGAGTTGGCAAACCGCTTTTAAAGCCAGAGCATCAGGAAAAAGTTTTGTCTTACATTGCTGACTCAGCCTCCAGCTCTATCGCCTCCTCTTCTGAAGTTTTAAAAAGTAAAAGCACTGAGTCGTCATTGGAGGCTCATGTTCATGAACCACACCTTTCCTTGTGTCCTTCACCCCAACCAAGATTGAAGGATGACGCAGGCCATACTACTGATTACTCCATGGAGCTGTTTTCACATACCATGCCTGGATTATCAAGTGAAATGGTGAATTACCCAGGCCAAGATGAATCTGACATGGAGTGCACTGATGCACAGCCGCTGATAGATGATTCTGCTGGTACATTCACTCAGAGCACTACATTGTCCTCGCAGTGTACAGAGCCAGATTCTGACCCTGATGAGACTCAGGTGCCCCTTCCCGCACACTATACCACCATACACGGTGACACAGAGGAAGGTGCACATGACATTGAAGAGGAGGTGATGGATGACCCAGTTGTTGACCCAGATTGGCATCCATTGGGGCAAGAGGGTGCTGCTTCCAATAGCTCAGATGAGGAGGAGCATCCACAGCAGACATCGACATCGCAACAGCTGTTATCTGGCAGGCCCGGAGCACTACAAAGACAGGTTCCAAAAATCAAAAGAGTTGCTGGACAGCTTGTCCAGACGGTCAAAAGATCACAAGCGTGCTAGGCCGCAAAATGTCTGCCAAAGTAGGAAGAGTGCAGTGTGGCACTTTTTTGAACAAAATCCTCATGATCAGGCCAAGGTTATATGTAAGAAGTGCGCAAAGACCTTTAGCCGAGGGAAAAATCTGAAAAATTTGAATACCAGTTGCATGTTTAGACATTTAACCAGCATGCACTTGCAAGCGTGGACACAACACCAAACCTCAAGTGCCACATGTGCAACTGATCACAAAGAAGGTAGTCAACAACGCTACATTGTTTCCCCCACTGTAAGCCCACCGGTTAGCACAGCAGCAAATGTTGAGGTGTCGTTGCAAGGCCACAGCAGTCAGGGAATCCCACTGTTATATCAACAAAATACTGAATCTAGGCCATCAGAAAGAACACCAACTCCATCACCATCATCAACCCTCTCTCAGTCCGCCCTGCCCACCGCTACTTCCACCATATGCAGCTCTCAAGTCCAGCTCACCCTCCCAGACACTATGAGTAGGTCAAGAAAGTACTCAGTCTCACATCCGCGTACACTGGGTTTGAACGCCCACATTGCCAAACTAATCTCGTTTGAGATGATGCCCTATCGGTTGGTGGAAAGCGCAGCTTTCCGCGAACTCATGGCCTATGCAGTACCACGCTATGACCTACCCAGTCGCCACTTCTCTCGCAAAGCCATCCCAGCCCTCCACCATCATGTAAAAGACCGCATTGTCCATGCACTCAAGCAGTCAGTGAGTGGAAAGGTGCACCTCACAACTGATGCATGGTCCAGTCGGCATGGCCAGGGCCGTTACGTGTCCATCACTGCGCACTGGGTTAATGTGGTGGATGCAGGGTCCACAGGGGACAGCGGTGGTGGGACAGTGCTGCCTAGCCCATGGTATAGGAAACAGTTGGCTGTAGGCGTTCGACCCTCCTCCTCCTCCAGAAGCGAAAGCTCGTCCACAGAGCGCAGTCGTACGAGCACTCCATCTGCAGCTGCCACTGTTGCACACGAGGTGTCCCCCTATCGAGCAGCTAGTGGAAAGCGTCAGCAGGCTGTGTTGCAGATGATGTGTTTGGGCGACAGACACACCGCCGAGGAGCTGGCCGAGTACTTGAAGTGACAAACTGAGTCATGGCTGGGCAGTGTACATCTTGAGGCAGGCAAGGTAGTTAGTGATAACAGCCGTAATTTTGTGGCAGCCATAGCCCTTTCAAAACTCAGCCACATACCTTGCTTGGCTCACACCTTGAACCTGGTGGTGCAGTGCTTCCTCAAAAATTATCCGGAGTTAACAGCCCTGCTCCAGAAGGTGCGAAGACTGTGCGCGCACATCCGCCGGTCGCCTGTGCACTCCGTTCGTATGCAGAAGCTGCAGCGATTGCTCCACCTTCCCAACCACCGCCTCATTATCGACATTGCAACAAGGTGGAACTCCACCCTGCACATGGTGGAGCGGCTGTGCGAGCAGAGGCAGGCCATAATGCATTTGTGGGAGGATACACGGCCAGGCACTTTGAGAGCAGACATGGAGTTGACAGGTGTGCAGTGGTCGAAGCTGAAAGACCTCTGTAAAGTCCTTCAGTGTTTTGAGGAATGCACACGGCTGGTAAGCGCAGACGACGCCATCCTAAGCATGAGCATCCCACTTATGCGTCTGCTCATGCAAACTTTGACGCACCTTAAGGAGCAGGCGTCTGCAGCCAATGTTGATGAGGAGGAAGAGGAGGAGGGAATCCTTGATGACATTCAGCCATTGTCTGCTCAGGGACCTCTCCTGGACAAGGTGGAGGAAGAAGAGGAGGAGGAGGATGTTGATGGGGATGATTACTTAGGGGAGGAGGATGCATCTCGTGGGGCAAGTGAAAATGTTGGCGTGGCAAGGTCTGGTACAGGGTTTGTGCGTGACTGGAGGGATGTGGATTTGCCAGAAAGTGCTCCTCCACCCAGCACTCGCAGTGCATCATTGACACCGGGAACATTGGCCCACATGTCAGATTATGCCTTGCAGATCCTAAAAAGGGACCCCCACATTGGCAAAATGATGAACGATGACGACTACTGGTTGGCCAGCATCCTGGATCCACGCTATAAAGGCAAATTACAAAACATCATGCCACAGGAGAACCTTGACCTAATATTGGCTAATAAACAAGCAACTCTGGTAAATCGGTTGCTTGAGGCATTCCCAGCACACAGTAGCGGTGATGGTTCTCACACGAGCCGTACGGGCCGGGGGCAGCTAGGCAGAGGTGTTCGTGGTGCACACAGCAGAAGTGGCGTTGGAGACAGGGGTTTCATGACAATGTTGTGGACTGATTTTTCAAGTACCGCTCACACAACTGGTAATACTGCATCGATGGAAAGTGACAGGAGACAGCAGTTGTCAACTATGGTTACAAACTACTTTTCCTCCCATATCGATGTTCTCCCACACAGGTCATTCCCCTTTGACTATTGGGCCGCTAAACTGGACACCTGGCCTGAATTGGCACAATATGCCTTACAGGAGCTCGCTTGCCCAGCTGCAAGTGTGCTATCGGAAAGAGTCTTCAGTGCAGCTGGATCAATCCTGACAGAAAAAAGGACCCGTCTGTCAACCCAAAATGTGGATGATCTAACCTTCATTAAAATGAACCATGCATGGGTTTCCAAGGATTTTGTCCCACCTTCCCCTGATGACACATAGGGTGACAGAAAAATGGCTTGCTTTGGTCCACCTCTTCCTGGGACTTGACCTATTTCGCCTTTTGCATCAGCTGAATGTCCAACATCAACATATGCCACTTTCTAAAACTCCCTAACTGTGCTGCCCCCCCCCCCCCCATGGCCGGGGTCACCACCTAGCGCACGACACCGTGCAAGTGCCGTTGCCCTGGACAGGTGGGTAGGCCGACTCTTGGGCGCGGGCACTGGCACAGGGTCCCTCATAGTGCAATCAAGTGTCTCTGACGGTGGTGGTGCACACCCGCCGTCAGACACACCGCCATACTATGAGGGGCCCAGTGCCAGTACCGACGCCCACGAGTGGGCCCCCCTTGCTTGGGCAGGGCCCCAGCATTTGCAATCTTTACCTCTCCCTGCTCCTCCGCTGTGTAGTCTGGGCCGTCAAATCCATACTGGGCCTGACACCGTCTGAGCCTGCCTCCTGATGTATAGACATATATTTTGAATGTGTACGCTATCCATACATGTTATCCGGGGATACGGTACCCTTTCTCACCTTTGTGCAATCACGTGCAAGCCATACTGGGCCTAACACCGTCTGAGCCTGCCTCCTGATGTATAGACATATATTTTGAATGTGTACGCTATCCATACATGTTATCCTGGGATACGGTACCCTTTCTCACCTTTGTGCAATCACGTGCAAGCCATACTGGGCCTAACACCGTCTGAGCCTGCCTCCTGATGTATAGACATATATTTTGAATGTGTACGCTATCCATACATGTTATCCGGGGATACGGTACCCTTTCTCACCTTTGTGCAATCACGTGCAAGCCATACTGGGCCTAACACCGTCTGAGCCTGCCTCCTGATGTATAGACATATATTTTGAATGTGTACGCTATCCATACATGTTATCCAGTGATACGGTACCCTTTCTCACCTTTATGCAATCACGTGTAATCCATACTGGGCGTGAGAACGGCTGGCGAGCTGTTAAGCAAGCTACAGCACCTGTGGTTTGCACACGTAAGTTTTTCATTTTTTTCAGGAATGACGGTTAGGCCTAATTCCGGAACTGCGGTTGACCTGCACTTACTGGGAAATCATCGTTCGCGGGTAATAATTGTAATAATCAGTGATCCCCATCACTAATGTTGTTCAGCGGGTTATCTGCACCTGTAAGCGACAAACGCTGGCCTTTTCAGTGTAGCGCACATGCAGCCACGGACATGTAAGGGCATGACACACCAGTTATTGGCCAATCTCATGTGCCAGAGCCTCACGTGTCCCTCTAGTAAGCCGGACTCGGACCGCGGGGCATGACGGAGTCTCGTTCGTTAATGGAATTAAGCTTGCAATGTGTTCATCTGTTCTGTAGCTGGCATGGTTGAGGTTTCCCAGGTGGAGTCGAATTTAACCGTAGGCTCCACTCCTGGTGGTGCCCTTCTGGACATTCCTTTAAGGTTCAGCTTTGCAACCATACTGCCCACGTAAAACAAACACTTTGCCTTCATGAACGCTGTTTGGGGGGTCATGACTCGTGGGAATAACGCCGCCCAATCAGTTAACCTGCTAGAGAGATCCTTCGTTGCTCCCAAGCATGACATCACACTCCCTAGGAGGAAGGTAATGCCACTGTGGCGACCGTACTCCTGGGGGTGACACAAGTGCACTGATGCCCAGCCACTGCTCGATGAATCTGCTGGTACATTGACCCAGACCACTACATTCCCCTCGCATGCTACACGGCCTGAATCTGACCCTGATGAAACTCAGGTTACCCTTCCCATATACAGTTCCATCTTACACGGTGACAAAGAGGAAGCTGCAGATGAAAGTGCAGGTTCGGCCCACCCGCCATCAGACACACCACCGTACTATCAGGGGCCCTGTGCCAGTGCCGTCGCCAACGAGTGGGCCCCCCTGCTTGCTCAGGATCACAGCACTTGCAAGGTTGAAATACTGTGCAGTGAGATGGAAGATGGGGACGACGAGGAGTCCAGACTAGTACAGGGATTCCCTAGCGAGGAGACTTATTTGATTGTTTTCAATGTTGGGACAGCAATTTTTGGGGAGCACTATACTCTGGAGAATGATAGATGGGGCCCACCATACACTGGAACATTCCAAAGGTGGACATCAGACACTGGAGCAGCATTTACAGGGCCCATTATACACTAGAGCATTAGAAATGGGGCCCATTATGTTTGGAGCATTATTTGGGCCCATAAGACAGTAGAGCTTCATCCATGGGGACCAACATATACTGTAGCATTATGTGGAGCTCATCATATACTGTTTCAAACATTATATGGGACCAATGATTCTGTATGGAGAAATAGATGGGCCTCGTCATGAGATGTAAAAAGTGAAGTATTTTTCATTGTACTATACCGCTATTTCTCTGCCGTATCGGAGCATGATGAGTTGTGGTATGTGTTAAAGGGGCGCTCTTTCGCCCAGGGCACATGAAAACCTGGAGCCAGCCCTACCCCCCACAACTTTAGCCAAATAACCCCCATTTTTCAGTGCGTAACTTGTATTATGAAGTTAATTAAGGTTGACAAGCTTAAGTAAGAAGAATTGATGCTTTTGGCATTCAAATGGGCACTGTAGGTGTGTTTCCTGTCCTCCTCTCACTGCCGACTTTTATTCCCCATTGACTTACATTGGGTTTCGTGTTTCGGGACGACCCCGACTTTTCCCTATAATCGGCCGATCTTGCTCGACCCGACTTTCGGAAAAGTCGGGTTTCACGAAACGAAACTCGACCCTAAAAAAACAAAAGTCGCTCAACTCTAGTCATAATAGGTTGCCATGGTGACGATGTCATAATAGGTTGCCATGGGGACGATGTCATGATAGGTTGCCGTGGTAACGATGTCATAATAGGTTCCCGTGGTGACGATGTCATAATAGGTTGCCATGGCAAAGATGTCATAATAGGTTGCCATGGCAAAGATGATGTCATAATAGGTTGCCTTGGTGATGATGTCATAATAGGTTGCCATGGCGATGATGATGTCATAATAGGTTGCCACTGCGAAGATTGTCATAATATGTTGCCATGGCAACGATAATGCCATAATAGGTCGCCATGGCGATGATGATGTAATAATGGTTGCCATTGTGACTATGATGTCTTAATAGGCTGCCATGGCGATGATGATGTCATATGTTGCCATGGCGATTATGATGTCATAATGGTTGCCATGATGACTATGATGTCATAATAGGTTGCCATGGCAAAGATTATGTCATAATAGCTTGCCTTGGTGATGATACCATAATAGGTTGCCATGGCAATGACGATGTCATAATAGGTTGCCTTGGAGATGATGATGACATAACAGGTTGCCATGGTGAAGATTTTTTCATAATAGATTGCCATGGCGATGGTGTCATAATAGGTTGCCATGGCGATGGTGTCATAATAGGTTGCCATGGTGATGGTGATGACATAATAGGTTGCCATGGTGAAGATGTCATAATAGGTTGCCATGATTATGATGTCATAATGGTTGCCATGGCGACTAAGATGTCTTGATATGTTGCCATGGTGATGATGTCATAGGTTGCCATGGTGAAGATGTCATAATAGGTTGCCATGGCGACGATGATGTCATAATAGGTTGCCATGGTGAAGATGTCACAATGGTTGCCATGGTGACTATGATGTCATAATAGGTTGCCATGGCAGATTATGTCATAATAGCTTGCCTTGGTGATGATGTCATAATAGGTTGCGATGGCTGTGATGATGTCATAATAGGTTGCAATGGCAATGATGTCATAATAGGTTTCCATGGTAGCGACGATGTCATAATAGGTTGCCTTGGAGATGATGATGACATAACAGGTTGCCATGGCAAAGATTATTTCATAATTGCCATCATGATGTTGTCATAATAGGTTGCCATCGCGATGATGTCATAATAGGTTGCCATGATTACGATGTCATAATGGTTGCCATGGTAACGATGATGTCTTAATAGGCTGCCATGGCGAAGATGATGTCATAAAAGGTTGCAATGGCGATGATGCCATAATAGGTTGCCATGGTGAAGATGATGTCATAATAGGTTGCCATGGCTATGATGGTGTCATAATAGGTTGCCGTGACGACGATGATGTCTTAATAGGTTGCCATGGCGATGATGATGTCATAATGGTTGCCATGGTGACTATGATTTCATAATTGATTGCCATGGCGATGATGTTATAATAGGTTGCCATGGCGAAGATTATGTCATAATAGTTGCCATGGTGACTATGATGTCAATAGGTTGCCATATCAGTGATGATGTCATAATCAATCAATCAATCAAATTTATTATCGCAAGTACATATTACATATATACAAGGAATTCTTTGTGGCAAAGAGGCAACATAATATATAACAACAGATACAAGTAACATCTAGCAAGACAAATACAGTATATAGTCTACACATGCCGATTTAATTGTTGAACAGTGGATAGAAGCTGTTCATATGGCGGTTGGTGCTGCATTTGGGGACTCTGAAGTGACGTCCTGAAGGGAGTAGTTGGAATGAGTGTCCCGGGTGAGAGGGATCGGATGAAATTTTCAATGCGTGGGATGGAATACTCTTATCATAAAGATCCTGGATTTTAGGCAGGGGGAACCTATAATTCTCTCTGCTGTTCTGAAAGTCCTTTGTAAGCAGAGTTTGTCATGCGCAGTGGCTCCCCCATACCAGACTATCAGAGAGGAACAAATCACAGATCTGATGACAGCATTAAAGAATAAGATCAGCAGATTCTTAGACAAACCATATCTTTTCAGCTGACACAGGAAGAACATCCTCTGTTGTGCTTTTCTTATAACAGCATCCACGTTTTTCCCCCATTTAAGATCATGAGAGATAACACCAAGGAATTTGGTCTCTGTGACCCTAAGAACCACCTCGTCATGGATGTAGATTGGAAGTATCTCATGTTGATCTTTCCTAAAATCCACAACCATCTCAGCAGTTTTTTTTAGTGTTGAGTACAAGATTATTGGCTTTACACCAGTCACATATTCTTTTCACCTCACTCCGATACAAGTCTTCAGCATTTCCCCTGATGAGACCAATCAGTGTCATATCATTGGCAAATTTCAAGATTTTCACTGAGTCTGCTGAAGAGATGCAATCATTTGTATAGAGAGAAAACAGTAACGGGGACAAAACACACCCCTGAGGTGCCCCGATGTTTGTGACCAAGGTGTCCGAAGTGAATGGTCCAACTTTTACACTCTGTATCCTGGTTGTCAGGAAGTTATAAATCCACAAGCATAAGTTGAGAGAGACTCCAAGAGCTACCATTTTCTTATGAAGTAAATTCGGATCAGTGGTATTGAACGCTGAGCTAAAGTCCATGAAAAGAATCCGGACATATGAGTGCAGTTCATCTGTATGATCCAAAATGTACTTCAGTGCCAGATTGACAGTGTCGTTTGCCGAACGATTCTCCTTATAGGCAAACTGAAGCGGGTCCCATAGCTTCTGCGTGAATTTTATCAGGTGGGACATCATAATTCTTTCGAAGACTTTCATAGCTGCAGATGTGAGTGCTACTGGTCTATAGTCGTTCAACTCAGAGGATCCCACTTTCTTGGGGACAGGGATAATTGTGGAACTTTTCCAACACTGAGGTACTACGCGCTCTTTCAGTGACAGATTGTATATATTTGTCAGTATAGGGACAAGCTGGGTAGCACATACTTTCAGACACATTGGAGATACACCATCTGGGCCAGGTGCCTTTTTGACCTTAAGTCCCTTCAGGACGCGTATAATAGGTTGGCCATGGCGATGATGTCACAATGGTTGCCATGGTGACTATGACGTCATAATAGGTTGCCATGGCAAAGATTATGTCATAATAGCTTGCCTTGGTGATAATGTCATAATAGGTTGCCATGGTGACGATGATGTCATAATTGGTTGCCATGGTGACGATGTCATAATAGGTTGCTATGACAAAGATTATGTCATAATAGGTTGCCTTGGTGATAATGTCATAATAGGTTGCCATGGCAACGATAATGCCATAATAGGTTGCCATGGCGATGTCATAATAGCTTGCAATGGCGATGATGTCATAATGGTTGCAATTGTGACTATGATGTCTTAATAGGCTGCCATGGCGATGATGATGTCATTTGTTGCCATGGCGATTATGATGTCATAATGGTTGCCATGGTGACTATGATGTCATAATAGGTTGCCAGGGAAAATATGAAGTCATAATAGGTTGCCATGGCAATGATGATGACATAATAGGTTGCCATGGTGAAGATGATGTCATAATTGGTTGCCATGGTGAAGATGATGTCATAATTGGTTGCCATGGTGATGATGATGTCTTAATAGGTTGCCATGGCGATGATGTCATAATTGGTTGCCATGGCGATGATGATGTCATAATAGGTTGCCATGGTGACGATGTCATAATTGGTTGCAATGGCGATGATGATGACATAATAGGTTGCCATGGCAATGATGATAATAGGTTGCCATGGCGAAGATGATGTCATAATAGGTTGCCATGGTGATGATGATATAATAGGTTGCCATGGTGATGATGATGTCATAATATGTTGCCATGGCGATGATGATGACATAATAGTTTGCCAGGGCGACGATGTCATAATAGGTTGCCATGGTGAAGATGATGTCATAATTAGGTTGCCATGGTAAAGATGATGTCATAATATTTTGCCATGATTACGATGATGTCATAATGGTTGCCATGGTGATGAAGATGTCTTAATATATGTTGCCATGGTGATGTCATAATAGGTTGCCATGGTGATGATGATGTGATAATAGGTTGCCATGGTGACGATGTCATTATAGGTTGCCATGGTGATGATGATGTCATAATAGGTTGCCATGGCAAAGATTATGTCATAATAGTTTGCCATGGTGACGATGATGTCATAATAGGTTGCCATGGCAAAGATGTCATAATAGGTTGCCATGACACAGATTATGTCATAATAGGTTGCCTTGGTGATGATGTCATAATAGGTTGCCATGACGATGATGTCATAATAGGTTGCCATCGCGAAGATTATGTCATAATAGGTTGCCATGGTGATGATTATGTCATAATAGCTCGCAATCGCGATGATGATGTCATAATGGTTGCCATTGTGAGTATGATGTCTAAATAGGCTGCCATGGCGATGGTGATGTCATAATATGTTGCCATGGCGATGATGTCATAATGGTTGCCATGGTGACTATGATGTCATAATAGGTTGCCAGGGAAAATATGATGTCATAATAGGTTGTCATGGCAATGATGATGACATAATAGGTTGCCATGGTGAAGATGATGTCATAATTGGTTGCCATGGTGAAGATGATGTCATAATAGGTTGCCATGGCAAGGATCATGTCATAAAAGGTTGCTATGGTGAAGATGATGTCATAATAGCTTGCCATGGCGATGGTGTCATAATAGGTTGCTATGGCGATGATGATGTCATAATAGGTTGCCTTGGTGACGATGACATAATAGGTTCCCATGGCTTTGATGTCATAATAGGTTGCCATAGCGACGATGATGTCGTAATAGGTTGCCATAGTGAAGATGATGTCATAATAGGTAGCCATGGTGGCTATGATGTCATAATAGGTTACCATGGCAAAGATTATGTCATAATAGCTTGCCCTGGTGATGATGTCATAATAGGTTGTCATGGCAATGACAATGTCATAACAGGTTGCCTTGGAGATGATGATGACATAGCAGGTTGCCATGGTGAAGATTTTTTCATAATAGATTGCTATGGCGATGGTGTCATAATAGGTTGCCATGGCGATGGTGATGACAATAGGTTGCCATGGTGAAGATGATGTCATAATAGGTTGCCATGATTATGATGATGTCATAATGGTTGCCATGGCAACTAAGATGTCTTAATATGTTGCCATGGTGATGATGTCATAATAGGTTGCCATGGTGAAGATGTCATAATAGGTTGCCATGGTGACGATGTCATAATAGGTTGCCATCGTGAAGATTATGTCATAATAGCTTGCCATGGCAACGATAATGTCATAATAGCTTGCAATGGCGATGATGATGTCATAATGGTCGCCATGGTGACTGATGTCATAATAGGTTGCCATGGTGATGATGATGACATAATAGGTGGCCATGGCGGTGATAATGACATAATAGGTTGCCATGGCAATGATGATGACAATAGGTTGCCATGGCGAAGATGATGTCATAATAGGTTGCCAAGGCGATGATGATATAATAGGTTGCCATGGTGACGATGATGTCATAATAGGTTGCCATGGCGATGATGATGACATAATAGTTTGCCATGGCGACGATGATGTCATAATAGGTTGCCATGGTGAAGATGATGTCATAACTAGGTTGCCATGGTAAAGATGATGTCATAATAGGTTGCCATGATTATGATGATGTCATAATGGTTGCTATGGCGACAAAGATGTCTTAATATATGTTGCCATGGTGATGATGTCATAATAGGTTGCCATGGTGATGATGTGATAATAGGTTGCCATGGGGACGATGTCATTATAGGTTGCCATGGTGACGATGATGCCATAATAGGTTGCCATGGCAAAGATTATGTCATAATAGTTTGCCATGGTGACGATGATGTCATAATAGGTTGCCATGGCAAAAATGATGTCATAATAGTTTGCCATGACACAGATTATGTCTTAATAGGTTGCCTTGGTGATGATGTCATAATAGGTTGCCATGACGATGATGTCATAATAGGTTGCCATCACGAAGATTATGTCATAATAGGTTGCCATGGTGATGATTATGTCATAATAGCTTGCAATGGCGATGATGATGTCATAATGGTTGCCATTGTGACTATGATTTCATAATAGGTTGCCAGGGAAAATATTATGTCATAATAGGTTGCATGGCGATGATGTCATAATAAGTTGCCATGGCGATGATAATGACATTATAGGTTGCCATGGCGAAGATGATGGCATAATTGATTGCCATGGCGATGTTAATGTCATAATAGGTTGCTATGGTGACGATGATGCCTTAATATGTTGCCATGGCAATGATGTCATAATTGGTTGCCATGACTATGATGTCATAATTGGTTGCCATGGCGATGATGTCATAATAGGTTGCCATGGTGACGATGATGCCTTAATACGTTGCCATGGCAATGATGTCATAATAGGTTGCCATGGTGACGATGATGCCTTAATACGTTGCCATGGCGATGATGTCATAATTGGTTGCCATGGTGATGATGATGTCATAATTACTTGCCATGGTGATGATGTCATAATTGGTTGCCATGGCGATGATGTCATAATTGGTTGCCATGGTGACGATGATGCCTTAATACGTTGCCATGGCGATGATGTCATAATTGGTTGCCATGGCGATGATGTCATAATTGGTTGCCATGGCGATGATGATGTCATAATTGGATGCCATGGCGATGATGTCATAATTGGTTGCCATGGTGATGATGATGTCATAATTGGTTGCCATGGTGATGATGTCATAATTGGTTGCAATGGCGATGATGTCATTATTGGTTGCCATGGTGACGATGATGCCTTAATACGTTGCCATGGCGATAATGTCATAATTGGTTGCCATGGCGATGATGATGTCATAATTGGTTGCCATGGCGATTATGTCAAAATTGGTTGCCATGGCGATGATGTCATAATTGGTTGCCATGGCGATGATGTCATAATTGGTTGCCATGGTGATTATGTCATAATTGGTTGCCATGGCGATGATGATGTCATAATTGGTTGCCATGGTGATGATGATGCCTTAATACGTTGCCATGGCGATAATGTCACAATTGGTTGCCATGGCGATGATGTCATAATTGGATGCCATGGTGATGATGTCATAATTGGTTGCCATGGTGATGATGATGTCATAATTGGTTGCCATGGCGATGATGATGTCATAATTGGTTGCCATGGCAATGATGATGTCATAATAGGTTGCCATGGCGACGATGATTTCATAATAGGTTGCCATGGTGACGATGACACCTTAATATGTTGCGATGGCGATAATGTCATAATTGGTTGCCATGGCGATGATGATGTCATAATTGGTTGCCATGGTGATGATGTCATAATTGGTTGCCATGGCGATGATGATGTCATAATAGGTTGCCGTGGTGACAATGATGCCTTAATACGTTGCCATGGCGATAATGTCATAATTGGTTGCCATGGCGATGATGATGTCATAATTGGTTGCCATGGCGATGATGTCATAATAGGTTGCCATGGCGACAATGATGTCAAAATTGGTTGCCAAGGCGATGATATCATAATTGGTTGCCATGGCGATGATGATGTCATAATAGGTTGCCATGGTGACGATGATGCCTTAATAAATTGCCATGGCGATAATGTCATAATTGGTTGCCATGGCGATGATTATGTCATAATTGGTTGCCTTGGCGATGTCATAATTGGTTGCCATGGCAATGATGATGTCATAATTGGTTGCCATGGTGACGACGATGCCTTAATACATTGCCATGGCGATAATGTCATAATTGGTTGCCATGGCGATGATGTCATAATTGGTTGCCATGGCGATGATGTCATAATTGGTTGCCATGGCGATGATGATGTAATAATTGGTTGCCATGGTGACGATGATGCCTTAATATGTTACCATGGCGATAATGTCATAATTGGTTGCCATGGCGATGATGATGTCATAATTGGTTGCCATGGCGATGATGTCATAATTGGTTGCCATGGCGATGATGTCATAATTGGTTGCCATAGCGATGATGATGTCATAATTGGTTGCCATGGCGATTATGTCATAATTGGTTGCTATGGCGATGATGATGTCATAATTGGTTGCCATGGTGACGATGATGCCTTAATACGTTGCCATGGCGATAATGTCATAATTGGTTGCCATGGCGATGGTGATGTCATAATTATCTGCCATGGCGATGATGTCATAATTGGTTGCCATGCCGATGATGATGTCATAATTGGTTGCCATGGTGACGATGATGCCTTAATACGTTGCCATGGCGATAATGTCATAATTGGTTGCCATGGCGATGATGATGTCATAATTGGTTGCCATGGCGATGATGTCATAATTGGTTGCCATGGCGATGATGATGTCATAAGTGGTTGCCATGGTGATTATGTCATAATTGGTTGCCATGGCCATGATGTCATAATTGGTTGCCATGGCGATGATGATGTCATAATTGGTTGCCATGGCGGTGGTGATGTCATAATTGGTTGCCATGGCGATGATGATGTCATAATTGGTTGCCATGGCAATGATGTCATAATTGGTTGCCATGGCGATGATGATGTCATAATTGGTTGCCATGGCGATGAGGATGTCATAATTGGTTGCCATGGCGATGATTATGTCAAAATTAGTTGCCATGGCGATGATGATGTCATAATAGGTTGCCATAGCGATGATGATGTCATAATAGGTTGCCATGGTGACGATGATGCCTTAATACTTTGCCATGGTGATCATGTCATAATTGGTTGCCATGGCGATGATAATGTCATAATTGGTTGCCGTGGCGATGATGTCATCATTGGTTGCCATGGCGATGATGATGTCATAATAGGTTGCCATGGTGACGATGATGCCTTAATACGTTGCCATGGCGATAATGTCATAATTGGTTGCCATGGCGATGATGATGTCATAATTGGTTGCCATGGCGATGATGTCATAATTGGTTGCCATGGCGATGATGATGTCATAATTGGTTGCCTTGGAGATGATGATGACATAACAGGTTGCCATGGTGAAGATTTTTTCATAATAGATTGCCATGGCGATGGTGTCATAATAGGTTGCCATGGCGATGGTGTCATAATAGGTTGCCATGGTGATGGTGATGACATAATAGGTTGCCATGGTGAAGATGTCATAATAGGTTGCCATGATTATGATGTCATAATGGTTGCCATGGCGACTAAGATGTCTTGATATGTTGCCATGGTGATGATGTCATAGGTTGCCATGGTGAAGATGTCATAATAGGTTGCCATGGCGACGATGATGTCATAATAGGTTGCCATGGTGAAGATGTCACAATGGTTGCCATGGTGACTATGATGTCATAATAGGTTGCCATGGCAGATTATGTCATAATAGCTTGCCTTGGTGATGATGTCATAATAGGTTGCGATGGCTGTGATGATGTCATAATAGGTTGCAATGGCAATGATGTCATAATAGGTTTCCATGGTAGCGACGATGTCATAATAGGTTGCCTTGGAGATGATGATGACATAACAGGTTGCCATGGCAAAGATTATTTCATAATTGCCATCATGATGTTGTCATAATAGGTTGCCATCGCGATGATGTCATAATAGGTTGCCATGATTACGATGTCATAATGGTTGCCATGGTAACGATGATGTCTTAATAGGCTGCCATGGCGAAGATGATGTCATAAAAGGTTGCAATGGCGATGATGCCATAATAGGTTGCCATGGTGAAGATGATGTCATAATAGGTTGCCATGGCTATGATGGTGTCATAATAGGTTGCCGTGACGACGATGATGTCTTAATAGGTTGCCATGGCGATGATGATGTCATAATGGTTGCCATGGTGACTATGATTTCATAATTGATTGCCATGGCGATGATGTTATAATAGGTTGCCATGGCGAAGATTATGTCATAATAGTTGCCATGGTGACTATGATGTCAATAGGTTGCCATATCAGTGATGATGTCATAATCAATCAATCAATCAAATTTATTATCGCAAGTACATATTACATATATACAAGGAATTCTTTGTGGCAAAGAGGCAACATAATATATAACAACAGATACAAGTAACATCTAGCAAGACAAATACAGTATATAGTCTACACATGCCGATTTAATTGTTGAACAGTGGATAGAAGCTGTTCATATGGCGGTTGGTGCTGCATTTGGGGACTCTGAAGTGACGTCCTGAAGGGAGTAGTTGGAATGAGTGTCCCGGGTGAGAGGGATCGGATGAAATTTTCAATGCGTGGGATGGAATACTCTTATCATAAAGATCCTGGATTTTAGGCAGGGGGAACCTATAATTCTCTCTGCTGTTCTGAAAGTCCTTTGTAAGCAGAGTTTGTCATGCGCAGTGGCTCCCCCATACCAGACTATCAGAGAGGAACAAATCACAGATCTGATGACAGCATTAAAGAATAAGATCAGCAGATTCTTAGACAAACCATATCTTTTCAGCTGACACAGGAAGAACATCCTCTGTTGTGCTTTTCTTATAACAGCATCCACGTTTTTCCCCCATTTAAGATCATGAGAGATAACACCAAGGAATTTGGTCTCTGTGACCCTAAGAACCACCTCGTCATGGATGTAGATTGGAAGTATCTCATGTTGATCTTTCCTAAAATCCACAACCATCTCAGCAGTTTTTTTTAGTGTTGAGTACAAGATTATTGGCTTTACACCAGTCACATATTCTTTTCACCTCACTCCGATACAAGTCTTCAGCATTTCCCCTGATGAGACCAATCAGTGTCATATCATTGGCAAATTTCAAGATTTTCACTGAGTCTGCTGAAGAGATGCAATCATTTGTATAGAGAGAAAACAGTAACGGGGACAAAACACACCCCTGAGGTGCCCCGATGTTTGTGACCAAGGTGTCCGAAGTGAATGGTCCAACTTTTACACTCTGTATCCTGGTTGTCAGGAAGTTATAAATCCACAAGCATAAGTTGAGAGAGACTCCAAGAGCTACCATTTTCTTATGAAGTAAATTCGGATCAGTGGTATTGAACGCTGAGCTAAAGTCCATGAAAAGAATCCGGACATATGAGTGCAGTTCATCTGTATGATCCAAAATGTACTTCAGTGCCAGATTGACAGTGTCGTTTGCCGAACGATTCTCCTTATAGGCAAACTGAAGCGGGTCCCATAGCTTCTGCGTGAATTTTATCAGGTGGGACATCATAATTCTTTCGAAGACTTTCATAGCTGCAGATGTGAGTGCTACTGGTCTATAGTCGTTCAACTCAGAGGATCCCACTTTCTTGGGGACAGGGATAATTGTGGAACTTTTCCAACACTGAGGTACTACGCGCTCTTTCAGTGACAGATTGTATATATTTGTCAGTATAGGGACAAGCTGGGTAGCACATACTTTCAGACACATTGGAGATACACCATCTGGGCCAGGTGCCTTTTTGACCTTAAGTCCCTTCAGGACGCGTATAATAGGTTGGCCATGGCGATGATGTCACAATGGTTGCCATGGTGACTATGACGTCATAATAGGTTGCCATGGCAAAGATTATGTCATAATAGCTTGCCTTGGTGATAATGTCATAATAGGTTGCCATGGTGACGATGATGTCATAATTGGTTGCCATGGTGACGATGTCATAATAGGTTGCTATGACAAAGATTATGTCATAATAGGTTGCCTTGGTGATAATGTCATAATAGGTTGCCATGGCAACGATAATGCCATAATAGGTTGCCATGGCGATGTCATAATAGCTTGCAATGGCGATGATGTCATAATGGTTGCAATTGTGACTATGATGTCTTAATAGGCTGCCATGGCGATGATGATGTCATTTGTTGCCATGGCGATTATGATGTCATAATGGTTGCCATGGTGACTATGATGTCATAATAGGTTGCCAGGGAAAATATGAAGTCATAATAGGTTGCCATGGCAATGATGATGACATAATAGGTTGCCATGGTGAAGATGATGTCATAATTGGTTGCCATGGTGAAGATGATGTCATAATTGGTTGCCATGGTGATGATGATGTCTTAATAGGTTGCCATGGCGATGATGTCATAATTGGTTGCCATGGCGATGATGATGTCATAATAGGTTGCCATGGTGACGATGTCATAATTGGTTGCAATGGCGATGATGATGACATAATAGGTTGCCATGGCAATGATGATAATAGGTTGCCATGGCGAAGATGATGTCATAATAGGTTGCCATGGTGATGATGATATAATAGGTTGCCATGGTGATGATGATGTCATAATATGTTGCCATGGCGATGATGATGACATAATAGTTTGCCAGGGCGACGATGTCATAATAGGTTGCCATGGTGAAGATGATGTCATAATTAGGTTGCCATGGTAAAGATGATGTCATAATATTTTGCCATGATTACGATGATGTCATAATGGTTGCCATGGTGATGAAGATGTCTTAATATATGTTGCCATGGTGATGTCATAATAGGTTGCCATGGTGATGATGATGTGATAATAGGTTGCCATGGTGACGATGTCATTATAGGTTGCCATGGTGATGATGATGTCATAATAGGTTGCCATGGCAAAGATTATGTCATAATAGTTTGCCATGGTGACGATGATGTCATAATAGGTTGCCATGGCAAAGATGTCATAATAGGTTGCCATGACACAGATTATGTCATAATAGGTTGCCTTGGTGATGATGTCATAATAGGTTGCCATGACGATGATGTCATAATAGGTTGCCATCGCGAAGATTATGTCATAATAGGTTGCCATGGTGATGATTATGTCATAATAGCTCGCAATCGCGATGATGATGTCATAATGGTTGCCATTGTGAGTATGATGTCTAAATAGGCTGCCATGGCGATGGTGATGTCATAATATGTTGCCATGGCGATGATGTCATAATGGTTGCCATGGTGACTATGATGTCATAATAGGTTGCCAGGGAAAATATGATGTCATAATAGGTTGTCATGGCAATGATGATGACATAATAGGTTGCCATGGTGAAGATGATGTCATAATTGGTTGCCATGGTGAAGATGATGTCATAATAGGTTGCCATGGCAAGGATCATGTCATAAAAGGTTGCTATGGTGAAGATGATGTCATAATAGCTTGCCATGGCGATGGTGTCATAATAGGTTGCTATGGCGATGATGATGTCATAATAGGTTGCCTTGGTGACGATGACATAATAGGTTCCCATGGCTTTGATGTCATAATAGGTTGCCATAGCGACGATGATGTCGTAATAGGTTGCCATAGTGAAGATGATGTCATAATAGGTAGCCATGGTGGCTATGATGTCATAATAGGTTACCATGGCAAAGATTATGTCATAATAGCTTGCCCTGGTGATGATGTCATAATAGGTTGTCATGGCAATGACAATGTCATAACAGGTTGCCTTGGAGATGATGATGACATAGCAGGTTGCCATGGTGAAGATTTTTTCATAATAGATTGCTATGGCGATGGTGTCATAATAGGTTGCCATGGCGATGGTGATGACAATAGGTTGCCATGGTGAAGATGATGTCATAATAGGTTGCCATGATTATGATGATGTCATAATGGTTGCCATGGCAACTAAGATGTCTTAATATGTTGCCATGGTGATGATGTCATAATAGGTTGCCATGGTGAAGATGTCATAATAGGTTGCCATGGTGACGATGTCATAATAGGTTGCCATCGTGAAGATTATGTCATAATAGCTTGCCATGGCAACGATAATGTCATAATAGCTTGCAATGGCGATGATGATGTCATAATGGTCGCCATGGTGACTGATGTCATAATAGGTTGCCATGGTGATGATGATGACATAATAGGTGGCCATGGCGGTGATAATGACATAATAGGTTGCCATGGCAATGATGATGACAATAGGTTGCCATGGCGAAGATGATGTCATAATAGGTTGCCAAGGCGATGATGATATAATAGGTTGCCATGGTGACGATGATGTCATAATAGGTTGCCATGGCGATGATGATGACATAATAGTTTGCCATGGCGACGATGATGTCATAATAGGTTGCCATGGTGAAGATGATGTCATAACTAGGTTGCCATGGTAAAGATGATGTCATAATAGGTTGCCATGATTATGATGATGTCATAATGGTTGCTATGGCGACAAAGATGTCTTAATATATGTTGCCATGGTGATGATGTCATAATAGGTTGCCATGGTGATGATGTGATAATAGGTTGCCATGGGGACGATGTCATTATAGGTTGCCATGGTGACGATGATGCCATAATAGGTTGCCATGGCAAAGATTATGTCATAATAGTTTGCCATGGTGACGATGATGTCATAATAGGTTGCCATGGCAAAAATGATGTCATAATAGTTTGCCATGACACAGATTATGTCTTAATAGGTTGCCTTGGTGATGATGTCATAATAGGTTGCCATGACGATGATGTCATAATAGGTTGCCATCACGAAGATTATGTCATAATAGGTTGCCATGGTGATGATTATGTCATAATAGCTTGCAATGGCGATGATGATGTCATAATGGTTGCCATTGTGACTATGATTTCATAATAGGTTGCCAGGGAAAATATTATGTCATAATAGGTTGCATGGCGATGATGTCATAATAAGTTGCCATGGCGATGATAATGACATTATAGGTTGCCATGGCGAAGATGATGGCATAATTGATTGCCATGGCGATGTTAATGTCATAATAGGTTGCTATGGTGACGATGATGCCTTAATATGTTGCCATGGCAATGATGTCATAATTGGTTGCCATGACTATGATGTCATAATTGGTTGCCATGGCGATGATGTCATAATAGGTTGCCATGGTGACGATGATGCCTTAATACGTTGCCATGGCAATGATGTCATAATAGGTTGCCATGGTGACGATGATGCCTTAATACGTTGCCATGGCGATGATGTCATAATTGGTTGCCATGGTGATGATGATGTCATAATTACTTGCCATGGTGATGATGTCATAATTGGTTGCCATGGCGATGATGTCATAATTGGTTGCCATGGTGACGATGATGCCTTAATACGTTGCCATGGCGATGATGTCATAATTGGTTGCCATGGCGATGATGTCATAATTGGTTGCCATGGCGATGATGATGTCATAATTGGATGCCATGGCGATGATGTCATAATTGGTTGCCATGGTGATGATGATGTCATAATTGGTTGCCATGGTGATGATGTCATAATTGGTTGCAATGGCGATGATGTCATTATTGGTTGCCATGGTGACGATGATGCCTTAATACGTTGCCATGGCGATAATGTCATAATTGGTTGCCATGGCGATGATGATGTCATAATTGGTTGCCATGGCGATTATGTCAAAATTGGTTGCCATGGCGATGATGTCATAATTGGTTGCCATGGCGATGATGTCATAATTGGTTGCCATGGTGATTATGTCATAATTGGTTGCCATGGCGATGATGATGTCATAATTGGTTGCCATGGTGATGATGATGCCTTAATACGTTGCCATGGCGATAATGTCACAATTGGTTGCCATGGCGATGATGTCATAATTGGATGCCATGGTGATGATGTCATAATTGGTTGCCATGGTGATGATGATGTCATAATTGGTTGCCATGGCGATGATGATGTCATAATTGGTTGCCATGGCAATGATGATGTCATAATAGGTTGCCATGGCGACGATGATTTCATAATAGGTTGCCATGGTGACGATGACACCTTAATATGTTGCGATGGCGATAATGTCATAATTGGTTGCCATGGCGATGATGATGTCATAATTGGTTGCCATGGTGATGATGTCATAATTGGTTGCCATGGCGATGATGATGTCATAATAGGTTGCCGTGGTGACAATGATGCCTTAATACGTTGCCATGGCGATAATGTCATAATTGGTTGCCATGGCGATGATGATGTCATAATTGGTTGCCATGGCGATGATGTCATAATAGGTTGCCATGGCGACAATGATGTCAAAATTGGTTGCCAAGGCGATGATATCATAATTGGTTGCCATGGCGATGATGATGTCATAATAGGTTGCCATGGTGACGATGATGCCTTAATAAATTGCCATGGCGATAATGTCATAATTGGTTGCCATGGCGATGATTATGTCATAATTGGTTGCCTTGGCGATGTCATAATTGGTTGCCATGGCAATGATGATGTCATAATTGGTTGCCATGGTGACGACGATGCCTTAATACATTGCCATGGCGATAATGTCATAATTGGTTGCCATGGCGATGATGTCATAATTGGTTGCCATGGCGATGATGTCATAATTGGTTGCCATGGCGATGATGATGTAATAATTGGTTGCCATGGTGACGATGATGCCTTAATATGTTACCATGGCGATAATGTCATAATTGGTTGCCATGGCGATGATGATGTCATAATTGGTTGCCATGGCGATGATGTCATAATTGGTTGCCATGGCGATGATGTCATAATTGGTTGCCATAGCGATGATGATGTCATAATTGGTTGCCATGGCGATTATGTCATAATTGGTTGCTATGGCGATGATGATGTCATAATTGGTTGCCATGGTGACGATGATGCCTTAATACGTTGCCATGGCGATAATGTCATAATTGGTTGCCATGGCGATGGTGATGTCATAATTATCTGCCATGGCGATGATGTCATAATTGGTTGCCATGCCGATGATGATGTCATAATTGGTTGCCATGGTGACGATGATGCCTTAATACGTTGCCATGGCGATAATGTCATAATTGGTTGCCATGGCGATGATGATGTCATAATTGGTTGCCATGGCGATGATGTCATAATTGGTTGCCATGGCGATGATGATGTCATAAGTGGTTGCCATGGTGATTATGTCATAATTGGTTGCCATGGCCATGATGTCATAATTGGTTGCCATGGCGATGATGATGTCATAATTGGTTGCCATGGCGGTGGTGATGTCATAATTGGTTGCCATGGCGATGATGATGTCATAATTGGTTGCCATGGCAATGATGTCATAATTGGTTGCCATGGCGATGATGATGTCATAATTGGTTGCCATGGCGATGAGGATGTCATAATTGGTTGCCATGGCGATGATTATGTCAAAATTAGTTGCCATGGCGATGATGATGTCATAATAGGTTGCCATAGCGATGATGATGTCATAATAGGTTGCCATGGTGACGATGATGCCTTAATACTTTGCCATGGTGATCATGTCATAATTGGTTGCCATGGCGATGATAATGTCATAATTGGTTGCCGTGGCGATGATGTCATCATTGGTTGCCATGGCGATGATGATGTCATAATAGGTTGCCATGGTGACGATGATGCCTTAATACGTTGCCATGGCGATAATGTCATAATTGGTTGCCATGGCGATGATGATGTCATAATTGGTTGCCATGGCGATGATGTCATAATTGGTTGCCATGGCGATGATGATGTCATAATTGGTTGCCATGGTGACGATGATGCCTTAATACGTTGCCATGGTGATAATGTCATAATTGGTTGCCATGGCGATGATGATGTCATAATTGGTTGCAATGGCGATGATGTCATAATTGGTTGCCATGGCGATGATGATGTCATAATTGGTTGCCATGGTGACGATGATGCCTTAATACGTTACCATGGCGATAATGTCATAATTGGTTGCCATGGTGACGATGATGCCTTAATACGTTACCATGGCGATAATGTCATAATTGGTTGCCATGGCGATGATGATGTCATAATTGGTTGCCATGGTGATGATGTCATAATTGGTTGCCATGGCGATGATGTCATAATTGGTTGCCATAGCGATGATGATGTCATAATTGGTTGCCATGGCGATTATGTCATAATTGGTTGCCATGGCGATGATGATGTCATAATTGGTTGCCATGGTGACGATGATGCCTTAATACGTTGCCATGGCGATAATGTCATGATTGGTTGCCATGGCGATGATGATGTCATAATTATCTGACATGTCGATGATGTCATAATTGTTTGCCATGGTGATGATGATGTCATAATTGGTTGCCATGGTAACAATGATGCCTTAATACGTTGCCATGGCGATAATGTCATAATTGGTTGCCATGGCGATGATGATGTCATAATTGGTTGCCATGGCGATGATGTCATAATTGGTTGCCATGGCGATGATGATGATGTCATAATTGGTTGCCATGGTGATTATGTCATAATTGGTTGCCATGGCGATGATGTCATAATTGGTTGCCATGGCGATGATGATGTCATAATTGGTTGCCATGGCGATGATGATGTCATAATTGGTTGCCATGACGATGATGTCATAATTGGTTGCCATGACGATGATGTCATAATTGGTTGCCATGGCGATGATGATGTCAAAATTAGTTGCCATGGCGATGATGATGTCATAATAGGTTGCCATAGCGATGATGATGTCATAATAGGTTGCCATGGTGACGATGATGCCTTAATACTTTGCCATGGCGATCATGTCATAATTGGTTGCCATGGCGATGATAATGTCATAATTGGTTGCCGTGGCGATGATGTCATAATTGGTTGCCATGGCGATGATGATGTCATAATTGGTTGCCATGGTGATTATGTCATAATTGGTTGCCATGGCGATGGTGTCATAATTGGTTGCCATGGCGATGATGATGTCATAATTGGTTGCCATGGCGATGATGTCATAATTGGTTGCCATGGCGATGATGTCATAATTGGTTGCCATGGTGACGATGATGCCTTAATACGTTGCCATGGTGATAATGTCATAATTGGTTGCCATGGCGATGATGATGTCATAATTGGTTGCCATGGCGATGATGTCATAATTGGTTGCCATGGCGATGATGATGTCATAATGGTTGCCATGGTGACTATGATTTCATAATTGATTGCCATGGCGATGATGTTATAATAGGTTGCCATGGCGAAGATTATGTCATAATAGTTGCCATGGTGACTATGATGTCAATAGGTTGCCATATCAGTGATGATGTCATAATCAATCAATCAAATTTATTATCGCCAAGTACATATTACATATATACAAGGAATTCTTTGTGGCAAAGAGGCAACATAATATATAACAACAGATACAACAAGTAACATCTAGCAAGACAAATACAGTATATAGTCTACACATGCCGATTTAATTGTTGAACAGTGGATAGAAGCTGTTCATATGGCGGTTGGTGCTGCATTTGGGGACTCTGAAGTGACGTCCTGAAGGGAGTAGTTGGAATGAGTGTCCCGGGTGAGAGGGATCGGATGAAATTTTCAATGCGTGGGATGGAATACTCTTATCATAAAGATCCTGGATTTTAGGCAGGGGGAACCTATAATTCTCTCTGCTGTTCTGAAAGTCCTTTGTAAGCAGAGTTTGTCATGCGCAGTGGCTCCCCCATACCAGACTATCAGAGAGGAACAAATCACAGATCTGATGACAGCATTAAAGAATAAGATTAGCAGATTCTTAGACAAACCATATCTTTTCAGCTGACACAGGAAGAACATCCTCTGTTGTGCTTTTCTTATAACAGCATCCACGTTTTTCCCCCATTTAAGATCATGAGAGATAACACCAAGGAATTTGGTCTCTGTGACCCTAAGAACCACCTCGTCATGGATGTAGACTGGAAGTATCTCATGTTGATCTTTCCTAAAATCCACAACCATCTCAGCAGTTTTTTTTAGTGTTGAGTACAAGATTATTGGCTTTACACCAGTCACATATTCTTTTCACCTCACTCCGATACAAGTCTTCAGCATTTCCCCTGATGAGACCAATCAGTGTCATATCATTGGCAAATTTCAAGATTTTTACTGAGTCTGCTGAAGAGATGCAATCATTTGTATAGAGAGAAAACAGTAACGGGGACAAAACACACCCCTGAGGTGCCCCGATGTTTGTGACCAAGGTGTCCGAAGTGAATGGTCCAACTTTTACACTCTGTATCCTGGCTGTCAGGAAGTTATAAATCCACAAGCATAAGTTGAGAGAGACTCCAAGAGCTACCATTTTCTTATGAAGTAAATTCGGATCAATGGTATTGAACGCTGAGCTAAAGTCCATGAAAAGAATCCGGACATATGAGTGCAGTTCATCTGTATGATCCAAAATGTACTTCAGTGCCAGATTGACAGTGTCGTTTGCCGAATGATTCTCCTTATAGGCAAACTGAAGCGGGTCCCATAGCTTCTGCGTGAATTTTATCAGGTGGGACATCATAATTCTTTCGAAGACTTTCATAGCTGCAGATGTGAGTGCTACTGGTCTATAGTCGTTCAACTCAGAGGATCCCACTTTCTTGGGGACAGGGATAATTGTGGAACTTTTCCAACACTGAGGTACTACGCGCTCTTTCAGTGACAGATTGTATATATTTGTCAGTATAGGGACAAGCTGGGTAGCACATACTTTCAGACACATTGGAGATACACCATCTGGGCCAGGTGCCTTTTTGACCTTAAGTCCCTTCAGGACGCGTATAATAGGTTGGCCATGGCGATGATGTCACAATGGTTGCCATGGTGACTATGATGTCATAATAGGTTGCCATGGCAAAAATTATGTCATAATAGCTTGCCTTGGTGATAATGTCATAATAGGTTGCCATGGTGACGATGATGTCATAATTGGTTGCCATGGTGACGATGTCATAATAGGTTGCTATGACAAAGATTATGTCATAATAGGTTGCCTTGGTGATAATGTCATAATAGGTTGCCATGGCAACGATAATGCCATAATAGGTTGCCATGGCGATGTCATAATAGCTTGCAATGGCGATGATGTCATAATGGTTGCAATTGTGACTATGATGTCTTAATAGGCTGCCATGGCGATGATGATGTCATTTGTTGCCATGGCGATTATGATGTCATAATGGTTGCCATGGTGACTATGATGTCATAATAGGTTGCCAGGGAAAATATGAAGTCATAATAGGTTGCCATGGCAATGATGATGACATAATATATTGCCATGGTGAAGATGATGTCATAATTGGTTGCCATGGTGAAGATGATGTCATAATTGGTTGCCATGGTGATGATGATGTCTTAATAGGTTGCCATGGCGATGATGTCATAATTGGTTGCCATGGCGATGATGATGTCATAATAGGTTGCCATGGTGACGATGTCATAATTGGTTGCAATGGCGATGATGATGACATAATAGGTTGCCATGGCAATGATGATAATAGGTTGCCATGGCGAAGATGATGTCATAATAGGTTGCCATGGTGATGATGATATAATAGGTTGCCATGGTGATGATGATGTCATAATATGTTGCCATGGCGATGATGATGACATAATAGTTTGCCAGGGCGACGATGTCATAATAGGTTGCCATGGTGAAGATGATGTCATAATTAGGTTGCCATGGTAAAGATGATGTCATAATATTTTGCCATGATTACGATGATGTCATAATGGTTGCCATGGTGATGAAGATGTCTTAATATATGTTGCCATGGTGATGTCATAATAGGTTGCCATGGTGATGATGATGTGATAATAGGTTGCCATGGTGACGATGTCATTATAGGTTGCCATGGTGATGATGATGTCATAATAGGTTGCCATGGCAAAGATTATGTCATAATAGTTTGCCATGGTGACGATGATGTCATAATAGGTTGCCATGGCAAAGATGTCATAATAGGTTGCCATGACACAGATTATGTCATAATAGGTTGACTTGGTGATGATGTCATAATAGGTTGCCATCGCGAAGATTATGTCATAATAGGTTGCCATGGTGATGATTATGTCATAATAGCTCGCAATCGCGATGATATCATAATGGTTGCCATTGTGACTATGATGTCTAAATAGGCTGCCATGGCGATGGTGATGTCATAATATGTTGCCATGGCGATGATGTCATATTGGTTGCCATGGTGACTATGATGTCATAATAGGTTGCCAGGGAAAATATGATGTCATAATAGGTTTTCATGGCAATGATGATGACATAATAGGTTGCCATGGTGAAGATGATGTCATAATTGGTTGCCATGGTGAAGATGATGTCATAGTAGGTTGCCATGGCAAGGATCATGTCATAAAAGGTTGCTATGGTGAAGATGATGTCATAATAGCTTGCCATGGCGATGGTGTCATAATAGGTTGCTATGGCGATGATGATGTCATAATAGGTTGCCTTGGTGACGATGACATAATAGGTTCCCATGGCTTTGATGTCATAATAGGTTGCCATAGCGACGATGATGTCGTAATAGGTTGCCATAGTGAAGATGATGTCATAATAGGTAGCCATGGTGGCTATGATGTCATAATAGGTTACCATGGCAAAGATTATGTCATAATAGCTTGCCCTGGTGATGATGTCATAATAGGTTGTCATGGCAATGACAATGTCATAACAGGTTGCCTTGGAGATGATGATGACATAGCAGGTTGCCATGGTGAAGATTTTTTCATAATAGATTGCTATGGCGATGGTGTCATAATAGCTTGCCATGGCGATGGTGATGACAATAGGTTGCCATGGTGAAGATGATGTCATAATAGGTTGCCATGATTATGATGATGTCATAATGGTTGCCATGGCAACTAAGATGTCTTAATATGTTGCCATGGTGATGATGTCATAATAGGTTGCCATGGTGAAGATGTCATAATAGGTTGCCATGGTGACGATGTCATAATAGGTTGCCATCGTGAAGATTATGTCATAATAGCTTGCCATGGCAACGATAATGTCATAATAGCTTGCAATGGCGATGATGATGTCATAATGGTCGCCATGGTGACTGATGTCATAATAGGTTGCCATGGTGATGATGATGACATAATAGGTGGCCATGGCGATGATAATGACATAATAGGTTGCCATGGCAATGATGATGACAATAGGTTGCCATGGCGAAGATGATGTCATAATAGGTTGCCATGGCGATGATGATATAATAGGTTGCCATGGTGACGATGATGTCATAATAGGTTGCCATGGCGATGATGATGACATAATAGTTTGCCATGGCGACGATGATGTCATAATAGGTTGCCATGGTGAAGATGATGTCATAACTAGGTTGCCATGGTAAAGATGATGTCATAATAGGTTGCCATTATTATGATGATGTCATAATGGTTGCTATGGCGACGAAGATGTCTTAATATATGTTGCCATGGTGATGATGTCATAATAGGTTGCCATGGTGATGATGTGATAATAGGTTGCCATGGGGACGATGTCATTATAGGTTGCCATGGTGACGATGATGCCATAATAGGTTGCCATGGCAAAGATTATGTCATAATAGTTTGCCATGGTGACGATGATGTCATAATAGGTTGCCATGGCAAAAATGATGTCATAATAGTTTGCCATGACACAGATTATGTCTTAATAGGTTGCCTTGGTGATGATGTCATAATAGGTTGCCATGACGATGATGTCATAATAGGTTGCCATCACGAAGATTATGTCATAATAGGTTGCCATGGTGATGATTATGTCATAATAGCTTGCAATGGCGATGATGATGTCATAATGGTTGCCATTGTGACTATGATTTCATAATAGGTTGCCAGGGAAAATTTTATGTCATAATAGGTTGCATGGCGATGATGTCATAATAAGTTGCCATGGCGATGATAATGACATTATAGGTTGCCATGGCGAAGATGATGGCATAATTGATTGCCATGGCGATGTTAATGTCATAATAGGTTGCTATGGTGACGATGATGCCTTAATATATTGCCATGGCAATGATGTCATAATTGGTTGCCATGACTATGATGTCATAATTGGTTGCCATGGCGATGATGTCATAATAGGTTGCCATGGTGACGATGATGCCTTAATACGTTGCCATGGCAATGATGTCATAATAGGTTGCCATGGTGACGATGATGCCTTAATACGTTGCCATGGCGATGATGTCATAATTGGTTGCCATGGTGATGATGATGTCATAATTACTTGCCATGGTGATGATGTCATAATTGGTTGCCATGGCGATGATGTCATAATTGGTTGCCATGGTGACGATGATGCCTTAATACGTTGCCATGGCGATGATGTCATAATTGGTTGCCATGGCGATGATGTCATAATTGGTTGCCATGGCGATGATGATGTCATAATTGGATGCCATGGCGATGATGTCATAATTGGTTGCCATGGTGATGATGATGTCATAATTGGTTGCCATGGTGATGATGTCATAATTGGTTGCAATGGCGATGATGTCATAATTGGTTGCCATGGTGACGATGATGCCTTAATACGTTGCCATGGCGATAATGTCATAATTGGTTGCCATGGCGATGATGATGTCATAATTGGTTGCCCTGGCGATTATGTCAAAATTGGTTGCCATGGCGATGATGTCATAATTGGTTGCCATGGCGATGATGATGTCATAATTGGTTGCCATGGTGATTATGCCATAATTGGTTGCCATGGCGATGATGATGTCATAATTGGTTGCCATGGTGATGATGATGCCTTAATACGTTGCCATGGCGATAATTTCACAATTGGTTGCCATGGTGATGATGTCATAATTGGTTGCCATGGTGATGATGATGTCATAATTGGTTGCCATGGCGATGGTGTCATAATTGGTTGCCATGACGATGATGTCATAATTGGTTGCCATGGCGATGATGATGTCAAAATTAGTTGCCATGGCGATGATGATGTCATAATAGGTTGCCATAGCGATGATGATGTCATAATAGGTTGCCATGGTGACGATGATGCCTTAATACTTTGCCATGGCGATCATGTCATAATTGGTTGCCATGGCGATGATAATGTCATAATTGGTTGCCGTGGCGATGATGTCATAATTGGTTGCCATGGCGATGATGATGTCATAATTGGTTGCCATGGTGATTATGTCATAATTGGTTGCCATGGCGATGGTGTCATAATTGGTTGCCATGGCGATGATGATGTCATAATTGGTTGCCATGGCGATGATGTCATAATTGGTTGCCATGGCGATGATGTCATAAATGGTTGCCATGGTGACGATGATGCCTTAATACGTTGCCATGGTGATAATGTCATAATTGGTTGCCATGGCGATGATGATGTCATAATTGGTTGCCATGGCGATGATGTCATAATTGGTTGCCATGGCGATGATGATGTCATAATGGTTGCCATGGTGACTATGATTTCATAATTGATTGCCATGGCGATGATGTTATAATAGGTTGCCATGGCGAAGATTATGTCATAATAGTTGCCATGGTGACTATGATGTCAATAGGTTGCCATATCAGTGATGATGTCATAATCAATCAGTCAATCAAATTTATTATCGCCAAGTACATATTACATATATACAAGGAATTCTTTGTGGCAAAGAGGCAACATAATATATAACAACAGATACAACAAGTAACATCTAGCAAGACAAATACAGTATATAGTCTACACATGCCGATTTAATTGTTGAACAGTGGATAGAAGCTGTTCATATGGCGGTTGGTGCTGCATTTGGGGACTCTGAAGTGACGTCCTGAAGGGAGTAGTTGGAATGAGTGTCCCGGGTGAGAGGGATCGGATGAAATTTTCAATGCGTGGGATGGAATACTCTTATCATAAAGATCCTGGATTTTAGGCAGGGGGAACCTATAATTCTCTCTGCTGTTCTGAAAGTCCTTTGTAAGCAGAGTTTGTCATGCGCAGTGGCTCCCCCATACCAGACTATCAGAGAGGAACAAATCACAGATCTGATGACAGCATTAAAGAATAAGATTAGCAGATTCTTAGACAAACCATATCTTTTCAGCTGACACAGGAAGAACATCCTCTGTTGTGCTTTTCTTATAACAGCATCCACGTTTTTCCCCCATTTAAGATCATGAGAGATAACACCAAGGAATTTGGTCTCTGTGACCCTAAGAACCACCTCGTCATGGATGTAGACTGGAAGTATCTCATGTTGATCTTTCCTAAAATCCACAACCATCTCAGCAGTTTTTTTTAGTGTTGAGTACAAGATTATTGGCTTTACACCAGTCACATATTCTTTTCACCTCACTCCGATACAAGTCTTCAGCATTTCCCCTGATGAGACCAATCAGTGTCATATCATTGGCAAATTTCAAGATTTTTACTGAGTCTGCTGAAGAGATGCAATCATTTGTATAGAGAGAAAACAGTAACGGGGACAAAACACACCCCTGAGGTGCCCCGATGTTTGTGACCAAGGTGTCCGAAGTGAATGGTCCAACTTTTACACTCTGTATCCTGGCTGTCAGGAAGTTATAAATCCACAAGCATAAGTTGAGAGAGACTCCAAGAGCTACCATTTTCTTATGAAGTAAATTCGGATCAATGGTATTGAACGCTGAGCTAAAGTCCATGAAAAGAATCCGGACATATGAGTGCAGTTCATCTGTATGATCCAAAATGTACTTCAGTGCCAGATTGACAGTGTCGTTTGCCGAATGATTCTCCTTATAGGCAAACTGAAGCGGGTCCCATAGCTTCTGCGTGAATTTTATCAGGTGGGACATCATAATTCTTTCGAAGACTTTCATAGCTGCAGATGTGAGTGCTACTGGTCTATAGTCGTTCAACTCAGAGGATCCCACTTTCTTGGGGACAGGGATAATTGTGGAACTTTTCCAACACTGAGGTACTACGCGCTCTTTCAGTGACAGATTGTATATATTTGTCAGTATAGGGACAAGCTGGGTAGCACATACTTTCAGACACATTGGAGATACACCATCTGGGCCAGGTGCCTTTTTGACCTTAAGTCCCTTCAGGACGCGTATAATAGGTTGGCCATGGCGATGATGTCACAATGGTTGCCATGGTGACTATGATGTCATAATAGGTTGCCATGGCAAAAATTATGTCATAATAGCTTGCCTTGGTGATAATGTCATAATAGGTTGCCATGGTGACGATGATGTCATAATTGGTTGCCATGGTGACGATGTCATAATAGGTTGCTATGACAAAGATTATGTCATAATAGGTTGCCTTGGTGATAATGTCATAATAGGTTGCCATGGCAACGATAATGCCATAATAGGTTGCCATGGCGATGTCATAATAGCTTGCAATGGCGATGATGTCATAATGGTTGCAATTGTGACTATGATGTCTTAATAGGCTGCCATGGCGATGATGATGTCATTTGTTGCCATGGCGATTATGATGTCATAATGGTTGCCATGGTGACTATGATGTCATAATAGGTTGCCAGGGAAAATATGAAGTCATAATAGGTTGCCATGGCAATGATGATGACATAATAGGTTGCCATGGTGAAGATGATGTCATAATTGGTTGCCATGGTGAAGATGATGTCATAATTGGTTGCCATGGTGATGATGATGTCTTAATAGGTTGCCATGGCGATGATGTCATAATTGGTTGCCATGGTGATGATGATGTCTTAATAGGTTGCCATGGCGATGATGTCATAATTGGTTGCCATGGCGAAGATGATGTCATAATAGGTTGCCATGGTGATGATGATATAATAGGTTGCCATGGTGATGATGATGTCTTAATAGGTTGCCATGGCGATGATGTCATAATTGGTTGCCATGGCGAAGATGATGTCATAATAGGTTGCCATGGTGATGATGATATAATAGGTTGCCATGGTGATGATGATGTCATAATATGTTGCCATGGCGATGATGATGACATAATAGTTTGCCAGGGCGACGATGTCATAATAGGTTGCCATGGTGAAGATGATGTCATAATTAGGTTGCCATGGTAAAGATGATGTCATAATATTTTGCCATGATTACGATGATGTCATAATGGTTGCCATGGTGATGAAGATGTCTTAATATATGTTGCCATGGTGATGTCATAATAGGTTGCCATGGTGATGATGATGTGATAATAGGTTGCCATGGTGACGATGTCATTATAGGTTGCCATGGTGATGATGATGTCATAATAGGTTGCCATGGCAAAGATTATGTCATAATAGTTTGCCATGGTGACGATGATGTCATAATAGGTTGCCATGGCAAAGATGTCATAATAGGTTGCCATGACACAGATTATGTCATAATAGGTTGACTTGGTGATGATGTCATAATAGGTTGCCATCGCGAAGATTATGTCATAATAGGTTGCCATGGTGATGATTATGTCATAATAGCTCGCAATCGCGATGATATCATAATGGTTGCCATTGTGACTATGATGTCTAAATAGGCTGCCATGGCGATGGTGATGTCATAATATGTTGCCATGGCGATGATGTCATATTGGTTGCCATGGTGACTATGATGTCATAATAGGTTGCCAGGGAAAATATGATGTCATAATAGGTTTTCATGGCAATGATGATGACATAATAGGTTGCCATGGTGAAGATGATGTCATAATTGGTTGCCATGGTGAAGATGATGTCATAGTAGGTTGCCATGGCAAGGATCATGTCATAAAAGGTTGCTATGGTGAAGATGATGTCATAATAGCTTGCCATGGCGATGGTGTCATAATAGGTTGCTATGGCGATGATGATGTCATAATAGGTTGCCTTGGTGACGATGACATAATAGGTTCCCATGGCTTTGATGTCATAATAGGTTGCCATAGCGACGATGATGTCGTAATAGGTTGCCATAGTGAAGATGATGTCATAATAGGTAGCCATGGTGGCTATGATGTCATAATAGGTTACCATGGCAAAGATTATGTCATAATAGCTTGCCCTGGTGATGATGTCATAATAGGTTGTCATGGCAATGACAATGTCATAACAGGTTGCCTTGGAGATGATGATGACATAGCAGGTTGCCATGGTGAAGATTTTTTCATAATAGATTGCTATGGCGATGGTGTCATAATAGCTTGCCATGGCGATGGTGATGACAATAGGTTGCCATGGTGAAGATGATGTCATAATAGGTTGCCATGATTATGATGATGTCATAATGGTTGCCATGGCAACTAAGATGTCTTAATATGTTGCCATGGTGATGATGTCATAATAGGTTGCCATGGTGAAGATGTCATAATAGGTTGCCATGGTGACGATGTCATAATAGGTTGCCATCGTGAAGATTATGTCACAATAGCTTGCCATGGCAACGATAATGTCATAATAGCTTGCAATGGCGATGATGATGTCATAATGGTCGCCATGGTGACTGATGTCATAATAGGTTGCCATGGTGATGATGATGACATAATAGGTGGCCATGGCGATGATAATGACATAATAGGTTGCCATGGCAATGATGATGACAATAGGTTGCCATGGCGAAGATGATGTCATAATAGGTTGCCATGGCGATGATGATATAATAGGTTGCCATGGTGACGATGATGTCATAATAGGTTGCCATGGCGATGATGATGACATAATAGTTTGCCATGGCGACGATGATGTCATAATAGGTTGCCATGGTGAAGATGATGTCATAACTAGGTTGCCATGGTAAAGATGATGTCATAATAGGTTGCCATGATTATGATGATGTCATAATGGTTGCTATGGCGACGAAGATGTCTTAATATATGTTGCCATGGTGATGATGTCATAATAGGTTGCCATGGTGATGATGTGATAATAGGTTGCCATGGGGACGATGTCATTATAGGTTGCCATGGTGACGATGATGCCATAATAGGTTGCCATGGCAAAGATTATGTCATAATAGTTTGCCATGGTGACGATGATGTCATAATAGGTTGCCATGGCAAAAATGATGTCATAATAGTTTGCCATGACACAGATTATGTCTTAATAGGTTGCCTTGGTGATGATGTCATAATAGGTTGCCATGACGATGATGTCATAATAGGTTGCCATCACGAAGATTATGTCATAATAGGTTGCCATGGTGATGATTATGTCATAATAGCTTGCAATGGCGATGATGATGTCATAATGGTTGCCATTGTGACTATGATTTCATAATAGGTTGCCAGGGAAAATTTTATGTCATAATAGGTTGCATGGCGATGATGTCATAATAAGTTGCCATGGCGATGATAATGACATTATAGGTTGCCATGGCGAAGATGATGGCATAATTGATTGCCATGGCGATGTTAATGTCATAATAGGTTGCTATGGTGACGATGATGCCTTAATATATTGCCATGGCAATGATGTCATAATTGGTTGCCATGACTATGATGTCATAATTGGTTGCCATGGCGATGATGTCATAATAGGTTGCCATGGTGACGATGATGCCTTAATACGTTGCCATGGCAATGATGTCATAATAGGTTGCCATGGTGACGATGATGCCTTAATACGTTGCCATGGCGATGATGTCATAATTGATTGCCATGGTGATGATGATGTCATAATTACTTGCCATGGTGATGATGTCATAATTGGTTGCCATGGCGATGATGTCATAATTGGTTGCCATGGTGACGATGATGCCTTAATACGTTGCCATGGCGATGATGTCATAATTGGTTGCCATGGCGATGATGTCATAATTGGTTGCCATGGCGATGATGATGTCATAATTGGATGCCATGGCGATGATGTCATAATTGGTTGCCATGGTGATGATGATGTCATAATTGGTTGCCATGGTGATGATGTCATAATTGGTTGCAATGGCGATGATGTCATAATTGGTTGCCATGGTGACGATGATGCCTTAATACGTTGCCATGGCGATAATGTCATAATTGGTTGCCATGGCGATGATGATGTCATAATTGGTTGCCATGGCGATTATGTCAAAATTGGTTGCCATGGCGATGATGTCATAATTGGTTGCCATGGCGATGATGATGTCATAATTGGTTGCCATGGTGATTATGCCATAATTGGTTGCCATGGCGATGATGATGTCATAATTGGTTGCCATGGTAATGATGATGCCTTAATACGTTGCCATGGCGATAATTTCACAATTGGTTGCCATGGTGATGATGTCATAATTGGTTGCCATGGTGATGATGATGTCATAATTGGTTGCCATGGCGATGGTGTCATAATTGGTTGCCATGGCGATGATTATGTCATAATTGGTTGCCATGGCGATGATGATGTCATAATTGGTTGCCATGGCAATGATGATGTCATAATAGGTTGCCATGGCGACGATGATGTCATAATAGGTTGCCATGGTGACGATGACACCTTAATACGTTGCCATGGCGATAATGTCATAATTGGTTGCCATGGCGATGATGATGTCATAATTGGTTGCCATGGCGAAGATTATGTCATAATAGATTTCCATGGCAATGAAGATGTCATAATTAGAGTTGAGCGAAACGGGTCGAAAAATTTCAAAAGTCACCGACTTTTGGCAAAGTCAGGTTTCATGAAACGAAACCCGACCCTAGGATGAGGTCGGCCACGAGGTCGGCGACTTACGCGCCAAAGTTGCGTTTCAAAAGTTTGTTTTGCGCTCTTTCAGCCAATCAGGATCCACGGACACTGTGGGCAACGTGATGACATAGGCAGGGGTCACCATCATCTTTCAGAAGGGCATGCAAGTGATTGGCTTGCTTTGGTGGGCGTCACAGGGGTTATAAAAGGGCGTGCATGCCGACCGCCATCTTACTTCTGCCGATCTTAGCATAGGGAGTGGTTGCTGATTCTGTAGGGAGAGCGTTAGGCAGGGAAGAAGAAAAAAAAACTGCTTCTGCTGCTAGCGATTTTGCCTGTACAACACACCAGTCACTGTGTGTGCAGTGCAAGGGGAGGCTATATTGTGGTGGATCAGCGGTGTTGGTTGTTAGGCCGCCTTCTAAGGCTTCCTGACAGCTGCATTGCTGTTTCCCCACTGCTCTGCAAACTGCTTTTTTAAAAGCAATCCCAATTTTTTTTTTTTTGTCCTGAGGTACTGAGCGTACATTTTTTCACACCATACAGCGTCAGTGGGCCTCACACAATCCAAAAGTGTCCAGTGTCCACTAGTGTCTGCAGAGATTCAAAATCTCCCTTATCCTGTAGTCCCTTTTTTCACACCTGTGCCATCGAGCCTGTGACATAGCGCTCTGATATTCAGTGGGCCTCACACAATCCAAAAGTGTCCAGTGTCCACTAGTGTCTGCAAAAATTCAAAATCTCCCTTATCCTGTAGTCCCTGTTTTCACACCTGTGCCATCGAGCCTGTGAAATAGCGCTCTGATATTCAGTGGGCCTCACACAATCCAAAAGTGTCCAGTGTCCACTAGTGTCTGCAGAAATTCAAAATCTCCCTTGTCCTGTAGTCCCTGTTTTCACACCTGTACCATCGAGCCTGTGACATAGCGCTCTGATATTCAGTGGGCCTCACACAATCCAAAAGTGTCCACTAGTGTCTGCAGAAATTCAAAATCTCCCTTATCCTGTAGTCCCTGTTTTCACACCTGTGCCATCGAGCCTGTGACATAGCGCTCTGATATTCAGTGGGCCTCACACAATCCAAAAGTGTCCAGTGTCCACTAGTGTCTGCAGAAATTCAAAATCTCCCCTGTGCTATAGACACCTTGTACCTTGTTTTACATTACTATATAGTTTGTTGGATTTTGTCTACATTTCTACAAAAAATGAGGAAGGCTGGTGGAAGAGGCCGTGGAATTGGGCGGGGGTTGGCAGCTGGTAATGATGGTGTTGGTGGTGGATCTGATGGTAGTTGCAAGAGCAAAGTAGGACCGAATGCAGGAGGTGTTGAGCCTGCGTCATCGTCTGGCTCCATAAGGCTTCGAAGGCTTAGTTTTCTAGGAGTTGGCAAACCGCTTTTAAAGCCAGAGCATCAGGAAAAAGTTTTGTCTTACATTGCTGACTCAGCCTCCAGCTCTATCGCCTCCTCTTCTGAAGTTTTAAAAAGTAAAAGCACTGAGTCGTCATTGGAGGCTCATGTTCATGAACCACACCTTTCCTTGTGTCCTTCACCCCAACCAAGATTGAAGGATGACGCAGGCCATACTACTGATTACTCCATGGAGCTGTTTTCACATACCATGCCTGGATTATCAAGTGAAATGGTGAATTACCCAGGCCAAGATGAATCTGACATGGAGTGCACTGATGCACAGCCGCTGATAGATGATTCTGCTGGTACATTCACTCAGAGCACTACATTGTCCTCGCAGTGTACAGAGCCAGATTCTGACCCTGATGAGACTCAGGTGCCCCTTCCCGCACACTATACCACCATACACGGTGACACAGAGGAAGGTGCACATGACATTGAAGAGGAGGTGATGGATGACCCAGTTGTTGACCCAGATTGGCATCCATTGGGGGAAGAGGGTGCTGCTTCCAATAGCTCAGATGAGGAGGAGCATCCACAGCAGACATCGACATCGCAACAGCTGTTATCTGGCAGGCCCGGAGCACTACAAAGACAGGTTCCAAAAATCAAAAGAGTTGCTGGACAGCTTGTCCAGACGGTCAAAAGATCACAGCGTGCTAGGCCGCAAAATGTCTGCCAAAGTAGGAAGAGTGCAGTGTGGCACTTTTTTGAACAAAATCCTCATGATCAGGCCAAGGTTATATGTAAGAAGTGCGCAAAGACCTTTAGCCGAGGGAAAAATCTGAAAAATTTGAATACCAGTTGCATGTTTAGACATTTAACCAGCATGCACTTGCAAGCGTGGACACAACACCAAACCTCAAGTGCCACATGTGCAACTGATCACAAAGAAGGTAGTCAACAACGCTACATTGTTTCCCCCACTGTAAGCCCACCGGTTAGCACAGCAGCAAATGTTGAGGTGTCGTTGCAAGGCCACAGCAGTCAGGGAATCCCACTGTTATATCAACAAAATACTGAATCTAGGCCATCAGAAAGAACACCAACTCCATCACCATCATCAACCCTCTCTCAGTCCGCCCTGCCCACCGCTACTTCCACCATATGCAGCTCTCAAGTCCAGCTCACCCTCCCAGACACTATGAGTAGGTCAAGAAAGTACTCAGTCTCACATCCGCGTACACTGGGTTTGAACGCCCACATTGCCAAACTAATCTCGTTTGAGATGATGCCCTATCGGTTGGTGGAAAGCGCAGCTTTCCGCGAACTCATGGCCTATGCAGTACCACGCTATGACCTACCCAGTCGCCACTTCTCTCGCAAAGCCATCCCAGCCCTCCACCATCATGTAAAAGACCGCATTGTCCATGCACTCAAGCAGTCAGTGAGTGGAAAGGTGCACCTCACAACTGATGCATGGTCCAGTCGGCATGGCCAGGGCCGTTACGTGTCCATCACTGCGCACTGGGTTAATGTGGTGGATGCAGGGTCCACAGGGGACAGCGGTGGTGGGACAGTGCTGCCTAGCCCATGGTATAGGAAACAGTTGGCTGTAGGCGTTCGACCCTCCTCCTCCTCCTCCTCCAGAAGCGAAAGCTCGTCCACAGAGCGCAGTCGTACGAGCACTCCATCTGCAGCTGCCACTGTTGCACACGAGGTGTCCCCCTATCGAGCAGCTAGTGGAAAGCGTCAGCAGGCTGTGTTGCAGATGATGTGTTTGGGCGACAGACACACCGCCGAGGAGCTGGCCGAGTACTTGAAGTGACAAACTGAGTCATGGCTGGGCAGTGTACATCTTGAGGCAGGCAAGGTAGTTAGTGATAACAGCCGTAATTTTGTGGCAGCCATAGCCCTTTCAAAACTCAGCCACATACCTTGCTTGGCTCACACCTTGAACCTGGTGGTGCAGTGCTTCCTCAAAAATTATCCGGAGTTAACAGCCCTGCTCCAGAAGGTGCGAAGACTGTGCGCGCACATCCGCCGGTCGCCTGTGCACTCCGTTCATATGCAGAAGCTGCAGCGATTGCTCCACCTTCCCAACCACCGCCTCATTATCGACATTGCAACAAGGTGGAACTCCACCCTGCACATGGTGGAGCGGCTGTGCGAGCAGAGGCAGGCCATAATGCATTTGTGGGAGGATACACGGCCAGGCACTTTGAGAGCAGACATGGAGTTGACAGGTGTGCAGTGGTCGAAGCTGAAAGACCTCTGTAAAGTCCTTCAGTGTTTTGAGGAATGCACACGGCTGGTAAGCGCAGACGACGCCATCCTAAGCATGAGCATCCCACTTATGCGTCTGCTCATGCAAACTTTGACGCACCTTAAGGAGCAGGCGTCTGCAGCCAATGTTGATGAGGAGGAAGAGGAGGAGGGAATCCTTGATGACATTCAGCCATTGTCTGCTCAGGGACCTCTCCTGGACAAGGTGGAGGAAGAAGAGGAGGAGGAGGATGTTGATGGGGATGATTACTTAGGGGAGGAGGATGCATCTCGTGGGGCAAGTGAAAATGTTGGCGTGGCAAGGTCTGGTACAGGGTTTGTGCGTGACTGGAGGGATGTGGATTTGCCAGAAAGTGCTCCTCCACCCAGCACTCGCAGTGCATCATTGACACCGGGAACATTGGCCCACATGTCAGATTATGCCTTGCAGATCCTAAAAAGGGACCCCCACATTGGCAAAATGATGAACGATGACGACTACTGGTTGGCCAGCATCCTGGATCCACGCTATAAAGGCAAATTACAAAACATCATGCCACAGGAGAACCTTGACCTAATATTGGCTAATAAACAAGCAACTCTGGTAAATCGGTTGCTTGAGGCATTCCCAGCACACAGTAGCGGTGATGGTTCTCACACGAGCCGTACGGGCCGGGGGCAGCTAGGCAGAGGTGTTCGTGGTGCACACAGCAGAAGTGGCGTTGGAGACAGGGGTTTCATGACAATGTTGTGGACTGATTTTTCAAGTACCGCTCACACAACTGGTAATACTGCATCGATGGAAAGTGACAGGAGACAGCAGTTGTCAACTATGGTTACAAACTACTTTTCCTCCCATATCGATGTTCTCCCACACAGGTCATTCCCCTTTGACTATTGGGCCGCTAAACTGGACACCTGGCCTGAATTGGCACAATATGCCTTACAGGAGCTCGCTTGCCCAGCTGCAAGTGTGCTATCGGAAAGAGTCTTCAGTGCAGCTGGATCAATCCTGACAGAAAAAAGGACCCGTCTGTCAACCCAAAATGTGGATGATCTAACCTTCATTAAAATGAACCATGCGTGGGTTTCCAAGGATTTTGTCCCACCTTCCCCTGATGACACATAGGGTGACAGAAAAATGGCTTGCTTTGGTCCACCTCTTCCTGGGACTTGACCTATTTCGCCTTTTGCATCAGCTGAATGTCCAACATCAACATATGCCACTTTCTAAAACTCCCTAACTGTGCTGCCCCCCCCCCCATGGCCGGGGTCACCACCTAGCGCACGACACCGTGCAAGTGCCGTTGCCCTGGACAGGTGGGTAGGCCGACTCTTGGGCGCGGGCACTGGCACAGGGTCCCTCATAGTGCAATCAAGTGTCTCTGACGGTGGTGGTGCACACCCGCCGTCAGACACACCGCCATACTATGAGGGGCCCAGTGCCAGTACCGACGCCCACGAGTGGGCCCCCCTTGCTTGGGCAGGGCCCCAGCATTTGCAATCTTTACCTCTCCCTGCTCCTCCGCTGTGTAGTCTGGGCCGTCAAATCCATACTGGGCCTGACACCGTCTGAGCCTGCCTCCTGATGTATAGACATATATTTTGAATGTGTACGCTATCCATACATGTTATCCGGGGATACGGTACCCTTTCTCACCTTTGTGCAATCACGTGCAAGCCATACTGGGCCTAACACCGTCTGAGCCTGCCTCCTGATGTATAGACATATATTTTGAATGTGTACGCTATCCATACATGTTATCCTGGGATACGGTACCCTTTCTCACCTTTGTGCAATCACGTGCAAGCCATACTGGGCCTAACACCGTCTGAGCCTGCCTCCTGATGTATAGACATATATTTTGAATGTGTACGCTATCCATACATGTTATCCGGGGATACGGTACCCTTTCTCACCTTTGTGCAATCACGTGCAAGCCATACTGGGCCTAACACCGTCTGAGCCTGCCTCCTGATGTATAGACATATATTTTGAATGTGTACGCTATCCATACATGTTATCCAGTGATACGGTACCCTTTCTCACCTTTATGCAATCACGTGTAATCCATACTGGGCGTGAGAACGGCTGGCGAGCTGTTAAGCAAGCTACAGCACCTGTGGTTTGCACACGTAAGTTTTTCATTTTTTTCAGGAATGACGGTTAGGCCTAATTCCGGAACTGCGATTGACCTGCACTTACTGGGAAATCATCGTTCGCGGGTAATAATTGTAATAATCAGTGATCCCCATCACTAATGTTGTTCAGCGGGTTATCTGCACCTGTAAGCGACAAACGCTGGCCTTTTCAGTGTAGCGCACATGCAGCCACGGACATGTAAGGGCATGACACACCAGTTATTGGCCAATCTCATGTGCCAGAGCCTCACGTGTCCCTCTAGTAAGCCGGACTCGGACCGCGGGGCATGACGGTGTCTCGTTCGTTAACGGAATTAAGCTTGCAATGTGTTCATCTGTTCTGTAGCTGGCATGGTTGAGGTTTCCCAGGTGGAGTCGAATTTAACCGTAGGCTCCACTCCTGGTGGTGCCCTTCTGGACATTCCTTTAAGGTTCAGCTTTGCAACCATACTGCCCACGTAAAACAAACACTTTGCCTTCATGAACGCTGTTTGGGGGGTCATGACTCGTGGGAATAACGCCGCCCAATCAGTTAACCTGCTAGAGAGATCCTTCGTTGCTCCCAAGCATGACATCACACTCCCTAGGAGGAAGGTAATGCCACTGTGGCGACCGTACTCCTGGGGGTGACACAAGTGCACTGATGCCCAGCCACTGCTCGATGAATCTGCTGGTACATTGACCCAGACCACTACATTCCCCTCGCATGCTACACGGCCTGAATCTGACCCTGATGAAACTCAGGTTACCCTTCCCATATACAGTTCCATCTTACACGGTGACAAAGAGGAAGCTGCAGATGAAAGTGCAGGTTCGGCCCACCCGCCATCAGACACACCACCGTACTATCAGGGGCCCTGTGCCAGTGCCGTCGCCAACGAGTGGGCCCCCCTGCTTGCTCAGGATCACAGCACTTGCAAGGTTGAAATACTGTGCAGTGAGATGGAAGATGGGGACGACGAGGAGTCCAGACTAGTACAGGGATTCCCTAGCGAGGAGACTTATTTGATTGTTTTCAATGTTGGGACAGCAATTTTTGGGGAGCACTATACTCTGGAGAATGATAGATGGGGCCCACCATACACTGGAACATTCCAAAGGTGGACATCAGACACTGGAGCAGCATTTACAGGGCCCATTATACACTAGAGCATTAGAAATGGGGCCCATTATGTTTGGAGCATTATTTGGGCCCATAAGACAGTAGAGCTTCATCCATGGGGACCAACATATACTGTAGCATTATGTGGAGCTCATCATATACTGTTTCAAACATTATATGGGACCAATGATTCTGTATGGAGAAATAGATGGGCCTCGTCATGAGATGTAAAAAGTGAAGTATTTTTCATTGTACTATACCGCTATTTCTCTGCCGTATCGGAGCATGATGAGTTGTGGTATGTGTTAAAGGGGCGCTCTTTCGCCCAGGGCACATGAAAACCTGGAGCCAGCCCTACCCCCCACAACTTTAGCCAAATAACCCCCATTTTTCAGTGCGTAACTTGTATTATGAAGTTAATTAAGGTTGACAAGCTTAAGTAAGAAGAATTGATGCTTTTGGCATTCAAATGGGCACTGTAGGTGTGTTTCCTGTCCTCCTCTCACTGCCGACTTTTATTCCCCATTGACTTACATTGGGTTTCGTGTTTCGGGACGACCCCGACTTTTCCCTATAATCGGCCGATCTTGCTCGACCCGACTTTCGGAAAAGTCGGGTTTCACGAAACGAAACTCGACCCTAAAAAAACAAAAGTCGCTCAACTCTAGTCATAATAGGTTGCCATGGTGACGATGTCATAATAGGTTGCCATGGGGACGATGTCATGATAGGTTGCCGTGGTAACGATGTCATAATAGGTTCCCGTGGTGACGATGTCATAATAGGTTGCCATGGCAAAGATGTCATAATAGGTTGCCATGGCAAAGATGATGTCATAATAGGTTGCCTTGGTGATGATGTCATAATAGGTTGCCATGGCGATGATGATGTCATAATAGGTTGCCACTGCGAAGATTGTCATAATATGTTGCCATGGCAACGATAATGCCATAATAGGTCGCCATGGCGATGATGATGTAATAATGGTTGCCATTGTGACTATGATGTCTTAATAGGCTGCCATGGCGATGATGATGTCATATGTTGCCATGGCGATTATGATGTCATAATGGTTGCCATGATGACTATGATGTCATAATAGGTTGCCATGGCAAAGATTATGTCATAATAGCTTGCCTTGGTGATGATACCATAATAGGTTGCCATGGCAATGACGATGTCATAATAGGTTGCCTTGGAGATGATGATGACATAACAGGTTGCCATGGTGAAGATTTTTTCATAATAGATTGCCATGGCGATGGTGTCATAATAGGTTGCCATGGCGATGGTGTCATAATAGGTTGCCATGGCGATGGTGATGACATAATAGGTTGCCATGGTGAAGATGTCATAATAGGTTGCCATGATTATGATGTCATAATGGTTGCCATGGCGACTAAGATGTCTTGATATGTTACCATGGTGATGATGTCATAGGTTGCCATGGTGAAGATGTCATAATAGGTTGCCATGGCGACGATGATGTCATAATAGGTTGCCATGGTGAAGATGTCACAATGGTTGCCATGGTGACTATGATGTCATAATAGGTTGCCATGGCAGATTATGTCATAATAGCTTGCCTTGGTGATGATGTCATAATAGGTTGCGATGGCTGTGATGATGTCATAATAGGTTGCAATGGCAATGATGTCATAATAGGTTTCCATGGTAGCGACGATGTCATAATAGGTTGCCTTGGAGATGATGATGACATAACAGGTTGCCATGGCAAAGATTATTTCATAATTGCCATCATGATGTTGTCATAATAGGTTGCCATCGCGATGATGTCATAATAGGTTGCCATGATTACGATGTCATAATGGTTGCCATGGTAACGATGATGTCTTAATAGGCTGCCATGGCGAAGATGATGTCATAAAAGGTTGCAATGGCGATGATGCCATAATAGGTTGCCATGGTGAAGATGATGTCATAATAGGTTGCCATGGCTATGATGGTGTCATAATAGGTTGCCGTGACGACGATGATGTCTTAATAGGTTGCCATGGCGATGATGATGTCATAATGGTTGCCATGGTGACTATGATTTCATAATTGATTGCCATGGCGATGATGTTATAATAGGTTGCCATGGCGAAGATTATGTCATAATAGTTGCCATGGTGACTATGATGTCAATAGGTTGCCATATCAGTGATGATGTCATAATCAATCAATCAATCAAATTTATTATCGCCAAGTACATATTACATATATACAAGGAATTCTTTGTGGCAAAGAGGCAACATAATATATAACAACAGATACAAGTAACATCTAGCAAGACAAATACAGTATATAGTCTACACATGCCGATTTAATTGTTGAACAGTGGATAGAAGCTGTTCATATGGCGGTTGGTGCTGCATTTGGGGACTCTGAAGTGACGTCCTGAAGGGAGTAGTTGGAATGAGTGTCCCGGGTGAGAGGGATCGGATGAAATTTTCAATGCGTGGGATGGAATACTCTTATCATAAAGATCCTGGATTTTAGGCAGGGGGAACCTATAATTCTCTCTGCTGTTCTGAAAGTCCTTTGTAAGCAGAGTTTGTCATGCGCAGTGGCTCCCCCATACCAGACTATCAGAGAGGAACAAATCACAGATCTGATGACAGCATTAAAGAATAAGATCAGCAGATTCTTAGACAAACCATATCTTTTCAGCTGACACAGGAAGAACATCCTCTGTTGTGCTTTTCTTATAACAGCATCCACGTTTTTCCCCCATTTAAGATCATGAGAGATAACACCAAGGAATTTGGTCTCTGTGACCCTAAGAACCACCTCGTCATGGATGTAGATTGGAAGTATCTCATGTTGATCTTTCCTAAAATCCACAACCATCTCAGCAGTTTTTTTTAGTGTTGAGTACAAGATTATTGGCTTTACACCAGTCACATATTCTTTTCACCTCACTCCGATACAAGTCTTCAGCATTTCCCCTGATGAGACCAATCAGTGTCATATCATTGGCAAATTTCAAGATTTTCACTGAGTCTGCTGAAGAGATGCAATCATTTGTATAGAGAGAAAACAGTAACGGGGACAAAACACACCCCTGAGGTGCCCCGATGTTTGTGACCAAGGTGTCCGAAGTGAATGGTCCAACTTTTACACTCTGTATCCTGGCTGTCAGGAAGTTATAAATCCACAAGCATAAGTTGAGAGAGACTCCAAGAGCTACCATTTTCTTATGAAGTAAATTCGGATCAGTGGTATTGAACGCTGAGCTAAAGTCCATGAAAAGAATCGGGACATATGAGTGCAGTTCATCTGTATGATCCAAAATGTACTTCAGTGCCAGATTGACAGTGTCGTTTGCCGAACGATTCTCCTTATAGGCAAACTGAAGCGGGTCCCATAGCTTCTGCGTGAATTTTATCAGGTGGGACATCATAATTCTTTCGAAGACTTTCATAGCTGCAGATGTGAGTGCTACTGGTCTATAGTCGTTCAACTCAGAGGATCCCACTTTCTTGGGGACAGGGATAATTGTGGAACTTTTCCAACACTGAGGTACTACGCGCTCTTTCAGTGACAGATTGTATATATTTGTCAGTATAGGGACAAGCTGGGTAGCACATACTTTCAGACACATTGGAGATACACCATCTGGGCCAGGTGCCTTTTTGACCTTAAGTCCCTTCAGGACGCGTATAATAGGTTGGCCATGGCGATGATGTCACAATGGTTGCCATGGTGACTATGACGTCATAATAGGTTGCCATGGCAAAGATTATGTCATAATAGCTTGCCTTGGTGATAATGTCATAATAGGTTGCCATGGTGACGATGATGTCATAATTGGTTGCCATGGTGACGATGTCATAATAGGTTGCTATGACAAAGATTATGTCATAATAGGTTGCCTTGGTGATAATGTCATAATAGGTTGCCATGGCAACGATAATGCCATAATAGGTTGCCATGGCGATGTCATAATAGCTTGCAATGGCGATGATGTCATAATGGTTGCAATTGTGACTATGATGTCTTAATAGGCTGCCATGGCGATGATGATGTCATTTGTTGCCATGGCGATTATGATGTCATAATGGTTGCCATGGTGACTATGATGTCATAATAGGTTGCCAGGGAAAATATGAAGTCATAATAGGTTGCCATGGCAATGATGATGACATAATAGGTTGCCATGGTGAAGATGATGTCATAATTGGTTGCCATGGTGAAGATGATGTCATAATTGGTTGCCATGGTGATGATGATGTCTTAATAGGTTGCCATGGCGATGATGTCATAATTGGTTGCCATGGCGATGATGATGTCATAATAGGTTGCCATGGTGACGATGTCATAATTGGTTGCAATGGCGATGATGATGACATAATAGGTTGCCATGGCAATGATGATAATAGGTTGCCATGGCGAAGATGATGTCATAATAGGTTGCCATGGTGATGATGATATAATAGGTTGCCATGGTGATGATGATGTCATAATATGTTGCCATGGCGATGATGATGACATAATAGTTTGCCAGGGCGACGATGTCATAATAGGTTGCCATGGTGAAGATGATGTCATAATTAGGTTGCCATGGTAAAGATGATGTCATAATATTTTGCCATGATTACGATGATGTCATAATGGTTGCCATGGTGATGAAGATGTCTTAATATATGTTGCCATGGTGATGTCATAATAGGTTGCCATGGTGATGATGATGTGATAATAGGTTGCCATGGTGACGATGTCATTATAGGTTGCCATGGTGATGATGATGTCATAATAGGTTGCCATGGCAAAGATTATGTCATAATAGTTTGCCATGGTGACGATGATGTCATAATAGGTTGCCATGGCAAAGATGTCATAATAGGTTGCCATGACACAGATTATGTCATAATAGGTTGCCTTGGTGATGATGTCATAATAGGTTGCCATGACGATGATGTCATAATAGGTTGCCATCGCGAAGATTATGTCATAATAGGTTGCCATGGTGATGATTATGTCATAATAGCTCGCAATCGCGATGATGATGTCATAATGGTTGCCATTGTGAGTATGATGTCTAAATAGGCTGCCATGGCGATGGTGATGTCATAATATGTTGCCATGGCGATGATGTCATAATGGTTGCCATGGTGACTATGATGTCATAATAGGTTGCCAGGGAAAATATGATGTCATAATAGGTTGTCATGGCAATGATGATGACATAATAGGTTGCCATGGTGAAGATGATGTCATAATTGGTTGCCATGGTGAAGATGATGTCATAATAGGTTGCCATGGCAAGGATCATGTCATAAAAGGTTGCTATGGTGAAGATGATGTCATAATAGCTTGCCATGGCGATGGTGTCATAATAGGTTGCTATGGCGATGATGATGTCATAATAGGTTGCCTTGGTGACGATGACATAATAGGTTCCCATGGCTTTGATGTCATAATAGGTTGCCATAGCGACGATGATGTCGTAATAGGTTGCCATAGTGAAGATGATGTCATAATAGGTAGCCATGGTGGCTATGATGTCATAATAGGTTACCATGGCAAAGATTATGTCATAATAGCTTGCCCTGGTGATGATGTCATAATAGGTTGTCATGGCAATGACAATGTCATAACAGGTTGCCTTGGAGATGATGATGACATAGCAGGTTGCCATGGTGAAGATTTTTTCATAATAGATTGCTATGGCGATGGTGTCATAATAGGTTGCCATGGCGATGGTGATGACAATAGGTTGCCATGGTGAAGATGATGTCATAATAGGTTGCCATGATTATGATGATGTCATAATGGTTGCCATGGCAACTAAGATGTCTTAATATGTTGCCATGGTGATGATGTCATAATAGGTTGCCATGGTGAAGATGTCATAATAGGTTGCCATGGTGACGATGTCATAATAGGTTGCCATCGTGAAGATTATGTCATAATAGCTTGCCATGGCAACGATAATGTCATAATAGCTTGCAATGGCGATGATGATGTCATAATGGTCGCCATGGTGACTGATGTCATAATAGGTTGCCATGGTGATGATGATGACATAATAGGTGGCCATGGCGGTGATAATGACATAATAGGTTGCCATGGCAATGATGATGACAATAGGTTGCCATGGCGAAGATGATGTCATAATAGGTTGCCAAGGCGATGATGATATAATAGGTTGCCATGGTGACGATGATGTCATAATAGGTTGCCATGGCGATGATGATGACATAATAGTTTGCCATGGCGACGATGATGTCATAATAGGTTGCCATGGTGAAGATGATGTCATAACTAGGTTGCCATGGTAAAGATGATGTCATAATAGGTTGCCATGATTATGATGATGTCATAATGGTTGCTATGGCGACGAAGATGTCTTAATATATGTTGCCATGGTGATGATGTCATAATAGGTTGCCATGGTGATGATGTGATAATAGGTTGCCATGGGGACGATGTCATTATAGGTTGCCATGGTGACGATGATGCCATAATAGGTTGCCATGGCAAAGATTATGTCATAATAGTTTGCCATGGTGACGATGATGTCATAATAGGTTGCCATGGCAAAAATGATGTCATAATAGTTTGCCATGACACAGATTATGTCTTAATAGGTTGCCTTGGTGATGATGTCATAATAGGTTGCCATGACGATGATGTCATAATAGGTTGCCATCACGAAGATTATGTCATAATAGGTTGCCATGGTGATGATTATGTCATAATAGCTTGCAATGGCGATGATGATGTCATAATGGTTGCCATTGTGACTATGATTTCATAATAGGTTGCCAGGGAAAATATTATGTCATAATAGGTTGCATGGCGATGATGTCATAATAAGTTGCCATGGCGATGATAATGACATTATAGGTTGCCATGGCGAAGATGATGGCATAATTGATTGCCATGGCGATGTTAATGTCATAATAGGTTGCTATGGTGACGATGATGCATTAATATGTTGCCATGGCAATGATGTCATAATTGGTTGCCATGACTATGATGTCATAATTGGTTGCCATGGCGATGATGTCATAATAGGTTGCCATGGTGACGATGATGCCTTAATACGTTGCCATGGCAATGATGTCATAATAGGTTGCCATGGTGACGATGATGCCTTAATACGTTGCCATGGCGATGATGTCATAATTGGTTGCCATGGTGATGATGATGTCATAATTACTTGCCATGGTGATGATGTCATAATTGGTTGCCATGGCGATGATGTCATAATTGGTTGCCATGGTGACGATGATGCCTTAATACGTTGCCATGGCGATGATGTCATAATTGGTTGCCATGGCGATGATGTCATAATTGGTTGCCATGGCGATGATGTCATAATTGGATGCCATGGCGATGATGTCATAATTGGTTGCCATGGTGATGATGATGTCATAATTGGTTGCCATGGTGATGATGTCATAATTGGTTGCAATGGCGATGATGTCATTATTGGTTGCCATGGTGACGATGATGCCTTAATACGTTGCCATGGCGATAATGTCATAATTGGTTGCCATGGCGATGATGATGTCATAATTGGTTGCCATGGCGATTATGTCAAAATTGGTTGCCATGGCGATGATGTCATAATTGGTTGCCATGGCGATGATGTCATAATTGGTTGCCATGGTGATTATGTCATAATTGGTTGCCATGGCGATGATGATGTCATAATTGGTTGCCATGGTGATGATGATGCCTTAATACGTTGCCATGGCGATAATGTCACAATTGGTTGCCATGGCGATGATGTCATAATTGGATGCCATGGTGATGATGTCATAATTGGTTGCCATGGTGATGATGATGTCATAATTGGTTGCCATGGCGATGATGATGTCATAATTGGTTGCCATGGCAATGATGATGTCATAATAGGTTGCCATGGCGACGATGATTTCATAATAGGTTGCCATGGTGACGATGACACCTTAATATGTTGCGATGGCGATAATGTCATAATTGGTTGCCATGGCGATGATGATGTCATAATTGGTTGCCATGGTGATGATGTCATAATTGGTTGCCATGGCGATGATGATGTCATAATAGGTTGCTGTGGTGACAATGATGCCTTAATACGTTGCCATGGCGATAATGTAATAATTGGTTGCCATGGCGATGATGATGTCATAATTGGTTGCCATGGCGATGATGTCATAATAGGTTGCCATGGCGACAATGATGTCAAAATTGGTTGCCAAGGCGATGATATCATAATTGGTTGCCATGGCGATGATGATGTCATAATAGGTTGCCATGGTGACGATGATGCCTTAATACATTGCCATGGCGATAATGTCATAATTGGTTGCCATGGCGATGATTATGTCATAATTGGTTGCCTTGGCGATGTCATAATTGGTTGCCATGGCAATGATGATGTCATAATTGGTTGCCATGGTGACGACGATGCCTTAATACATTGCCATGGCGATAATGTCATAATTGGTTGCCATGGCGATGATGTCATAATTGGTTGCCATGGCGATGATGTCATAATTGGTTGCCATGGCGATGATGATGTAATAATTGGTTGCCATGGTGACGATGATGCCTTAATATGTTACCATGGCGATAATGTCATAATTGGTTGCCATGGCGATGATGATGTCATAATTGGTTGCCATGGCGATGATGTCATAATTGGTTGCCATGGCGATGATGTCATAATTGGTTGCCATAGCGATGATGATGTCATAATTGGTTGCCATGGCGATTATGTCATAATTGGTTGCTATGGCGATGATGATGTCATAATTGGTTGCCATGGTGACGATGATGCCTTAATACGTTGCCATGGCGATAATGTCATAATTGGTTGCCATGGCGATGATGATGTCATAATTATCTGCCATGGCGATGATGTCATAATTGGTTGCCATGCCGATGATGATGTCATAATTGGTTGCCATGGTGACGATGATGCCTTAATACGTTGCCATGGCGATAATGTCATAATTGGTTGCCATGGCGATGATGATGTCATAATTGGTTGCCATGGCGATGATGTCATAATTGGTTGCCATGGCGATGATGATGTCATAAGTGGTTGCCATGGTGATTATGTCATAATTGGTTGCCATGGCCATGATGTCATAATTGGTTGCCATGGCGATGATGATGTCATAATTGGTTGCCATGGCGGTGGTGATGTCATAATTGGTTGCCATGGCGATGATGATGTCATAATTGGTTGCCATGGCAATGATGTCATAATTGGTTGCCATGGCGATGATGATGTCATAATTGGTTGCCATGGCGATGAGGATGTCATAATTGGTTGCCATGGCGATGATTATGTCAAAATTAGTTGCCATGGCGATGATGATGTCATAATAGGTTGCCATAGCGATGATGATGTCATAATAGGTTGCCATGGTGACGATGATGCCTTAATACTTTGCCATGGTGATCATGTCATAATTGGTTGCCATGGCGATGATAATGTCATAATTGGTTGCCGTGGCGATGATGTCATCATTGGTTGCCATGGCGATGATGATGTCATAATAGGTTGCCATGGTGACGATGATGCCTTAATACGTTGCCATGGCGATAATGTCATAATTGGTTGCCATGGCGATGATGATGTCATAATTGGTTGCCATGGCGATGATGATGTCATAATTGGTTGCCATGGCGATGATGATGTCATAATTGGTTGCCATGGTGACGATGATGCCTTAATACGTTGCCATGGTGATAATGTCATAATTGGTTGCCATGGCGATGATGATGTCATAATTGGTTGCAATGGCGATGATGTCATAATTGGTTGCCATGGCGATGATGATGTCATAATTGGTTGCCATGGTGACGATGATGCCTTAATACGTTACCATGGCGATAATGTCATAATTGGTTGCCATGGTGACGATGATGCCTTAATACGTTACCATGGCGATAATGTCATAATTGGTTGCCATGGCGATGATGATGTCATAATTGGTTGCCATGGTGATGATGTCATAATTGGTTGCCATGGCGATGATGTCATAATTGGTTGCCATAGCGATGATGATGTCATAATTGGTTGCCATGGCGATTATGTCATAATTGGTTGCCATGGCGATGATGATGTCATAATTGGTTGCCATGGTGACGATGATGCCTTAATACGTTGCCATGGCGATAATGTCATGATTGGTTGCCATGGCGATGATGATGTCATAATTATCTGACATGTCGATGATGTCATAATTGTTTGCCATGGTGATGATGATGTCATAATTGGTTGCCATGGTGACGATGATGCCTTAATACGTTGCCATGGCGATAATGTCATAATTGGTTGCCATGGCGATGATGATGTCATAATTGGTTGCCATGGCGATGATGTCATAATTGGTTGCCATGGCGATGATGATGATGTCATAATTGGTTGCCATGGTGATTATGTCATAATTGGTTGCCATGGCGATGATGTCATAATTGGTTGCCATGGCGATGATGATGTCATAATTGGTTGCCATGGCGATGATGATGTCATAATTGGTTGCCATGGCGATGATGATGTCATAATTGGTTGCCATGGCGATGAGGATGTCATAATTGGTTGCCATGACGATGATGTCATAATTGGTTGCCATGACGATGATGTCATAATTGGTTGCCATGGCGATGATGATGTCAAAATTAGTTGCCATGGCGATGATGATGTCATAATAGGTTGCCATAGCGATGATGATGTCATAATAGGTTGCCATGGTGACGATGATGCCTTAATACTTTGCCATGGCGATCATGTCATAATTGGTTGCCATGGCGATGATAATGTCATAATTGGTTGCCGTGGCGATGATGTCATAATTGGTTGCCATGGCGATGATGATGTCATAATTGGTTGCCATGGTGATTATGTCATAATTGGTTGCCATGGCGATGGTGTCATAATTGGTTGCCATGGCGATGATGATGTCATAATTGGTTGCCATGGCGATGATGTCATAATTGGTTGCCATGGTGATGATGTCATAATTGGTTGCCATGGTGACGATGATGCCTTAATACGTTGCCATGGTGATAATGTCATAATTGGTTGCCATGGCGATGATGATGTCATAATTGGTTGCCATGGCGATGATGTCATAATTGGTTGCCATGGCGATGATGATGTCATAATGGTTGCCATGGTGACTATGATTTCATAATTGATTGCCATGGCGATGATGTTATAATAGGTTGCCATGGCGAAGATTATGTCATAATAGTTGCCATGGTGACTATGATGTCAATAGGTTGCCATATCAGTGATGATGTCATAATCAATCAATCAATCAAATTTATTATCGCCAAGTACATATTACATATATACAAGGAATTCTTTGTGGCAAAGAGGCAACATAATATATAACAACAGATACAACAAGTAACATCTAGCAAGACAAATACAGTATATAGTCTACACATGCCGATTTAATTGTTGAACAGTGGATAGAAGCTGTTCATATGGCGGTTGGTGCTGCATTTGGGGACTCTGAAGTGACGTCCTGAAGGGAGTAGTTGGAATGAGTGTCCCGGGTGAGAGGGATCGGATGAAATTTTCAATGCGTGGGATGGAATACTCTTATCATAAAGATCCTGGATTTTAGGCAGGGGGAACCTATAATTCTCTCTGCTGTTCTGAAAGTCCTTTGTAAGCAGAGTTTGTCATGCGCAGTGGCTCCCCCATACCAGACTATCAGAGAGGAACAAATCACAGATCTGATGACAGCATTAAAGAATAAGATTAGCAGATTCTTAGACAAACCATATCTTTTCAGCTGACACAGGAAGAACATCCTCTGTTGTGCTTTTCTTATAACAGCATCCACGTTTTTCCCCCATTTAAGATCATGAGAGATAACACCAAGGAATTTGGTCTCTGTGACCCTAAGAACCACCTCGTCATGGATGTAGACTGGAAGTATCTCATGTTGATCTTTCCTAAAATCCACAACCATCTCAGCAGTTTTTTTTAGTGTTGAGTACAAGATTATTGGCTTTACACCAGTCACATATTCTTTTCACCTCACTCCGATACAAGTCTTCAGCATTTCCCCTGATGAGACCAATCAGTGTCATATCATTGGCAAATTTCAAGATTTTTACTGAGTCTGCTGAAGAGATGCAATCATTTGTATAGAGAGAAAACAGTAACGGGGACAAAACACACCCCTGAGGTGCCCCGATGTTTGTGACCAAGGTGTCCGAAGTGAATGGTCCAACTTTTACACTCTGTATCCTGGCTGTCAGGAAGTTATAAATCCACAAGCATAAGTTGAGAGAGACTCCAAGAGCTACCATTTTCTTATGAAGTAAATTCGGATCAATGGTATTGAACGCTGAGCTAAAGTCCATGAAAAGAATCCGGACATATGAGTGCAGTTCATCTGTATGATCCAAAATGTACTTCAGTGCCAGATTGACAGTGTCGTTTGCCGAATGATTCTCCTTATAGGCAAACTGAAGCGGGTCCCATAGCTTCTGCGTGAATTTTATCAGGTGGGACATCATAATTCTTTCGAAGACTTTCATAGCTGCAGATGTGAGTGCTACTGGTCTATAGTCGTTCAACTCAGAGGATCCCACTTTCTTGGGGACAGGGATAATTGTGGAACTTTTCCAACACTGAGGTACTACGCGCTCTTTCAGTGACAGATTGTATATATTTGTCAGTATAGGGACAAGCTGGGTAGCACATACTTTCAGACACATTGGAGATACACCATCTGGGCCAGGTGCCTTTTTGACCTTAAGTCCCTTCAGGACGCGTATAATAGGTTGGCCATGGCGATGATGTCACAATGGTTGCCATGGTGACTATGATGTCATAATAGGTTGCCATGGCAAAGATTATGTCATAATAGCTTGCCTTGGTGATAATGTCATAATAGGTTGCCATGGTGACGATGATGTCATAATTGGTTGCCATGGTGACGATGTCATAATAGGTTGCTATGACAAAGATTATGTCATAATAGGTTGCCTTGGTGATAATGTCATAATAGGTTGCCATGGCAACGATAATGCCATAATAGGTTGCCATGGCGATGTCATAATAGCTTGCAATGGCGATGATGTCATAATGGTTGCAATTGTGACTATGATGTCTTAATAGGCTGCCATGGCGATGATGATGTCATTTGTTGCCATGGCGATTATGATGTCATAATGGTTGCCATGGTGACTATGATGTCATAATAGGTTGCCAGGGAAAATATGAAGTCATAATAGGTTGCCATGGCAATGATGATGACATAATAGGTTGCCATGGTGAAGATGATGTCATAATTGGTTGCCATGGTGAAGATGATGTCATAATTGGTTGCCATGGTGATGATGATGTCTTAATAGGTTGCCATGGCGATGATGTCATAATTGGTTGCCATGGCGATGATGATGTCATAATAGGTTGCCATGGTGACGATGTCATAATTGGTTGCAATGGCGATGATGATGACATAATAGGTTGCCATGGCAATGATGATAATAGGTTGCCATGGCGAAGATGATGTCATAATAGGTTGCCATGGTGATGATGATATAATAGGTTGCCATGGTGATGATGATGTCATAATATGTTGCCATGGCGATGATGATGACATAATAGTTTGCCAGGGCGACGATGTCATAATAGGTTGCCATGGTGAAGATGATGTCATAATTAGGTTGCCATGGTAAAGATGATGTCATAATATTTTGCCATGATTACGATGATGTCATAATGGTTGCCATGGTGATGAAGATGTCTTAATATATGTTGCCATGGTGATGTCATAATAGGTTGCCATGGTGATGATGATGTGATAATAGGTTGCCATGGTGACGATGTCATTATAGGTTGCCATGGTGATGATGATGTCATAATAGGTTGCCATGGCAAAGATTATGTCATAATAGTTTGCCATGGTGACGATGATGTCATAATAGGTTGCCATGGCAAAGATGTCATAATAGGTTGCCATGACACAGATTATGTCATAATAGGTTGCCTTGGTGATGATGTCATAATAGGTTGCCATCGCGAAGATTATGTCATAATAGGTTGCCATGGTGATGATTATGTCATAATAGCTCGCAATCGCGATGATGATATCATAATGGTTGCCATTGTGACTATGATGTCTAAATAGGCTGCCATGGCGATGGTGATGTCATAATATGTTGCCATGGCGATGATGTCATATTGGTTGCCATGGTGACTATGATGTCATAATAGGTTGCCAGGGAAAATATGATGTCATAATAGGTTTTCATGGTAATGATGATGACATAATAGGTTGCCATGGTGAAGATGATGTCATAATTGGTTGCCATGGTGAAGATGATGTCATAGTAGGTTGCCATGGCAAGGATCATGTCATAAAAGGTTGCTATGGTGAAGATGATGTCATAATAGCTTGCGATGGTGTCATAATAGGTTGCTATGGCGATGATGATGTCATAATAGGTTGCCTTGGTGACGATGACATAATAGGTTCCCATGGCTTTGATGTCATAATAGGTTGCCATAGCGACGATGATGTCGTAATAGGTTGCCATAGTGAAGATGATGTCATAATAGGTAGCCATGGTGGCTATGATGTCATAATAGGTTACCATGGCAAAGATTATGTCATAATAGCTTGCCCTGGTGATGATGTCATAATAGGTTGTCATGGCAATGACAATGTCATAACAGGTTGCCTTGGAGATGATGATGACATAGCAGGTTGCCATGGTGAAGATTTTTTCATAATAGATTGCTATGGCGATGGTGTCATAATAGCTTGCCATGGCGATGGTGATGACAATAGGTTGCCATGGTGAAGATGATGTCATAATAGGTTGCCATGATTATGATGATGTCATAATGGTTGCCATGGCAACTAAGATGTCTTAATATGTTGCCATGGTGATGATGTCATAATAGGTTGCCATGGTGAAGATGTCATAATAGGTTGCCATGGTGACGATGTCATAATAGGTTGCCATCGTGAAGATTATGTCATAATAGCTTGCCATGGCAACGATAATGTCATAATAGCTTGCAATGGCGATGATGATGTCATAATGGTCGCCATGGTGACTGATGTCATAATAGGTTGCCATGGTGATGATGATGACATAATAGGTGGCCATGGCGATGATAATGACATAATAGGTTGCCATGGCAATGATGATGACAATAGGTTGCCATGGCGAAGATGATGTCATAATAGGTTGCCATGGCGATGATGATATAATAGGTTGCCATGGTGACGATGATGTCATAATAGGTTGCCATGGCGATGATGATGACATAATTGGTTGCCATGGTGATTATGTCATAATTGGTTGCCATGGCGATGGTGTCATAATTGGTTGCCATGGCGATGATGATGTCATAATTGGTTGCCATGGCGATGATGTCATAATTGGTTGCCATGGCGATGATGTCATAATTGGTTGCCATGGTGACGATGATGCCTTAATACGTTGCCATGGTGATAATGTCATAATTGGTTGCCATGGCGATGATGATGTCATAATTGGTTGCCATGGCGATGATGTCATAATTGGTTGCCATGGCGATGATGATGTCATAATGGTTGCCATGGTGACTATGATTTCATAATTGATTGCCATGGCGATGATGTTATAATAGGTTGCCATGGCGAAGATTATGTCATAATAGTTGCCATGGTGACTATGATGTCAATAGGTTGCCATATCAGTGATGATGTCATAATCAATCAATCAATCAAATTTATTATCGCCAAGTACATATTACATATATACAAGGAATTCTTTGTGGCAAAGAGGCAACATAATATATAACAACAGATACAACAAGTAACATCTAGCAAGACAAATACAGTATATAGTCTACACATGCCGATTTAATTGTTGAACAGTGGATAGAAGCTGTTCATATGGCGGTTGGTGCTGCATTTGGGGACTCTGAAGTGACGTCCTGAAGGGAGTAGTTGGAATGAGTGTCCCGGGTGAGAGGGATCGGATGAAATTTTCAATGCGTGGGATGGAATACTCTTATCATAAAGATCCTGGATTTTAGGCAGGGGGAACCTATAATTCTCTCTGCTGTTCTGAAAGTCCTTTGTAAGCAGAGTTTGTCATGCGCAGTGGCTCCCCCATACCAGACTATCAGAGAGGAACAAATCACAGATCTGATGACAGCATTAAAGAATAAGATTAGCAGATTCTTAGACAAACCATATCTTTTCAGCTGACACAGGAAGAACATCCTCTGTTGTGCTTTTCTTATAACAGCATCCACGTTTTTCCCCCATTTAAGATCATGAGAGATAACACCAAGGAATTTGGTCTCTGTGACCCTAAGAACCACCTCGTCATGGATGTAGACTGGAAGTATCTCATGTTGATCTTTCCTAAAATCCACAACCATCTCAGCAGTTTTTTTTAGTGTTGAGTACAAGATTATTGGCTTTACACCAGTCACATATTCTTTTCACCTCACTCCGATACAAGTCTTCAGCATTTCCCCTGATGAGACCAATCAGTGTCATATCATTGGCAAATTTCAAGATTTTTACTGAGTCTGCTGAAGAGATGCAATCATTTGTATAGAGAGAAAACAGTAACGGGGACAAAACACACCCCTGAGGTGCCCCGATGTTTGTGACCAAGGTGTCCGAAGTGAATGGTCCAACTTTTACACTCTGTATCCTGGCTGTCAGGAAGTTATAAATCCACAAGCATAAGTTGAGAGAGACTCCAAGAGCTACCATTTTCTTATGAAGTAAATTCGGATCAATGGTATTGAACGCTGAGCTAAAGTCCATGAAAAGAATCCGGACATATGAGTGCAGTTCATCTGTATGATCCAAAATGTACTTCAGTGCCAGATTGACAGTGTCGTTTGCCGAATGATTCTCCTTATAGGCAAACTGAAGCGGGTCCCATAGCTTCTGCGTGAATTTTATCAGGTGGGACATCATAATTCTTTCGAAGACTTTCATAGCTGCAGATGTGAGTGCTACTGGTCTATAGTCGTTCAACTCAGAGGATCCCACTTTCTTGGGGACAGGGATAATTGTGGAACTTTTCCAACACTGAGGTACTACGCGCTCTTTCAGTGACAGATTGTATATATTTGTCAGTATAGGGACAAGCTGGGTAGCACATACTTTCAGACACATTGGAGATACACCATCTGGGCCAGGTGCCTTTTTGACCTTAAGTCCCTTCAGGACGCGTATAATAGGTTGGCCATGGCGATGATGTCACAATGGTTGCCATGGTGACTATGATGTCATAATAGGTTGCCATGGCAAAGATTATGTCATAATAGCTTGCCTTGGTGATAATGTCATAATAGGTTGCCATGGTGACGATGATGTCATAATTGGTTGCCATGGTGACGATGTCATAATAGGTTGCTATGACAAAGATTATGTCATAATAGGTTGCCTTGGTGATAATGTCATAATAGGTTGCCATGGCAACGATAATGCCATAATAGGTTGCCATGGCGATGTCATAATAGCTTGCAATGGCGATGATGTCATAATGGTTGCAATTGTGACTATGATGTCTTAATAGGCTGCCATGGCGATGATGATGTCATTTGTTGCCATGGCGATTATGATGTCATAATGGTTGCCATGGTGACTATGATGTCATAATAGGTTGCCAGGGAAAATATGAAGTCATAATAGGTTGCCATGGCAATGATGATGACATAATAGGTTGCCATGGTGAAGATGATGTCATAATTGGTTGCCATGGTGAAGATGATGTCATAATTGGTTGCCATGGTGATGATGATGTCTTAATAGGTTGCCATGGCGATGATGTCATAATTGGTTGCCATGGCGATGATGATGTCATAATAGGTTGCCATGGTGACGATGTCATAATTGGTTGCAATGGCGATGATGATGACATAATAGGTTGCCATGGCAATGATGATAATAGGTTGCCATGGCGAAGATGATGTCATAATAGGTTGCCATGGTGATGATGATATAATAGGTTGCCATGGTGATGATGATGTCATAATATGTTGCCATGGCGATGATGATGACATAATAGTTTGCCAGGGCGACGATGTCATAATAGGTTGCCATGGTGAAGATGATGTCATAATTAGGTTGCCATGGTAAAGATGATGTCATAATATTTTGCCATGATTACGATGATGTCATAATGGTTGCCATGGTGATGAAGATGTCTTAATATATGTTGCCATGGTGATGTCATAATAGGTTGCCATGGTGATGATGATGTGATAATAGGTTGCCATGGTGACGATGTCATTATAGGTTGCCATGGTGATGATGATGTCATAATAGGTTGCCATGGCAAAGATTATGTCATAATAGTTTGCCATGGTGACGATGATGTCATAATAGGTTGCCATGGCAAAGATGTCATAATAGGTTGCCATGACACAGATTATGTCATAATAGGTTGCCTTGGTGATGATGTCATAATAGGTTGCCATCGCGAAGATTATGTCATAATAGGTTGCCATGGTGATGATTATGTCATAATAGCTCGCAATCGCGATGATGATATCATAATGGTTGCCATTGTGACTATGATGTCTAAATAGGCTGCCATGGCGATGGTGATGTCATAATATGTTGCCATGGCGATGATGTCATATTGGTTGCCATGGTGACTATGATGTCATAATAGGTTGCCAGGGAAAATATGATGTCATAATAGGTTTTCATGGCAATGATGATGACATAATAGGTTGCCATGGTGAAGATGATGTCATAATTGGTTGCCATGGTGAAGATGATGTCATAGTAGGTTGCCATGGCAAGGATCATGTCATAAAAGGTTGCTATGGTGAAGATGATGTCATAATAGCTTGCGATGGTGTCATAATAGGTTGCTATGGCGATGATGATGTCATAATAGGTTGCCTTGGTGACGATGACATAATAGGTTCCCATGGCTTTGATGTCATAATAGGTTGCCATAGCGACGATGATGTCGTAATAGGTTGCCATAGTGAAGATGATGTCATAATAGGTAGCCATGGTGGCTATGATGTCATAATAGGTTACCATGGCAAAGATTATGTCATAATAGCTTGCCCTGGTGATGATGTCATAATAGGTTGTCATGGCAATGACAATGTCATAACAGGTTGCCTTGGAGATGATGATGACATAGCAGGTTGCCATGGTGAAGATTTTTTCATAATAGATTGCTATGGCGATGGTGTCATAATAGCTTGCCATGGCGATGGTGATGACAATAGGTTGCCATGGTGAAGATGATGTCATAATAGGTTGCCATGATTATGATGATGTCATAATGGTTGCCATGGCAACTAAGATGTCTTAATATGTTGCCATGGTGATGATGTCATAATAGGTTGCCATGGTGAAGATGTCATAATAGGTTGCCATGGTGACGATGTCATAATAGGTTGCCATCGTGAAGATTATGTCATAATAGCTTGCCATGGCAACGATAATGTCATAATAGCTTGCAATGGCGATGATGATGTCATAATGGTCGCCATGGTGACTGATGTCATAATAGGTTGCCATGGTGATGATGATGACATAATAGGTGGCCATGGCGATGATAATGACATAATAGGTTGCCATGGCAATGATGATGACAATAGGTTGCCATGGCGAAGATGATGTCATAATAGGTTGCCATGGCGATGATGATATAATAGGTTGCCATGGTGACGATGATGTCATAATAGGTTGCCATGGCGATGATGATGACATAATAGTTTGCCATGGCGACGATGATGTCATAATAGGTTGCCATGGTGAAGATGATGTCATAACTAGGTTGCCATGGTAAAGATGATGTCATAATAGGTTGCCATTATTATGATGATGTCATAATGGTTGCTATGGCGACGAAGATGTCTTAATATATGTTGCCATGGTGATGATGTCATAATAGGTTGCCATGGTGATGATGTGATAATAGGTTGCCATGGGGACGATGTCATTATAGGTTGCCATGGTGACGATGATGCCATAATAGGTTGCCATGGCAAAGATTATGTCATAATAGTTTGCCATGGTGACGATGATGTCATAATAGGTTGCCATGGCAAAAATGATGTCATAATAGTTTGCCATGACACAGATTATGTCTTAATAGGTTGCCTTGGTGATGATGTCATAATAGGTTGCCATGACGATGATGTCATAATAGGTTGCCATCACGAAGATTATGTCATAATAGGTTGCCATGGTGATGATTATGTCATAATAGCTTGCAATGGCGATGATGATGTCATAATGGTTGCCATTGTGACTATGATTTCATAATAGGTTGCCAGGGAAAATTTTATGTCATAATAGGTTGCATGGCGATGATGTCATAATAAGTTGCCATGGCGATGATAATGACATTATAGGTTGCCATGGCGAAGATGATGGCATAATTGATTGCCATGGCGATGTTAATGTCATAATAGGTTGCTATGGTGACGATGATGCCTTAATATATTGCCATGGCAATGATGTCATAATTGGTTGCCATGACTATGATGTCATAATTGGTTGCCATGGCGATGATGTCATAATAGGTTGCCATGGTGACGATGATGCCTTAATACGTTGCCATGGCAATGATGTCATAATAGGTTGCCATGGTGACGATGATGCCTTAATACGTTGCCATGGCGATGATGTCATAATTGGTTGCCATGGTGATGATGATGTCATAATTACTTGCCATGGTGATGATGTCATAATTGGTTGCCATGGCGATGATGTCATAATTGGTTGCCATGGTGACGATGATGCCTTAATACGTTGCCATGGCGATGATGTCATAATTGGTTGCCATGGCGATGATGTCATAATTGGTTGCCATGGCGATGATGATGTCATAATTGGATGCCATGGCGATGATGTCATAATTGGTTGCCATGGTGATGATGATGTCATAATTGGTTGCCATGGTGATGATGTCATAATTGGTTGCAATGGCGATGATGTCATAATTGGTTGCCATGGTGACGATGATGCCTTAATACGTTGCCATGGCGATAATGTCATAATTGGTTGCCATGGCGATGATGATGTCATAATTGGTTGCCCTGGCGATTATGTCAAAATTGGTTGCCATGGCGATGATGTCATAATTGGTTGCCATGGCGATGATGATGTCATAATTGGTTGCCATGGTGATTATGCCATAATTGGTTGCCATGGCGATGATGATGTCATAATTGGTTGCCATGGTGATGATGATGCCTTAATACGTTGCCATGGCGATAATTTCACAATTGGTTGCCATGGTGATGATGTCATAATTGGTTGCCATGGTGATGATGATGTCATAATTGGTTGCCATGGCGATGGTGTCATAATTGGTTGCCATGACGATGATGTCATAATTGGTTGCCATGGCGATGATGATGTCAAAATTAGTTGCCATGGCGATGATGATGTCATAATAGGTTGCCATGGCGACGATGATGTCATAATAGGTTGCCATGGTGACGATGACACCTTAATACGTTGCCATGGCGATAATGTCATAATTGGTTGCCATGGCGATGATGATGTCATAATTGGTTGCCATGGCGATGATGTCATAATTGGTTGCCATGGCGATGATGTCATAATAGGTTGCCATGGCGATAATGATGTCAAAATTGGTTGCCAAGGCAATGATATCATAATTGGTTGCCATGGCGATGATGATGTCATAATAGGTTGCCATGGTGACGATGATGCCTTAATACGTTGCCATGGCGATAATGTCATAATTGGTTGCCATGGCGATGATTATGTCATAATTGGTTGCCTTGGCGATGATGTCATAATTGGTTGCCATGGCAATGATGATGTCATAATTGGTTGCCATGGTGACGACGATGCCTTAATACGTTGCCATGGCGATAATGTCATAATTGGTTGCCATGGCGATGATGATGTCATAATTGGTTGCCATGGCGATGATGTCATAATTGGTTGCCATGGCGATGATGTCATAATTGGTTGCCATGGCGATGATGATGTAATAATTGGTTGCCATGGTGACGATGATGCCTTAATACGTTACCATGGCGATAATGTCATAATTGGTTGCCATGGCGATGATGATGTCATAATTGGTTGCCATGGCGATGATGTCATAATTGGTTGCCATGGCGATGATGTCATAATTGGTTGCCATAGCGATGATGTCATAATTGGTTGCCATGGCGATTATGTCATAATTGGTTGCAATGGCGATGATGATGTCATAATTGGCTGCCATGGTGACGATGATGCCTTAATACGTTGCCATGGCGATAATGTCATAATTGGTTGCCATGGCGATGATGATGTCATAATTATCTGCTATGGCGATGATGTCATAATTGGTTGCCATGGCGATGATGATGTCATAATTGGTTGCCATGGTGACGATGATGCCTTAATACGTTGCCATGGCGATAATGTCATAATTGGTTGCCATGGCGATGATGATGTCATAATAGGTTGCCATGGCGATGATGTCATAATTGGTTGCCATGGCGATGATGATGTCATAAGTGGTTGCCATGGTGATTATGTCATAATTGGTTGCCATGGTGATGATGTCATAATTGGTTGCCATGGCGATGATGATGTCATAATTGGTTGCCATGGCGGTGATGATGTCATAATTGGTTGCCATGGCGATGATGATGTCATAATTGGTTGCCATGGCGATGAGGATGTCATAATTGGTTGCCATGGCGATGATGTCATAATTGGTTGCCATGACGATGATGTCATAATTGGTTGCCATGGCGATGATGATGTCAAAATTAGTTGCCATGGCGATGATGTCATAATAAGTTGCCATAGCAATGATGATGTCATAATAGGTTGTCATGGTGACGATGATGCCTTAATACGTTACCATGGCGATCATGTCATAATTGGTTGCCATGGCGATGATAATGTCATAATTGGTTGCCGTGGCGATGATGTCATCATTGGTTGCCATGGCGATGATGATGTCATAATAGGTTGCCATGGTGACGATGATGCCTTAATACGTTGCCATGGCGATAATGTCATAATTGGTTGCCATGGCGATGATGATGTCATAATTGGTTGCCATGGCGATGATGTCATAATTGGTTGCCATGGCGATGATGATGTCATAATTGGTTGCCATGGTGACGATGATGACTTAATACGTTACCATGGCGATAATGCCATAATTGGTTGCCATGGCGATGATGATGTCATAATTGGTTGCCATGGCGTTAATGTCATAATTGGTTGCCATGGCGATGATGATGTCATAATTTGTTGCCATGGCGATGATGTCATAATTGGTTGCCATGATGATGATGTCATAATTGGTTGCCATGGTGACGATGATGCCTTAATACATTGCATGGCGATAATGTCATAATTGTTTGCCATAGTGATGATGTCATAATTTGTTGCTATGGCGATGATGTTATAATTGGTTGCCATGGCGATGATGATGTCATAATTTTTTACCATGGTGATGATGTCATAATTGGTTGCCATGGCGATGATGATGTCATAATTGGTTGCCATGGCGATGATGTCATAATTGGTTGCCATGGCGATGATGATGTCATAATTGATTGCCATGGTGACGATGATGCCTTAATACATTGCCATGGCGATAATGTCATTATTGGCTGCCATGGCGATGATGATGTCATAATTAGTTGCTATGGCGATGATGTCATAATTGGTTGCCATGGCGATGATGTCATAATTGGTTGCCATGGCGATGATGATGTCATAATTAGTTGCCATGGCGATGATGTCATAATTGGTTGCCATGGCGATAATGTCATGATTGGTTGCCATGGCGATGATGTCATAATTGGTTGCCATGGTGATGATGATGTCATAATTGGTTGACATGGCGATGATGTCATAATTGGTTGCCATGGCGATGACGATGTCATAATAGGTTGCCATGGTGATGATGATGCTTTAATATGTTGCCATGGAGATGATGATGTCATAATTGGTTGCCATGGCGATGATGATGTCATAATTGGTTGCCATGGCGATGATGATGTCATAATTGGTTGCCATGGCGATGATGTCATAATTTGTTGTCATGGCGATGATGTCATAATTGGTTGCCATGGCAATGATGACATAATTGGTTGCCATGGCGATGATGATGTCATAATTGGTTGCCATGGCGATGATGATGTCATAATTGGTTGCCATGGCGATGATTATGTCATAATTGGTTGCCATGGCGATGAAGTCATAATTGGTTGCCATGACGATGGTGTCAAAATTAGTTGCCATGGCGATGGTGATGTCATAATAGGTTGCCATAGCTATGATGATGTCATAATAGGTTGCCATGGTGACGATGATGCCTTAATACTTTGCCATGGCGATCATGTCATAATTGGTTGCCATGGCGATGATAATGTCATAATTGGTTGCCGTGGCGATGATGTCATAATTGGTTGCCATGGCGATGATGATGTCATAATAGGTTGCCATGGCGATAATGTCATAATTGCTTGTCATGATGATGATGATGTCATAATTGGTTGCCATGGCGATGATGTCATAATTGGTTGCCATGGCGATGATGATGTCATAATTGGTTGCCATGGTGACGATGATGCCTTAATACGTTACCATGGTGATAATGTCATAATTGGTTGCCATGGCGATGATGATGTCATAATTGGTTGCCATGGCGATGATGTCATAATTGGTTGCCATGGCGATGATGATGTCATAATTGGTTGCCATGGCGATGATGTCATAATTGGTTGCCATGACGATGATGATGTCATAATTGGTTGCCATGGTGACGATGATGCCTTAATACATTGCCATGGTGATAATGTCATAATTGGTTGCCATGGCGATGATGATGTCATAATTGGTTGCCATGGCGATGATGTCATAATAGGTTGCCATAGCGATGATGATGTCGTAATAGGTTGCCATAGTGAAGATGATGTCATAATAGGTAGTCATGGTGGCTATGATGTCATAATAGGTTACCATGGCAAAGATTATGTCATAATAGCTTGCCCTGGTGATGATGTCATAATAGGTTGTCATGGCAATGACAATCTCATAACAGGTTGCCTTGGAGATGATGATGACATAGTAGGTTGCCATGGTGAAGATTTTTTCATAATAGATTGCTATGGCGATGGTGTCATAATAGGTTGCCATGGCGATGAAGTCATAATTGGTTGCCATGACGATGATGTCATAATTGGTTGCCATGGCGATGATGATGTCAAAATTAGTTGCCATGGCGATGATGATGTCATAATAGGTTGCCATAGCGATGATGATGTCATAATAGGTTGCCATGGTGACGATGATGCCTTAATACTTTGCCATGGTGATCATGTCATAACTGGTTGCCATGGCGATGATAATGTCATAATTGGTTGCCGTGGCGATGATGTCATCATTGGTTGCCATGGCTATGATCATGTCATAATAGGTTGCCATGGCGATAATGTCATAATTGGTTGCCATGGCGACGATGATGCCTTAATACGTTGCCATGGCGATGATGTCATAATTGGTTGCCATGGCGACGGTGATGTCATAATTGGTTGCCATGGCGACGGTGATGTCATAATTGGTTGCCATGGTGACGGTGATGTCATAATTGGTTGCCATGGCGATGATGTCATAATTGGTTGCCATGGCGATGATGTCATAATTGGTTGCCATGGCGATGATGATGTCATAATTGGTTGCCATGGCGATGATGTCATAATTGGTTGCCATGACGATGATGTCATAATTGGTTGCCATGGTGACGATGATGCCTTAATACATTGCCATGGTGATAATGTCATAATTGGTTGCCATGGCGATGATGATGTCATAATTGGTTGCCATGGCGATGATGTCATAATAGGTTGCCATAGCGATGATGATGTCGTAATAGGTTGCCATAGTGAAGATGATGTCATAATAGGTAGTCATGGTGACTATGATGTCATAATAGGTTACCATGGCAAAGATTATGTCATAATAGCTTGCCCAGGTGATGATGTCATAATAGGTTGTCATGGCAATGACAATCTCATAACAGGTTGCCTTGGAGATGATGATGACATAGCACGTTGCCATGGTGAAGATTTTTTCATAATAGATTGCTATGGCGATGGTGTCATAATAGGTTGCCATGGCGATGGTGATGACAATAGGTTGCCATGGTGAAGATGATGTCATAATAGGTTGCCATGATTATGATGATGTCATAATGGTTGCCATGGCGACTAAGATGTCTTAATATGTTGCCATGGTGATGATGTCATAATAGGTTGCCATGGTGAAGATGTCATAATAGGTTGCCATGGTGACGATGTCATAATAGGTTGCCATCACGAAGATTGTCATAATAGCTTGCCATGGCAACGATAATGTCATAATAGCTTGCAATGGCGATGATGATGTCATAATGGTCGCCATGGTGACTGATGTCATAATAGGTTGCCATGGTGATGATGATGCCTTAATACGTTACCATGGCGATAATGTCATAATTGGTTGCCATGGTGACGATGATGCCTTAATACGTTACCATGGCGATAATGTCATAATTGGTTGCCATGGCGATGATGATGTCATAATTATCTGACATGTCGATGATGTCATAATTGTTTGCCATGGTGATGATGTCAAAATTAGTTGCCATGGCGATGATAATATCATAATAGTTTGCCATAGCGATGATGATGTCATAATAGGTTGCCATGGTGACGATGATGCCTTAATACTTTGCCATGGCGATCATGTCATAATTGGTTGCCATGGCGATGATAATGTCATAATTGGTTGCCGTGGCGATGAAGTCATCATTGGTTGCCATGGCGATGATGATGTCATAATAGGTTGCCATGGTGACGATGATGCCTTAATACGTTGCCATGGCGATAATGTCATAATTGGTTGCCATGGCGATGATGATGTCATAATTGGTTGCCATGGCGATGATGTCATAATTGGTTGCCATGGCGATGATGATGTCATAATTGGTTGCCATGGTGACGATGATGACTTAATACGTTACCATGGCGATAATGCCATAATTGGTTGCCATGGCGATGATGATGTCATAATTGGTTGCCATGGCGTTAATGTCATAATTGGTTGCCATGGCGATGATGATGTCATAATTTGTTGCCATGGCGATGTCATAATTGGTTGCCATGATGATGATGTCATAATTGGTTGCCATGGTGACGATGATGCCTTAATACATTGCATGGCGATAATGTCATAATTGGTTGCCATGGCGATGATGATGTCATAATTGGTTGCCATGGCGATGATGTCATAATTGGTTGCCATGGCGATGAAGATGATGTCATAATTGGTTGCCATTGTGATGATGCCTTAATACGTTGCCATGGCGATAATGTCATAATTGGTTGCCATGGTGATGATGTCATAATTGGTTGCCATGGCGATGATGTTATAATTGGTTGCCATGGCGATGATGATGTCATAATTTTTTACCATGGTGATGATGTCATAATTGGTTGCCATGGCGATGATGATGTCATAATTGGTTGCCATGGTGACGATGATGACTTAATACGTTACCATGGCGATAATGCCATAATTGGTTGCCATGGCGATGATGATGTCATAACTGGTTGCCATGGCGTTAATGTCATAATTGGTTGCCATGGCGATGATGATGTCATAATTTGTTGCCATGGCGATGATGTCATAATTGGTTGCCATGATGATGATGATGTCATAATTGGTTGCCATGGTGACGATGATGCCTTAATACATTGCATGGCGATAATGTCATAATTGGTTGCCATGGCGATGATGATGTCATAATTGGTTGCCATGGCGATGATGTCATAATTGGTTGCCATGGCGATGAAGATGATGTCATAATTGGTTGCCATTGTGATGATGCCTTAATACGTTGCCATGGCGATAATGTCATAATTGGTTGCCATGGTGATGATGTCATAATTGGTTGCCATGGCGATGATGTTATAATTGGTTGCCATGGCGATGATGATGTCATAATTTTTTACCATGGTGATGATGTCATAATTGGTTGCCATGGCGATGATGATGTCATAATTGGTTGCCATGGCGGTGATGATGTCATAATTGGTTGCCATGGCGATGATGATGTCATAATTGGTTGCCATGGCGATGAGGATGTCATAATTGGTTGCCATGGCGATGATGTCATAATTGGTTGCCATGACGATGATGTCATAATTGGTTGCCATGGCGATGATGATGTCAAAATTAGTTGCCATGGCGATGATGTCATAATAAGTTGCCATAGCGATGATGATGTCATAATAGGTTGTCATGGTGACGATGATGCCTTAATACTTTGCCATGGCGATCATGTCATAATTGGTTGCCATGGCGATGATAATGTCATAATTGGTTGCCGTGGCGATGATGTCATAATTGGTTGCCATGGCGATGATGATGTCTTAATTGGTTGCCATGGTGATTATGTCATAATTGGTTGCCATGGCGATGGTGTCATAATTGGTTGCCATGGCGATGATGATGTCATAATTGGTTGCCATGGCGATGATGTCATAATTGGTTGCCATGGCGATGATGATGTCATAATTGGTTGCCATGGTGACGATGATGCCTTAATACGTTGCCATGGTGATAATGTCATAATTGGTTGCCATGGCGATGATGATATCATAATTGGTTGCCATGGCGATGATGTCATAATTGGTTGCCATGGCGATAATGATGTCATAATTGGTTGCCATGGTGACGATGATGCCTTAATACGTTACCATGGCGATAATGTCATAATTGGTTGCCATGGTGACGATGATGCCTTAATACGTTACCATGGCGATAATGTCATAATTGGTTGCCATAGCGATGATGATGTCATAATTGGTTGCCATGACGATGATGTCATAATTGGTTGCCATGGCGATGATGTCATAATTGGTTGCCATAGCGATGATGATGTCATAATTGGTTGCCATGGCGATGATGATGTCATAATTGGTTGCCATGGTGACGATGATGCCTTAATACGTTGCCATGGCGATAATGTCATAATTGGTTGCCATGGCGATGATGATGTCATAATTATCTGCCATGGCGATGATGTCATAATTGGTTGCCATGGCGATGATGATGTCATAATTGGTTGCCATGGTGACGATGATGCCTTAATACGTTGCCATGGCGATAATGTCATAATTGGTTGCCATGGCGATGATGATGTCATAATTGGTTGCCATGGCGATGATGTCATAATTGGTTGCCATGGCGATGATGATGTCATAATTGGTTGCCATGGTGATTATGTCATAATTGGTTGCCATGGCGATGATGTCCTAATTGGTTGCCATGGCGATGATGATGTCATAATTGGTTGCCATGGCGGTGATGATGTCATAATTGGTTGCCATGGCGATGATGATGTCATAATTGGTTGCCATGGCGATGATGATGTCATAATTGGTTGCCATGGCGATGAGGATGTCATAAATGGTTGCCATGGCGATGATGTCATAATTGGTTGCCATGACGATGATGTCATAATTGGTTGCCATGGCGATGATGATGTCAAAATTAGTTGCCATGGCGATGATAATATCATAATAGGTTGCCATAGCGATGATGATGTCATAATAGGTTGCCATGGTGACGATGATGCCTTAATACTTTGCCATGGCGATCATGTCATAATTGGTTGCCATGGCGATGATAATGTCATAATTGGTTGCCGTGGCGATGATGTCATCATTGGTTGCCATGGCGATGATGATGTCATAATAGGTTGCCATGGTGACGATGATGCCTTAATACGTTGCCATGGCGATAATGTCATAATTGGTTGCCATGGCGATGATGATGTCATAATTGGTTGCCATGGCGATGATGTCATAATTGGTTGCCATGGCGATGATGATGTCATAATTGGTTGCCATGGTGACGATGATGACTTAATACGTTACCATGGCGATAATGCCATAATTGGTTGCCATGGCGATGATGATGTCATAATTGGTTGCCATGGCGTTAATGTCATAATTGGTTGCCATGGCGATGATGATGTCATAATTTGTTGCCATGGCGATGATGTCATAATTGGTTGCCATGATGATGATGATGTCATAATTGGTTGCCATGGTGACGATGATGCCTTAATACATTGCATGGCGATAATGTCATAATTGTTTGCCATGGTGATGATGTCATAATTTGTTGCTATGGCGATGATGTTATAATTGGTTGCCATGGCGATGATGATGTCATAATTTTTTACCATGGTGATGATGTCATAATTGGTTGCCATGGCGATGATGATGTCATAATTGGTTGCCATGGCGATGATGTCATAATTGGTTGCCATGGCGATGATGATGTCATAATTGATTGCCATGGTGACGATGATGCCTTAATACATTGCCATGGCGATAATGTCATTATTGGCTGCCATGGCGATGATGATGTCATAATTAGTTGCTATGGCGATGATGTCATAATTGGTTGCCATGGCGATGATGTCATAATTGGTTGCCATGGCGATGATGATGTCATAATTAGTTGCCATGGCGATGATGTCATAATTGGTTGCCATGGCGATAATGTCATGATTGGTTGCCATGGCGATGATGTCATAATTGGTTGCCATGGTGATGATGATGTCATAATTGGTTGACATGGCGATGATGTCATAATTGGTTGCCATGGCGATGACGATGTCATAATAGGTTGCCATGGTGATGATGATGCTTTAATATGTTGCCATGGAGATGATGATGTCATAATTGGTTGCCATGGCGATGATGATGTCATAATTGGTTGCCATGGCGATGATGATGTCATAATTGGTTGCCATGGCGATGATGTCATAATTTGTTGTCATGGCGATGATGTCATAATTGGTTGCCATGGCAATGATGTCATAATTGGTTGCCATGGCGATGATGATGTCATAATTGGTTGCCATGGCGATGATGATGTCATAATTGGTTGCCATGGCGATGATTATGTCATAATTGGTTGCCATGGCGATGAAGTCATAATTGGTTGCCATGACGATGGTGTCAAAATTAGTTGCCATGGCGATGGTGATGTCATAATAGGTTGCCATAGCTATGATGATGTCATAATAGGTTGCCATGGTGACGATGATGCCTTAATACTTTGCCATGGCGATCATGTCATAATTGGTTGCCATGGCGATGATAATGTCATAATTGGTTGCCGTGGCGATGATGTCATAATTGGTTGCCATGGCGATGATGATGTCATAATAGGTTGCCATGGCGATAATGTCATAATTGCTTGTCATGATGATGATGATGTCATAATTGGTTGCCATGGCGATGATGTCATAATTGGTTGCCATGGCGATGATGATGTCATAATTGGTTGCCATGGTGACGATGATGCCTTAATACGTTACCATGGTGATAATGTCATAATTGGTTGCCATGGCGATGATGATGTCATAATTGGTTGCCATGGCGATGATGTCATAATTGGTTGCCATGGCGATGATGATGTCATAATTGGTTGCCATGGCGATGATGTCATAATTGGTTGCCATGACGATGATGATGTCATAATTGGTTGCCATGGTGACGATGATGCCTTAATACATTGCCATGGTGATAATGTCATAATTGGTTGCCATGGCGATGATGATGTCATAATTGGTTGCCATGGCGATGATGTCATAATAGGTTGCCATAGCGATGATGATGTCGTAATAGGTTGCCATAGTGAAGATGATGTCATAATAGGTAGTCATGGTGGCTATGATGTCATAATAGGTTACCATGGCAAAGATTATGTCATAATAGCTTGCCCTGGTGATGATGTCATAATAGGTTGTCATGGCAATGACAATCTCATAACAGGTTGCCTTGGAGATGATGATGACATAGTAGGTTGCCATGGTGAAGATTTTTTCATAATACATTGCTATGGCGATGGTGTCATAATAGGTTGCCATGGCGATGAAGTCATAATTGGTTGCCATGACGATGATGTCATAATTGGTTGCCATGGCGATGATGATGTCAAAATTAGTTGCCATGGCGATGATGATGTCATAATAGGTTGCCATAGCGATGATGATGTCATAATAGGTTGCCATGGTGACGATGATGCCTTAATACTTTGCCATGGTGATCATGTCATAATTGGTTGCCATGGCGATGATAATGTCATAATTGGTTGCCGTGGCGATGATGTCATCATTGGTTGCCATGGCTATGATCATGTCATAATAGGTTGCCATGGCGATAATGTCATAATTGGTTGCCATGGCGACGATGATGCCTTAATACGTTGCCATGGCGATGATGTCATAATTGGTTGCCATGGCGACGGTGATGTCATAATTGGTTGCCATGGCGACGGTGATGTCATAATTGGTTGCCATGGTGACGGTGATGTCATAATTGGTTGCCATGGCGATGATGTCATAATTGGTTGCCATGGCGATGATGTCATAATTGGTTGCCATGGCGATGATGATGTCATAATTGGTTGCCATGGCGATGATGTCATAATTGGTTGCCATGACGATGATGTCATAATTGGTTGCCATGGTGACGATGATGCCTTAATACATTGCCATGGTGATAATGTCATAATTGGTTGCCATGGCGATGATGATGTCATAATTGGTTGCCATGGCGATGATGTCATAATAGGTTGCCATAGCGATGATGATGTCGTAATAGGTTGCCATAGTGAAGATGATGTCATAATAGGTAGTCATGGTGACTATGATGTCATAATAGGTTACCATGGCAAAGATTATGTCATAATAGCTTGCCCTGGTGATGATGTCATAATAGGTTGTCATGGCAATGACAATCTCATAACAGGTTGCCTTGGAGATGATGATGACATAGCAGGTTGCCATGGTGAAGATTTTTTCATAATAGATTGCTATGGCGATGGTGTCATAATAGGTTGCCATGGCGATGGTGATGACAATAGGTTGCCATGGTGAAGATGATGTCATAATAGGTTGCCATGATTATGATGATGTCATAATGGTTGCCATGGCGACTAAGATGTCTTAATATGTTGCCATGGTGATGATGTCATAATAGGTTGCCATGGTGAAGATGTCATAATAGGTTGCCATGGTGACGATGTCATAAAAGGTTGCCATCACGAAGATTGTCATAATAGCTTGCCATGGCAACGATAATGTCATAATAGCTTGCAATGGCGATGATGATGTCATAATGGTCGCCATGGTGACTGATGTCATAATAGGTTGCCATGGTGATGATGATGCCTTAATACGTTACCATGGCGATAATGTCATAATTGGTTGCCATGGTGACGATGATGCCTTAATACGTTACCATGGCGATAATGTCATAATTGGTTGCCATGGCGATGATGATGTCATAATTATCTGACATGTCGATGATGTCATAATTGTTTGCCATGGTGATGATGTCAAAATTAGTTGCCATGGCGATGATAATATCATAATAGGTTGCCATAGCGATGATGATGTCATAATAGGTTGCCATGGTGACGATGATGCCTTAATACTTTGCCATGGCGATCATGTCATAATTGGTTGCCCTGGCGATGATAATGTCATAATTGGTTGCCGTGGCGATGAAGTCATCATTGGTTGCCATGGCGATGATGATGTCATAATAGGTTGCCATGGTGACGATGATGCCTTAATACGTTGCCATGGCGATAATGTCATAATTGGTTGCCATGGCGATGATGATGTCATAATTGGTTGCCATGGCGATGATGTCATAATTGGTTGCCATGGCGATGATGATGTCATAATTGGTTGCCGTGGCGATGATGTCATAATTGGTTGCCATGGCGATGATGATGTCATAATAGGTTGCCATGGCGATAATGTCATAATTGCTTGTCATGACGATGATGATGTCATAATTGGTTGCCATGGCGATGATGTCATAATTGGTTGCCATGGCGATGATGATGTCATAATTGGTTGCCATGGTGACGATGATGCCTTAATACGTTACCATGGCGATAATGTTATAATTGGTTGCCATGGCGATGATGATGTCATAATTGGTTGCCATGGCGATGATGTCATAATTGGTTGCCATGGCGATGATGATGTCATAATTGGTTGCCATGGTGATGATGTCATAATTGGTTGCCATGACGATGATGATGTCATAATTGGTTGCCATGGTGACGATGATGCCTTAATACATTGCCATGGTGATAATGTCATAATTGGTTGCCATGGCGATGATGATGTCATAATTGGTTGCCATGGCGATGATGTCATAATAGGTTGCCATAGCGATGATGATGTCGTAATAGGTTGCCATAGTGAAGATGATGTCATAATAGGTAGTCATGGTGGCTATGATGTCATAATAGGTTACCATGGCAAAGATTATGTCATAATAGCTTGCCCTGGTGATGATGTCATAATAGGTTGTCATGGCAATGACAATCTCATAACAGGTTGCCGTGGAGATGATGATGACATAGTAGGTTGCCATTGTGAAGATTTTTTCATAATAGATTGCTATGGCGATGGTGTCATAATAGGTTGCCATGGCGATGAAGTCATAATTGGTTGCCATGACGATGATGTCATAATTGGTTGCCATGGCGATGATGATGTCAAAATTAGTTGCCATGGCGATGATGATGTCATAATAGGTTGCCATAGCGATGATGATGTCATAATAGGTTGCCATGGTGACGATGATGCCTTAATACTTTGCCATGGCGATCATGTCATAATTGGTTGCCATGGCGATGATAATGTCATAATTGGTTGCCGTGGCGATGATGTCATCATTGGTTGCCATGGCTATGATCATGTCATAATAGGTTGCCATGGCGATAATGTCATAATTGCTTGCCATGGCGATGATGATGTCATAATTGGTTGCCATGGCGATGATGTCATAATTGGTTGCCATGGCGATGATGATGTCATAATAGGTTGCCATGGTGACGATGATGCCTTAATACGTTACCATGGCGATAATGTCATAATTGGTTGCCATGGCGATGATGATGTCATAATTGGTTGCCATGGAGATTATGTCATAATTGGTTGCCATGGCGATGATGATGTCATAATTGGTTGCCATGGTGACGATGATGCCTTAATACGTTGCCATGGCGATAATGTCATGATTGGTTGCCATGGCGATGATGATGTCATAATTATCTGACATGTCGATGATGTCATAATTGTTTGCCATGGTGATGATGATGTCATAATTGGTTGCCATGGTGACGATGATGCCTTAATACGTTGCCATGGCGATAATGTCATAATTGGTTGCCATGGCGATGATGATGTCATAATTGGTTGCCATGGCGATGATGTCATAATTGGTTGCCATGGCGATGATGATGATGTCATAATTGGTTGCCATGGTGATTATGTCATAATTGGTTGCCATGGCGATGATGTCATAATTGGTTGCCATGGTGATGATGATGTCATAATTGGTTGCCATGGCGGTGATGATGTCATAATTGGTTGCCATGGTGATGATGATGTCACAATTGGTTGCCATGGCGATGATGATGTCATAATTGGTTGCCATGGCGATGAGGATGTCATAATTGGTTGCCATGGCGATGATGTCATAATTGGTTGCCATGACGATGATGTCATAATTGGTTGCCATGGCGATGATGATGTCAAAATTAGTTGCCATGGCGATGATGATGTCATAATAGGTTGCCATAGCGATGATGATGTCATAATAGGTTGCCATGGTGACGATGATGCCTTAATACTTTGCCATGGCGATCATGTCATAATTGGTTGCCATGGCGATGATAATGTCATAATTGGTTGCCGTGGCGATGATGTCATAATTGGTTGCCATGGCGATGATGATGTCATAATTGGTTGCCATGGTGATTATGTCATAATTGGTTGCCATGGCGATGGTGTCATAATTGGTTGCCATGGCGATGATGATGTCATAATTGGTTGCCATGGCGATGATGTCATAATTGGTTGCCATGGTGATGATGTCATAATTGGTTGCCATGGTGACGATGATGCCTTAATACGTTGCCATGGTGATAATGTCATAATTGGTTGCCATGGCGATGATGATGTCATAATTGGTTGCCATGGCGATGATGTCATAATTGGTTGCCATGGCGATGATGATGTCATAATGGTTGCCATGGTGACTATGATTTCATAATTGATTGCCATGGCGATGATGTTATAATAGGTTGCCATGGCGAAGATTATGTCATAATAGTTGCCATGGTGACTATGATGTCAATAGGTTGCCATATCAGTGATGATGTCATAATCAATCAATCAATCAAATTTATTATCGCCAAGTACATATTACATATATACAAGGAATTCTTTGTGGCAAAGAGGCAACATAATATATAACAACAGATACAACAAGTAACATCTAGCAAGACAAATACAGTATATAGTCTACACATGCCGATTTAATTGTTGAACAGTGGATAGAAGCTGTTCATATGGCGGTTGGTGCTGCATTTGGGGACTCTGAAGTGACGTCCTGAAGGGAGTAGTTGGAATGAGTGTCCCGGGTGAGAGGGATCGGATGAAATTTTCAATGCGTGGGATGGAATACTCTTATCATAAAGATCCTGGATTTTAGGCAGGGGGAACCTATAATTCTCTCTGCTGTTCTGAAAGTCCTTTGTAAGCAGAGTTTGTCATGCGCAGTGGCTCCCCCATACCAGACTATCAGAGAGGAACAAATCACAGATCTGATGACAGCATTAAAGAATAAGATCAGCAGATTCTTAGACAAACCATATCTTTTCAGCTGACACAGGAAGAACATCCTCTGTTGTGCTTTTCTTATAACAGCATCCACGTTTTTCCCCCATTTAAGATCATGAGAGATAACACCAAGGAATTTGGTCTCTGTGACCCTAAGAACCACCTCGTCATGGATGTAGATTGGAAGTATCTCATGTTGATCTTTCCTAAAATCCACAACCATCTCAGCAGTTTTTTTTAGTGTTGAGTACAAGATTATTGGCTTTACACCAGTCACATATTCTTTTCACCTCACTCCGATACAAGTCTTCAGCATTTCCCCTGATGAGACCAATCAGTGTCATATCATTGGCAAATTTCAAGATTTTTACTGAGTCTGCTGAAGAGATGCAATCATTTGTATAGAGAGAAAACAGTAACGGGGACAAAACACACCCCTGAGGTGCCCCGATGTTTGTGACCAAGGTGTCCGAAGTGAATGGTCCAACTTTTACACTCTGTATCCTGGCTGTCAGGAAGTTATAAATCCACAAGCATAAGTTGAGAGAGACTCCAAGAGCTACCATTTTCTTATGAAGTAAATTCGGATCAATGGTATTGAACGCTGAGCTAAAGTCCATGAAAAGAATCCGGACATATGAGTGCAGTTCATCTGTATGATCCAAAATGTACTTCAGTGCCAGATTGACAGTGTCGTTTGCCGAACGATTCTCCTTATAGGCAAACTGAAGCGGGTCCCATAGCTTCTGCGTGAATTTTATCAGGTGGGATATCATAATTCTTTCGAAGACTTTCATAGCTGCAGATGTGAGTGCTACTGGTCTATAGTCGTTCAACTCAGAGGATCCCACTTTCTTGGGGACAGGGATAATTGTGGAACTTTTCCAACACTGAGGTACTACGCGCTCTTTCAGTGACAGATTGTATATATTTGTCAGTATAGGGACAAGCTGGGTAGCACATACTTTCAGACACATTGGAGATACACCATCTGGGCCAGGTGCCTTTTTGACCTTAAGTCCCTTCAGGACGCGTATAATAGGTTGGCCATGGCGATGATGTCACAATGGTTGCCATGGTGACTATGATGTCATAATAGGTTGCCATGGCAAAGATTATGTCATAATAGCTTGCCTTGGTGATAATGTCATAATAGGTTGCCATGGTGACGATGATGTCATAATTGGTTGCCATGGTGACGATGTCATAATAGGTTGCTATGACAAAGATTATGTCATAATAGGTTGCCTTGGTGATAATGTCATAATAGGTTGCCATGGCAACGATAATGCCATAATAGGTTGCCATGGTGATGTCATAATAGCTTGCAATGGCGATGATGTCATAATGGTTGCAATTGTGACTATGATGTCTTAATAGGCTGCCATGGCGATGATGATGTCATTTGTTGCCATGGCGATTATGATGTCATAATGGTTGCCATGGTGACTATGATGTCATAATAGGTTGCCAGGGAAAATATGAAGTCATAATAGGTTGCCATGGCAATGATGATGACATAATAGGTTGCCATGGTGAAGATGATGTTATAATTGGTTGCCATGGTGAAGATGATGTCATAATTGGTTGCCATGGTGATGATGATGTCTTAATAGGTTGCCATGGCGATGATGTCATAATTGGTTGCCATGGCGATGATGATGTCATAATAGGTTGCCATGGTGACGATGTCATAATTGGTTGCAATGGCGATGATGATGACATAATAGGTTGCCATGGCAATGATGATAATAGGTTGCCATGGCGAAGATGATGTCATAATAGGTTGCCATGGTGATGATGATATAATAGGTTGCCATGGTGATGATGATGTCATAATATGTTGCCATGGCGATGATGATGACATAATAGTTTGCCATGGCGACGATGTCATAATAGGTTGCCATGGTGAAGATGATGTCATAATTAGGTTGCCATGGTAAAGATGATGTCATAATATTTTGCCATGATTACGATGATGTCATAATGGTTGCCATGGTGATGAAGATGTCTTAATATTTGTTGCCATGGTGATGTCATAATAGGTTGCCATGGTGATGATGATGTGATAATAGGTTGCCATGGTGACGATGTCATTATAGGTTGCCATGGTGATGATGATGTCATAATAGGTTGCCATGGCAAAGATTATGTCATAATAGTTTGCCATGGTGACGATGATGTCATAATAGGTTGCCATGGCAAAGATGTCATAATAGGTTGCCATGACACAGATTATGTCATAATAGGTTGCCTTGGTGATGATGTCATAATAGGTTGCCATCGCGAAGATTATGTCATAATAGGTTGCCATGGTGATGATTATGTCATAATAGCTCGCAATCGCGATGATGATATCATAATGGTTGCCATTGTGACTATGATGTCTAAATAGGCTGCCATGGCGATGGTGATGTCATAATATGTTGCCATGGCGATGATGTCATATTGGTTGCCATGGTGACTATGATGTCATAATAGGTTGCCAGGGAAAATATGATGTCATAATAGGTTTTCATGGCAATGATGATGACATAATAGGTTGCCATGGTGAAGATGATGTCATAATTGGTTGCCATGGTGAAGATGATGTCATAGTAGGTTGCCATGGCAAGGATCATGTCATAAAAGGTTGCTATGGTGAAGATGATGTCATAATAGCTTGCCATGGCGATGGTGTCATAATAGGTTGCTATGGCGATGATGATGTCATAATAGGTTGCCTTGGTGACAATGACATAATAGGTTCCCATGGCTTTGATGTCATAATAGGTTGCCATAGCGACGATGATGTCGTAATAGGTTGCCATAGTGAAGATGATGTCATAATAGGTAGCCATGGTGGCTATGATGTCATAATAGGTTACCATGGCAAAGATTATGTCATAATAGCTTGCCCTGGTGATGATGTCATAATAGGTTGTCATGGCAATGACAATGTCATAACAGGTTGCCTTGGAGATGATGATGACATAGCAGGTTGCCATGGTGAAGATTTTTTCATAATAGATTGCTATGGCGATGGTGTCATAATAGCTTGCCATGGCGATGGTGATGACAATAGGTTGCCATGGTGAAGATGATGTCATAATAGGTTGCCATGATTATGATGATGTCATAATGGTTGCCATGGCAACTAAGATGTCTTAATATGTTGCCATGGTGATGATGTCATAATAGGTTGCCATGGTGAAGATGTCATAATAGGTTGCCATCGTGAAGATTATGTCATAATAGCTTGCCATGGCAACGATAATGTCATAATAGCTTGCAATGGCGATGATGATGTCATAATGGTCGCCATGGTGACTGATGTCATAATAGGTTGCCATGGTGATGATGATGACATAATAGGTGGCCATGGCGATGATAATGACATAATAGGTTGCCATGGCAATGATGATGACAATAGGTTGCCATGGCGAAGATGATGTCATAATAGGTTGCCATGGCGATGATGATATAATAGGTTGCCATGGTGACGATGATGTCATAATAGGTTGCCATGGCGATGATGATGACATAATAGTTTGCCATGGTGACGATGATGTCATAATAGGTTGCCATGGCAAAGATGTCATAATAGGTTGCCATGACACAGATTATGTCATAATAGGTTGCCTTGGTGATGATGTCATAATAGGTTGCCATCGCGAAGATTATGTCATAATAGGTTGCCATGGTGATGATTATGTCATAATAGCTCGCAATCGCGATGATGATATCATAATGGTTGCCATTGTGACTATGATGTCTAAATAGGCTGCCATGGCGATGGTGATGTCATAATATGTTGCCATGGCGATGATGTCATATTGGTTGCCATGGTGACTATGATGTCATAATAGGTTGCCAGGGAAAATATGATGTCATAATAGGTTTTCATGGCAATGATGATGACATAATAGGTTGCCATGGTGAAGATGATGTCATAATTGGTTGCCATGGTGAAGATGATGTCATAGTAGGTTGCCATGGCAAGGATCATGTCATAAAAGGTTGCTATGGTGAAGATGATGTCATAATAGCTTGCCATGGCGATGGTGTCATAATAGGTTGCTATGGCGATGATGATGTCATAATAGGTTGCCTTGGTGACGATGACATAATAGGTTCCCATGGCTTTGATGTCATAATAGGTTGCCATAGCGACGATGATGTCGTAATAGGTTGCCATAGTGAAGATGATGTCATAATAGGTAGCCATGGTGGCTATGATGTCATAATAGGTTACCATGGCAAAGATTATGTCATAATAGCTTGCCCTGGTGATGATGTCATAATAGGTTGTCATGGCAATGACAATGTCATAACAGGTTGCCTTGGAGATGATGATGACATAGCAGGTTGCCATGGTGAAGATTTTTTCATAATAGATTGCTATGGCGATGGTGTCATAATAGCTTGCCATGGCGATGGTGATGACAATAGGTTGCCATGGTGAAGATGATGTCATAATAGGTTGCCATGATTATGATGATGTCATAATGGTTGCCATGGCAACTAAGATGTCTTAATATGTTGCCATGGTGATGATGTCATAATAGGTTGCCATGGTGAAGATGTCATAATAGGTTGCCATCGTGAAGATTATGTCATAATAGCTTGCCATGGCAACGATAATGTCATAATAGCTTGCAATGGCGATGATGATGTCATAATGGTCGCCATGGTGACTGATGTCATAATAGGTTGCCATGGTGATGATGATGACATAATAGGTGGCCATGGCGATGATAATGACATAATAGGTTGCCATGGCAATGATGATGACAATAGGTTGCCATGGCGAAGATGATGTCATAATAGGTTGCCATGGCGATGATGATATAATAGGTTGTCATGGTGACGATGATGTCATAATAGGTTGCCATGGCGATGATGATGACATAATAGTTTGCCATGGCGACGATGATGTCATAATAGGTTGCCATGGTGAAGATGATGTCATAACTAGGTTGCCATGGTAAAGATGATGTCATAATAGGTTGCCATTATTATGATGATGTCATAATGGTTGCTATGGCGACGAAGATGTCTTAATATATGTTGCCATGGTGATGATGTCATAATAGGTTGCCATGGTGATGATGTGATAATAGGTTGCCATGGGGACGATGTCATTATAGGTTGCCATGGTGACGATGATGCCATAATAGGTTGCCATGGCAAAGATTATGTCATAATAGTTTGCCATGGTGACGATGATGTCATAATAGGTTGCCATGGCAAAAATGATGTCATAATAGTTTGCCATGACACAGATTATGTCTTAATAGGTTGCCTTGGTGATGATGTCATAATAGGTTGCCATGACGATGATGTCATAATAGGTTGCCATCACGAAGATTATGTCATAATAGGTTGCCATGGTGATGATTATGTCATAATAGCTTGCAATGGCGATGATGATGTCATAATGGTTGCCATTGTGACTATGATTTCATAATAGGTTGCCAGGGAAAATTTTATGTCATAATAGGTTGCATGGCGATGATGTCATAATAAGTTGCCATGGCGATGATAATGACATTATAGGTTGCCATGGCGAAGATGATGGCATAATTGATTGCCATGGCGATGTTAATGTCATAATAGGTTGCTATGGTGACGATGATGCCTTAATATATTGCCATGGCAATGATGTCATAATTGGTTGCCATGACTATGATGTCATAATTGGTTGCCATGGCGATGATGTCATAATAGGTTGCCATGGTGACGATGATGCCTTAATACGTTGCCATGGCAATGATGTCATAATAGATTGCCATGGTGACGATGATGCCTTAATACGTTGCCATGGCGATGATGTCATAATTGGTTGCCATGGTGATGATGATGTCATAATTACTTGCCATGGTGATGATGTCATAATTGGTTGCCATGGCGATGATGTCATAATTGGTTGCCATGGTAACGATGATGCCTTAATACGTTGCCATGGCGATGATGTCATAATTGGTTGCCATGGCGATGATGTCATAATTGGTTGCCATGGCGATGATGATGTCATAATTGGATGCCATGGCGATGATGTCATAATTGGTTGCCATGGTGATGATGATGTCATAATTGGTTGCCATGGTGATGATGTCATAATTGGTTGCAATGGCGATGATGTCATAATTGGTTGCCATGGTGACGATGATGCCTTAATACGTTGCCATGGCGATAATGTCATAATTGGTTGCCATGGCGATGATGATGTCATAATTGGTTGCCATGGCGATTATGTCAAAATTGGTTGCCATGGCGATGATGTCATAATTGGTTGCCATGGTGATGATGATGCCTTAATACGTTGCCATGGCGATAATTTCACAATTGGTTGCCATGGTGATGATGTCATAATTGGTTGCCATGGTGATGATGATGTCATAATTGGTTGCCATGGCGATGGTGTCATAATTGGTTGCCATGGCGATGATTATGTCATAATTGGTTGCCATGGCGATGATGATGTCACAATTGGTTGCCATGGCAATGATGATGTCATAATAGGTTGCCATGGCGACGATGATGTCATAATAGGTTGCCATGGTGACGATGACACCTTAATACGTTGCCATGGCGATAATGTCATAATTGGTTGCCATGGAGATGATGATGTCATAATTGGTTGCCATGGCGATGATGTCATAATTGGTTGCCATGGCGATGATGTCATAATAGGTTGCCATGGCGATAATGATGTCAAAATTGGTTGCCAAGGCAATGATATCATAATTGGTTGCCATGGCGATGATGATGTCATAATAGGTTGCCATGGTGACGATGATGCCTTAATACGTTGCCATGGCGATAATGTCATAATTGGTTGCCATGGCGATGATTATGTCATAATTGGTTGCCTTGGCGATGATGTCATAATTGGTTGCCATGGCAATGATGATGTCATAATTGGTTGCCATGGTGACGACGATGCCTTAATACGTTGCCATGGCGATAATGTCATAATTGGTTGCCATGGCGATGATGATGTCATAATTGGTTGCCATGGCGATGATGTCATAATTGGTTGCCATGGCGATGATGTCATAATTGGTTGCCATGGCGATGATGATGTAATAATTGGTTGCCATGGTGATGATGATGCCTTAATACGTTACCATGGCGATAATGTCATAATTGGTTGCCATGGCGATGATGATGTCATAATTGGTTGCCATGGCGATGATGTCATAATTGGTTGCCATGGCGATGATGTCATAATTGGTTGCCATAGCGATGATGTCATAATTGGTTGCAATGGCGATTATGTCATAATTGGTTGCAATGGCGATGATGATGTCATAATTGGCTGCCATGGTGACGATGATGCTTTAATACGTTGCCATGGCGATAATGTCATAATTGGTTGCCATGGCGATGATGATGTCATAATTATCTGCTATGGCGATGATGTCATAATTGGTTGCCATGGCGATGATGATGTCATAATTGGTTGCCATGGTGACGATGATGCCTTAATACGTTGCCATGGCGATAATGTCATAATTGGTTGCCATGGCGATGATGATGTCATAATAGGTTGCCATGGCGATGATGTCATAATTGGTTGCCATGGCGATGATGATGTCATAAGTGGTTGCCATGGTGATTATGTCATAATTGGTTGCCATGGTGATGATGTCATAATTGGTTGCCATGGCGATGATGATGTCATAATTGGTTGCCATGGCGATTATGTCAAAATTGGTTGCCATGGCGATGATGTCATAATTGGTTGCCATGGTGATGATGATGCCTTAATACGTTGCCATGGCGATAATTTCACAATTGGTTGCCATGGTGATGATGTCATAATTGGTTGCCATGGTGATGATGATGTCATAATTGGTTGCCATGGCGATGGTGTCATAATTGGTTGCCATGGCGATGATTATGTCATAATTGGTTGCCATGGCGATGATGATGTCACAATTGGTTGCCATGGCAATGATGATGTCATAATAGGTTGCCATGGCGACGATGATGTCATAATAGGTTGCCATGGTGACGATGACACCTTAATACGTTGCCATGGCGATAATGTCATAATTGGTTGCCATGGAGATGATGATGTCATAATTGGTTGCCATGGCGATGATGTCATAATTGGTTGCCATTTCGATGATGTCATAATAGGTTGCCATGGCGATAATGATGTCAAAATTGGTTGCCAAGGCAATGATATCATAATTGGTTGCCATGGCGATGATGATGTCATAATAGGTTGCCATGGTGACGATGATGCCTTAATACGTTGCCATGGCGATAATGTCATAATTGGTTGCCATGGCGATGATTATGTCATAATTGGTTGCCTTGGCGATGATGTCATAATTGGTTGCCATGGCAATGATGATGTCATAATTGGTTGCCATGGTGACGACGATGCCTTAATACGTTGCCATGGCGATAATGTCATAATTGGTTGCCATGGCGATGATGATGTCATAATTGGTTGCCATGGCGATGATGTCATAATTGGTTGCCATGGCGATGATGTCATAATTGGTTGCCATGGCGATGATGATGTAATAATTGGTTGCCATGGTGACGATGATGCCTTAATACGTTACCATGGCGATAATGTCATAATTGGTTGCCATGGCGATGATGATGTCATAATTGGTTGCCATGGCGATGATGTCATAATTGGTTGCCATGGCGATGATGTCATAATTGGTTGCCATAGCGATGATGTCATAATTGGTTGCAATGGCGATTATGTCATAATTGGTTGCAATGGCGATGATGATGTCATAATTGGCTGCCATGGTGACGATGATGCTTTAATACGTTGCCATGGCGATAATGTCATAATTGGTTGCCATGGCGATGATGATGTCATAATTATCTGCTATGGCGATGATGTCATAATTGGTTGCCATGGCGATGATGATGTCATAATTGGTTGCCATGGTGACGATGATGCCTTAATACGTTGCCATGGCGATAATGTCATAATTGGTTGCCATGGCGATGATGATGTCATAATAGGTTGCCATGGCGATGATGTCATAATTGGTTGCCATGGCGATGATGATGTCATAAGTGGTTGCCATGGTGATTATGTCATAATTGGTTGCCATGGTGATGATGTCATAATTGGTTGCCATGGCGATGATGATGTCATAATTGGTTGCCATGGCGGTGATGATGTCATAATTGGTTGCCATGGCGATGATGATGTCATAATTGGTTGCCATGGCGATGAGGATGTCATAATTGGTTGCCATGGCGATGATGTCATAATTGGTTGCCATGACGATGATGTCATAATTGGTTGCCATGGCGATGATGATGTCAAAATTAGTTGCCATGGCGATGATGTCATAATAAGTTGCCATAGCGATGATGATGTCATAATAGGTTGTCATGGTGACGATGATGCCTTAATACTTTGCCATGGCGATCATGTCATAATTGGTTGCCATGGCGATGATAATGTCATAATTGGTTGCCGTGGCGATGATGTCATAATTGGTTGCCATGGCGATGATGATGTCTTAATTGGTTGCCATGGTGATGGTGTCATAATTGGTTGCCATGGCGATGATGATGTCATAATTGGTTGCCATGGCGATGATGTCATAATTGGTTGCCATGGCGATGATGATGTCATAATTGGTTGCCATGGTGACGATGATGCCTTAATACGTTGCCATGGTGATAATGTCATAATTGGTTGCCATGGCGATGATGATATCATAATTGGTTGCCATGGCGATGATGTCATAATTGGTTGCCATGGCGATGATGATGTCATAATTGGTTGCCATGGTGACGATGATGCCTTAATACGTTACCATGGCGATAATGTCATAATTGGTTGCCATGGTGACGATGATGCCTTAATACGTTACCATGGCGATAATGTCATAATTGGTTGCCATAGCGATGATGATGTCATAATTGGTTGCCATGACGATGATGTCATAATTGGTTGCCATGGCGATGATGTCATAATTGGTTGCTATGGCGATGATGATGTCATAATTGGTTGCCATGGTGACGATGATGCCTTAATACGTTGCCATGGCGATAATGTCATAATTGGTTGCCATGGCGATGATGATGTCATAATTATCTGCCATGGCGATGATGTCATAATTGGTTGCCATGGTGATGATGATGTCATAATTGGTTGCCATGGTGACGATGATGCCTTAATACGTTGCCATGGCGATAATGTCATAATTGGTTGCCATGGCGATGATGATGTCATAATTGGTTGCCATGGCGATGATGTCATAATTGGTTGCCATGGCGATGATGATGTCATAATTGGTTGCCATGGTGATTATGTCATAATTGGTTGCCATGGCGATGATGTCCTAATTGGTTGCCATGGCGATGATGATGTCATAATTGGTTGCCATGGCGGTGATGATGTCATAATTGGTTGCCATGGCGATGATGATGTCATAATTGGTTGCCATGGCGATGATGATGTCATAATTGGTTGCCATGGCGATGAGGATGTCATAAATGGTTGCCATGGCGATGATGTCATAATTGGTTGCCATGACGATGATGTCATAATTGGTTGCCATGGCGATGATGATGTCAAAATTAGTTGCCATGGCGATGATAATATCATAATAGGTTGCCATAGCGATGATGATGTCATAATAGGTTGCCATGGTGACGATGATGCCTTAATACTTTGCCATGGCGATCATGTCATAATTGGTTGCCATGGCGATGATAATGTCATAATTGGTTGCCGTGGCGATGATGTCATCATTGGTTGCCATGGCGATGATGATGTCATAATAGGTTGCCATGGTGACGATGATGCCTTAATACGTTGCCATGGCGATAATGTCATAATTGGTTGCCATGGCGATGATGATGTCATAATTGGTTGCCATGGCGATGATGTCATAATTGGTTGCCATGGCGATGATGATGTCATAATTGGTTGCCATGGTGACGATGATGACTTAATACGTTACCATGGCGATAATGCCATAATTGGTTGCCATGGCGATGATGATGTCATAATTGGTTGCCATGGCGTTAATGTCATAATTGGTTGCCAAGGCGATGATGATGTCATAATTTGTTGCCATGGCGATGATGTCATAATTGGTTGCCATGATGATGATGATGTCATAATTGGTTGCCATGGTGACGATGATGCCTTAATACATTGCATGGCGATAATGTCATAATTGGTTGCCATGGCGATGATGATGTCATAATTGGTTGCCATGGCGATGATGTCATAATTGGTTGCCATGGCGATGAAGATGATGTCATAATTGGTTGCCATTGTGATGATGCCTTAATACGTTGCCATGGCGATAATGTCATAATTGTTTGCCATGGTGATGATGTCATAATTTGTTGCCATGGCGATGATGTTATAATTGGTTGCCATGGCGATGATGATGTCATAATTTTTTACCATGGTGATGATGTCATAATTGGTTGCCATGGCGATGATGATGTCATAATTGGTTGCCATGGCGATGATGTCATAATTGGTTGCCATGGCGATGGTGATGTCATAATTGATTGCCATGGTGACGATGATGCTTTAATACATTGCCATGGCGATAATGTCATTATTGGCTGCCATGGCGATGATGATGTCATAATTAGTTGCTATGGCGATGATGTCATAATTGGTTGCCATGGCGATGATGTCATAATTGGTTGCCATGGCGATGATGATGTCATAATTAGTTGCCATGGCGATGATGTCATAATTGGTTGCCATGGCGATAATGTCATGATTGGTTGCCATGGCGATGATGTCATAATTGGTTGCCATGGTGATGATGATGTCATAATTGGTTGACATGGCGATGATGTCATAATTGGTTGCCATGGCGATGACGATGTCATAATAGGTTGCCATGGTGATGATGATGCTTTAATATGTTGCCATGGAGATGATGATGTCATAATTGGTTGCCATGGCGATGATGATGTCATAATTGGTTGCCATGGCGATGATGATGTCATAATTGGTTGCCATGGCGATGATGTCATAATTTGTTGTCATGGCGATGATGTCATAATTGGTTGCCATGGCAATGATGTCATAATTGGTTGCCATGGCGATGATGATGTCATAATTGGTTGCCATGGCGATGATGATGTCATAATTGGTTGCCATGGCGATGATTATGTCATAATTGGTTGCCATGGCGATGAAGTCATAATTGGTTGCCATGACGATGGTGTCAAAATTAGTTGCCATGGCGATGGTGATGTCATAATAGGTTGCCATAGCTATGATGATGTCATAATAGGTTGCCATGGTGACGATGATGCCTTAATACTTTGCCATGGCGATCATGTCATAATTGGTTGCCATGGCGATGATAATGTCATAATTGGTTGCCGTGGCGATGATGTCATAATTGGTTGCCATGGCGATGATGTCATAATAGGTTGCCATGGCGATAATGTCATAATTGCTTGTCATGATGATGATGATGTCATAATTGGTTGCCATGGCGATGATGTCATAATTGGTTGCCATGGCGATGATGATGTCATAATTGGATGCCATGGTGACGATGATGCCTTAATACGTTACCATGGTGATAATGTCATAATTGGTTGCCATGGCGATGATGATGTCATAATTGGTTGCCATGGCGATGATGTCATAATTGGTTGCCATGGCGATGATGTCATAATTGGTTGCCATGGCGATGATGTCATAATTGGTTGCCATGACGATGATGATGTCATAATTGGTTGCCATGGTGACGATGATGCCTTAATACATTGCCATGGTGATGTCATAATTGGTTGCCATGGCGATGATGATGTCATAATTGGTTGCCATGGCGATGATGTCATAATAGGTTGCCATAGCGATGATGATGTCGTAATAGGTTGCCATAGTGAAGATGATGTCATAATAGGTAGTCATGGTGGCTATGATGTCATAATAGGTTACCATGGCAAAGATTATGTCATAATAGCTTGCCCTGGTGATGATGTCATAACAGGTTGTCATGGCAATGACAATCTCATAACAGGTTGCCTTGGAGATGATGATGACATAGTAGGTTGCCATGGTGAAGATTTTTTCATAATAGATTGCTATGGCGATGGTGTCATAATAGGTTGCCATGGCGATGAAGTCATAATTGGTTGCCATGACGATGATGTCATAATTGGTTGCCATGGCGATGATGATGTCAAAATTAGTTGCCATGGCGATGATGATGTCATAATAGGTTGCCATAGCGATGATGATGTCATAATAGGTTGCCATGGTGACGATGATGCCTTAATACTTTGCCATGGCGATCATGTCATAATTGGTTGCCATGGCGATGATAATGTCATAATTGGTTGCCGTGGTGCTGATGTCATCATTGGTTGCCATGGCTATGATCATGTCATAATAGGTTGCCATGGCGATAATGTCATAATTGGTTGCCATGGCGACGATGATGCCTTAATACGTTGCCATGGCGATGATGTCATAATTGGTTGCCATGGCGACGGTGATGTCATAATTGGTTGCCATGGCGACGGTGATGTCATAATTGGTTGCCATGGTGACGGTGATGTCATAATTGGTTGCCATGGCGATGATGTCATAATTGGTTGCCATGGCGATGATGTCATAATTGGTTGCCATGGCGATGATGATGTCATAATTGGTTGCCATGGCGATGATGTCATAATTGGTTGCCATGACGATGATGTCATAATTGGTTGCCATGGTGACGATGATGCCTTAATACATTGCCATGGTGATAATGTCATAATTGGTTGCCATGGCGATGATGATGTCATAATTGGTTGCCATGGCGATGATGTCATAATAGGTTGCCATAGCGATGATGATGTCGTAATAGGTTGCCATAGTGAAGATGATGTCATAATAGGTAGTCATGGTGACTATGATGTCATAATAGGTTACCATGGCAAAGATTATGTCATAATAGCTTGCCCTGGTGATGATGTCATAATAGGTTGTCATGGCAATGACAATCTCATAACAGGTTGCCTTGGAGATGATGATGACATAGCAGGTTGCCATGGTGAAGATTTTTTCATAATAGATTGCTATGGCGATGGTGTCATAATAGGTTGCCATGGCGATGGTGATGACAATAGGTTGCCATGGTGAAGATGATGTCATAATAGGTTGCCATGATTATGATGATGTCATAATGGTTGCCATGGCGACTAAGATGTCTTAATATGTTGCCATGGTGATGATGTCATAATAGGTTGCCATGGTGAAGATGTCATAATAGGTTGCCATGGTGACGATGTCATAATAGGTTGCCATCACGAAGATTGTCATAATAGCTTGCCATGGCAACGATAATGTCATAATAGCTTGCAATGGCGATGATGATGTCATAATGGTCGCCATGGTGACTGATGTCATAATAGGTTGCCATGGTGATGATGATGCCTTAATACGTTACCATGGCGATAATGTCATAATTGGTTGCCATGGTGACGATGATGCCTTAATACGTTACCATGGCGATAATGTCATAATTGGTTGCCATGGCGATGATGATGTCATAATTATCTGACATGTCGATGATGTCATAATTGTTTGCCATGGTGATGTCAAAATTAGTTGCCATGGCGATGATAATATCATAATAGGTTGCCATAGCGATGATGATGTCATAATAGGTTGCCATGGTGACGATGATGCCTTAATACTTTGCCATGGCGATCATGTCATAATTGGTTGCCATGGCGATGATAATGTCATAATTGGTTGCCGTGGCGATGAAGTCATTATTGGTTGCCATGGCGATGATGATGTCATAATAGGTTGCCATGGTGACGATGATGCCTTAATACGTTGCCATGGCGATAATGTCATAATTGGTTGCCATGGCGATGATGATGTCATAATTGGTTGCCATGGCGATGATGATGTCATAATTGGTTGCCATGGTGACGACGATGCCTTAATACATTGCCATGGCGATAATGTCATAATTGGTTGCCATGGCGATGATGTCATAATTGGTTGCCATGGCGATGATGTCATAATTGGTTGCCATGGTGATGATGATGTAATAATTGGTTGCCATGGTGACGATGATGCCTTAATACGTTACCATGGTGATAATGTCATAATTGGTTGCCATGGCGATGATGATGTCATAATTGGTTGCCATGGCGATGATGTCATAATTGGTTGCCATAGCGATGATGATCTCATAATTGGTTGCCATGGCGATTATGTCATAATTGGTTGCTATGGCGATGATGATGTCATAATTGGTTGCCATGGTGACGATGATGCCTTAATACGTTGCCATGGCGATAATGTCATAATTGGTTGCCATGGCGATGATGATGTCATAATTATCTGCCATGGCGATAATGTCATAATTGGTTGCCATGCCGATGATGATGTCATAATTGGTTGCCATGGTGACGATGATGCCTTAATACGTTGCCATGGCGATAATGTCATAATTGGTTGCCATGGCGATGATGATGTCATAATTGGTTGCCATGGCGATGATGTCATAATTAGTTGCCATGGCGATGATGATGTCATAAGTGGTTGCCATGGTGATTATGTCATAATTGGTTGTCATGGCCATGATGTCATAATTGGTTGCCATGGCGATGATGATGTCATAATTGGTTGCCATGGCGGTGATGATGTCATAATTGGTTGCCATGGCGATGATGATGTCATAATTGGTTGCCATGGCAATGATGTCATAATTGGTTGCCATGGCGATGATGATGTCATAATTGGTTGCCATGGCGATGAGGATGTCATAATTGGTTGCCATGGCGATGATTATGTCAAAATTAGTTGCCATGGCGATGATAATGTCATAATAGGTTGCCATAGCGATGATGATGTCATAATAGGTTGCCATGGTGACGATGATGCCTTAATACTTTGCCATGGCGATCATGTCATAATTGGTTGCCATGGCGATGATAATGTCATAATTGGTTGCCATGGCGATGATGTCATCATTGGTTGCCATGGCGATGATGATGTCATAATAGGTTGCCATGGTGACGATGATGCCTTAATACGTTGCCATGGCGATAATGTCATAATTGGTTGCCATGGCGATGATGATGTCATAATTGGTTGCCATGGCGATGATGTCATAATTGGTTGCCATGGCGATGATGATGTCATAATTGGTTGCCATGGTGACGATGATGCCTTAATACTTTGCCATGGTGATAATGTCATAATTGGTTGCCATGGCGATGATGATGTCATAATTGGTTGCCATGGCGATGATGTCATAATTGGTTGCCATGGCGATGATGATGTCATAATTGGTTGCCATGGTGACGATGATGCCTTAATACGTTACCATGGCGATAATGTCATAATTGGTTGCCATGGTAACGATGATGCCTTAATACGTTACCATGGCGATAATGTCATAATTGGTTGCCATGGCGATGATGATGTCATAATTGGTTGCCATGGTGATGATGTCATAATTGGTTGCTATGGCGATGATGTCATAATTGGTTGCCATGGCGATGATGTCATAATTGGTTGCCATGACGATGATGTCATAATTGGTTGCCATGGCGATGATGATGTCAAAATTAGTTGCCATGGCGATGATGATGTCATAATAGGTTGCCATAGCGATGATGATGTCATAATAGGTTGCCATGGTGACGATGATGCCTTAATACTTTGCCATGGCGATCATGTCATAATTGGTTGCCATGGCGATGATAATGTCATAATTGGTTGCCGTGGCGATGATGTCATAATTGGTTGCCATGGCGATGATGATGTCATAATTGGTTGCCATGGTGATTATGTCATAATTGGTTGCCATGGCGATGGTGTCATAATTGGTTGCCATGGCGATGATGATGTCATAATTGGTTGCCATGGCGATGATGTCATAATTGGTTGCCATGGCGATGATGTCATAATTGGTTGCCATGGTGACGATGATGCCTTAATACGTTGCCATGGTGATAATGTCATAATTGGTTGCCATGGCGATGATGATGTCATAATTGGTTGCCATGGCGATGATGTCATAATTGGTTGCCATGGCGATGATGATGTCATAATGGTTGCCATGGTGACTATGATTTCATAATTGATTGCCATGGCGATGATGTTATAATAGGTTGCCATGGCGAAGATTATGTCATAATAGTTGCCATGGTGACTATGATGTCAATAGGTTGCCATATCAGTGATGATGTCATAATCAATCAATCAATCAAATTTATTATCGCCAAGTACATATTACATATATACAAGGAATTCTTTGTGGCAAAGAGGCAACATAATATATAACAACAGATACAACAAGTAACATCTAGCAAGACAAATACAGTATATAGTCTACACATGCCGATTTAATTGTTGAACAGTGGATAGAAGCTGTTCATATGGCGGTTGGTGCTGCATTTGGGGACTCTGAAGTGACGTCCTGAAGGGAGTAGTTGGAATGAGTGTCCCGGGTGAGAGGGATCGGATGAAATTTTCAATGCGTGGGATGGAATACTCTTATCATAAAGATCCTGGATTTTAGGCAGGGGGAACCTATAATTCTCTCTGCTGTTCTGAAAGTCCTTTGTAAGCAGAGTTTGTCATGCGCAGTGGCTCCCCCATACCAGACTATCAGAGAGGAACAAATCACAGATCTGATGACAGCATTAAAGAATAAGATCAGCAGATTCTTAGACAAACCATATCTTTTCAGCTGACACAGGAAGAACATCCTCTGTTGTGCTTTTCTTATAACAGCATCCACGTTTTTCCCCCATTTAAGATCATGAGAGATAACACCAAGGAATTTGGTCTCTGTGACCCTAAGAACCACCTCGTCATGGATGTAGATTGGAAGTATCTCATGTTGATCTTTCCTAAAATCCACAACCATCTCAGCAGTTTTTTTTAGTGTTGAGTACAAGATTATTGGCTTTACACCAGTCACATATTCTTTTCACCTCACTCCGATACAAGTCTTCAGCATTTCCCCTGATGAGACCAATCAGTGTCATATCATTGGCAAATTTCAAGATTTTTACTGAGTCTGCTGAAGAGATGCAATCATTTGTATAGAGAGAAAACAGTAACGGGGACAAAACACACCCCTGAGGTGCCCCGATGTTTGTGACCAAGGTGTCCGAAGTGATTGGTCCAACTTTTACACTCTGTATCCTGGCTGTCAGGAAGTTATAAATCCACAAGCATAAGTTGAGAGAGACTCCAAGAGCTACCATTTTCTTATGAAGTAAATTCGGATCAATGGTATTGAACGCTGAGCTAAAGTCCATGAAAAGAATCCGGACATATGAGTGCAGTTCATCTGTATGATCCAAAATGTACTTCAGTGCCAGATTGACAGTGTCGTTTGCCGAACGATTCTCCTTATAGGCAAACTGAAGCGGGTCCCATAGCTTCTGCGTGAATTTTATCAGGTGGGACATCATAATTCTTTCGAAGACTTTCATAGCTGCAGATGTGAGTGCTACTGGTCTATAGTCGTTCAACTCAGAGGATCCCACTTTCTTGGGGACAGGGATAATTGTGGAACTTTTCCAACACTGAGGTACTACGTGCTCTTTCAGTGACAGATTGTATATATTTGTCAGTATAGGGACAAGCTGGGTAGCACATACTTTCAGACACATTGGAGATACACCATCTGGGCCAGGTGCCTTTTTGACCTTAAGTCCCTTCAGGACACGTATAATAGGTTGGCCATGGCGATGATGTCACAATGGTTGCCATGGTGACTATGATGTCATAATAGGTTGCCATGGCAAAGATTATGTCATAATAGCTTGCCTTGGTGATAATGTCATAATAGGTTGCCATGGTGACGATGATGTCATAATTGGTTGCCATGGTGACGATGTCATAATAGGTTGCTATGACAAAGATTATGTCATAATAGGTTGCCTTGGTGATAATGTCATAATAGGTTGCCATGGCAACGATAATGCCATAATAGGTTGCCATGGTGATGTCATAATAGCTTGCAATGGCGATGATGTCATAATGGTTGCAATTGTGACTATGATGTCTTAATAGGCTGCCATGGCGATGATGATGTCATTTGTTGCCATGGCGATTATGATGTCATAATGGTTGCCATGGTGACTATGATGTCATAATAGGTTGCCAGGGAAAATATGAAGTCATAATAGGTTGCCATGGCAATGATGATGACATAATAGGTTGCCATGGTGAAGATGATGTTATAATTGGTTGCCATGGTGAAGATGATGTCATAATTGGTTGCCATGGTGATGATGATGTCTTAATAGGTTGCCATGGCGATGATGTCATAATTGGTTGCCATGGCGATGATGATGTCATAATAGGTTGCCATGGTGACGATGTCATAATTGGTTGCAATGGCGATGATGATGACATAATAGGTTGCCATGGCAATGATGATAATAGGTTGCCATGGCGAAGATGATGTCATAATAGGTTGCCATGGTGATGATGATATAATAGGTTGCCATGGTGATGATGATGTCATAATATGTTGCCATGGCGATGATGATGACATAATAGTTTGCCATGGCGACGATGTCATAATAGGTTGCCATGGTGAAGATGATGTCATAATTAGGTTGCCATGGTAAAGATGATGTCATAATATTTTGCCATGATTACGATGATGACATAATGGTTGCCATGGTGATGAAGATGTCTTAATATTTGTAGCCATGGTCATGTCATAATAGGTTGCCATGGTGATGATGATGTGATAATAGGTTGCCATGGTGACGATGTCATTATAGGTTGCCATGGTGATGATGATGTCATAATAGGTTGCCATGGCAAAGATTATGTCATAATAGTTTGCCATGGTGACGATGATGTCATAATAGGTTGCCATGGCAAAGATGTCATAATAGGTTGCCATGACACAGATTATGTCATAATAGGTTGCCTTGGTGATGATGTCATAATAGGTTGCCATGACGATGATGTCATAATAGGTTGCCATCGCGAAGATTATGTCATAATAGGTTGCCATGGTGATGATTATGTCATAATAGCTCGCAATCGCGATGATGATGTCATAATGGTTGCCATTGTGAGTATGATGTCTAAATAGGCTGCCATGGCGATGGTGATGTCATAATTTGTTGCCATGGCGATGATGTCATAATGGTTGCCATGGTGACTATGATGTCATAATAGGTTGCCAGGGAAAATATGATGTCATAATAGGTGTCATGGCAATGATGATGACATAATAGGTTGCCATGGTGAAGATGATGTCATAATTGGTTGCCATGGTGAAGATGATGTCATAATAGGTTGCCATGGCAAGGATCATGTCATAAAAGGTTGCTATGGTGAAGATGATGTCATAATAGCTTGCCATGGCGATGGTGTCATAATAGGTTGCTATGGCGATGATGATGTCATAATAGGTTGCCTTGGTGACGATGACATAATAGGTTCCCATGGCTTTGATGTCATAATAGGTTGCCATAGCAACGATGATGTCGTAATAGGTTGCCATAGTGAAGATGATGTCATAATAGGTAGCCATGGTGGCTATGATGTCATAATAGGTTACCATGGCAAAGATTATGTCATAATAGCTTGCCCTGGTGATGATGTCATAATAGGTTGTCATGGCAATGACAATGTCATAACAGGTTGCCTTGGAGATGATGATGACATAGCAGGTTGCCATGGTGAAGATTTTTTCATAATAGATTGCTATGGCGATGGTGTCATAATAGGTTGCCATGGCGATGGTGATGACAATAGGTTGCCATGGTGAAGATGATGTCATAATAGGTTGCCATGATTATGATGATGTCATAATGGTTGCCATGGCAACTAAGATGTCTTAATATGTTGCCATGGTGATGATGTCATAATAGGTTGCCATGGTGAAGATGTCATAATAGGTTGCCATGGTGACGATGTCATAATAGGTTGCCATCGTGAAGATTATGTCATAATAGCTTGCCATGGCAACGATAATGTCATAATAGCTTGCAATGGCGATGATGATGTCATAATGGTCGCCATGGTGACTGATGTCATAATAGGTTGCCATGGTGATGATGATGACATAATAGGTGGCCATGGCGATGATAATGACATAATAGGTTGCCATGGCAATGATGATGACAATAGGTTGCCATGGCGAAGATGATGTCATAATAGGTTGCCATGGCGATGATGATATAATAGGTTGCCATGGTGACGATGATGTCATAATAGGTTGCCATGGCGATGATGATGACATAATAGTTTGCCATGGCGACGATGATGTCATAATAGGTTGCCATGGTGAAGATGATGTCATAACTAGGTTGCCATGGTAAAGATGATGTCATAATAGGTTGCCATGATTATGATGATGTCATAATGGTTGCTATGGCGACGAAGATGTCTTAATATATGTTGCCATGGTGATGATGTCATAATAGGTTGCCATGGTGATGATGTGATAATAGGTTGCCATGGGGACGATGTCATTATAGGTTGCCATGGTGACGATGATGCCATAATAGGTTGCCATGGCAAAGATTATGTCATAATAGTTTGCCATGGTGACGATGATGTCATAATAGGTTGCCATGGCAAAAATGATGTCATAATAGTTTGCCATGACACAGATTATGTCTTAATAGGTTGCCTTGGTGATGATGTCATAATAGGTTGCCATGACGATGATGTCATAATAGGTTGCCATCACGAAGATTATGTCATAATAGGTTGCCATGGTGATGATTATGTCATAATAGCTTGCAATGGCGATGATGATGTCATAATGGTTGCCATTGTGACTATGATTTCATAATAGGTTGCCAGGGAAAATTTTATGTCATAATAGGTTGCATGGCGATGATGTCATAATAAGTTGCCATGGCGATGATAATGACATTATAGGTTGCCATGGCGAAGATGATGGCATAATTGATTGCCATGGCGATGTTAATGTCATAATAGGTTGCTATGGTGACGATGATGCCTTAATATATTGCCATGGCAATGATGTCATAATTGGTTGCCATGACTATGATGTCATAATTGGTTGCCATGGCGATGATGTCATAATAGGTTGCCATGGTGATGATGATGCCTTAATACGTTGCCATGGCAATGATGTCATAATAGGTTGCCATGGTGACGATGATGCCTTAATACGTTGCCATGGCGATGATGTCATAATTGGTTGCCATGGTGATGATGATGTCATAATTACTTGCCATGGTGATGATGTCATAATTGGTTGCCATGGCGATGATGTCATAATTGGTTGCCATGGTGACGATGATGCCTTAATACGTTGCCATGGCGATGATGTCATAATTGGTTGCCATGGCGATGATGTCATAATTGGTTGCCATGGCGATGATAATGTCATAATTGGATGCCATGGCGATGATGTCATAATTGGTTGCCATGGTGATGATGATGTCATAATTGGTTGCCATGGTGATGATGTCATAATTGGTTGCAATGGCGATGATGTCATAATTGGTTGCCATGGTGACGATGATGCCTTAATACGTTGCCATGGCGATAATGTCATAATTGGTTGCCATGGCGATGATGATGTCATAATTGGTTGCCATGGCGATTATGTCAAAATTGGTTGCCATGGCGATGATGTCATAATTGGTTGCCATGGCGATGATGATGTCATAATTGGTTGCCATGGTGATTATGTCATAATTGGTTGCCATGGCGATGATGATGTCATAATTGGTTGCCATGGTGATGATGATGCCTTAATACGTTGCCATGGCGATAATTTCACAATTGGTTGCCATGGTGATGATGTCATAATTGGTTGCCATGGTGATGATGATGTCATAATTGGTTGCCATGGCGATGGTGTCATAATTGGTTGCCATGGCGATGATTATGTCATAATTGGTTGCCATGGCGATGATGATGTCATAATTGGTTGCCATGGCAATGATGATGTCATAATAGGTTGCCATGGCGACGATGATGTCATAATAGGTTGCCATGGTGACGATGACACCTTAATATGTTGCCATGGCGATAATGTCATAATTGGTTGCCATGGCGATGATGATGTCATAATTGGTTGCCATGGTGATGATGTCATAATTGGTTGCCATGGCGATAATCATGTCATAATAGGTTGCCGTGGTGACAATGATGCCTTAATACGTTGCCATGGCGATAATGTCATAATTGGTTGCCATGGCGATGATGATGTCATAATTGGTTGCCATGGCGATGATGTCATAATTGGTTGCCATGGCGATGATGTCATAATAGGTTGCCATGGCGATAATGATGTCAAAATTGGTTGCCAAGGCAATGATATCATAATTGGTTGCCATGGCGATGATGATGTAATAATAGGTTGCCATGGTGACGATGATGCCTTAATACGTTGCCATGGCGATAATGTCATAATTGGTTGCCATGGCGATGATTATGTCATAATTGGTTGCCTTGGCGATGATGTCATAATTGGTTGCCATGGCAATGATGATGTCATAATTGGTTGCCATGGTGACGACGATGCCTTAATACGTTGCCATGGCGATAATGTCATAATTGGTTGCCATGGCGATGATGATGTCATAATTGGTTGCCATGGCGATGATGTCATAATTGGTTGCCATGGCGATGATGTCATAATTGGTTGCCATGGCGATGATGATGTAATAATTGGTTGCCATGGTGACGATGATACCTTAATACGTTACCATGGCGATAATGTCATAATTGGTTGCCATGGCGATGATGATGTCATAATTGGTTGCCATGGCGATGATGTCATAATTGGATGCCATGGCGATGATGTCATAATTGGTTGCCATAGCGATGATGTCATAATTGGTTGCCATGGCGATTATGTCATAATTGGTTGCAATGGCGATGATGATGTCATAATTGGCTGCCATGGTGACGATGATGCCTTAATACGTTGCCATGGCGATAATGTCATAATTGGTTGCCATGGCGATGATGATGTCATAATTATCTGCTATGGCGATGATGTCATAATTGGTTGCCATGGCGATGATGATGTCATAATTGGTTGCCATGGTGACGATGATGCCTTAATACGTTACCATGGCGATAATGTCATAATTGGTTGCCATGGCGATGATGATGTCATAATAGGTTGCCATGGCGATGATGTCATAATTGGTTGCCATGGCGATGATGATGTCATAAGTGGTTGCCATGGTGATTATGTCATAATTGGTTGCCATGGCGATGATGTCATAATTGGTTGCCATGGCGATGATGATGTCATAATTGGTTGCCATGGCGGTGATGATGTCATAATTGGTTGCCATGGCGATGATGATGTCATAATTGGTTGCCATGGCGATGATGATGTCATAATTGGTTGCCATGGCGATGAGGATGTCATAATTGGTTGCCATGGCGATGATGTCATAATTGGTTGCCATGACGATGATGTCATAATTGGTTGCCATGGCGATGATGATGTCAAAATTAGTTGCCATGGCGATGATGTCATAATAAGTTGCCATAGCGATGATGATGTCATAATAGGTTGTCATGGTGACGATGATGCCTTAATACTTTGCCATGGCGATCATGTCATAATTGGTTGCCATGGCGATGATAATGTCATAATTGGTTGCCGTGGCGATGATGTCATAATTGGTTGCCATGGCGATGATGATGTCTTAATTGGTTGCCATGGTGATTATGTCATAATTGGTTGCCATGGCGATGGTGTCATAATTGGTTGCCATGGCGATGATGATGTCATAATTGGTTGCCATGGCGATGATGTCATAATTGGTTGCCATGGTGATGATGATGTCATAATTGGTTGCCATGGTGACGATGATGCCTTAATACGTTGCCATGGTGATAATGTCATAATTGGTTGCCATGGCGATGATGATATCATAATTGGTTGCCATGGCGATGATGTCATAATTGGTTGCCATGGTGACGATGATGCCTTAATACGTTACCATGGCGATAATGTCATAATTGGTTGCCATGGTGACGATGATGCCTTTATACGTTACCATGGCGATAATGTCATAATTGGTTGCCATAGCGATGATGATGTCATAACTGGTTGCCATGGTGATTATGTCATAATTGGTTGCCATGGCGATGGTGTCATAATTGGTTGCCATGGCGATGATGATGTCATAATTGGTTGCCATGGCGATGATGTCATAATTGGTTGCCATGGCGATGATGATGTCATAATTGGTTGCCATGGCGATGATGTCATAATTGGTTGCCATGGCGATGATGATGTCATAATTGGTTGCCATGGTGACGATGATGCCTTAATACGTTGCCATGGTGATAATGTCATAATTGGTTGCCATGGCGATGATGATATCATAATTGGTTGCCATGGCGATGATGTCATAATTGGTTGCCATGGTGACGATGATGCCTTAATACGTTACCATGGCGATAATGTCATAATTGGTTGCCATGGTGACGATGATGCCTTTATACGTTACCATGGCGATAATGTCATAATTGGTTGCCATAGCGATGATGATGTCATAATTGGTTGCCATGGCGATGATGTCATAATTGGTTGCCATGGCGATGATGTCATAATTGGTTGCCATAGCGATGATGATGTCATAATTGGTTGCCATGGCGATTATGTCATAATTGGTTGCTATGGCGATGATGATGTAATAATTGGTTGCCATGGTGACGATGATGCCTTAATACGTTACCATGGCGATAATGTCATAATTGGTTGCCATGGCGATGATGATGTCATAATTGGTTGCCATGGCGATGATGTCATAATTGGTTGCCATGGCGATGATGTCATAATTGGTTGCCATGGCGATAATGTCATAATTGGTTGCCATGGCGATGATGATGTCATAATTATCTGCCATGGCGATGATGTCATAATTGGTTGCCATGGCGATGATGATGTCATAATTGGTTGCCATGGTGACGATGATGCCTTAATACGTTGCCATGGCGATAATGTCATAATTGGTTGCCATGGCGATGATGATGTCATAATTGGTTGCCATGGCGATGATGTCATAATTGGTTGCCATGGCGATGATGATGTCATAATTGGTTGCCATGGTGATTATGTCATAATTGGTTGCCATGGCGATGATGTCCTAATTGGTTGCCATGGCGATGATGATGTCATAATTGGTTGCCATGGCGGTGATGATGTCATAATTGGTTGCCATGGCGATGATGATGTCATAATTGGTTGCCATGGCGATGATGATGTCATAATTGGTTGCCATGGCGATGAGGATGTCATAAATGGTTGCCATGGTGATGATATCATAATTGGTTGCCATGACGATGATGTCATAATTGGTTGCCATGGCGATGATGATGTCAAAATTAGTTGCCATGGCGATGATAATATCATAATAGGTTGCCATAGCGATGATGATGTCATAATAGGTTTCCATGGTGACGATGATGCCTTAATACTTTGCCATGGTGATCATGTCATAATTGGTTGCCATGGCGATGATAATGTCATAATTGGTTGCCGTGGCGATGATGTCATCATTGGTTGCCATGGCGATGATGATGTCATAATAGGTTGCCATGGTGATGATGATGCCTTAATACGTTGCCATGGCGATAATGTCATAATTGGTTGCCATGGCGATGATGATGTCATAATTGGTTGCCATGGCGATGATGTCATAATTGGTTGCCATGGCGATGATGATGTCATAATTGGTTGCCATGGTGACGATGATGACTTAATACGTTACCATGGCGATAATGCCATAATTGGTTGCCATGGCGATGATGATGTCATAATTGGTTGCCATGGCATTAATGTCATAATTGGTTGCCATGGCGATGATGTCATAATTTGTTGCCATGGCGATGATGTCATAATTGGTTGCCATGATGAAGATGATGTCATAATTGGTTGCCATGGTGACGATGATGCCTTAATACATTGCATGGCGATAATGTCATAATTGGTTGCCATGGCGATGATGATGTCATAATTGGTTGCCATGGCGATGATGTCATAATTGGTTGCCATGGCGATGATGTCATAATTGGTTGCCATGGCGATGATGATGTAATAATTGGTTGCCATGGTGACGATGATGCCTTAATACGTTACCATGGCGATAATGTCATAATTGGTTGCCATGGCGATGATGATGTCATAATTGGTTGCCATGGCGATGATGTCATAATTGGATGCCATGGCGATGATGTCATAATTGGTTGCCATAGCGATGATGTCATAATTGGTTGCCATGGCGATTATGTCATAATTGGTTGCAATGGCGATGATGATGTCATAATTGGCTGCCATGGTGACGATGATGCCTTAATACGTTGCCATGGCGATAATGTCATAATTGGTTGCCATGGCGATGATGATGTCATAATTATCTGCTATGGCGATGATGTCATAATTGGTTGCCATGGCGATGATGATGTCATAATTGGTTGCCATGGTGACGATGATGCCTTAATACGTTACCATGGCGATAATGTCATAATTGGTTGCCATGGCGATGATGATGTCATAATAGGTTGCCATGGCGATGATGTCATAATTGGTTGCCATGGCGATGATGATGTCATAAGTGGTTGCCATGGTGATTATGTCATAATTGGTTGCCATGGCGATGATGTCCTAATTGGTTGCCATGGCGATGATGATGTCATAATTGGTTGCCATGGCGGTGATGATGTCATAATTGGTTGCCATGGCGATGATGATGTCATAATTGGTTGCCATGGCGATGATGATGTCATAATTGGTTGCCATGGTGATGAGGATGTCATAATTGGTTGCCATGGCGATGATGTCATAATTGGTTGCCATGACGATGATGTCATAATTGGTTGCCATGGCGATGATGATGTCAAAATTAGTTGCCATGGCGATGATGTCATAATAAGTTGCCATAGCGATGATGATGTCATAATAGGTTGTCATGGTGACGATGATGCCTTAATACTTTGCCATGGCGATCATGTCATAATTGGTTGCCATGGCGATGATAATGTCATAATTGGTTGCCGTGGCGATGATGTCATAATTGGTTGCCATGGCGATGATGATGTCTTAATTGGTTGCCATGGTGATTATGTCATAATTGGTTGCCATGGCGATGGTGTCATAATTGGTTGCCATGGCGATGATGATGTCATAATTGGATGCCATGGCGATGATGTCATAATTGGTTGCCATGGTGATGATGATGTCATAATTGGTTGCCATGGTGACGATGATGCCTTAAAACGTTGCCATGGTGATAATGTCATTATTGGTTGCCATGGCGATGATGATATAATTGGTTGCCATGGCGATGATGTCATAATTGGTTGCCATGGTGACGATGATGCCTTAATACGTTACCATGGCGATAATGTCATAATTGGTTGCCATGGTGACGATGATGCCTTTATACGTTACCATGGCGATAATGTCATAATTGGTTGTCATAGCGATGATGATGTCATAATTGGTTGCCATGGTGATTATGTCATAATTGGTTGCCATGGCGATGGTGTCATAATTGGTTGCCATGGCGATGATGATGTCATAATTGGTTGCCATGGCGATGATGTCATAATTGGTTGCCATGGCGATGATGATGTCATAATTGGTTGCCATGGCGATGATGTCATAATTGGTTGCCATGGCGATGATGATGTCATAATTGGTTGCCATGGTGACGATGATGCCTTAATACGTTGCCATGGTGATAATGTCATAATTGGTTGCCATGGCGATGATGATATCATAATTGGTTGCCATGGCGATGATGTCATAATTGGTTGCCATGGTGACGATGATGCCTTAATACGTTACCATGGCGATAATGTCATAATTGGTTGCCATGGTGACGATGATGCCTTTATACGTTACCATGGCGATAATGTCATAATTGGTTGCCATAGCGATGATGATGTCATAATTGGTTGCCATGGCGATGATGTCATAATTGGTTGCCATGGCGATGATGTCATAATTGGTTGCCATAGCGATGATGATGTCATAATTGGTTGCCATGGCGATTATGTCATAATTGGTTGCTATGGCGATGATGATGTAATAATTGGTTGCCATGGTGACGATGATGCCTTAATACGTTACCATGGCGATAATGTCATAATTGGTTGCCATGGCGATGATGATGTCATAATTGGTTGCCATGGCGATGATGTCATAATTGGTTGCCATGGCGATGATGTCATAATTGGTTGCCATGGCGATAATGTCATAATTGGTTGCCATGGCGATGATGATGTCATAATTATCTGCCATGGCGATGATGTCATAATTGGTTGCCATGGCGATGATGATGTCATAATTGGTTGCCATGGTGACGATGATGCCTTAATACGTTGCCATGGCGATAATGTCATAATTGGTTGCCATGGCGATGATGATGTCATAATTGGTTGCCATGGCGATGATGTCATAATTGGTTGCCATGGCGATGATGATGTCATAATTGGTTGCCATGGTGATTATGTCATAATTGGTTGCCATGGCGATGATGTCCTAATTGGTTGCCATGGCGATGATGATGTCATAATTGGTTGCCATGGCGGTGATGATGTCATAATTGGTTGCCATGGCGATGATGATGTCATAATTGGTTGCCATGGCGATGATGATGTCATAATTGGTTGCCATGGCGATGAGGATGTCATAAATGGTTGCCATGGTGATGATATCATAATTGGTTGCCATGACGATGATGTCATAATTGGTTGCCATGGCGATGATGATGTCAAAATTAGTTGCCATGGCGATGATAATATCATAATAGGTTGCCATAGCGATGATGATGTCATAATAGGTTGCCATGGTGACGATGATGCCTTAATACTTTGCCATGGTGATCATGTCATAATTGGTTGCCATGGCGATGATAATGTCATAATTGGTTGCCGTGGCGATGATGTCATCATTGGTTGCCATGGCGATGATGATGTCATAATAGGTTGCCATGGTGATGATGATGCCTTAATACGTTGCCATGGCGATAATGTCATAATTGGTTACCATGGCGATGATGATGTCATAATTGGTTGCCATGGCGATGATGTCATAATTGGTTGCCATGGCGATGATGATGTCATAATTGGTTGCCATGGTGACGATGATGACTTAATACGTTACCATGGCGATAATGCCATAATTGGTTGCCATGGCGATGATGATGTCATAATTGGTTGCCATGGCATTAATGTCATAATTGGTTGCCATGGCGATGATGATGTCATAATTTGTTGCCATGGCGATGATGTCATAATTGGTTGCCATGATGAAGATGATGTCATAATTGGTTGCCATGGTGACGATGATGCCTTAATACATTGCATGGCGATAATGTCATAATTGGTTGCCATGGCGATGATGATGTCATAATTGGTTGCCATGGCGATGATGTCATAATTGGTTGCCATGGCGATGAAGATGATGTCATAATTGGTTGCCATTGTGATGATGCCTTAATACGTTGCCATGGCGATAATGTCATAATTGTTTGCCATGGTGATGATGTCATAATTTGTTGCCATGGCGATGATGTTATAATTGGTTGCCATGGCGATGATGATGTCATAATTTTTTACCATGGTGATGATGTCATAATTGGTTGCCATGGCGATGATGATGTCATAATTGGTTGCCATGGCGATGATGTCATAATTGGTTGCCATGGCGATGATGATGTCATAATTGATTGCCATGGTGACGATGATGCCTTAATACATTGCCATGGCGATAATGTCATTATTGGCTGCCATGGCGATGATGATGTCATAATTAGTTGCTATGGCGATGATGTCATAATTGGTTGCCATGGCGATGATGTCATAATTGGTTGCCATGGCGATGATGATGTCATAATTAGTTGCCATGGCGATGATGTCATAATTGGTTGCCATGGCGATAATGTCATGATTGGTTGCCATGGCGATGATGTCATAATTGGTTGCCATGGTGATGATGATGTCATAATTGGTTGACATGGCGATGATGTCATAATTGGTTGCCATGGCGATGACGATGTCATAATAGGTTGCCATGGTGATGATGATGCTTTAATATGTTGCCTTGGCGATGATGATGTCATAATTGGTTGCCATGGCGATGATGATGTCATAATTGGTTGCCATGGCGATGATGATGTCATAATTGGTTGCCATGGCGATGATGTCATAATTGGTTGTCATGGCGATGATGTCATAATTGGTTGCCATGGCAATGATGTCATAATTGGTTGCCATGGCGATGATGATGTCATAATTGGTTGCCATGGCGATGATGATGTCATAATTGGTTGCCATGGCGATGATTATGTCATAATTGGTTGCCATGGCGATGAAGTCATAATTGGTTGCCATGATGATGGTGTCAAAATTAGTTGCCATGGCGATGGTGATGTCATAATAGGTTGCCATAGCTATGATGATGTCATAATAGGTTGCCATGGTGACGATGATGCCTTAATACTTTGCCATGGCGATCATGTCATAATTGGTTGCCATGGCGATGATAATGTCATAATTGGTTGCCGTGGCGATGATGTCATAAATGGTTGCCATGGCGATGATGTCATAATAGGTTGCCATGGCGATAATGTCATAATTGCTTGTCATGACGATGATGATGTCATAATTGGTTGCCATGGCGATGATGTCATAATTGGTTGCCATGTCGATGATGATGTCATAATTGGTTGCCATGGTGACGATGATGCCTTAATACGTTACCATGGCGATAATGTCATAATTGGTTGCCATGGCGATGATGATGTCATTATTGGTTGCCATGGCGATGATGTCATAATTGGTTGCCATGGCGATGATGATGTCATAATTGGTTGCCATGGCGATGATGTCATAATTGGTTGCCATGACGATGATGATGTCATAATTGGTTGCCATGGTGACGATGATGCCTTAATACATTGCCATGGTGATAATGTCATAATTGGTTGCCATGGCGATGATGATGTCATAATTGGTTGCCATGGCGATGATGTCATAATAGGCTGCCATAGCGATGATGATGTCGTAATAGGTTGACATAGTGAAGATGATGTCATAATAGGTAGTCATGGTGGCTATGATGTCATAATAGGTTACCATGGCAAAGATTATGTCATAATAGCTTGCCCTGGTGATGATGTCATAATAGGTTGTCATGGCAATGACAATCTCATAACAGGTTGCCTTGGAGATGATGATGACATAGTAGGTTGCCATGGTGAAGATTTTTTCATAATAGATTGCTATGGCGATGGTGTCATAATAGGTTGCCATGGCGATGAAGTCATAATTGGTTGCCATGACGATGATGTCATAATTGGTTGCCATGGCGATGATGATGTCAAAATTAGTTGCCATGGCGATGATGATGTCATAATAGGTTGCCATAGCGATGATGATGTCATAATAGGTTGCCATGGTGACGATGATGCCTTAATACTTTGCCATGGCGATCATGTCATAATTGGTTGCCATGGCGATGATAATGTCATAATTGGTTGCCGTGGCGATGATGTCATAATTGGTTGCCATGGCGATGATGATGTCATAATTGGTTGCCATGGTGATTATGTCATAATTGGTTGCCATGGCGATGGTGTCATAATTGGTTGCCATGGCGATGATGATGTCATAATTGGTTGCCATGGCGATGATGTCATAATTGGTTGCCATGGCGATGATGTCATAATAGGTTGCCATGGTGACGATGATGCCTTAATACTTTGCCATGGAGATCATGTCATAATTGGTTGCCATGGCGATGATAATGTCATAATTGGTTGCCGTGGCGATGATGTCATCATTGGTTGCCATGGCTATGATCATGTCATAATAGGTTGCCATGGCGATAATGTCATAATTGCTTGCCATGGCGATGATGATGTCATAATTGGTTGCCATGGCGATGATGTCATAATTGGTTGCCATGGCGATGATGATGTCATAATAGGTTGCCATGGTGACGATGATGCCTTAATACGTTACCATGGCGATAATGTCATAATTGGTTGCCATGGCGATGATGATATCATAATTGGTTGCCATGGCGATGATGTCTTAATTGGTTGCCATGGCGATGATGATGTCATAATTGGTTGCCATGGTGACGATGATGCCTTAATACGTTACCATGGCGATAATGTCATAATTGGTTGCCATAGCGATGATGATGTCATAATTGGTTGCCATGGCGATGATGTCATAATTGGTTGCCATGGCGATGATGTCATAATTGGTTGCCATAGCGATGATGATGTCATAATTGGTTGCCATGGCGATTATGTCATAATTGGTTGCTATGGCGATGATGATGTCATAATTGGTTGCCATGGTGACGATGATGCCTTAATACGTTGCCATGGCGATAATGTCATAATTGGTTGCCATGGCGATGATGATGTCATAATTATCTGCCATGGCGATGATGTCATAATTGGTTGCCATGGCGATGATGATGTCATAATTGGTTGCCATGGTGACGATGATGCCTTAATACGTTGCCATGGCGATAATGTCATAATTGGTTGCCATGGCGATGATGATGTCATAATTGGTTGCCATGGCGATGATGTCATAATTGGTTGCCATGGCGATGATGATGTCATAATTGGTTGCCATGGTGATTATGTCATAATTGGTTGCCATGGCGATGATGTCCTAATTGGTTGCCATGGCGATGATGATGTCATAATTGGTTGCCATGGCGGTGATGATGTCATAATTGGTTGCCATGGCGATGATGATGTCATAATTGGTTGCCATGGCGATGATGATGTCATAATTGGTTGCCATGGCGATGAGGATGTCATAAATGGTTGCCATGGCGATGATGTCATAATTGGTTGCCATGACGGTGATGTCATAATTGGTTGCCATGGCGATGATGATGTCAAAATTAGTTGCCATGGCGATGATAATATCATAATAGGTTGCCATAGCGATGATGATGTCATAATAGGTTGCCATGGTGACGATGATGCCTTAATACTTTGCCATGGCGATCATGTCATAATTGGTTGCCATGGCGATGATAATGTCATAATTGGTTGCCGTGGCAATGATGTCATCATTGGTTGCCATGGCGATGATGATGTCATAATAGGTTGCCATGGTGACGATGATGCCTTAACACGTTGCCATGGCGATAATGTCATAATTGGTTGCCATGGCGATGATGATGTCATAATTGGTTGCCATGGCGATGATGTCATAATTGGTTGCCATGGTGATGATGATGTCATAATTGGTTGCCATGGTGACGATGATGACTTAATACGTTACCATGGCGATAATGCCATAATTGGTTGCCATGGCGATGATGATGTCATAATTGGTTGCCATGGCGTTAACGTCATAATTGGTTGCCATGGCGATGATGATGTCATAATTTGTTGCCATGGCGATGATGTCATAATTGGTTGCCATGATGAAGATGATGTCATAATTGGTTGCCATCGTGACGATGATGCCTTAATACATTGCATGGCGATAATGTCATAATTGGTTGCCATGGCGATGATGATGTCATAATTGGTTGCCATGTTGATGATGTCATAATTGGTTGCCATGGCGATGAAGATGATGTCATAATTGGTTGCCATTGTGATGATGCCTTAATACGTTGCCATGGCGATAATGTCATAATTGTTTGCCATGGTGATGATGTCATAATTTGTTGCCATGGCGATGATGTTATAATTGGTTGCCATGGCGATGATGATGTCATAATTTTTTACCATGGTGATGATGTCATAATTGGTTGCCATGGCGATCATGATGTCATAATTGGTTGCCATGGCGATGATGTCATAATTGGTTGCCATGGCGATGATGATGTCATAATTAGTTGCCATGGCGATGATGTCATAATTGGTTGCCATGGTGATGATGATGACTTAATACGTTACCATGGCGATAATGCCATAATTGGTTGCCATGGCGATGATGATGTCATAATTGGTTGCCATGGTGTTAATGTCATAATTGTTTGCCATGGCGATGATGATGTCATAATTTTTTACCATGGTGATGATGTCATAATTGGTTGCCATGGCGATCATGATGTCATAATTGGTTGCCATGGCGATGATGTCATAATTGGTTGCCATGGCGATGATGATGTCATAATTAGTTGCCATGGCGATGATGTCATAATTGGTTGCCATGGTGATGATGATGACTTAATACGTTACCATGGCGATAATGCCATAATTGGTTGCCATGGCGATGATGATGTCATAATTGGTTGCCATGGCGTTAATGTCATAATTGTTTGCCATGGCGATGATGATGTCATAATTTGTTGCCATGGCGATGATGTCATAATTGGTTGCCATGATGATGATGATGTCATAATTGGTTGCCATGGTGACGATGATGCCTTAATACATTGCATGGCGATAATGTCATAATTGGTTGCCATGGCGATGATGATGTCATAATTGGTTGCCATGGCGATGATGTCATAATTGGTTGCCATGGCGATGAAGATGATGTCATAATTGGTTGCCATTGTGATGATGCCTTAATACGTTGCCATGGCGATAATGTCATAATTGGTTGCCATGGTGATGATGTCATAATTGGTTGCCATGGCGATGATGTTATAATTGGTTGCCATGGCGATGATGATGTCATAATTTTTTACCATGGTGATGATGTCATAATTGGTTGCCATGGCGATGATGATGTCATAATTGGTTGCCATGGCGATGATGTCATAATTGGTTGCCATGGCGATGATGATGTCATAATTGATTGCCATGGTGACGATGATGCCTTAATACATTGCATGGCGATAATGTCATAATTGGTTGTCATGGCGATGATGATGTCATAATTGGTTGCCATGGCGATGATGTCATAATTGGTTGCCATGGCGATGAAGATGATGTCATAATTGGTTGCCATTGTGATGATGCCTTAATACGTTGCAATGGCGATAATGTCATAATTGGTTGCCATGGTGATGATGTCATAATTGGTTGCCATGGCGATGATGTTATAATTGGTTGCCATGGCGATGATGATGTCATAATTTTTTACCATGGTGATGATGTCATAATTGGTTGCCATGGCGATGATGATGTCATAATTGGTTGCCATGGCGATAATGTCATTATTGGCTGCCATGGCGATGATGATGTCATAATTAGTTGCTATGGCGATGATGTCATAATTGGTTGCCATGGCGATGATGTCATAATTGGTTGCCATGGCGATGATGATGTCATAATTAGTTGCCATGGCGATGATGTCATAATTGGTTGCCATGGCGATAATGTCATGATTGGTTGCCATGGCGATGATGTCATAATTGGTTGCCATGGCGATGATGATGTCATAATTGGTTGACATGGCGATGATGTCATAATTGGTTGCCATGGCGATGACGATGTCATAATAGGTTGCCATGGTGATGATGATGCTTTAATATGTTGCCATGGCGATGATGATGTCATAATTGGTTGCCATGGCGATGATGATGTCATAATTGGTTGCCATGGCGATGATGTCATAATTGGTTGTCATGGCGATGATGTCATAATTGGTTGCCATGGCAATGATGTCATAATTGGTTGCCATGGCGATGATGATGTCATAATTGGTTGCCATGGCGATGATGATGTCATAATTGGTTGCCATGGCGATGATTATGTCATAATTGGTTGCCATGGTGATGAAGTCATAATTGGTTGCCATGACGATGGTGTCAAAATTAGTTGCCATGGCGATGGTGATGTCATAATAGGTTGCCATAGCTATGATGATGTCATAATAGGTTGCCATGGTGACGATGATGCCTTAATACTTTGCCATGGCGATCATGTCATAATTGGTTGCCATGGCGATGATAATGTCATAATTGGTTGCCGTGGCGATGATGTCATAATTGGTTGCCATGGCGATGATGATGTCATAATAGGTTGCCATGGCGATAATGTCATAATTGCTTGTCATGACGATGATGTCATAATTGGTTGCCATGGCGATGATGTCATAATTGGTTGCCATGGCGATGATGATGTCATAATTGGTTGCCATGGTGACGATGATGCCTTAATACGTTACCATGGCGATAATGTTATAATTGGTTGCCATGGCGATGATGATGTCATAATTGGTTGCCATGGCGATGATGTCATAATTGGTTGCCATGGCGATGATGATGTCATAATTGGTTGCCATGGCGATGATGTCATAATTGGTTGCCATGACGATGATGATGTCATAATTGGTTGCCATGGTGACGATGATGCCTTAATACATTGCCATGGTGATAATGTCATAATTGGTTGCCATGGCGATGATGATGTCATAATTGGTTGCCATGGCGATGATGTCATAATAGGTTGCCATAGCGATGATGATGTCGTAATAGGTTGCCATAGTGAAGATGATGTCATAATAGGTAGTCATGGTGGCTATGATGTCATAATAGGTTACCATGGCAAAGATTATGTCATAATAGCTTGCCCTGGTGATGATGTCATAATAGGTTGTCATGGCAATGACAATCTCATAACAGGTGGCCTTGGAGATGATGATGACATAGTAGGTTGCCATGGTGAAGATTTTTTCATAATAGATTGCTATGGCGATGGTGTCATAATAGGTTGCCATGGCGATGAAGTCATAATTGGTTGCCATGACGATGATGTCATAATTGGTTGCCATGGCGATGATGATATTAAAATTAGTTGCCATGGCGATGATGATGTCATAATAGGTTGCCATAGCGATGATGATGTCATAATAGGTTGCCATGGTGACGATGATGCCTTAATACTTTGCCATGGCGATCATGTCATAATTGGTTGCCATGGAGCTGATAATGTCATAATTGGTTGCCGTGGCGATGATGTCATCATTGGTTGCCATGGCTATGATCATGTCATAATAGGTTGCCATGGCGATAATGTCATAATTGCTTGCCATGGCGATGATGATGTCATAATTGGTTGCCATGGCGATGATGTCATAATTGGTTGCCATGGCGATGATGATGTCATAATAGGTTGCCATGGTGACGATGATGCCTTAATACGTTACCATGGCGATAATGTCATAATTGGTTGCCATGGCGATGATGATGTCATAATTGGTTGCCATGGCGATGATGTCATAATTGGTTGCCATGGCGATGATGATGTCATAATTGGTTGCCATGGCGATGATGTCATAATTGGTTGCCATGGTGACGATGATGCATTAATACGTTGCCATGGCAATAATGTCATAATTGGTTGCCATGGCGATGATGATGTCATAATTGGTTGCCATGGCGATTATGTCAAAATTGGTTGCCATGGCGATGATGTCATAATTGGTTGCCATGGCGATGATGATGTCATAATTGGTTGCCATGGTGATTATGTCATAATTGGTTGCCATGGCGATGATGATGTCATAATTGGTTGCCATGGCGATGATGATGTCATAATTGGTTGCCATGGTGATTATGTCATAATTGGTTGCCATGGCGATGATGTCCTAATTGGTTGCCATGGCGATGATGATGTCATAATTGGTTGCCATGGCGGTGATGATGTCATAATTGGTTGCCATGGCGATGATGATGTCATAATTGGTTGCCATGGCGATGATGATGTCATAATTGGTTGCCATGGCGATGAGGATGTCAAAAATAGATGCCATGGCGATGATGTCATAATTGGTTGCCATGACGATGATGTCATAATTGGTTGCCATGGCGATGATGATGTCAAAATTAGTTGCCATGGCGATGATAATATCATAATAGGTTGCCATAGCGATGATGATGTCATAATAGGTTGCCATGGTGACGATGATGCCTTAATACTTTGCCATGGCGATCATGTCATAATTGGTTGCCATGGCGATGATAATGTCATAATTGGTTGCCGTGGCGATGATGTCATCATTGGTTGCCATGGCGATGATGATGTCATAATAGGTTGCCATGGTGACGATGATGCCTTAATACGTTGCCATGGCGATAATGTCATAATTGGTTGCCATGGCGATGATGATGTCATAATTGGTTGCCATGGCGATGATGTCATAATTGGTTGCCATGGCGATGATGATGTCATAATTGGTTGCCATGGTGACGATGATGACTTAATACGTTACCATGGCGATAATGCCATAATTGGTTGCCATGGCGATGATGATGTCATAATTGGTTGCCATGGCATTAATGTCATAATTGGTTGCCATGGCGATGATGATGTCATAATTTGTTGCCATGGCGATGATGTCATAATTGGTTGCCATGATGAAGATGATGTCATAATTGGTTGCCATGGTGACGATGATGCCTTAATACATTGCATGGCGATAATGTCATAATTGGTTGCCATGGCGATGATGATGTCATAATTGGTTGCCATGGCGATGATGTCATAATTGGTTGCCATGGCGATGAAGATGATGTCATAATTGGTTGCCATTGTGATGATGCCTTAATACGTTGCCATGGCGATAATGTCATAATTGTTTGCCATGGTGATGATGTCATAATTTGTTGCCATGGCGATGATGTTATAATTGGTTGCCATGGCGATGATGATGTCATAATTTTTTACCATGGTGATGATGTCATAATTGGTTGCCATGGCGATGATGATGTCATAATTGGTTGCCATGGCGATGATGTCATAATTGGTTGCCATGACGATGATGATGTCATAATTGATTGCCATGGTGACGATGATGCCTTAATACATTGCCATGGCGATAATGTCATTATTGGCTGCCATGGCGATGATGATGTCATAATTAGTTGCTATGGCGATGATGTCATAATTGTTTGCCATGGCGATGATGTCATAATTGGTTGCCATGGCGATGATGATGTCATAATTAGTTGCCATGGCGATGATGTCATAATTGGTTGCCATGGCGATAATGTCATGATTGGTTGCCATGGCGATGATGTCATAATTGGTTGCCATGGTGATGATGATGTCATAATTGGTTGACATGGCGATGATGTCATAATTGGTTGCCATGGCGATGACGATGTCATAATAGGTTGCCATGGTGATGATGATGCTTTAATATGTTGCCATGGCGATGATGATGTCATAATTGGTTGCCATGGCGATGATGATGTCATAATTGGTTGCCATGGCGATGATGATGTCATAATTGGTTGCCATGGCGATGATGTCATAATTGGTTGTCATGGCGATGATGTCATAATTGGTTGCCATGGCAATGATGTCATAATTGGTTGCCATGGCGATGATGATGTCATAATTGGTTGCCATGGCGATGATGATGTCATAATTGGTTGCCATGGCGATGATTATGTCATAATTGGTTGCCATGGCGATGAAGTAATAATTGGTTGCCATGACGATGGTGTCAAAATTAGTTGCCATGGCGATGGTGATGTCATAATAGGTTGCCATAGCTATGATGATGTCATAATAGGTTGCCATGGTGACGATGATGCCTTAATACTTTGCCATGGCGATCATGTCATAATTGGTTGCCATGGCGATGATAATGTCATAATTGGTTGCCGTGGCGATGATGTCATAATTGGTTGCCATGGCGATGATGTCACAATAGGTTGCCATGGCGATAATGTCATAATTGCTTGTCATGACGATGATGATGTCATAATTGGTTGCCATAGCGATGATGTCATAATTGGTTGCCATGTCGATGATGATGTCATAATTGGTTGCCATGGTGACGATGATGCCTTAATACGTTACCATGGCGATAATGTCATAATTGGTTGCCATGGCGATGATGATGTCATAATTGGTTGCCATGGCGATGATGTCATAATTGGTTGCCATGGCGATGATGATGTCATAATTGGTTGCCATGGCGATGATGTCATAATTGGTTGCCATGACGATGATGATGTCATAATTGGTTGCCATGGTGACGATGATGCCTTAATACATTGCCAAGGTGATAATGTCATAATTGGTTGCCATGGCGATGATGATGTCATAATTGGTTGCCATGGCGATGATGTCATAATTGGTTGCCATGGCGATGATGATGTCATAATTGGTTGCCATGGCGATAATGTCATAATTGGTTGCCATAGCGATGATGATGTCATAATTGGTTGCCATGGCGATGATGCCATGGCGATGATGTCATAATTGGTTGCCATAGCGATGATGATGTCATAATTGGTTGCCATGGCGATTCTGTCATAATTGGTTGCTATGGCGATGATGATGTCATAATTGGTTGCCATGGTGACGATGATGCCTTAATACGTTGCCATGGCAATAATGTCATAATTGGTTGCCATGGCGATGATGATGTCATAATTATCTGCCATGGCGATGATGTCATAATTGGTTGCCATGTCGATGATGATGTCATAATTGGTTGCCATGGTGACGATGATACCTTAATACGTTGCCATGGCGATAATGTCATAATTGGTTGCCATGGCGATGATGATGTCATAATTGGTTGCCATGGCGATGATGTCATAATTGGTTGCCATGGCGATTATGATGTCATAATTGGTTGCCATGGTGATTATGTCATAATTGGTTGCCATGGCGATGATGTCCTAATTGGTTGCCATGGCGATGATGATGTCATAATTGGTTGCCATGGCGGTGATGATGTCATAATTGGTTGCCATGGCGATGATGATGTCATAATTGGTTGCCATGGCGATGATGATGTCATAATTGGTTGCCATGGCGATGAGGATGTCATAAATGGTTGCCATGGCGATGATGTCATAATTGGTTGCCATGATGATGATGTCATAATTGGTTGCCATGGCGATGATGATGTCAAAATTAGTTGCCATGGCGATGATAATATCATAATAGGTTGCCATAGCGATGATGATGTCATAATAGGTTGCCATGGTGACGATGATGCCTTAATACTTTGCCATGGCGATCATGTCATAATTGGTTGCCATGGCGATGATAATGTCATAATTGGTTGCCGTGGCGATGATGTCATCATTGGTTGCCATGGCGATGATGATGTCATAATAGGTTGCCATGGTGACGATGATGCCTTAATACGTTGCCATGGCGATAATGTCATAATTGGTTGCCATGGCGATGATGATGTCATAATTGGTTGCCATGGCGATGATGTCATAATTGGTTGCCATGGCGATGATGATGTCATAATTGGTTGCCATGGTGACGATGATGACTTAATACGTTACCATGGCGATAATGCCATAATTGGTTGCCATGGCGATGATGATGTCATAATTGATTGCCATGGCGTTAATGTCATAATTGGTTGCCATGGCGATGATGATGTCATAATTTGTTGCCATGGCGATGATGTCATAATTGGTTGCCATGATGATGATGATGTCATAATTGGTTGCCATGGTGACGATGATGCCTTAATACATTGCATGGCGATAATGTCATAATTGGTTGCCATGGCGATGATGATGTCATAATTGGTTGCCATGGCGATGATGTCATAATTGGTTGCCATGGCGATGAAGATGATGTCATAATTGGTTGCCATTGTGATGATGCCTTAATTCGTTGCCATGGCGATAATGTCATAATTGGTTGCCATGGTGATGATGTCATAATTGGTTGCCATGGCGATGATGTTATAATTGGTTGCCATGGCGATGATGATGTCATAATTTTTTACCATGGTGATGATGTCATAATTGGTTGCCATGGCGATGATGATGTCATAATTGGTTGCCATGGCGATGATGTCATAATTGGTTGCCATGGCGATGATGATGTCATAATTGATTGCCATGGTGACGATGATGCCTTAATACATTGCCATGGCGATAATGTCATTATTGGCTGCTATGGCGATGATGATGTCATAATTAGTTGCTATGGCGATGATGTCATAATTGGTTGCCATGGCGATGATGTCATAATTGGTTGCCATGGAGATGATGATGTCATAATTAGTTGCCATGGCGATGATGTCATAATTGGTTGCCATGGCGATAATGTCATGATTGGTTGCCATGGCGATGATGTCATAATTGGTTGCCATGGTGATGATGATGTCATAATTGGTTGACATGGCGATGATGTCATAATTGGTTGCCATAGCGATGACGATGTCATAATAGGTTGCCATGGTGATGATGATGCTTTAATATGTTGCCATGGCGATGATGATGTCATAATTGGTTGCCATGGCGATGATGATGTCATAATTGGTTGCCATGGCGATGATGATGTCATAATTGGTTGCCATGGCGATGATGTCATAATTGGTTGTCATGGCGATGATGTCATAATTGGTTGCCATGGCAATGATGTCATAATTGGTTGCCATGGCGATGATGATGTCATAATTGGTTGCCATGGCGATGATGATGTCATAATTGGTTGCCATGGCGATGATTATGTCATAATTGGTTGCCATGGCGATGAAGTCATAATTGGTTGCCATGACGATGGTGTCAAAATTAGTTGCCATGGCGATGGTGATGTCATAATAGGTTGCCATAGCTATGATGATGTCATTATAGGTTGCCATGGTGACGATGATGCCTTAATACTTTGCCATGGCGATCATGTCATAATTGGTTGCCATGGCGATGATAATGTCATAATTGGTTGCCGTGGCGATGATGTCATAATTGGTTGCCATGGCGATGATGATGTCATAATAGGTTGCCATGGCGATGATGTCATAATTGGTTGCCATGGCGATGATGATGATGTCATAATTGGTTGCCATGGTGATTATGTCATAATTGGTTGCCATGGCGATGATGATGTCATAATTGGTTGCCATGGCGATGATGTCATAATTGGTTGCCATGACGATGATGTCATAATTGGTTGCCATGGTGACGATGATGCCTTAATACATTGCCATGGTGATAATGTCATAATTGGTTGCCATGGCGATGATGATGTCATAATTGGTTGCCATGGCGATGATGTTATAATAGGTTGCCATAGCGATGATGATGTCGTAATAGGTTGCCATAGTGAAGATGATGTCATAATAGGTAGTCATGGTGACTATGATGTCATAATAGGTTACCATGGCAAAGATTATGTCATAATAGCTTGCCCTGGTGATGATGTCATAATAGGTTGTCATGGCAATGACAATCTCATAACAGGTTGCCTTGGAGATGATGATGACATAGCAGGTTGCCATGGTGAAGATTTTTTCATAATAGATTGCTATGGCGATGGTGTCATAATAGGTTGCCATGGCGATGGTGATGACAATAGGTTGCCATGGTGAAGATGATGTCATAATAGGTTGCCATGATTATGATGATGTCATAATGGTTGCCATGGCGACTAAGATGTCTTAATATGTTGCCATGGTGATGATGTCATAATAGGTTGCCATGGTGAAGATGTCATAATAGGTTGCCATGGTGACGATGTCATAATAGGTTGCCATCACGAAGATTGTCATAATAGCTTGCCATGGCAACGATAATGTCATAATAGCTTGCAATGGCGATGATGATGTCATAATGGTCGCCATGGTGACTGATGTCATAATAGGTTGCCATGGTGATGATGATGCCTTAATACGTTACCATGGCGATAATGTCATAATTGGTTGCCATGGTGACGATGATGCCTTAATACGTTACCATGGCGATAATGTCATAATTGGTTGCCATGGCGATGATGATGTCATAATTGGTTGCCATGGTGATGATGTCATAATTGGTTGCTATGGCGATGATGTCATAATTGGTTGCCATAGCGATGATGATGTCATAATTGGTTGCCATGGCGATTATGTCATAATTGGTTGCCATGGCGATGATGATGTCATAATTGGTTGCCATGGCGACGATGATGCCTTAATATGTTGCCATGGCGATAATGTCATGATTGGTTGCCATGGCGATGATGATGTCATAATTATCTGACATGTCGATGATGTCATAATTGTTTGCCATGGTGATGATGATGTCATAATTGGTTGCCACGGTGACGATGATGCCTTAATACGTTGCCATGGCGATAATGTCATAATTGGTTGCCATGGCGATGATGATGTCATAATTGGTTGCCATGGCGATGATGTCATAATTGGTTGCCATGGCGATGATGATGATGTCATAATTGGTTGCCATGGTGATTATGTCATAATTGGTTGCCATGGCGATGATGATGTCATAATTGGTTGCCATGGCGATGATGATGTCATAATTGGTTGCCATGGCGATGATGTCATAATTGGTTGCCATGGCGATGATGATGTAATAATTGGTTGCCATGGTGACGATGATGCCTTAATACGTTACCATGGTGATAATGTCATAATTGGTTGCCATGGCGATGATGATGTCATAATTGGTTGCCATGGCGATGATGTCATAATTGGTTGCCATGGCGATGATGTCATAATTGGTTGCCATAGCGATCATGTCATAATTGGTTGCCATGGCGATTATGTCATAATTGGTTGCTATGGCGATGATGATGTCATAATTGGTTGCCATGGTGACGATGGTGCCTTACTACGTTGCCATGGCGATAATGTCATAATTGGTTTACATGGCGATGATGATGTCATAATTATCTGCCATGGCGATGATGTCATAATTGGTTGCCATGGCGATGATGATGTCATAATTGGTTGCCATGGTGACGATGATGCCTTAATACGTTGCCATGGCGATAATGTCATAATTGGTTGCCATGGCGATGATGATGTCATAATAGGTTGCCATGGCGATGATGTCATAATTGGTTGCCATGGCGATGATGATGTCATAAGTGGTTGCCATGGTGATTATGTCATAATTGGTTGCCATGGCGATGATGTCATAATTGGTTGCCATGGCGATGATGTCATAATTGGTTGCCATGGCGGTGATGATGTCATAATTGGTTGCCATGGCGATGATGACGTCATAATTGGTTGCCATGGCGATGATGATGTCATAATTGGTTGCCATGGCGATGAGGATGTCATAATTGGTTGCCATGGCGATGATGTCATAATTGGTTGCCATGACGATGATGTCATAATTGGTTGCCATGGCGATGATGATGTCAAAATTAGTTGCCATGGCGATGATGTCATAATAAGTTGCCATAGCGATGATGATGTCATAATAGGTTGTCATGGTGACGATGATGCCTTAATACTTTGCCATGGCGATCATGTCATAATTGGTTGCCATGGCGATGATAATGTCATAATTGGTTGCCGTGGCGATGATGTCATAATTGGTTGCCATGGCGATGATGATGTCTTAATTGGTTGCCATGGTGATTATGTCATAATTGGTTGCCATGGCGATGGTGTCATAATTGGTTGCCATGGCGATGATGATGTCATAATTGGTTGCCATGGCGATGATGTCATAATTGGTTGCCATGGCGATGATGATGTCATAATTGGTTGCCATGGTGACGATGATGCCTTAATACGTTGCCATGGTGATAATGTCATAATTGGTTGCCATGGCGATGATGATATCATAATTGGTTGCCATGGCGATGATGTCATAATTGGTTGCCATGGCGATGATGATGTCATAATTGGTTGCCATGGTGACGATGATGCCTTAATACGTTACCATGGCGATAATGTCATAATTGGTTGCCATGGTGACGATGATGCCTTAATACGTTACCATGGCGATAATGTCATAATTGGATGCCATAGCGATGATGATGTCATAATTGGTTGCCATGGCGATGATGTCATAATTGGTTGCCATGGCGATGATGTCATAATTGGTTGCCATAGCGATGATGATGTCATAATTGGTTGCCATGGCGATTATGTCATAATTGGTTGCTATGGCGATGATGATGTCATAATTGGTTGCCATGGTGACGATGATGCCTTAATACGTTGCCATGGCGATAATGTCATAATTGGTTGCCATGGCGATGATGATGTCATAATTATCTGCCATGGCGATGATGTCATAATTGGTTGCCATGGCGATGATGATGTCATAATTGGTTGCCATGGTGACGATGATGCCTTAATACGTTGCCATGGCGATAATGTCATAATTGGTTGCCATGGCGATGATGATGTCATAATTGGTTGCCATGGCGATGATGTCATAATTGGTTGCCATGGCGATGATGATGTCATAATTGGTTGCCATGGTGATTATGTCATAATTGGTTGCCATGGCGATGATGTCCTAATTGGTTGCCATGGCGATGATGATGTCATAATTGGTTGCCATGGCGGTGATGATGTCATAATTGGTTGCCATGGCGATGATGATGTCATAATTGGTTGCCATGGCGAAGATGATGTCATAATTGGTTGCCATGGCGAAGATGATGTCATAATTGGTTGCCATGGCGATAATGTCATAATTGGTTGCCATGGCGATGATGATGTCATAATTATCTGCCATGGCGATGATGTCATAATTGGTTGCCATGGCGATGATGATGTCATAATTGGTTGCCATGGTGACGATGATGCCTTAATACGTTGCCATGGCGATAATGTCATAATTGGTTGCCATGGCGATGATGATGTCATAATTGGTTGCCATGGCGATGATGTCATAATTGGTTGCCATGGCGATGATGATGTCATAATTGGTTGCCATGGTGATTATGTCATAATTGGTTGCCATGGCGATGATGTCCTAATTGGTTGCCATGGCGATGATGATGTCATAATTGGTTGCCATGGCGGTGATGATGTCATAATTGGTTGCCATGGCGATGATGATGTCATAATTGGTTGCCATGGCGATGATGATGTCATAATTGGTTGCCATGGCGATGAGGATGTCATAAATGGTTGCCATGGTGATGATATCATAATTGGTTGCCATGACGATGATGTCATAATTGGTTGCCATGGCGATGATGATGTCAAAATTAGTTGCCATGGCGATGATAATATCATAATAGGTTGCCATAGCGATGATGATGTCATAATAGGTTTCCATGGTGACGATGATGCCTTAATACTTTGCCATGGTGATCATGTCATAATTGGTTGCCATGGCGATGATAATGTCATAATTGGTTGCCGTGGCGATGATGTCATCATTGGTTGCCATGGCGATGATGATGTCATAATAGGTTGCCATGGTGATGATGATGCCTTAATACGTTGCCATGGCGATAATGTCATAATTGGTTGCCATGGCGATGATGATGTCATAATTGGTTGCCATGGCGATGATGTCATAATTGGTTGCCATGGCGATGATGATGTCATAATTGGTTGCCATGGTGACGATGATGACTTAATACGTTACCATGGCGATAATGCCATAATTGGTTGCCATGGCGATGATGATGTCATAATTGGTTGCCATGGCATTAATGTCATAATTGGTTGCCATGGCGATGATGATGTCATAATTTGTTGCCATGGCGATGATGTCATAATTGGTTGCCATGATGAAGATGATGTCATAATTGGTTGCCATGGTGACGATGATGCCTTAATACATTGCATGGCGATAATGTCATAATTGGTTGCCATGGCGATGATGATGTCATAATTGGTTGCCATGGCGATGATGTCATAATTGGTTGCCATGGCGATGATGTCATAATTGGTTGCCATGGCGATGATGATGTAATAATTGGTTGCCATGGTGACGATGATGCCTTAATACGTTACCATGGCGATAATGTCATAATTGGTTGCCATGGCGATGATGATGTCATAATTGGTTGCCATGGCGATGATGTCATAATTGGATGCCATGGCGATGATGTCATAATTGGTTGCCATAGCGATGATGTCATAATTGGTTGCCATGGCGATTATGTCATAATTGGTTGCAATGGCGATGATGATGTCATAATTGGCTGCCATGGTGACGATGATGCCTTAATACGTTGCCATGGCGATAATGTCATAATTGGTTGCCATGGCGATGATGATGTCATAATTATCTGCTATGGCGATGATGTCATAATTGGTTGCCATGGCGATGATGATGTCATAATTGGTTGCCATGGTGACGATGATGCCTTAATACGTTACCATGGCGATAATGTCATAATTGGTTGCCATGGCGATGATGATGTCATAATAGGTTGCCATGGCGATGATGTCATAATTGGTTGCCATGGCGATGATGATGTCATAAGTGGTTGCCATGGTGATTATGTCATAATTGGTTGCCATGGCGATGATGTCCTAATTGGTTGCCATGGCGATGATGATGTCATAATTGGTTGCCATGGCGGTGATGATGTCATAATTGGTTGCCATGGCGATGATGATGTCATAATTGGTTGCCATGGCGATGATGATGTCATAATTGGTTGCCATGGTGATGAGGATGTCATAATTGGTTGCCATGGCGATGATGTCATAATTGGTTGCCATGACGATGATGTCATAATTGGTTGCCATGGCGATGATGATGTCAAAATTAGTTGCCATGGCGATGATGTCATAATAAGTTGCCATAGCGATGATGATGTCATAATAGGTTGTCATGGTGACGATGATGCCTTAATACTTTGCCATGGCGATCATGTCATAATTGGTTGCCATGGCGATGATAATGTCATAATTGGTTGCCGTGGCGATGATGTCATAATTGGTTGCCATGGCGATGATGATGTCTTAATTGGTTGCCATGGTGATTATGTCATAATTGGTTGCCATGGCGATGGTGTCATAATTGGTTGCCATGGCGATGATGATGTCATAATTGGATGCCATGGCGATGATGTCATAATTGGTTGCCATGGTGATGATGATGTCATAATTGGTTGCCATGGTGACGATGATGCCTTAAAACGTTGCCATGGTGATAATGTCATTATTGGTTGCCATGGCGATGATGATATCATAATTGGTTGCCATGGCGATGATGTCATAATTGGTTGCCATGGTGACGATGATGCCTTAATACGTTACCATGGCGATAATGTCATAATTGGTTGCCATGGTGACGATGATGCCTTTATACGTTACCATGGCGATAATGTCATAATTGGTTGCCATAGCGATGATGATGTCATAATTGGTTGCCATGGTGATTATGTCATAATTGGTTGCCATGGCGATGGTGTCATAATTGGTTGCCATGGCGATGATGATGTCATAATTGGTTGCCATGGCGATGATGTCATAATTGGTTGCCATGGCGATGATGATGTCATAATTGGTTGCCATGGCGATGATGTCATAATTGGTTGCCATGGCGATGATGATGTCATAATTGGTTGCCATGGTGACGATGATGCCTTAATACGTTGCCATGGTGATAATGTCATAATTGGTTGCCATGGCGATGATGATATCATAATTGGTTGCCATGGCGATGATGTCATAATTGGTTGCCATGGTGACGATGATGCCTTAATACGTTACCATGGCGATAATGTCATAATTGGTTGCCATGGTGACGATGATGCCTTTATACGTTACCATGGCGATAATGTCATAATTGGTTGCCATAGCGATGATGATGTCATAATTGGTTGCCATGGCGATGATGTCATAATTGGTTGCCATGGCGATGATGTCATAATTGGTTGCCATAGCGATGATGATGTCATAATTGGTTGCCATGGCGATTATGTCATAATTGGTTGCTATGGCGATGATGATGTAATAATTGGTTGCCATGGTGACGATGATGCCTTAATACGTTACCATGGCGATAATGTCATAATTGGTTGCCATGGCGATGATGATGTCATAATTGGTTGCCATGGCGATGATGTCATAATTGGTTGCCATGGCGATGATGTCATAATTGGTTGCCATGGCGATAATGTCATAATTGGTTGCCATGGCGATGATGATGTCATAATTATCTGCCATGGCGATGATGTCATAATTGGTTGCCATGGCGATGATGATGTCATAATTGGTTGCCATGGTGACGATGATGCCTTAATACGTTGCCATGGCGATAATGTCATAATTGGTTGCCATGGCGATGATGATGTCATAATTGGTTGCCATGGCGATGATGTCATAATTGGTTGCCATGGCGATGATGATGTCATAATTGGTTGCCATGGTGATTATGTCATAATTGGTTGCCATGGCGATGATGTCCTAATTGGTTGCCATGGCGATGATGATGTCATAATTGGTTGCCATGGCGGTGATGATGTCATAATTGGTTGCCATGGCGATGATGATGTCATAATTGGTTGCCATGGCGATGATGATGTCATAATTGGTTGCCATGGCGATGAGGATGTCATAAATGGTTGCCATGGTGATGATATCATAATTGGTTGCCATGACGATGATGTCATAATTGGTTGCCATGGCGATGATGATGTCAAAATTAGTTGCCATGGCGATGATAATATCATAATAGGTTGCCATAGCGATGATGATGTCATAATAGGTTGCCATGGTGACGATGATGCCTTAATACTTTGCCATGGTGATCATGTCATAATTGGTTGCCATGGCGATGATAATGTCATAATTGGTTGCCGTGGCGATGATGTCATCATTGGTTGCCATGGCGATGATGATGTCATAATAGGTTGCCATGGTGATGATGATGCCTTAATACGTTGCCATGGCGATAATGTCATAATTGGTTACCATGGCGATGATGATGTCATAATTGGTTGCCATGGCGATGATGTCATAATTGGTTGCCATGGCGATGATGATGTCATAATTGGTTGCCATGGTGACGATGATGACTTAATACGTTACCATGGCGATAATGCCATAATTGGTTGCCATGGCGATGATGATGTCATAATTGGTTGCCATGGCATTAATGTCATAATTGGTTGCCATGGCGATGATGATGTCATAATTTGTTGCCATGGCGATGATGTCATAATTGGTTGCCATGATGAAGATGATGTCATAATTGGTTGCCATGGTGACGATGATGCCTTAATACATTGCATGGCGATAATGTCATAATTGGTTGCCATGGCGATGATGATGTCATAATTGGTTGCCATGGCGATGATGTCATAATTGGTTGCCATGGCGATGAAGATGATGTCATAATTGGTTGCCATTGTGATGATGCCTTAATACGTTGCCATGGCGATAATGTCATAATTGTTTGCCATGGTGATGATGTCATAATTTGTTGCCATGGCGATGATGTTATAATTGGTTGCCATGGCGATGATGATGTCATAATTTTTTACCATGGTGATGATGTCATAATTGGTTGCCATGGCGATGATGATGTCATAATTGGTTGCCATGGCGATGATGTCATAATTGGTTGCCATGGCGATGATGATGTCATAATTGATTGCCATGGTGACGATGATGCCTTAATACATTGCCATGGCGATAATGTCATTATTGGCTGCCATGGCGATGATGATGTCATAATTAGTTGCTATGGCGATGATGTCATAATTGGTTGCCATGGCGATGATGTCATAATTGGTTGCCATGGCGATGATGATGTCATAATTAGTTGCCATGGCGATGATGTCATAATTGGTTGCCATGGCGATAATGTCATGATTGGTTGCCATGGCGATGATGTCATAATTGGTTGCCATGGTGATGATGATGTCATAATTGGTTGACATGGCGATGATGTCATAATTGGTTGCCATGGCGATGACGATGTCATAATAGGTTGCCATGGTGATGATGATGCTTTAATATGTTGCCTTGGCGATGATGATGTCATAATTGGTTGCCATGGCGATGATGATGTCATAATTGGTTGCCATGGCGATGATGATGTCATAATTGGTTGCCATGGCGATGATGTCATAATTGGTTGTCATGGCGATGATGTCATAATTGGTTGCCATGGCAATGATGTCATAATTGGTTGCCATGGCGATGATGATGTCATAATTGGTTGCCATGGCGATGATGATGTCATAATTGGTTGCCATGGCGATGATTATGTCATAATTGGTTGCCATGGCGATGAAGTCATAATTGGTTGCCATGATGATGGTGTCAAAATTAGTTGCCATGGCGATGGTGATGTCATAATAGGTTGCCATAGCTATGATGATGTCATAATAGGTTGCCATGGTGACGATGATGCCTTAATACTTTGCCATGGCGATCATGTCATAATTGGTTGCCATGGCGATGATAATGTCATAATTGGTTGCCGTGGCGATGATGTCATAAATGGTTGCCATGGCGATGATGTCATAATAGGTTGCCATGGCGATAATGTCATAATTGCTTGTCATGACGATGATGATGTCATAATTGGTTGCCATGGCGATGATGTCATAATTGGTTGCCATGTCGATGATGATGTCATAATTGGTTGCCATGGTGACGATGATGCCTTAATACGTTACCATGGCGATAATGTCATAATTGGTTGCCATGGCGATGATGATGTCATTATTGGTTGCCATGGCGATGATGTCATAATTGGTTGCCATGGCGATGATGATGTCATAATTGGTTGCCATGGCGATGATGTCATAATTGGTTGCCATGACGATGATGATGTCATAATTGGTTGCCATGGTGACGATGAAGCCTTAATACATTGCCATGGTGATAATGTCATAATTGGTTGCCATGGCGATGATGATGTCATAATTGGTTGCCATGGCGATGATGTCATAATAGGTTGCCATAGCGATGATGATGTCGTAATAGGTTGACATAGTGAAGATGATGTCATAATAGGTAGTCATGGTGGCTATGATGTCATAATAGGTTACCATGGCAAAGATTATGTCATAATAGCTTGCCCTGGTGATGATGTCATAATAGGTTGTCATGGCAATGACAATCTCATAACAGGTTGCCTTGGAGATGATGATGACATAGTAGGTTGCCATGGTGAAGATTTTTTCATAATAGATTGCTATGGCGATGGTGTCATAATAGGTTGCCATGGCGATGAAGTCATAATTGGTTGCCATGACGATGATGTCATAATTGGTTGCCATGGCGATGATGATGTCAAAATTAGTTGCCATGGCGATGATGATGTCATAATAGGTTGCCATAGCGATGATGATGTCATAATAGGTTGCCATGGTGACGATGATGCCTTAATACTTTGCCATGGCGATCATGTCATAATTGGTTGCCATGGCGATGATAATGTCATAATTGGTTGCCGTGGCGATGATGTCATAATTGGTTGCCATGGCGATGATGATGTCATAATTGGTTGCCATGGTGATTATGTCATAATTGGTTGCCATGGCGATGGTGTCATAATTGGTTGCCATGGCGATGATGATGTCATAATTGGTTGCCATGGCGATGATGTCATAATTGGTTGCCATGGCGATGATGTCATAATAGGTTGCCATGGTGACGATGATGCCTTAATACTTTGCCATGGAGATCATGTCATAATTGGTTGCCATGGCGATGATAATGTCATAATTGGTTGCCGTGGCGATGATGTCATCATTGGTTGCCATGGCTATGATCATGTCATAATAGGTTGCCATGGCGATAATGTCATAATTGCTTGCCATGGCGATGATGATGTCATAATTGGTTGCCATGGCGATGATGTCATAATTGGTTGCCATGGCGATGATGATGTCATAATAGGTTGCCATGGTGACGATGATGCCTTAATACGTTACCATGGCGATAATGTCATAATTGGTTGCCATGGCGATGATGATATCATAATTGGTTGCCATGGCGATGATGTCTTAATTGGTTGCCATGGCGATGATGATGTCATAATTGGTTGCCATGGTGACGATGATGCCTTAATACGTTACCATGGCGATAATGTCATAATTGGTTGCCATAGCGATGATGATGTCATAATTGGTTGCCATGGCGATGATGTCATAATTGGTTGCCATGGCGATGATGTCATAATTGGTTGCCATAGCGATGATGATGTCATAATTGGTTGCCATGGCGATTATGTCATAATTGGTTGCTATGGCGATGATGATGTCATAATTGGTTGCCATGGTGACGATGATGCCTTAATACGTTGCCATGGCGATAATGTCATAATTGGTTGCCATGGCGATGATGATGTCATAATTATCTGCCATGGCGATGATGTCATAATTGGTTGCCATGGCGATGATGATGTCATAATTGGTTGCCATGGTGACGATGATGCCTTAATACGTTGCCATGGCGATAATGTCATAATTGGTTGCCATGGCGATGATGATGTCATAATTGGTTGCCATGGCGATGATGTCATAATTGGTTGCCATGGCGATGATGATGTCATAATTGGTTGCCATGGTGATTATGTCATAATTGGTTGCCATGGCGATGATGTCCTAATTGGTTGCCATGGCGATGATGATGTCATAATTGGTTGCCATGGCGGTGATGATGTCATAATTGGTTGCCATGGCGATGATGATGTCATAATTGGTTGCCATGGCGATGATGATGTCATAATTGGTTGCCATGGCGATGAGGATGTCATAAATGGTTGCCATGGCGATGATGTCATAATTGGTTGCCATGACGGTGATGTCATAATTGGTTGCCATGGCGATGATGATGTCAAAATTAGTTGCCATGGCGATGATAATATCATAATAGGTTGCCATAGCGATGATGATGTCATAATAGGTTGCCATGGTGACGATGATGCCTTAATACTTTGCCATGGCGATCATGTCATAATTGGTTGCCATGGCGATGATAATGTCATAATTGGTTGCCGTGGCAATGATGTCATCATTGGTTGCCATGGCGATGATGATGTCATAATAGGTTGCCATGGTGACGATGATGCCTTAATACGTTGCCATGGCGATAATGTCATAATTGGTTGCCATGGCGATGATGATGTCATAATTGGTTGCCATGGCGATGATGTCATAATTGGTTGCCATGGTGATGATGATGTCATAATTGGTTGCCATGGTGACGATGATGACTTAATACGTTACCATGGCGATAATGCCATAATTGGTTGCCATGGCGATGATGATGTCATAATTGGTTGCCATGGCGTTAACGTCATAATTGGTTGCCATGGCGATGATGATGTCATAATTTGTTGCCATGGCGATGATGTCATAATTGGTTGCCATGATGAAGATGATGTCATAATTGGTTGCCATCGTGACGATGATGCCTTAATACATTGCATGGCGATAATGTCATAATTGGTTGCCATGGCGATGATGATGTCATAATTGGTTGCCATGTTGATGATGTCATAATTGGTTGCCATGGCGATGAAGATGATGTCATAATTGGTTGCCATTGTGATGATGCCTTAATACGTTGCCATGGCGATAATGTCATAATTGTTTGCCATGGTGATGATGTCATAATTTGTTGCCATGGCGATGATGTTATAATTGGTTGCCATGGCGATGATGATGTCATAATTTTTTACCATGGTGATGATGTCATAATTGGTTGCCATGGCGATCATGATGTCATAATTGGTTGCCATGGCGATGATGTCATAATTGGTTGCCATGGCGATGATGATGTCATAATTAGTTGCCATGGCGATGATGTCATAATTGGTTGCCATGGTGATGATGATGACTTAATACGTTACCATGGCGATAATGCCATAATTGGTTGCCATGGCGATGATGATGTCATAATTGGTTGCCATGGCGTTAATGTCATAATTGTTTGCCATGGCGATGATGATGTCATAATTTTTTACCATGGTGATGATGTCATAATTGGTTGCCATGGCGATCATGATGTCATAATTGGTTGCCATGGCGATGATGTCATAATTGGTTGCCATGGCGATGATGATGTCATAATTAGTTGCCATGGCGATGATGTCATAATTGGTTGCCATGGTGATGATGATGACTTAATACGTTACCATGGCGATAATGCCATAATTGGTTGCCATGGCGATGATGATGTCATAATTGGTTGCCATGGCGTTAATGTCATAATTGTTTGCCATGGCGATGATGATGTCATAATTTGTTGCCATGGCGATGATGTCATAATTGGTTGCCATGATGATGATGATGTCATAATTGGTTGCCATGGTGACGATGATGCCTTAATACATTGCATGGCGATAATGTCATAATTGGTTGCCATGGCGATGATGATGTCATAATTGGTTGCCATGGCGATGATGTCATAATTGGTTGCCATGGCGATGAAGATGATGTCATAATTGGTTGCCATTGTGATGATGCCTTAATACGTTGCCATGGCGATAATGTCATAATTGGTTGCCATGGTGATGATGTCATAATTGGTTGCCATGGCGATGATGTTATAATTGGTTGCCATGGCGATGATGATGTCATAATTTTTTACCATGGTGATGATGTCATAATTGGTTGCCATGGCGATGATGATGTCATAATTGGTTGCCATGGCGATGATGTCATAATTGGTTGCCATGGCGATGATGATGTCATAATTGATTGCCATGGTGACGATGATGCCTTAATACATTGCATGGCGATAATGTCATAATTGGTTGCCATGGCGATGATGATGTCATAATTGGTTGCCATGGCGATGATGTCATAATTGGTTGCCATGGCGATGAAGATGATGTCATAATTGGTTGCCATTGTGATGATGCCTTAATACGTTGCCATGGCGATAATGTCATAATTGGTTGCCATGGTGATGATGTCATAATTGGTTGCCATGGCGATGATGTTATAATTGGTTGCCATGGCGATGATGATGTCATAATTTTTTACCATGGTGATGATGTCATAATTGGTTGCCATGGCGATGATGATGTCATAATTGGTTGCCATGGCGATAATGTCATTATTGGCTGCCATGGCGATGATGATGTCATAATTAGTTGCTATGGCGATGATGTCATAATTGGTTGCCATGGCGATGATGTCATAATTGGTTGCCATGGCGATGATGATGTCATAATTAGTTGCCATGGCGATGATGTCATAATTGGTTGCCATGGCGATAATGTCATGATTGGTTGCCATGGCGATGATGTCATAATTGGTTGCCATGGCGATGATGATGTCATAATTGGTTGACATGGCGATGATGTCATAATTGGTTGCCATGGCGATGACGATGTCATAATAGGTTGCCATGGTGATGATGATGCTTTAATATGTTGCCATGGCGATGATGATGTCATAATTGGTTGCCATGGCGATGATGATGTCATAATTGGTTGCCATGGCGATGATGTCATAATTGGTTGTCATGGCGATGATGTCATAATTGGTTGCCATGGCAATGATGTCATAATTGGTTGCCATGGCGATGATGATGTCATAATTGGTTGCCATGGCGATGATGATGTCATAATTGGTTGCCATGGCGATGATTATGTCATAATTGGTTGCCATGGTGATGAAGTCATAATTGGTTGCCATGACGATGGTGTCAAAATTAGTTGCCATGGCGATGGTGATGTCATAATAGGTTGCCATAGCTATGATGATGTCATAATAGGTTGCCATGGTGACGATGATGCCTTAATACTTTGCCATGGCGATCATGTCATAATTGGTTGCCATGGCGATGATAATGTCATAATTGGTTGCCGTGGCGATGATGTCATAATTGGTTGCCATGGCGATGATGATGTCATAATAGGTTGCCATGGCGATAATGTCATAATTGCTTGTCATGACGATGATGTCATAATTGGTTGCCATGGCGATGATGTCATAATTGGTTGCCATGGCGATGATGATGTCATAATTGGTTGCCATGGTGACGATGATGCCTTAATACGTTACCATGGCGATAATGTTATAATTGGTTGCCATGGCGATGATGATGTCATAATTGGTTGCCATGGCGATGATGTCATAATTGGTTGCCATGGCGATGATGATGTCATAATTGGTTGCCATGGCGATGATGTCATAATTGGTTGCCATGACGATGATGATGTCATAATTGGTTGCCATGGTGACGATGATGCCTTAATACATTGCCATGGTGATAATGTCATAATTGGTTGCCATGGCGATGATGATGTCATAATTGGTTGCCATGGCGATGATGTCATAATAGGTTGCCATAGCGATGATGATGTCGTAATAGGTTGCCATAGTGAAGATGATGTCATAATAGGTAGTCATGGTGGCTATGATGTCATAATAGGTTACCATGGCAAAGATTATGTCATAATAGCTTGCCCTGGTGATGATGTCATAATAGGTTGTCATGGCAATGACAATCTCATAACAGGTGGCCTTGGAGATGATGATGACATAGTAGGTTGCCATGGTGAAGATTTTTTCATAATAGATTGCTATGGCGATGGTGTCATAATAGGTTGCCATGGCGATGAAGTCATAATTGGTTGCCATGACGATGATGTCATAATTGGTTGCCATGGCGATGATGATATTAAAATTAGTTGCCATGGCGATGATGATGTCATAATAGGTTGCCATAGCGATGATGATGTCATAATAGGTTGCCATGGTGACGATGATGCCTTAATACTTTGCCATGGCGATCATGTCATAATTGGTTGCCATGGAGCTGATAATGTCATAATTGGTTGCCGTGGCGATGATGTCATCATTGGTTGCCATGGCTATGATCATGTCATAATAGGTTGCCATGGCGATAATGTCATAATTGCTTGCCATGGCGATGATGATGTCATAATTGGTTGCCATGGCGATGATGTCATAATTGGTTGCCATGGCGATGATGATGTCATAATAGGTTGCCATGGTGACGATGATGCCTTAATACGTTACCATGGCGATAATGTCATAATTGGTTGCCATGGCGATGATGATGTCATAATTGGTTGCCATGGCGATGATGTCATAATTGGTTGCCATGGCGATGATGATGTCATAATTGGTTGCCATGGCGATGATGTCATAATTGGTTGCCATGGTGACGATGATGCATTAATACGTTGCCATGGCAATAATGTCATAATTGGTTGCCATGGCGATGATGATGTCATAATTGGTTGCCATGGCGATTATGTCAAAATTGGTTGCCATGGCGATGATGTCATAATTGGTTGCCATGGCGATGATGATGTCATAATTGGTTGCCATGGTGATTATGTCATAATTGGTTGCCATGGCGATGATGATGTCATAATTGGTTGCCATGGCGATGATGATGTCATAATTGGTTGCCATGGTGATTATGTCATAATTGGTTGCCATGGCGATGATGTCCTAATTGGTTGCCATGGCGATGATGATGTCATAATTGGTTGCCATGGCGGTGATGATGTCATAATTGGTTGCCATGGCGATGATGATGTCATAATTGGTTGCCATGGCGATGATGATGTCATAATTGGTTGCCATGGCGATGAGGATGTCAAAAATAGATGCCATGGCGATGATGTCATAATTGGTTGCCATGACGATGATGTCATAATTGGTTGCCATGGCGATGATGATGTCAAAATTAGTTGCCATGGCGATGATAATATCATAATAGGTTGCCATAGCGATGATGATGTCATAATAGGTTGCCATGGTGACGATGATGCCTTAATACTTTGCCATGGCGATCATGTCATAATTGGTTGCCATGGCGATGATAATGTCATAATTGGTTGCCGTGGCGATGATGTCATCATTGGTTGCCATGGCGATGATGATGTCATAATAGGTTGCCATGGTGACGATGATGCCTTAATACGTTGCCATGGCGATAATGTCATAATTGGTTGCCATGGCGATGATGATGTCATAATTGGTTGCCATGGCGATGATGTCATAATTGGTTGCCATGGCGATGATGATGTCATAATTGGTTGCCATGGTGACGATGATGACTTAATACGTTACCATGGCGATAATGCCATAATTGGTTGCCATGGCGATGATGATGTCATAATTGGTTGCCATGGCATTAATGTCATAATTGGTTGCCATGGCGATGATGATGTCATAATTTGTTGCCATGGCGATGATGTCATAATTGGTTGCCATGATGAAGATGATGTCATAATTGGTTGCCATGGTGACGATGATGCCTTAATACATTGCATGGCGATAATGTCATAATTGGTTGCCATGGCGATGATGATGTCATAATTGGTTGCCATGGCGATGATGTCATAATTGGTTGCCATGGCGATGAAGATGATGTCATAATTGGTTGCCATTGTGATGATGCCTTAATACGTTGCCATGGCGATAATGTCATAATTGTTTGCCATGGTGATGATGTCATAATTTGTTGCCATGGCGATGATGTTATAATTGGTTGCCATGGCGATGATGATGTCATAATTTTTTACCATGGTGATGATGTCATAATTGGTTGCCATGGCGATGATGATGTCATAATTGGTTGCCATGGCGATGATGTCATAATTGGTTGCCATGACGATGATGATGTCATAATTGATTGCCATGGTGACGATGATGCCTTAATACATTGCCATGGCGATAATGTCATTATTGGCTGCCATGGCGATGATGATGTCATAATTAGTTGCTATGGCGATGATGTCATAATTGTTTGCCATGGCGATGATGTCATAATTGGTTGCCATGGCGATGATGATGTCATAATTAGTTGCCATGGCGATGATGTCATAATTGGTTGCCATGGCGATAATGTCATGATTGGTTGCCATGGCGATGATGTCATAATTGGTTGCCATGGTGATGATGATGTCATAATTGGTTGACATGGCGATGATGTCATAATTGGTTGCCATGGCGATGACGATGTCATAATAGGTTGCCATGGTGATGATGATGCTTTAATATGTTGCCATGGCGATGATGATGTCATAATTGGTTGCCATGGCGATGATGATGTCATAATTGGTTGCCATGGCGATGATGATGTCATAATTGGTTGCCATGGCGATGATGTCATAATTGGTTGTCATGGCGATGATGTCATAATTGGTTGCCATGGCAATGATGTCATAATTGGTTGCCATGGCGATGATGATGTCATAATTGGTTGCCATGGCGATGATGATGTCATAATTGGTTGCCATGGCGATGATTATGTCATAATTGGTTGCCATGGCGATGAAGTCATAATTGGTTGCCATGACGATGGTGTCAAAATTAGTTGCCATGGCGATGGTGATGTCATAATAGGTTGCCATAGCTATGATGATGTCATAATAGGTTGCCATGGTGACGATGATGCCTTAATACTTTGCCATGGCGATCATGTCATAATTGGTTGCCATGGCGATGATAATGTCATAATTGGTTGCCGTGGCGATGATGTCATAATTGGTTGCCATGGCGATGATGTCACAATAGGTTGCCATGGCGATAATGTCATAATTGCTTGTCATGACGATGATGATGTCATAATTGGTTGCCATAGCGATGATGTCATAATTGGTTGCCATGTCGATGATGATGTCATAATTGGTTGCCATGGTGACGATGATGCCTTAATACGTTACCATGGCGATAATGTCATAATTGGTTGCCATGGCGATGATGATGTCATAATTGGTTGCCATGGCGATGATGTCATAATTGGTTGCCATGGCGATGATGATGTCATAATTGGTTGCCATGGCGATGATGTCATAATTGGTTGCCATGACGATGATGATGTCATAATTGGTTGCCATGGTGACGATGATGCCTTAATACATTGCCAAGGTGATAATGTCATAATTGGTTGCCATGGCGATGATGATGTCATAATTGGTTGCCATGGCGATGATGTCATAATTGGTTGCCATGGCGATGATGATGTCATAATTGGTTGCCATGGCGATAATGTCATAATTTGTTGCCATAGCGATGATGATGTCATAATTGGTTGCCATGGCGATGATGCCATGGCGATGATGTCATAATTGGTTGCCATAGCGATGATGATGTCATAATTGGTTGCCATGGCGATTATGTCATAATTGGTTGCTATGGCGATGATGATGTCATAATTGGTTGCCATGGTGACGATGATGCCTTAATACGTTGCCATGGCAATAATGTCATAATTGGTTGCCATGGCGATGATGATGTCATAATTATCTGCCATGGCGATGATGTCATAATTGGTTGCCATGTCGATGATGATGTCATAATTGGTTGCCATGGTGACGATGATACCTTAATACGTTGCCATGGCGATAATGTCATAATTGGTTGCCATGGCGATGATGATGTCATAATTGGTTGCCATGGCGATGATGTCATAATTGGTTGCCATGGCGATAATGATGTCATAATTGGTTGCCATGGTGATTATGTCATAATTGGTTGCCATGGCGATGATGTCCTAATTGGTTGCCATGGCGATGATGATGTCATAATTGGTTGCCATGGCGGTGATGATGTCATAATTGGTTGCCATGGCGATGATGATGTCATAATTGGTTGCCATGGCGATGATGATGTCATAATTGGTTGCCATGGCGATGAGGATGTCATAAATGGTTGCCATGGCGATGATGTCATAATTGGTTGCCATGATGATGATGTCATAATTGGTTGCCATGGCGATGATGATGTCAAAATTAGTTGCCATGGCGATGATAATATCATAATAGGTTGCCATAGCGATGATGATGTCATAATAGGTTGCCATGGTGACGATGATGCCTTAATACTTTGCCATGGCGATCATGTCATAATTGGTTGCCATGGCGATGATAATGTCATAATTGGTTGCCGTGGCGATGATGTCATCATTGGTTGCCATGGCGATGATGATGTCATAATAGGTTGCCATGGTGACGATGATGCCTTAATACGTTGCCATGGCGATAATGTCATAATTGGTTGCCATGGCGATGATGATGTCATAATTGGTTGCCATGGCGATGATGTCATAATTGGTTGCCATGGCGATGATGATGTCATAATTGGTTGCCATGGTGACGATGATGACTTAATACGTTACCATGGCGATAATGCCATAATTGGTTGCCATGGCGATGATGATGTCATAATTGATTGCCATGGCGTTAATGTCATAATTGGTTGCCATGGCGATGATGATGTCATAATTTGTTGCCATGGCGATGATGTCATAATTGGTTGCCATGATGATGATGATGTCATAATTGGTTGCCATGGTGACGATGATGCCTTAATACATTGCATGGCGATAATGTCATAATTGGTTGCCATGGCGATGATGATGTCATAATTGGTTGCCATGGCGATGATGTCATAATTGGTTGCCATGGCGATGAAGATGATGTCATAATTGGTTGCCATTGTGATGATGCCTTAATTCGTTGCCATGGCGATAATGTCATAATTGGTTGCCATGGTGATGATGTCATAATTGGTTGCCATGGCGATGATGTTATAATTGGTTGCCATGGCGATGATGATGTCATAATTTTTTACCATGGTGATGATGTCATAATTGGTTGCCATGGCGATGATGATGTCATAATTGGTTGCCATGGCGATGATGTCATAATTGGTTGCCATGGCGATGATGATGTCATAATTGATTGCCATGGTGACGATGATGCCTTAATACATTGCCATGGCGATAATGTCATTATTGGCTGCCATGGCGATGATGATGTCATAATTAGTTGCTATGGCGATGATGTCATAATTGGTTGCCATGGCGATGATGTCATAATTGGTTGCCATGGAGATGATGATGTCATAATTAGTTGCCATGGCGATGATGTCATAATTGGTTGCCATGGCGATAATGTCATGATTGGTTGCCATGGCGATGATGTCATAATTGGTTGCCATGGTGATGATGATGTCATAATTGGTTGACATGGCGATGATGTCATAATTGGTTGCCATAGCGATGACGATGTCATAATAGGTTGCCATGGTGATGATGATGCTTTAATATGTTGCCATGGCGATGATGATGTCATAATTGGTTGCCATGGCGATGATGATGTCATAATTGGTTGCCATGGCGATGATGATGTCATAATTGGTTGCCATGGCGATGATGTCATAATTGGTTGTCATGGCGATGATGTCATAATTGGTTGCCATGGCAATGATGTCATAATTGGTTGCCATGGCGATGATGATGTCATAATTGGTTGCCATGGCGATGATGATGTCATAATTGGTTGCCATGGCGATGATTATGTCATAATTGGTTGCCATGGCGATGAAGTCATAATTGGTTGCCATGACGATGGTGTCAAAATTAGTTGCCATGGCGATGGTGATGTCATAATAGGTTGCCATAGCTATGATGATGTCATTATAGGTTGCCATGGTGACGATGATGCCTTAATACTTTGCCATGGCGATCATGTCATAATTGGTTGCCATGGCGATGATAATGTCATAATTGGTTGCCGTGGCGATGATGTCATAATTGGTTGCCATGGCGATGATGATGTCATAATAGGTTGCCATGGCGATGATGTCATAATTGGTTGCCATGGCGATGATGATGATGTCATAATTGGTTGCCATGGTGATTATGTCATAATTGGTTGCCATGGCGATGATGATGTCATAATTGGTTGCCATGGCGATGATGTCATAATTGGTTGCCATGACGATGATGTCATAATTGGTTGCCATGGTGACGATGATGCCTTAATACATTGCCATGGTGATAATGTCATAATTGGTTGCCATGGCGATGATGATGTCATAATTGGTTGCCATGGCGATGATGTTATAATAGGTTGCCATAGCGATGATGATGTCGTAATAGGTTGCCATAGTGAAGATGATGTCATAATAGGTAGTCATGGTGACTATGATGTCATAATAGGTTACCATGGCAAAGATTATGTCATAATAGCTTGCCCTGGTGATGATGTCATAATAGGTTGTCATGGCAATGACAATCTCATAACAGGTTGCCTTGGAGATGATGATGACATAGCAGGTTGCCATGGTGAAGATTTTTTCATAATAGATTGCTATGGCGATGGTGTCATAATAGGTTGCCATGGCGATGGTGATGACAATAGGTTGCCATGGTGAAGATGATGTCATAATAGGTTGCCATGATTATGATGATGTCATAATGGTTGCCATGGCGACTAAGATGTCTTAATATGTTGCCATGGTGATGATGTCATAATAGGTTGCCATGGTGAAGATGTCATAATAGGTTGCCATGGTGACGATGTCATAATAGGTTGCCATCACGAAGATTGTCATAATAGCTTGCCATGGCAACGATAATGTCATAATAGCTTGCAATGGCGATGATGATGTCATAATGGTCGCCATGGTGACTGATGTCATAATAGGTTGCCATGGTGATGATGATGCCTTAATACGTTACCATGGCGATAATGTCATAATTGGTTGCCATGGTGACGATGATGCCTTAATACGTTACCATGGCAATAATGTCATAATTGGTTGCCATGGCGATGATGATGTCATAATTGGTTGCCATGGTGATGATGTCATAATTGGTTGCTATGGCGATGATGTCATAATTGGTTGCCATAGCGATGATGATGTCATAATTGGTTGCCATGGCGATTATGTCATAATTGGTTGCCATGGCGATGATGATGTCATAATTGGTTGCCATGGCGACGATGATGCCTTAATATGTTGCCATGGCGATAATGTCATGATTGGTTGCCATGGCGATGATGATGTCATAATTATCTGACATGTCGATGATGTCATAATTGTTTGCCATGGTGATGATGATGTCATAATTGGTTGCCACGGTGACGATGATGCCTTAATACGTTGCCATGGCGATAATGTCATAATTGGTTGCCATGGCGATGATGATGTCATAATTGGTTGCCATGGCGATGATGTCATAATTGGTTGCCATGGCGATGATGATGATGTCATAATTGGTTGCCATGGTGATTATGTCATAATTGGTTGCCATGGCGATGATGATGTCATAATTGGTTGCCATGGCGATGATGATGTCATAATTGGTTGCCATGGCGATGATGTCATAATTGGTTGCCATGGCGATGATGATGTAATAATTGGTTGCCATGGTGACGATGATGCCTTAATACGTTACCATGGTGATAATGTCATAATTGGTTGCCATGGCGATGATGATGTCATAATTGGTTGCCATGGCGATGATGTCATAATTGGTTGCCATGGCGATGATGTCATAATTGGTTGCCATAGCGATCATGTCATAATTGGTTGCCATGGCGATTATGTCATAATTGGTTGCTATGGCGATGATGATGTCATAATTGGTTGCCATGGTGACGATGATGCCTTACTACGTTGCCATGGCGATAATGTCATAATTGGTTTACATGGCGATGATGATGTCATAATTATCTGCCATGGCGATGATGTCATAATTGGTTGCCATGGCGATGATGATGTCATAATTGGTTGCCATGGTGACGATGATGCCTTAATACGTTGCCATGGCGATAATGTCATAATTGGTTGCCATGGCGATGATGATGTCATAATAGGTTGCCATGGCGATGATGTCATAATTGGTTGCCATGGCGATGATGATGTCATAAGTGGTTGCCATGGTGATTATGTCATAATTGGTTGCCATGGCGATGATGTCATAATTGGTTGCCATGGCGATGATGTCATAATTGGTTGCCATGGCGGTGATGATGTCATAATTGGTTGCCATGGCGATGATGACGTCATAATTGGTTGCCATGGCGATGATGATGTCATAATTGGTTGCCATGGCGATGAGGATGTCATAATTGGTTGCCATGGCGATGATGTCATAATTGGTTGCCATGACGATGATGTCATAATTGGTTGCCATGGCGATGATGATGTCAAAATTAGTTGCCATGGCGATGATGTCATAATAAGTTGCCATAGCGATGATGATGTCATAATAGGTTGTCATGGTGACGATGATGCCTTAATACTTTGCCATGGCGATCATGTCATAATTGGTTGCCATGGCGATGATAATGTCATAATTGGTTGCCGTGGCGATGATGTCATAATTGGTTGCCATGGCGATGATGATGTCTTAATTGGTTGCCATGGTGATTATGTCATAATTGGTTGCCATGGCGATGGTGTCATAATTGGTTGCCATGGCGATGATGATGTCATAATTGGTTGCCATGGCGATGATGTCATAATTGGTTGCCATGGCGATGATGATGTCATAATTGGTTGCCATGGTGACGATGATGCCTTAATACGTTGCCATGGTGATAATGTCATAATTGGTTGCCATGGCGATGATGATATCATAATTGGTTGCCATGGCGATGATGTCATAATTGGTTGCCATGGCGATGATGATGTCATAATTGGTTGCCATGGTGACGATGATGCCTTAATACGTTACCATGGCGATAATGTCATAATTGGTTGCCATGGTGACGATGATGCCTTAATACGTTACCATGGCGATAATGTCATAATTGGATGCCATAGCGATGATGATGTCATAATTGGTTGCCATGGCGATGATGTCATAATTGGTTGCCATGGCGATGATGTCATAATTGGTTGCCATAGCGATGATGATGTCATAATTGGTTGCCATGGCGATTATGTCATAATTGGTTGCTATGGCGATGATGATGTCATAATTGGTTGCCATGGTGACGATGATGCCTTAATACGTTGCCATGGCGATAATGTCATAATTGGTTGCCATGGCGATGATGATGTCATAATTATCTGCCATGGCGATGATGTCATAATTGGTTGCCATGGCGATGATGATGTCATAATTGGTTGCCATGGTGATGATGATGCCTTAATACGTTGCCATGGCGATAATGTCATAATTGGTTGCCATGGCGATGATGATGTCATAATTGGTTGCCATGGCGATGATGTCATAATTGGTTGCCATGGCGATGATGATGTCATAATTGGTTGCCATGGTGATTATGTCATAATTGGTTGCCATGGCGATGATGTCCTAATTGGTTGCCATGGCGATGATGATGTCATAATTGGTTGCCATGGCGGTGATGATGTCATAATTGGTTGCCATGGCGATGATGATGTCATAATTGGTTGCCATGGCGAAGATGATGTCATAATTGGTTGCCATGGCGAAGATGATGTCATAATTGGTTGCCATGGCGATGAGGATGTCATAAATGGTTGCCATGGCGATGATGTCATAATTGGTTGCCATGGCGATGATGATGTCAAAATTAGTTGCCATGGCGATGATAATATCATAATAGGTTGCCATAGCGATGATGATGTCATAATAGGTTGCCATGGTGACGATGATGCCTTAATACTTTGCCATGGCGATCATGTCATAATTGGTTGCCATGGCGATGATAATGTCATAATTGGTTGCCGTGGCGATAATGCCATAATTGGTTGCCATGGCGATGATGATGTCATAATTGGTTGCCATGGCGTTAATGTCATAATTGGTTGCCATGGCGATGATGATGTCATAATTTGTTGCCATGGCGATGATGTCATAATTGGTTGCCATGATGATGATGATGTCATAATTGGTTGCCATGGTGACGATGATGCCTTAATACATTGCATGGCGATAATGTCATAATTGGTTGCCATGGCGATGATGATGTCATAATTGGTTGCCATGGCGATGATGTCATAATTGGTTGCCATGGCGATGAAGATGATGTCATAATTGGTTGCCATTGTGATGATGCCTTAATACGTTGCAATGGCGATAATGTCATAATTGGTTGCCATGGTGATGATGTCATAATTGGTTGCCATGGCGATGATGTTATAATTGGTTGCCATGGCGATGATGATGTCATAATTTTTTACCATGGTGATGATGTCATAATTGGTTGCCATGGCGATGATGATGTCATAATTGGTTGCCATGGCGATGATGTCATAATTGGTTGCCATGGCGATGATGATGTCATAATTGATTGCCATGGTGACGATGATGCCTTAATACATTGCCATGGCGATAATGTCATTATTGGCTGCCATGGCGATGATGATGTCATAATTAGTTGCTATGGCGATGATGTCATAATTGGTTGCCATGGCGATAATGTCATGATTGGTTGCCATGGCGATGATGTCATAATTGGTTGCCATGGTGATGATGATGTCATAATTGGTTGACATGGCGATGATGTCATAATTGGTTGCCATGGCGATGACGATGTCATAATAGGTTGCCATGGTGATGATGATGCTTTAATATGTTGCCATGGCGATGATGATGTCATAATTGTTTGCCATGGCGATGATGATGTCATAATTGGTTGCCATGGCGATGATGATGTCATAATTGGTTGCCATGGCGATGATGTCATAATTGGTTGTCATGGCGATGATGTCATAATTGGTTGCCATGGCAATGATGTCATAATTGGTTGCCATGGCGATGATGATGTCATAATTGGTTGCCATGGCGATGATGATGTCATAATTGGTTGCCATGGCGATGATTATGTCATAATTGGTTGCCATGGTGATGAAGTCATAATTGGTTGCCATGACGAAGGTGTCAAAATTAGTTGCCATGGCGATGGTGATGTCATAATAGGTTGCCATAGCTATGATGATGTCATAATAGGTTGCCATGGTGACGATGATGCCTTAATACTTTGCCATGGCGATCATGTCATAATTGGTTGCCATGGCGATGATAATGTCATAATTGGTTGCCGTGGCGATGATGTCATAATTGGTGGCCATGGCGATGATGATGTCATAATAGGTTGCCATGGCGATAATGTCATAATTGCTTGTCATGACGATGATGATGTCATAATTGGTTGCCATGGCGATGATGTCATAATTGGTTGCCATGGCGATGATGATGTCATAATTGGTTGCCATGGTGACGATGATGCCTTAATACGTTACCATGGCGATAATGTTATAATTGGTTGCCATGGCGATGATGATGTCATAATTGGTTGCCATGGCGATGATGTCATAATTGGTTGCCATGGCGATGATGATGTCATAATTGGTTGTCATGGCGATGATGTCATAATTGGTTGCCATGACGATGATGATGTCATAATTGGTTGCCATGGTGACGATGATGCCTTAATACATTGCCATGGTGATAATGTCATAATTGGTTGCCATGGCGATGATGATGTCATAATTGGTTGCCATGGCGATGATGTCATAATAGGTTGCCATAGCGATGATGATGTCGTAATAGGTTGCCATAGTGAAGATGATGTCATAATAGGTAGTCATGGTGGCTATGATGTCATAATAGGTTACCATGGCAAAGATTATGTCATAATAGCTTGCCCTGGTGATGATGTCATAATAGGTTGTCATGGCAATGACAATCTCATAACAGGTTGCCTTGGAGATGATGATGACATAGTAGGTTGCCATGGTGAAGATTTTTTCATAATAGATTGCTATGGCGATGGTGTCATAATAGGTTGCCATGGCGATGAAGTCATAATTGGTTGCCATGACGATGATGTCATAATTGGTTGCCATGGCGATGATGATGTCAAAATTAGTTGCCATGGCGATGATGATGTCATAATTGGTTGCCATGGCGATGATAATGTCATAATTGGTTGCCGTGGCGATGATGTCATCATTGGTTGCCATGGCTATGATCATGTCATAATAGGTTGCCATGGCGATAATATCATAATTGCTTGCCATGGCGATGATGATGTCATAATTGGTAGCCATGGCGATGATGTCATAATTGTTTGCCATAGCGATGATGATGTCATAATTGGTTGCCATGGCGATTATGTCATAATTGGTTGCTATGGCGATGATGATGTCATAATTGGTTGCCATGGTGACGATGATGCCTTAATACGTTGCCATGGCGATAATGTCATAATTGGTTGCCATGGCGATGATGATGTCATAATTATCTGCCATGGCGATGATGTCATAATTGGTTGCCATGGCGATGATGATGTCATAATTGGTTGCCATGGTGACGATGATGCCTTAATACGTTGCCATGGCGATAATGTCATAATTGGTTGCCATGGCGATGATGATGTCATAATAGGTTGCCATGGCGATGATGTCATAATTGGTTGCCATGGCGATGATGATGTCATAAGTGGTTGCCATGGTGATTATGTCATAATTGGTTGCCATGGCGATGATGTCATAATTGGTTGCCATGGCGATGATGATGTCATAATTGGTTGCCATGGCGGTGATGATGTCATAATTGGTTGCCATGGCGATGATGATGTCATAATTGGTTGCCATTGCGATGGTGATGTCATAATTGGTTGCCATGGCGATGAGGATGTCATAATTGGTTGCCATGGCGATGATGTCATAATTGGTTGCCATGACGATGATGTCATAATTGGTTGCCATGGCGATGATGATGTCAAAATTAGTTGCCATGGCGATGATGTCATAATAAGTTGCCATAGCGATGATGATGTCATAATAGGTTGTCATGGTGACGATGATGCCTTAATACTTTGCCATGGCGATCATGTCATAATTGGTTGCCATGGCGATGATAATGTCATAATTGGTTGCCGTGGCGATGATGTCATAATTGGTTGCCATGGCGATGATGATGTCTTAATTGGTTGCCATGGTGATTATGTCATAATTGGTTGCCATGGCGATGGTGTCATAATTGGTTGCCATGGCGATGATGATGTCATAATTGGTTGCCATGGCGATGATGTCATAATTGGTTGCCATGGCGATGAGGATGTCATAATTGGTTGCCATGGCGATGATGTCATAATTGGTTGCCATGACGATGATGTCATAATTGGTTGCCATGGCGATGATGATGTCAAAATTAGTTGCCATGGCGATGATGTCATAATAAGTTGCCATAGCGATGATGATGTCATAATAGGTTGTCATGGTGACGATGATGCCTTAATACTTTGCCATGGCGATCATGTCATAATTGGTTGCCATGGCGATGATAATGTCATAATTGGTTGCCGTGGCGATGATGTCATAATTGGTTGCCATGGCGATGATGATGTCTTAATTGGTTGCCATGGTGATTATGTCATAATTGGTTGCCATGGCGATGGTGTCATAATTGGTTGCCATGGCGATGATGATGTCATAATTGGTTGCCATGGCGATGATGTCATAATTGGTTGCCATGGCAATGATGATGTCATAATTGGTTGCCATGGTGACGATGATGCCTTAATACGTTGCCATGGTGATAATGTCATAATTGGTTGCCATGGCGATGATGATATCATAATTGGTTGCCATGGCGATGATGTCATAATTGGTTGCCATGGCGATGATGATGTCATAATTGGTTGCCATGGTGACGATGATGCCTTAATACGTTACCATGGCGATAATGTCATAATTGGTTGCCATGGTGACGATGATGCCTTAATACGTTACCATGGCGATAATGTCATAATTGGTTGCCATAGCGATGATGATGTCATAATTGGTTGCCATGGCGATGATGTCATAATTGGTTGCCATGGCGATGATGTCATAATTGGTTGCCATAGCGATGATGATGTCATAATTGGTTGCCATGGCGATTATGTCATAATTGGTTGCTATGGCGATGATGATGTCATAATTGGTTGCCATGGTGACGATGATGCCTTAATACGTTGCCATGGCGATAATGTCATAATTGGTTGCCATGGCGATGATGATGTCATAATTATCTGCCATGGCGATGATGTCATAATTGGTTGCCATGGCGATGATGATGTCATAATTGGTTGCCATGGTGACGATGATGCCTTAATACGTTGCCATGGCGATAATGTCATAATTGGTTGCCATGGCGATGATGATGTCATAATTGGTTGCCATGGCGATGATGTCATAATTGGTTGCCATGGCGATGAAGATGTCATAATTGGTTGCCATGGTGATTATGTCATAATTGGTTGCCATGGCGATGATGTCCTAATTGGTTGCCATGGCGATGATGATGTCATAATTGGTTGCCATGGCGGTGATGATGTCATAATTGGTTGCCATGGCGATGATGATGTCATAATTGGTTGCCATGGCGATGATGATGTCATAATTGGTTGCCATGGCGATGAGGATGTCATAAATGGTTGCCATGGCGATGATGTCATAATTGGTTGCCATGACGATGATGTCATAATTGGTTGCCATGACGATGATGATGTCAAAATTAGTTGCCATGGCGATGATAATATCATATTAGGTTGCCATAGCGATGATGATGTCATAATATGTTGCCATGGTGACGATGATGCCTTAATACTTTGCCATGGCGATCATGTCATAATTGGTTGCCATGGCGATGATAATGTCATAATTCGTTGCCGTGGCGATGAAGTCATCATTGGTTGCCATGGCGATGATGATGTCATAATAGGTTGCCATGGTGACGATGATGCCTTAATACGTTGCCATGGCGATAATGTCATAATTGGTTGCCATGGCGATGATGATGTCATAATTGGTTGCCATGGCGATGATGTCATAATTGGTTGCCATGGCGATGATGTCATAATTGGTTGCCATAGCGATGATGTCATAATTGGTTGCCATGGCGATTATGTCATAATTGGTTGCTATGGCGATGATGATGTCATAATTGGTTGCCATGGTGACGATGATGCCTTAATACGTTGCCATGGCGATAATGTCATAATTGGTTGCCATGGCGATGATGATGTCATAATTATCTGCCATGGCGATGATGTCATAATTGGTTGCCATGGCGATGATGATGTCATAATTGGTTGCCATAGTGACGATGATGCCTTAATACGTTGCCATGGCGATAATGTCATAATTGGTTGCCATGGCGATGATGATGTCATAATAGGTTGCCATGGCGATGATGTCATAATTGGTTGCCATGGCGATGATGATGTCATAAGTGGTTGCCATGGTGATTATGTCATAATTGGTTGCCATGGCGATGATGTCATAATTGGTTGCCATGGCGATGATGATGTCATAATTGGTTGCAATGGCGGTGATGATGTCATAATTGGTTGCCATGGCGATGATGATGTCATAATTGGTTGCCATGGCGATGATGATGTCATAATTGGTTGCCATGGCGATGAGGATGTCATAATTGGTTGCCATGGCGATGATGTCATAATTGGTTGCCATGACGATGATGTCATAATTGGTTGCCATGGCGATGATGATGTCAAAATTAGTTGCCATGGCGATGATGTCATAATAAGTTGCCATAGCGATGATGATGTCATAATAGGTTGTCATGGTGACGATGATGCCTTAATACTTTGCCATGGCGATCATGTCATAATTGGTTGCCATGGCGATGATGATGTCATAATAGGTTGCCATGGCGATGATGTCATAATTGGTTGCCATGGCGATGATGATGTCATAAGTGGTTGCCATGGTGATTATGTCATAATTGGTTGCCATGGCGATGATGTCATAATTGGTTGCCATGGCGATGATGATGTCATAATTGGTTGCCATGGCGGTGATGATGTCATAATTGGTTGCCATGGCGATGATGATGTCATAATTGGTTGCCATTGCGATGGTGATGTCATAATTGGTTGCCATGGCGATGAGGATGTCATAATTGGTTGCCATGGCGATGATGTCATAATTGGTTGCCATGACGATGATGTCATAATTGGTTGCCATGGCGATGATGATGTCAAAATTAGTTGCCATGGCGATGATGTCATAATAAGTTGCCATAGCGATGATGATGTCATAATAGGTTGTCATGGTGACGATGATGCCTTAATACTTTGCCATGGCGATCATGTCATAATTGGTTGCCATGGCGATGATAATGTCATAATTGGTTGCCGTGGCGATGATGTCATAATTGGTTGCCATGGCGATGATGATGTCTTAATTGGTTGCCATGGTGATTATGTCATAATTGGTTGCCATGGCGATGGTGTCATAATTGGTTGCCATGGCGATGATGATGTCATAATTGGTTGCCATGGCGATGATGTCATAATTGGTTGCCATGGCGATGAGGATGTCATAATTGGTTGCCATGGCGATGATGTCATAATTGGTTGCCATGACGATGATGTCATAATTGGTTGCCATGGCGATGATGATGTCAAAATTAGTTGCCATGGCGATGATGTCATAATAAGTTGCCATAGCGATGATGATGTCATAATAGGTTGTCATGGTGACGATGATGCCTTAATACTTTGCCATGGCGATCATGTCATAATTGGTTGCCATGGCGATGATAATGTCATAATTGGTTGCCGTGGCGATGATGTCATAATTGGTTGCCATGGCGATGATGATGTCTTAATTGGTTGCCATGGTGATTATGTCATAATTGGTTGCCATGGCGATGGTGTCATAATTGGTTGCCATGGCGATGATGATGTCATAATTGGTTGCCATGGCGATGATGTCATAATTGGTTGCCATGGCGATGATGATGTCATAATTGGTTGCCATGGTGACGATGATGCCTTAATACGTTGCCATGGTGATAATGTCATAATTGGTTGCCATGGCGATGATGATATCATAATTGGTTGCCATGGCGATGATGTCATAATTGGTTGCCATGGCGATGATGATGTCATAATTGGTTGCCATGGTGACGATGATGCCTTAATACGTTACCATGGCGATAATGTCATAATTGGTTGCCATGGTGACGATGATGCCTTAATACGTTACCATGGCGATAATGTCATAATTGGTTGCCATAGCGATGATGATGTCATAATTGGTTGCCATGGCGATGATGTCATAATTGGTTGCCATGGCGATGATGTCATAATTGGTTGCCATAGCGATGATGATGTCATAATTGGTTGCCATGGCGATTATGTCATAATTGGTTGCTATGGCGATGATGATGTCATAATTGGTTGCCATGGTGACGATGATGCCTTAATACGTTGCCATGGCGATAATGTCATAATTGGTTGCCATGGCGATGATGATGTCATAATTATCTGCCATGGCGATGATGTCATAATTGGTTGCCATGGCGATGATGATGTCATAATTGGTTGCCATGGTGACGATGATGCCTTAATACGTTGCCATGGCGATAATGTCATAATTGGTTGCCATGGCGATGATGATGTCATAATTGGTTGCCATGGCGATGATGTCATAATTGGTTGCCATGGCGATGAAGATGTCATAATTGGTTGCCATGGTGATTATGTCATAATTGGTTGCCATGGCGATGATGTCCTAATTGGTTGCCATGGCGATGATGATGTCATAATTGGTTGCCATGGCGGTGATGATGTCATAATTGGTTGCCATGGCGATGATGATGTCATAATTGGTTGCCATGGCGATGATGATGTCATAATTGGTTGCCATGGCGATGAGGATGTCATAAATGGTTGCCATGGCGATGATGTCATAATTGGTTGCCATGACGATGATGTCATAATTGGTTGCCATGACGATGATGATGTCAAAATTAGTTGCCATGGCGATGATAATATCATATTAGGTTGCCATAGCGATGATGATGTCATAATATGTTGCCATGGTGACGATGATGCCTTAATACTTTGCCATGGCGATCATGTCATAATTGGTTGCCATGGCGATGATAATGTCATAATTCGTTGCCGTGGCGATGAAGTCATCATTGGTTGCCATGGCGATGATGATGTCATAATAGGTTGCCATGGTGACGATGATGCCTTAATGCGTTGCCATGGCGATAATGTCATAATTGGTTGCCATGGCGATGATGATGTCATAATTGGTTGCCATGGCGATGATGTCATAATTGGTTGCCATGGCGATGATGTCATAATTGGTTGCCATAGCGATGATGTCATAATTGGTTGCCATGGCGATTATGTCATAATTGGTTGCTATGGCGATGATGATGTCATAATTGGTTGCCATGGTGACGATGATGCCTTAATACGTTGCCATGGCGATAATGTCATAATTGGTTGCCATGGCGATGATGATGTCATAATTATCTGCCATGGCGATGATGTCATAATTGGTTGCCATGGCGATGATGATGTCATAATTGGTTGCCATAGTGACGATGATGCCTTAATACGTTGCCATGGCGATAATGTCATAATTGGTTGCCATGGCGATGATGATGTCATAATAGGTTGCCATGGCGATGATGTCATAATTGGTTGCCATGGCGATGATGATGTCATAAGTGGTTGCCATGGTGATTATGTCATAATTGGTTGCCATGGCGATGATGTCATAATTGGTTGCCATGGCGATGATGATGTCATAATTGGTTGCAATGGCGGTGATGATGTCATAATTGGTTGCCATGGCGATGATGATGTCATAATTGGTTGCCATGGCGATGATGATGTCATAATTGGTTGCCATGGCGATGAGGATGTCATAATTGGTTGCCATGGCGATGATGTCATAATTGGTTGCCATGACGATGATGTCATAATTGGTTGCCATGGCGATGATGATGTCAAAATTAGTTGCCATGGCGATGATGTCATAATAAGTTGCCATAGCGATGATGATGTCATAATAGGTTGTCATGGTGACGATGATGCCTTAATACTTTGCCATGGCGATGATGTCATAATTGGTTGCCATGGCGATGATAATGTCATAATTGGTTGCCGTGGCGATGATGTCATAATTGGTTGCCATGGCGATGATGATGTCTTAATTGGTTGCCATGGTGATTATGTCATAATTGGTTGCCATGGCGATGGTGTCATAATTGGTTGCCATGGCGATGATGATGTCATAATTGGTTGCCATGGCGATGATGTCATAATTGGTTGCCATGGCGATGATGATGTCATAATTGGTTGCCATGGTGACGATGATGCCTTAATACGTTGCCATGGTGATAATGTCATAATTCGTTGCCATGGCGATGATGATATCATAATTGGTTGCCATGGCGATGATGTCATAATTGGTTGCCATGGCGATGATGATGTCATAATTGGTTGCCATGGCGATGATGTCATAATTGGTTGCCATGGCGATGAAGATGATGTCATAATTGGTTGCCATTGTGATGATGCCTTAATACATTGCATGGCGATGATGTTATAATTGGTTGCCATGGCGATGATGATGTCATAATTTTTTACCATGGTGATGATGTCATAATTGGTTGCCATGGCGATGATGATGTCATAATTGGTTGCCATGGCGATGATGTCATAATTGGTTGCCATGGCGATGATGATGTCATAATTGATTGCCATGGTGACAATGATGCCTTAATACATTGCCATGGCGATAATGTCATTATTGGATGCCATGGCGATGATGATGTCATAATTAGTTGCTATGGCGATGATGTCATAATTGGTTGCCATGGCGATAATGTCATGATTGGTTGCCATGGCGATGATGTCATAATTGGTTGCCATGGTGATGATGATGTCATAATTGGTTGACATGGCGATGATGTCATAATTGGTTGCCATGGTGATGATGATGTCATAATTGGTTGACATGGCGATGATGTCATAATTGGTTGCCATGGCGATGATGATGCTTTAACATGTTGCCATGGCGATGATGATGTCATAATTGGTTGCCATGGCGATGATGATGTCATAATTGGTTGCCATGGCGATGATGATGTCATAATTGGTTGCCATGGCGATGATGTCATAATTGGTTGTCATGGCGATGATGTCATAATTGGTTGCCATGGCAATGATGTCATAATTGGTTGCCATGGCGATGATGATGTCATAATTGGTTGCCATGGCGGTGATGATGTCATAATTGGTTGCCATGGCGATGATTATGTCATAATTGGTTGCCATGGCGATGAAGTCATAATTGGTTGCCATGACGAAGGTGTCAAAATTAGTTGCCATGGCGATGGTGATGTCATAATAGGTTGCCATAGCTATGATGATGTCATAATAGGTTGCCATGGTGACGATGATGCCTTAATACTTTGCCATGGCGATCATGTCATAATTGGTTGCCATGGCGATGATAATGTCATAATTGGTTGCCGTGGCGATGATGTCATAATTGGTGGCCATGGCGATGATGATGTCATAATAGGTTGCCATGGCGATAATGTCATAATTGCTTGTCATGACGATGATGATGTCATAATTGGTTGCCATGGCGATGATGTCATAATTGGTTGCCATGGCGATGATGATGTCATAATTGGTTGCCATGGTGACGATGATGCCTTAATACGTTACCATGGCGATAATGTTATAATTGGTTGCCATGGCGATGATGATGTCATAATTGGTTGCCATGGCGATGATGTCATAATTGTTTGCCATGGCGATGATGATGTCATAATTGGTTGTCATGGCGATGATGTCATAATTGGTTGCCATGACGATGATGATGTCATAATTGGTTGCCATGGTGACGATGATGCCTTAATACATTGCCATGGTGATAATGTCATAATTGGTTGCCATGGCGATGATGATGTCATAATTGGTTGCCATGGCGATGATGTCATAATAGGTTGCCATAGCGATGATCATGTCGTAATAGGTTGCCATAGTGAAGATGATGTCATAATAGGTAGTCATGGTGGCTATGATGTCATAATAGGTTACCATGGCAAAGATTATGTCATAATAGCTTGCCCTGGTGATGATGTCATAATAGGTTGTCATGGCAATGACAATCTCATAACAGGTTGCCTTGGAGATGATGATGACATAGTAGGTTGCCATGGTGAAGATTTTTTCATAATAGATTGCTATGGCGATGGTGTCATAATAGGTTGCCATGGCGATGAAGTCATAATTGGTTGCCATGACGATGATGTCATAATTGGTTGCCATGGCGATGATGATGTCAAAATTAGTTGCCATGGCGATGATGATGTCATAATTGGTTGCCATGGCGATGATATTGTCATAATTGGTTGCCGTGGCGATGATGTCATCATTGGTTGCCATGGCTATGATCATGTCATAATAGGTTGCCATGGCGATAATATCATAATTGCTTGCCATGGCGATGATGATGTCATAATTGGTTGCCATGGCAATGATGTCATAATTGGTTGCCATGGCGATGATGATGTCATAATAGGTTGCCATGGTGACGATGATGCCTTAATACGTTACCATGGCGATAATGTCATAATTGGTTGCCATGGCGATGATGATGTCATAATTGGTTGCCATGGCGATGATGTCATAATTGGTTGCCATGGCGATGATGATGTCATAATTGGTTGCCATGGCGATGATGTCATAATTGGTTGCCATGGTGACGATGATGCCTTAATACGTTGCCATGGCAATAATGTCATAATTGGTTGCCATGGCGATGATGATGTCATAATTGGTTGCCATGGCGATTATGTCAAAATTGGTTGCCATGGCGATGATGTCATAATTGGTTGCCATGGCGATGATGATGTCATAATTGGTTGCCATGGCGATGATGATGTCATAATTGGTTGCCATGGTGATTGTCATAATTGGTTGCCATGGCGATGTTGATGTCATAATTGGTTGCCATGGTGATGATGATGCCTTAATACGTTGCCATGGCGATAATGTCACAATTGGTTGCCATGGCGATGATGTCATAATTGGATGCCATGGTGATGATGTCATAATTGGTTGCCATGGTGATGATGATGTCATAATTGGTTGCCATGGCGATGGTGTCATAATTGGTTGCAATGGCGATGATTATGTCATAATTGGTTGCCATGGCGATGATGATGTCATAATTGGTTGCCATGGCAATGATGATGTCATAATAGGTTGCCATGGCGACGATGATTTCATAATAGGTTGCCATGGTGACGATGACACCTTAATATGTTGCCATGGCGATAATGTCATAATTGGTTGCCATGGCGATGATGATGTCATAATTGGTTGCCATGGTGATGATGTCATAATTGGTTGCCATGGCGATGATGATGTCATAATAGGTTGCCGTGGTGACAATGATGCCTTAATACGTTGCCATGGCGATCATGTCATAATTGGTTGCCATGGCGATGATGATGTCATAATTGGTTGCCATGGCGATGATGTCATAATTGTTTGCCATGGCGATGATGTCATAATAGGTTGCCATGGCGATAATGATGTCAAAATTGGTTGCCAAGGCGATGATATCATAATTGGTTGCCATGGCGATGATGATGTCATAATAGGTTGCCATGGTGACGATGATGCCTTAATACGTTGCCATGGCGATAATGTCATAATTGGTTGCCATGGCGATGATTATGTCATAATTGGTTGCCTTGGCGATGATGTCATAATTGGTTGCCATGGCAATGATGATGTCATAATTGGTTGCCATGGTGACGACGATTCCTTAATACATTGCCATGGCGATAATGTCATAATTGGTTGCCATGGCGATGATGTCATAATTGGTTGCCATGGCGATGATGTCATAATTGGTTGCCATGGCGATGATGATGTCATAATTGGTTGCCATGGCAATGATGTCATAATTGGTTGCCATGGCGATGATGATGTCATAATTGGTTGCCATGGTGATTATGTCATATTGGTTGCCATGGCGATGATGATGTCACAATTGGTTACCATGGCGATGATGTCATAATTTGTTGCCATGGCGATGATGTCATAATTGTTTGCCATGGCGATGATGATGTCATAATTGGTTGCCATGGTGACGATGATGCCTTAATACGTTGCCATGGTGATGATGTCATAATTGGTTGCCATGGCGATGATGATGTCATAATTGGTTGCCAAGGCGATGATGTCATAATTGGTTGCCATGGCGATGATGATGTCATAATTGGTTGCCATGGTGACGATGATGCCTTAATACGTTGCCATGGCGATAATGTCATAATTGGTTGCCATGGCGATGATGATGTCATAATTGGTTGCCATGGTGACGATGATGCCTTAATACGTTGCCATGGCGTTAATGTCATAATTGGTTGCCATGGCGATGATGATGTCATAATTGGTTTCCATGGTGATGATGATGTCATAATTGGTTGCCATGGTGATGATGATGTCAAAATTGGTTGCCATGACGATGATGATGTCATAATTGGTTGCCATGGCGATGATGATGTCATAATTGGTTGCCATGGTGATGATGATGCCTTAATACGTTGCCATGGCGATAATGTCATAATTGGTTGCCATGGCGATGATGATGTCATAATTGGTTGCCATGGTGATAATGTCATAATTGGTTGCCATGGCGATGATGATGTCATAATTTGTTGCCATGGCGATGATGATGTCATAATTTGTTGCCATGGCGATGATGATGTCATAATTGGTTGCAATGGCGATGATGATGTCATAATTGGTTGCCATGGTGACGATGATGCCTTAATACGTTGCCATGGCGATGATGTCATAATTGGTTGCCATGTCGATGATGATGTCATAATAGGTTGCCATGGCGATGATGATGCCTTAATACGTTGCCATGGCGATAATGTCATAATTGGTTGCCATGGCGATGATGTCATAATTGGTTGCCATGGCAATGATGATGTCATAATGGTTGCCATGGTGACTATGATGTCATAATAGGTTGCCATGGCCAAGATTATGTCATAATAGCTTGCCTTGGTGATGATGTCATAATAGGTTGCCATGGCGATGATGTCATGATAAGTTGCCATGTTGAATATTTTGTCATAGGTTGCCATGGCAACGACGATGTCATAATAGGTTGACATGGTGATGATGACAATATAGGTTGCCATGGTGACAATGATGTCATAAAAGGGTGCCATGGTGACGATGTCATAATAAGATGCCATGGAGAAGATGACGATGTTATAATAAGTTGTCATGGCAAAGATTATGTCATAATAGGTTGCCTTGGTGATGAAGTCATAATAGGTTGAATTGGCGATGATGATGTCATGATTGCTTGCCATGGCGAAGATTATGTCATAATAGGTTGCCATGGTGACGATGATGTCAGAATAGTTTGCCATGGCGATGATGATGATGTCATAATAGGTTGCCATAGTGATAATGTCATAATAGATTGCCATGGCGAAGATGATGTCATAATAGGTTGCCATGGCCATGATATCATAATAGGTTGCCATGGTGATGATGTCATAATCGGTTGCCATAGCGACAATGATTTCTTAATAGGTTACCATGGTGATGATGTCATTATAGATTGCCATGGTGACGATGATGTCATAATAGGTTGCCATGGTGACGATGATGTCATAATAAGTAGCCATGGCGAAGATGATGTCATAATAAGTTGTCATGGCAAAGATTATGTCATAATAGGTTGCCTTGGTGATGATGTCATAATAGGTTGCATTGGCGAACATGATGTCATAATAGGTTGCATTGGCGAAGATGATGTCATAATAGGTTGCCATGGCGAAGATAATGTCATAACAGGTTCCCATGGGAAAGATTATGTCATAGTAGGTTGCCATGGTGATGATGATGTCATGATAGGTTGCCATGGTGAAGATTTAGTCATAATAGGGTGCCATGACAACGACGATGTCATAATAGGTTGCTAAGGAGATTATGATGACATAACAGGTTGCCATGGCGAACATTATTTCATAATAGTTTGCCATGGCGATGGTGTCATAATAGGTTACCATGGCGATGATGATGACATAATAGTTTGCCATGGTGACGATGATGTCATAATAGGTTGCCATGGCAATGATGTCATAATAGGTTGCCATGGCGAAGATGATGTCATAATAGGTTGCCATGGTGATGATGATGTCATAATAGGTTGCCATGTCGAAGATGATGTCATATTACATTGCCATGGCGATGATGATGTCATAATAGGTTGCCATGGCGATGATGACATCATAATAGGTTGACATCGTGAAGACTATGTCATAATAGGTTGCCATGGCGAAGATTATGTCATAATAGCTTGCAATGGCGATGATGATGTCATAATGGTTGCCATTGTGACTATGATGTCTTAATAGGCTGCCAAGGTGATGATGATGTCATAATATGCTGCCATGGCGATGATGATGTCATAATGGTTGCCATGGTGACTATGATGTCATAATAGGTTGCCATGGCGATGATGATGACATAATAGGTTGCCATGGCAAAGATGATGGCATAATAGGTTGCTATGGTGACTATGATGTCAATAGGTTGCCATATCAGTGACGATGTCATAATAAGTTGGCCATAGCGATGATGATGTCTCAATGGTTGCCATGGTGACTATGATGTCATAATAGGTTGCCATGGCCAAGATTATGTCATAATAGCTTGCCTTGGTGATGATGTCATAATAGGTTGCCATGGCGATGATGTCATGATAAGTTGCCATGTTGAAGATTTTGTCATAGGTTGCCACGGCAACGACGATGTCATAATAGGTTGACATGGTGATGATGACAATATAGGTTGCCATGGTGACAATGATGTCATAAAAGGGTGCCATGGTGACAATGTCATAAGTTGCCTTGGAGAAGATGATGTTATAATAAGTTGTCATGGCAAAGATTATGTCATAATAGGTTGCCTTGGTGATGATGATGTCATAATTGGTTGCCATGGCGATGATGATGTCATGATAGCTTGCCATGGCGAAGATTATGTCATAATAAGTTGCCATGGTGACGATGATGTCAGAATAGTTTCCATGGCGATGATGATGATGATGTCATCATAGATTGCCATAGTGATAATGTCATAATAGATTGCCATGGCGAAGATGATGTCATAATAGGTTGCCATGGCGATGATATCATAATAGGTTGCCATGGCGATGATGTCATAATCGGTTGCCATAGCGACAATGATTTCTTAATATGTTACCATGGTGATGATGTCATTATAGGTTGCCATGGTGACGATGATGTCATAATAAGTTGCCATGGCGAAGATGATGTCATAATAAGTTGTCATGGCAAAGATTATGTCATAATAGGTTTCCTTGGTGATGATGCCATAATAGGTTGCATTGGCGAAGATGATGTCATAATAGGTTGCCTTGGTGATGATGTCATAATAGGTTGCCATGGCGATGATGTCATGATAAGTTGCCATGTTGAAGATTTTGTCATAGGTTGCCATGGCAATGACGATGTCATAATAGGTTGACATGGTGATGGTGACAATATAGGTTGCCATGGTGACAATGATGTGATAAAAGGGTGCCATGGTGACGATGATGTCATAATAAGTTGCCATGGCAAAGATGATGTTATAATAAGTTGTCATGGCAAAGATTATGTCATAATAGGTTGCCTTGGTGATGATGTCATAATAGGTTGCATTGGCGAAGATGATGTCATAATAGGTTGCATTGGCGATGATGATGTCATAAAAGGTTGCTATGGCGAAGATAATGTCATAACAGGTTGCCATGGGAAAGATTATGTCATAATAGGTTGCCATGGTGATGATGTCATGATAGGTTGCCATGGAGAAGATTTAGTCATAATAGGGTGCCATGGCAACGACGATGACATAATAGGTTGCCATGGAGATTATGATGACATAACAGGTTGCCATGGCGAACATTATTTCATAATAGTTTGCCATGGCGACGGTGTCATAATAGGTTGCCATAGCGATGATGATGACATAATAGGTTGCCATGGTGAAGATGATGTCATAATAGGTTGCCATGATTACGATGATGTCATAATGGTTGCCATGGCGATGATGATGTCATAATTGATTGCCATGGCGTTAATGTCATAATTGGTTGCCATGGCGATGATGATGTCATAATTTGTTGCCATGGCGATGATGTCATAATTGGTTGCCATGATGATGATGATGTCATAATTGGTTGCCATGGTGACGATGATGCCTTAATACATTGCATGGCGATAATGTCATAATTGGTTGCCATGGCGATGATGATGTCATAATTGGTTGCCATGGCGATGATGTCATAATTGGTTGCCATGGCGATGAAGATGATGTCATAATTGGTTGCCATTGTGATGATGCCTTAATACGTTGCCATGGCGATAATGTCATAATTGGTTGCCATGGTGATGATGTCATAATTGGTTGCCATGGCGATGATGTTATAATTGGTTGCCATGGCGATGATGATGTCATAATTTTTTACCATGGTGATGATGTCATAATTGGTTGCCATGGCGATGATGATGTCATAATTGGTTGCCATGGCGATGATGTCATAATTGGTTGCCATGGCGATGATGATGTCATAATTGATTGCCATGGTGACGATGATGCCTTAATACATTGCCATGGCGATAATGTCATTATTGGCTGCCATGGCGATGATGATGTCATAATTAGTTGCTATGGCGATGATGTCATAATTGGTTGCCATGGCGATGATGTCATAATTGGTTGCCATGGAGATGATGATGTCATAATTAGTTGCCATGGCGATGATGTCATAATTGGTTGCCATGGCGATAATGTCATGATTGGTTGCCATGGCGATGATGTCATAATTGGTTGCCATGGTGATGATGATGTCATAATTGGTTGACATGGCGATGATGTCATAATTGGTTGCCATAGCGATGACGATGTCATAATAGGTTGCCATGGTGATGATGATGCTTTAATATGTTGCCATGGCGAAGATGTCATAATTAGTTGCCATGGCGATGATTATGTCATAATTGGTTGCCATGGCGATGATGATGTCATAATTGGTTGCCATGGCGATGATGTCATAATTGGTTGTCATGGCGATGATGTCATAATTGGTTGCCATGGCAATGATGTCATAATTGGTTGCCATGGCGATGATGATGTCATAATTGGTTGCCATGGCGATGATGATGTCATAATTGGTTGCCATGGCGATGATTATGTCATAATTGGTTGCCATGGCGATGAAGTCATAATTGGTTGCCATGACGATGGTGTCAAAATTAGTTGCCATGGCGATGGTGATGTCATAATAGGTTGCCATAGCTATGATGATGTCATTATAGGTTGCCATGGTGACGATGATGCCTTAATACTTTGCCATGGCGATCATGTCATAATTGGTTGCCATGGCGATGATAATGTCATAATTGGTTGCCGTGGCGATGATGTCATAATTGGTTGCCATGGCGATGATGATGTCATAATAGGTTGCCATGGCGATGATGTCATAATTGGTTGCCATGGCGATGATGATGATGTCATAATTGGTTGCCATGGTGATTATGTCATAATTGGTTGCCATGGCGATGATGATGTCATAATTGGTTGCCATGGCGATGATGATGTCATAATTGGTTGCCATGGCGATGATGTCATAATTGGTTGCCATGGCGATGATGATGTAATAATTGGTTGCCATGGTGACGATGATGCCTTAATACGTTACCATGGCGATAATGTCATAATTGGTTGCCATGGCGATGATGATGTCATAATTGGTTGCCATGGCGATGATGTCATAATTGGTTGCCATGGCGATGATGTCATAATTGGTTGCCATAGCGATGATGTCATAATTGGTTGCCATGGCGATTATGTCATAATTGGTTGCTATGGCGATGATGATGTCATAATTGGTTGCCATGGTGACGATGATGCCTTAATACGTTGCCATGGCGATAATGTCATAATTGGTTGCCATGGCGATGATGATGTCATAATTATCTGCCATGGCGATGATGTCATAATTGGTTGCCATGGCGATGATGATGTCATAATTGGTTGCCATAGTGACGATGATGCCTTAATACGTTGCCATGGCGATAATGTCATCATTGGTTGCCATGGCGATGATGATGTCATAATAGGTTGCCATGGCGATGATGTCATAATTGGTTGCCATGGCGATGATGATGTCATAAGTGGTTGCCATGGTGATTATGTCATAATTGGTTGCCATGGCGATGATGTCATAATTGGTTGCCATGGCGATGATGATGTCATAATTGGTTGCCATGGCGGTGATGATGTCATAATTGGTTGCCATGGCGATGATGATGTCATAATTGGTTGCCATGGCGATGATGATGTCATAATTGGTTGCCATGGCGATGAGGATGTCATAATTGGTTGCCATGGCGATGATGTCATAATTGGTTGCCATGACGATGATGTCATAATTGGTTGCCATGGCGATGATGATGTCAAAATTAGTTGCCATGGCGATGATGTCATAATAAGTTGCCATAGCGATGATGATGTCATAATAGGTTGTCATGGTGACGATGATGCCTTAATACTTTGCCATGGCGATCATGTCATAATTGGTTGCCATGGCGATGATAATGTCAGAATTGGTTGCCGTGGCGATGATGTCATAATTGGTTGCCATGGCGATGATGATGTCTTAATTGGTTGCCATGGTGATTATGTCATAATTGGTTGCCATGGCGATGGTGTCATAATTGGTTGCCATGGCGATGATGATGTCATAATTGGTTGCCATGGCGATGATGTCATAATTGGTTGCCATGGCGATGATGATGTCATAATTGGTTGCCATGGTGACGATGATGCCTTAATACGTTGCCATGGTGATAATGTCATAATTGGTTGCCATGGCGATGATGATATCATAATTGGTTGCCATGGCGATGATGTCATAATTGGTTGCCATGGCGATGATGATGTCATAATTGGTTGTGCCATGGTGACGATGATGCCTTAATACGTTACCATGGCGATAATGTCATAATTGGTTGCCATGGTGACGATGATGCCTTAACACGTTACCATGGCGATAATGTCATAATTGGTTGCCATAGCGATGATGATGTCATAATTGGTTGCCATGGCGATGATGTCATAATTGGTTGCCATGGCGATGATGTCATAATTGGTTGCCATAGCGATGATGATGTCATAATTGGTTGCCATGGCGATTATGTCATAATTGGTTGCTATGGCGATGATGATGTCATAATTGGTTGCCATGGTGACGATGATGCCTTAATACGTTGCCATGGCGATAATGTCATAATTGGTTGCCATGGCGATGATGATGTCATAATTATCTGCCATGGCGATGATATCATAATTGGTTGCCATGGCGATGATGATGTCATAATTGGTTGCCATGGTGACGATGATGCCTTAATACGTTGCCATGGCGATAATGTCATAATTGGTTGCCATGGCGATGATGATGTCATAATTGGTTGCCATGGCGATGATGTCATAATTGGTTGCCATGGCGATGATGATGTCATAATTGGTTGCCATGGTGATTATGTCATAATTGGTTGCCATGGCGATGATGTCCTAATTGGTTGCCATGGCGATGATGATGTCATAATTGGTTGCCATGGCGATGATGATGTCATAATTGGTTGCCATGGCGATGATGATGTCATAATTGGTTGCCATGGCGATGAGGATGTCATAAATGGTTGCCATGGCGATGATGTCATAATTGGTTGCCATGACGATGATGTCATAATTGGTTGCCATGGCGATGATGATGTCAAAATTAGTTGCCATGGCGATGATAATATCATAATAGGTTGCCATAGCGATGAAGATGTCATAATAGGTTGCCATGGTGACGATGATGCCTTAATACTTTGCCATGGCGATCATGTCATAATTGGTTGCCATGGCGATGATAATGTCATAATTGGTTGCCGTGGCGATGAAGTCATCATTGGTTGCCATGGCGATGATGATGTCATAATAGGTTGCCATGGTGACGATGATGCCTTAATACGTTGCCATGGCGATAATGTCATAATTGGTTGCCATGGCGATGATGATGTCATAATTGGTTGCCATGGCGATGATGTCATAATTGGTTGCCATGGCGATGATGATTTCATAATTGGTTGCCATGGTGACGATGATGACTTAATACGTTACCATGGCGATAATGCCATAATTGGTTGCCATGGCGATGATGATGTCATAATTGATTGCCATGGCGTTAATGTCATAATTGGTTGCCATGGCGATGATGATGTCATAATTTGTTGCCATGGCGATGATGTCATAATTGGTTGCCATGATGATGATGATGTCATAATTGGTTGCCATGGTGACGATGATGCCTTAATACATTGCATGGCGATAATGTCATAATTGGTTGCCATGGCGATGATGATGTCATAATTGGTTGCCATGGCGATGATGTCATAATTGGTTGCCATGGCGATGAAGATGATGTCATAATTGGTTGCCATTGTGATGATGCCTTAATTCGTTGCCATGGCGATAATGTCATAATTGGTTGCCATGGTGATGATGTCATAATTGGTTGCCATGGCGATGATGTTATAATTGGTTGCCATGGCGATGATGATGTCATAATTTTTTACCATGGTGATGATGTCATAATTGGTTGCCATGGCGATGATGATGTCATAATTGGTTGCCATGGCGATGATGTCATAATTGGTTGCCATGGCGATGATGATGTCATAATTGATTGCCATGGTGACGATGATGCCTTAATACATTGCCATGGCGATAATGTCATTATTGGCTGCCATGGCGATGATGATGTCATAATTAGTTGCTATGGCGATGATGTCATAATTGGTTGCCATGGCGATGATGTCATAATTGGTTGCCATGGAGATGATGATGTCATAATTAGTTGCCATGGCGATGATGTCATAATTGGTTGCCATGGCGATAATGTCATGATTGGTTGCCATGGCGATGATGTCATAATTGGTTGCCATGGTGATGATGATGTCATAATTGGTTGACATGGCGATGATGTCATAATTGGTTGCCATAGCGATGACGATGTCATAATAGGTTGCCATGGTGATGATGATGCTTTAATATGTTGCCATGGCGATGATGATGTCATAATTGGTTGCCATGGCGATGATGATGTCATAATTGGTTGCCATGGCGATGATGATGTCATAATTGGTTGCCATGGCGATGATGTCATAATTGGTTGTCATGGCGATGATGTCATAATTGGTTGCCATGGCAATGATGTCATAATTGGTTGCCATGGCGATGATGATGTCATAATTGGTTGCCATGGCGATGATGATGTCATAATTGGTTGCCATGGCGATGATTATGTCATAATTGGTTGCCATGGCGATGAAGTCATAATTGGTTGCCATGACGATGGTGTCAAAATTAGTTGCCATGGCGATGGTGATGTCATAATAGGTTGCCATAGCTATGATGATGTCATTATAGGTTGCCATGGTGACGATGATGCCTTAATACTTTGCCATGGCGATCATGTCATAATTGGTTGCCATGGCGATGATAATGTCATAATTGGTTGCCGTGGCGATGATGTCATAATTGGTTGCCATGGCGATGATGATGTCATAATAGGTTGCCATGGCGATGATGTCATAATTGGTTGCCATGGCGATGATGATGATGTCATAATTGGTTGCCATGGTGATTATGTCATAATTGGTTGCCATGGCGATGATGATGTCATAATTGGTTGCCATGGCGATGATGATGTCATAATTGGTTGCCATGGCGATGATGTCATAATTGGTTGCCATGGCGATGATGATGTAATAATTGGTTGCCATGGTGACGATGATGCCTTAATACGTTACCATGGCGATAATGTCATAATTGGTTGCCATGGCGATGATGATGTCATAATTGGTTGCCATGGCGATGATGTCATAATTGGTTGCCATGGCGATGATGTCATAATTGGTTGCCATAGCGATGATGTCATAATTGGTTGCCATGGCGATTATGTCATAATTGGTTGCTATGGCGATGATGATGTCATAATTGGTTGCCATGGTGACGATGATGCCTTAATACGTTGCCATGGCGATAATGTCATAATTGGTTGCCATGGCGATGATGATGTCATAATTATCTGCCATGGCGATGATGTCATAATTGGTTGCCATGGCGATGATGATGTCATAATTGGTTGCCATAGTGACGATGATGCCTTAATACGTTGCCATGGCGATAATGTCATAATTGGTTGCCATGGCGATGATGATGTCATAATAGGTTGCCATGGCGATGATGTCATAATTGGTTGCCATGGCGATGATGATGTCATAAGTGGTTGCCATGGTGATTATGTCATAATTGGTTGCCATGGCGATGATGTCATAATTGGTTGCCATGGCGATGATGATGTCATAATTGGTTGCCATGGCGGTGATGATGTCATAATTGGTTGCCATGGCGATGATGATGTCATAATTGGTTGCCATGGCGATGATGATGTCATAATTGGTTGCCATGGCGATGAGGATGTCATAATTGGTTGCCATGGCGATGATGTCATAATTGGTTGCCATGACGATGATGTCATAATTGGTTGCCATGGCGATGATGATGTCAAAATTAGTTGCCATGGCGATGATGTCATAATAAGTTGCCATAGCGATGATGATGTCATAATAGGTTGTCATGGTGACGATGATGCCTTAATACTTTGCCATGGCGATCATGTCATAATTGGTTGCCATGGCGATGATAATGTCATAATTGGTTGCCGTGGCGATGATGTCATAATTGGTTGCCATGGCGATGATGATGTCTTAATTGGTTGCCATGGTGATTATGTAATAATTGGTTGCCATGGCGATGGTGTCATAATTGGTTGCCATGGCGATGATGATGTCATAATTGGTTGCCATGGCGATGATGTCATAATTGGTTGCCATGGCAATGATGATGTCATAATTGGTTGCCATGGTGACGATGATGCCTTAATACGTTGCCATGGTGATAATGTCATAATTGGTTGCCATGGCGATGATGATATCATAATTGGTTGCCATGGCGATGATGTCATAATTGGTTGCCATGGCGATGATGATGTCATAATTGGTTGCCATGGTGACGATGATGCCTTAATACGTTACCATGGCGATAATGTCATAATTGGTTGCCATGGTGACGATGATGCCTTAATACGTTACCATGGCGATAATGTCATAATTGGTTGCCATAGCGATGATGATGTCATAATTGGTTGCCATGGCGATGATGTCATAATTGGTTGCCATGGCGATGATGTCATAATTGGTTGCCATAGCGATGATGATGTCATAATTGGTTGCCATGGCGATTATGTCATAATTGGTTGCTATGGTGATGATGATGTCATAATTGGTTGCCATGGTGACGATGATGCCTTAATACGTTGCCATGGCGATAATGTCATAATTGGTTGCCATGGCGATGATGATGTCATAATTATCTGCCATGGCGATGATGTCATAATTGGTTGCCATGGCGATGATGATGTCATAATTGGTTGCCATGGTGACGATGATGCCTTAATACGTTGCCATGGCGATAATGTCATAATTGGTTGCCATGGCGATGATGATGTCATAATTGGTTGCCATGGCGATGATGTCATAATTGGTTGCCATGGCGATGATGATGTCATAATTGGTTGCCATGGTGATTATGTCATAATTGGTTGCCATGGCGATGATGTCCTAATTGGTTGCCATGGCGATGATGATGTCATAATTGGTTGCCATGGCGGTGATGATGTCATAATTGGTTGCCATGGCGATGATGATGTCATAATTGGTTGCCATGGCGATGATGATGTCATAATTGGTTGCCATGGCGATGAGGATGTCATAAATGGTTGCCATGGCGATGATGTCATAATTGGTTGCCATGACGATGATGTCATAATTGGTTGCCATGACGATGATGATGTCAAAATTAGTTGCCATGGCGATGATAATATCATATTAGGTTGCCATAGCGATGATGATGTCATAATATGTTGCCATGGTGACGATGATGCCTTAATACTTTGCCATGGCGATCATGTCATAATTGGTTGCCATGGCGATGATAATGTCATAATTCGTTGCCGTGGCGATGAAGTCATCATTGGTTGCCATGGCGATGATGATGTCATAATAGGTTGCCATGGTGACGATGATGCCTTAATACGTTGCCATGGCGATAATGTCATAATTGGTTGCCATGGCGATGATGATGTCATAATTGGTTGCCATGGCGATGATGTCATAATTGGTTGCCATGGCGATGATGTCATAATTGGTTGCCATAGCGATGATGTCATAATTGGTTGCCATGGCGATTATGTCATAATTGGTTGCTATGGCGATGATGATGTCATAATTGGTTGCCATGGTGACGATGATGCCTTAATACGTTGCCATGGCGATAATGTCATAATTGGTTGCCATGGCGATGATGATGTCATAATTATCTGCCATGGCGATGATGTCATAATTGGTTGCCATGGCGATGATGATGTCATAATTGGTTGCCATAGTGACGATGATGCCTTAATACGTTGCCATGGCGATAATGTCATAATTGGTTGCCATGGCGATGATGATGTCATAATAGGTTGCCATGGCGATGATGTCATAATTGGTTGCCATGGCGATGATGATGTCATAAGTGGTTGCCATGGTGATTATGTCATAATTGGTTGCCATGGCGATGATGTCATAATTGGTTGCCATGGCGATGATGATGTCATAATTGGTTGCAATGGCGGTGATGATGTCATAATTGGTTGCCATGGCGATGATGATGTCATAATTGGTTGCCATGGCGATGATGATGTCATAATTGGTTGCCATGGCGATGAGGATGTCATAATTGGTTGCCATGGCGATGATGTCATAATTGGTTGCCATGACGATGATGTCATAATTGGTTGCCATGGCGATGATGATGTCAAAATTAGTTGCCATGGCGATGATGTCATAATAAGTTGCCATAGCGATGATGATGTCATAATAGGTTGTCATGGTGACGATGATGCCTTAATACTTTGCCATGGCGATCATGTCATAATTGGTTGCCATGGCGATGATAATGTCATAATTGGTTGCCGTGGCGATGATGTCATAATTGGTTGCCATGGCGATGATGATGTCTTAATTGGTTGCCATGGTGATTATGTCATAATTGGTTGCCATGGCGATGGTGTCATAATTGGTTGCCATGGCGATGATGATGTCATAATTGGTTGCCATGGCGATGATGTCATAATTGGTTGCCATGGCGATGATGATGTCATAATTGGTTGCCATGGTGACGATGATGCCTTAATACGTTGCCATGGTGATAATGTCATAATTCGTTGCCATGGCGATGATGATATCATAATTGGTTGCCATGGCGATGATGTCATGATTGGTTGCCATGGCGATGATGATGTCATAATTGGTTGCCATGGCGATGATGTCATAATTGGTTGCCATGGCGATGAAGATGATGTCATAATTGGTTGCCATTGTGATGATGCCTTAATACATTGCATGGCGATGATGTTATAATTGGTTGCCATGGCGATGATGATGTCATAATTTTTTACCATGGTGATGATGTCATAATTGGTTGCCATGGCGATGATGATGTCATAATTGGTTGCCATGGCGATGATGTCATAATTGGTTGCCATGGCGATGATGATGTCATAATTGATTGCCATGGTGACGATGATGCCTTAATACATTGCCATGGCGATAATGTCATTATTGGATGCCATGGCGATGATGATGTCATAATTAGTTGCTATGGCGATGATGTCATAATTGGTTGCCATGGCGATAATGTCATGATTGGTTGCCATGGCAATGATGTCAGAATTGGTTGCCATGGTGATGATGATGTCATAATTGGTTGACATGGCGATGATGTCATAATTGGTTGCCATGGTGATGATGATGTCATAATTGGTTGACATGGCGATGATGTCATAATTGGTTGCCATGGCGATGACGATGTCATAGTAGGTTGCCATGGTGATGATGATGCTTTAACATGTTGCCATGGCGATGATGATGTCATAATTGGTTGCCATGGCGATGATGATGTCATAATTGGTTGCCATGGCGATGATGATGTCATAATTGGTTGCCATGGCGATGATGTCATAATTGGTTGTCATGGCGATGATGTCATAATTGGTTGCCATGGCAATGATGTCATAATTGGTTGCCATGGCGATGATGATGTCATAATTGGTTGCCATGGCGGTGATGATGTCATAATTGGTTGCCATGGCGATGATTATGTCATAATTGGTTGCCATGGCGATGAAGTCATAATTGGTTGCCATGACGAAGGTGTCAAAATTAGTTGCCATGGCGATGGTGATGTCATAATAGGTTGCCATAGCTATGATGATGTCATAATAGGTTGCCATGGTGACGATGATGCCTTAATACTTTGCCATGTCGATCATGTCATAATTGGTTGCCATGGCGATGATAATGTCATAATTGGTTGCCGTGGCGATGATGTCATAATTGGTGGCCATGGCGATGATGATGTCATAATAGGTTGCCATGGCGATAATGTCATAATTGCTTGTCATGACGATGATGATGTCATAATTGGTTGCCATGGCGATGATGTCATAATTGGTTGCCATGGCGATGATGATGTCATAATTGGTTGCCATGGTGACGATGATGCCTTAATACGTTACCATGGCGATAATGTTATAATTGGTTGCCATGGCGATGATGATGTCATAATTGGTTGCCATGGCGATGATGTCATAATTGTTTGCCATGGCGATGATGATGTCATAATTGGTTGTCATGGCGATGATGTCATAATTGGTTGCCATGACGATGATGATGTCATAATTGGTTGCCATGGTGACGATGATGCCTTAATACATTGCCATGGTGATAATGTCATAATTGGTTGCCATGGCGATGATGATGTCATAATTGGTTGCCATGGCGATGATGTCATAATAGGTTGCCATAGCGATGATCATGTCGTAATAGGTTGCCATAGTGAAGATGATGTCATAATAGGTAGTCATGGTGGCTATGATGTCATAATAGGTTACCATGGCAAAGATTATGTCATAATAGCTTGCCCTGGTGATGATGTCATAATAGGTTGTCATGGCAATGACAATCTCATAACAGGTTGCCTTGGAGATGATGATGACATAGTAGGTTGCCATGGTGAAGATTTTTTCATAATAGATTGCTATGGCGATGGTGTCATAATAGGTTGCCATGGCGATGAAGTCATAATTGGTTGCCATGACGATGATGTCATAATTGGTTGCCATGGCGATGATGATGTCAAAATTAGTTGCCATGGCGATGATGATGTCATAATTGGTTGCCATGGCGATGATATTGTCATAATTGGTTGCCGTGGCGATGATGTCATCATTGGTTGCCATGGCTATGATCATGTCATAATAGGTTGCCATGGCGATAATATCATAATTGCTTGCCATGGCGATGATGATGTCATAATTGGTTGCCATGGCAATGATGTCATAATTGGTTGCCATGGCGATGATGATGTCATAATAGGTTGCCATGGTGACGATGATGCCTTAATACGTTACCATGGCGATAATGTCATAATTGGTTGCCATGGCGATGATGATGTCATAATTGGTTGCCATGGCGATGATGTCATAATTGGTTGCCATGGCGATGATGATGTCATAATTGGTTGCCATGGCGATGATGTCATAATTGGTTGCCATGGTGATGATGATGCCTTAATACGTTGCCATGGCAATAATGTCATAATTGGTTGCCATGGCGATGATGATGTCATAATTGGTTGCCATGGCGATTATGTCAAAATTGGTTGCCATGGCGATGATGTCATAATTGGTTGCCATGGCGATGATGATGTCATAATTGGTTGCCATGGCGATGATGATGTCATAATTGGTTGCCATGGTGATTGTCATAATTGGTTGCCATGGCGATGTTGATGTCATAATTGGTTGCCATGGTGATGATGATGCCTTAATACGTTGCCATGGCGATAATGTCACAATTGGTTGCCATGGCGATGATGTCATAATTGGATGCCATGGTGATGATGTCATAATTGGTTGCCATGGTGATGATGATGTCATAATTGGTTGCCATGGCGATGGTGTCATAATTGGTTGCAATGGCGATGATTATGTCATAATTGGTTGCCATGGCGATGATGATGTCATAATTGGTTGCCATGGCAATGATGATGTCATAATAGGTTGCCATGGCGACGATGATTTCATAATAGGTTGCCATGGTGACGATGACACCTTAATATGTTGCCATGGCGATAATGTCATAATTGGTTGCCATGGCGATGATGATGTCATAATTGGTTGCCATGGTGATGATGTCATAATTGGTTGCCATGGCGATGATGATGTCATAATAGGTTGCCATGGCGATGATGTCATAATTGGTTGCCATGGCGATGATGATGATGTCATAATTGGTTGCCATGGTGATTATGTCATAATTGGTTGCCATGGCGATGATGATGTCATAATTGGTTGCCATGGCGATGATGATGTCATAATTGGTTGCCATGGCGATGATGTCATAATTGGTTGCCATGGCGATGATGATGTAATAATTGGTTGCCATGGTGACGATGATGCCTTAATACGTTACCATGGCGATAATGTCATAATTGGTTGCCATGGCGATGATGATGTCATAATTGGTTGCCATGGCGATGATGTCATAATTGGTTGCCATGGCGATGATGTCATAATTGGTTGCCATAGCGATGATGTCATAATTGGTTGCCATGGCGATTATGTCATAATTGGTTGCTATGGCGATGATGATGTCATAATTGGTTGCCATGGTGACGATGATGCCTTAATACGTTGCCATGGCGATAATGTCATAATTGGTTGCCATGGCGATGATGATGTCATAATTATCTGCCATGGCGATGATGTCATAATTGGTTGCCATGGCGATGATGATGTCATAATTGGTTGCCATAGTGACGATGATGCCTTAATACGTTGCCATGGCGATAATGTCATAATTGGTTGCCATGGCGATGATGATGTCATAATAGGTTGCCATGGCGATGATGTCATAATTGGTTGCCATGGCGATGATGATGTCATAAGTGGTTGCCATGGTGATTATGTCATAATTGGTTGCCATGGCGATGATGTCATAATTGGTTGCCATGGCGATGATGATGTCATAATTGGTTGCCATGGCGGTGATGATGTCATAATTGGTTGCCATGGCGATGATGATGTCATAATTGGTTGCCATGGCGATGATGATGTCATAATTGGTTGCCATGGCGATGAGGATGTCATAATTGGTTGCCATGGCGATGATGTCATAATTGGTTGCCATGACGATGATGTCATAATTGGTTGCCATGGCGATGATGATGTCAAAATTAGTTGCCATGGCGATGATGTCATAATAAGTTGCCATAGCGATGATGATGTCATAATAGGTTGTCATGGTGACGATGATGCCTTAATACTTTGCCATGGCGATCATGTCATAATTGGTTGCCATGGCGATGATAATGTCATAATTGGTTGCCGTGGCGATGATGTCATAATTGGTTGCCATGGCGATGATGATGTCTTAATTGGTTGCCATGGTGATTATGTAATAATTGGTTGCCATGGCGATGGTGTCATAATTGGTTGCCATGGCGATGATGATGTCATAATTGGTTGCCATGGCGATGATGTCATAATTGGTTGCCATGGCAATGATGATGTCATAATTGGTTGCCATGGTGACGATGATGCCTTAATACGTTGCCATGGTGATAATGTCATAATTGGTTGCCATGGCGATGATGATATCATAATTGGTTGCCATGGCGATGATGTCATAATTGGTTGCCATGGCGATGATGATGTCATAATTGGTTGCCATGGTGACGATGATGCCTTAATACGTTACCATGGCGATAATGTCATAATTGGTTGCCATGGTGACGATGATGCCTTAATACGTTACCATGGCGATAATGTCATAATTGGTTGCCATAGCGATGATGATGTCATAATTGGTTGCCATGGCGATGATGTCATAATTGGTTGCCATGGCGATGATGTCATAATTGGTTGCCATAGCGATGATGATGTCATAATTGGTTGCCATGGCGATTATGTCATAATTGGTTGCTATGGCGATGATGATGTCATAATTGGTTGCCATGGTGACGATGATGCCTTAATACGTTGCCATGGCGATAATGTCATAATTGGTTGCCATGGCGATGATGATGTCATAATTATCTGCCATGGCGATGATGTCATAATTGGTTGCCATGGCGATGATGATGTCATAATTGGTTGCCATGGTGACGATGATGCCTTAATACGTTGCCATGGCGATAATGTCATAATTGGTTGCCATGGCGATGATGATGTCATAATTGGTTGCCATGGCGATGATGTCATAATTGGTTGCCATGGCGATGATGATGTCATAATTGGTTGCCATGGTGATTATGTCATAATTGGTTGCCATGGCGATGATGTCCTAATTGGTTGCCATGGCGATGATGATGTCATAATTGGTTGCCATGGCGGTGATGATGTCATAATTGGTTGCCATGGCGATGATGATGTCATAATTGGTTGCCATGGCGATGATGATGTCATAATTGGTTGCCATGGCGATGAGGATGTCATAAATGGTTGCCATGGCGATGATGTCATAATTGGTTGCCATGACGATGATGTCATAATTGGTTGCCATGACGATGATGATGTCAAAATTAGTTGCCATGGCGATGATAATATCATATTAGGTTGCCATAGCGATGATGATGTCATAATATGTTGCCATGGTGACGATGATGCCTTAATACTTTGCCATGGCGATCATGTCATAATTGGTTGCCATGGCGATGATAATGTCATAATTCGTTGCCGTGGCGATGAAGTCATCATTGGTTGCCATGGCGATGATGATGTCATAATAGGTTGCCATGGTGACGATGATGCCTTAATACGTTGCCATGGCGATAATGTCATAATTGGTTGCCATGGCGATGATGATGTCATAATTGGTTGCCATGGCGATGATGTCATAATTGGTTGCCATGGCGATGATGTCATAATTGGTTGCCATAGCGATGATGTCATAATTGGTTGCCATGGCGATGATGATGTCATAATTGGTTGCCATGGTGACGATGATGCCTTAATACGTTGCCATGGCGATAATGTCATAATTGGTTGCCATGGCGATGATGATGTCATAATTATCTGCCATGGCGATGATGTCATAATTGGTTGCCATGGCGATGATGATGTCATAATTGGTTGCCATAGTGACGATGATGCCTTAATACGTTGCCATGGCGATAATGTCATAATTGGTTGCCATGGCGATGATGATGTCATAATAGGTTGCCATGGCGATGATGTCATAATTGGTTGCCATGGCGATGATGATGTCATAAGTGGTTGCCATGGTGATTATGTCATAATTGGTTGCCATGGCGATGATGTCATAATTGGTTGCCATGGCGATGATGATGTCATAATTGGTTGCAATGGCGGTGATGATGTCATAATTGGTTGCCATGGCGATGATGATGTCATAATTGGTTGCCATGGCGATGATGATGTCATAATTGGTTGCCATGGCGATGAGGATGTCATAATTGGTTGCCATGGCGATGATGTCATAATTGGTTGCCATGACGATGATGTCATAATTGGTTGCCATGGCGATGATGATGTCAAAATTAGTTGCCATGGCGATGATGTCATAATAAGTTGCCATAGCGATGATGATGTCATAATAGGTTGTCATGGTGACGATGATGCCTTAATACTTTGCCATGGCGATCATGTCATAATTGGTTGCCATGGCGATGATAATGTCATAATTGGTTGCCGTGGCGATGATGTCATAATTGGTTGCCATGGCGATGATGATGTCTTAATTGGTTGCCATGGTGATTATGTCATAATTGGTTGCCATGGCGATGGTGTCATAATTGGTTGCCATGGCGATGATGATGTCATAATTGGTTGCCATGGCGATGATGTCATAATTGGTTGCCATGGCGATGATGATGTCATAATTGGTTGCCATGGTGACGATGATGCCTTAATACGTTGCCATGGTGATAATGTCATAATTCGTTGCCATGGCGATGATGATATCATAATTGGTTGCCATGGCGATGATGTCATGATTGGTTGCCATGGCGATGATGATGTCATAATTGGTTGCCATGGCGATGATGTCATAATTGGTTGCCATGGCGATGAAGATGATGTCATAATTGGTTGCCATTGTGATGATGCCTTAATACATTGCATGGCGATGATGTTATAATTGGTTGCCATGGCGATGATGATGTCATAATTTTTTACCATGGTGATGATGTCATAATTGGTTGCCATGGCGATGATGATGTCATAATTGGTTGCCATGGCGATGATGTCATAATTGGTTGCCATGGCGATGATGATGTCATAATTGATTGCCATGGTGACGATGATGCCTTAATACATTGCCATGGCGATAATGTCATTATTGGATGCCATGGCGATGATGATGTCATAATTAGTTGCTATGGCGATGATGTCATAATTGGTTGCCATGGCGATAATGTCATGATTGGTTGCCATGGCGATGATGTCATAATTGGTTGCCATGGTGATGATGATGTCATAATTGGTTGACATGGCGATGATGTCATAATTGGTTGCCATGGTGATGATGATGTCATAATTGGTTGACATGGCGATGATGTCATAATTGGTTGCCATGGCGATGACGATGTCATAGTAGGTTGCCATGGTGATGATGATGCTTTAACATGTTGCCATGGCGATGATGATGTCATAATTGGTTGCCATGGCGATGATGATGTCATAATTGGTTGCCATGGCGATGATGATGTCATAATTGGTTGCCATGGCGATGATGTCATAATTGGTTGTCATGGCGATGATGTCATAATTGGTTGCCATGGCAATGATGTCATAATTGGTTGCCATGGCGATGATGATGTCATAATTGGTTGCCATGGCGGTGATGATGTCATAATTGGTTGCCATGGCGATGATTATGTCATAATTGGTTGCCATGGCGATGAAGTCATAATTGGTTGCCATGACGAAGGTGTCAAAATTAGTTGCCATGGCGATGGTGATGTCATAATAGGTTGCCATAGCTATGATGATGTCATAATAGGTTGCCATGGTGACGATGATGCCTTAATACTTTGCCATGGCGATCATGTCATAATTGGTTGCCATGGCGATGATAATGTCATAATTGGTTGCCGTGGCGATGATGTCATAATTGGTGGCCATGGCGATGATGATGTCATAATAGGTTGCCATGGCGATAATGTCATAATTGCTTGTCATGACGATGATGATGTCATAATTGGTTGCCATGGCGATGATGTCATAATTGGTTGCCATGGCGATGATGATGTCATAATTGGTTGCCATGGTGACGATGATGCCTTAATACGTTACCATGGCGATAATGTTATAATTGGTTGCCATGGCGATGATGATGTCATAATTGGTTGCCATGGCGATGATGTCATAATTGTTTGCCATGGCGATGATGATGTCATAATTGGTTGTCATGGCGATGATGTCATAATTGGTTGCCATGACGATGATGATGTCATAATTGGTTGCCATGGTGACGATGATGCCTTAATACATTGCCATGGTGATAATGTCATAATTGGTTGCCATGGCGATGATGATGTCATAATTGGTTGCCATGGCGATGATGTCATAATAGGTTGCCATAGCGATGATCATGTCGTAATAGGTTGCCATAGTGAAGATGATGTCATAATAGGTAGTCATGGTGGCTATGATGTCATAATAGGTTACCATGGCAAAGATTATGTCATAATAGCTTGCCCTGGTGATGATGTCATAATAGGTTGTCATGGCAATGACAATCTCATAACAGGTTGCCTTGGAGATGATGATGACATAGTAGGTTGCAATGGTGAAGATTTTTTCATAATAGATTGCTATGGCGATGGTGTCATAATAGGTTGCCATGGCGATGAAGTCATAATTGGTTGCCATGACGATGATGTCATAATTGGTTGCCATGGCGATGATGATGTCAAAATTAGTTGCCATGGCGATGATGATGTCATAATTGGTTGCCATGGCGATGATATTGTCATAATTGGTTGCCGTGGCGATGATGTCATCATTGGTTGCCATGGCTATGATCATGTCATAATAGGTTGCCATGGCGATAATATCATAATTGCTTGCCATGGCGATGATGATGTCATAATTGGTTGCCATGGCAATGATGTCATAATTGGTTGCCATGGCGATGATGATGTCATAATAGGTTGCCATGGTGACGATGATGCCTTAATACGTTACCATGGCGATAATGTCATAATTGGTTGCCATGGCGATGATGATGTCATAATTGGTTGCCATGGCGATGATGTCATAATTGGTTGCCATGGCGATGATGATGTCATAATTGGTTGCCATGGCGATGATGTCATAATTGGTTGCCATGGTGATGATGATGCCTTAATACGTTGCCATGGCAATAATGTCATAATTGGTTGCCATGGCGATGATGATGTCATAATTGGTTGCCATGGCGATTATGTCAAAATTGGTTGCCATGGCGATGATGTCATAATTGGTTGCCATGGCGATGATGATGTCATAATTGGTTGCCATGGCGATGATGATGTCATAATTGGTTGCCATGGTGATTGTCATAATTGGTTGCCATGGCGATGTTGATGTCATAATTGGTTGCCATGGTGATGATGATGCCTTAATACGTTGCCATGGCGATAATGTCACAATTGGTTGCCATGGCGATGATGTCATAATTGGATGCCATGGTGATGATGTCATAATTGGTTGCCATGGTGATGATGATGTCATAATTGGTTGCCATGGCGATGGTGTCATAATTGGTTGCAATGGCGATGATTATGTCATAATTGGTTGCCATGGCGATGATGATGTCATAATTGGTTGCCATGGCAATGATGATGTCATAATAGGTTGCCATGGCGACGATGATTTCATAATAGGTTGCCATGGTGACGATGACACCTTAATATGTTGCCATGGCGATAATGTCATAATTGGTTGCCATGGCGATGATGATGTCATAATTGGTTGCCATGGTGATGATGTCATAATTGGTTGCCATGGCGATGATGATGTCATAATAGGTTGCCGTGGTGACAATGATGCCTTAATACGTTGCCATGGCGATCATGTCATAATTGGTTGCCATGGCGATGATGATGTCATAATTGGTTGCCATGGCGATGATGTCATAATTGTTTGCCATGGCGATGATGTCATAATAGGTTGCCATGGCGATAATGATGTCAAAATTGGTTGCCAAGGCGATGATATCATAATTGGTTGCCATGGCGATGATGATGTCATAATAGGTTGCCATGGTGACGATGATGCCTTAATACGTTGCCATGGCGATAATGTCATAATTGGTTGCCATGGCGATGATTATGTCATAATTGGTTGCCTTGGCGATGATGTCATAATTGGTTGCCATGGCAATGATGATGTCATAATTGGTTGCCATGGTGACGACGATTCCTTAATACATTGCCATGGCGATAATGTCATAATTGGTTGCCATGGCGATGATGTCATAATTGGTTGCCATGGCGATGATGTCATAATTGGTTGCCATGGCGATGATGATGTCATAATTGGTTGCCATGGCGATGATGTCATAATTGGTTGCCATGGCGATGATGATGTCATAATTGGTTGCCATGGTGATTATGTCATATTGGTTGCCATGGCGATGATGATGTCACAATTGGTTACCATGGCGATGATGTCATAATTTGTTGCCATGGCGATGATGTCATAATTGTTTGCCATGGCGATGATGATGTCATAATTGGTTGCCATGGTGACGATGATGCCTTAATACGTTGCCATGGTGATGATGTCATAATTGGTTGCCATGGCGATGATGATGTCATAATTGGTTGCCAAGGCGATGATGTCATAATTGGTTGCCATGGCGATGATGATGTCATAATTGGTTGCCATGGTGACGATGATGCCTTAATACGTTGCCATGGCGATAATGTCATAATTGGTTGCCATGGCGATGATGATGTCATAATTGGTTGCCATGGTGACGATGATGCCTTAATACGTTGCCATGGCGTTAATGTCATAATTGGTTGCCATGGCGATGATGATGTCATAATTGGTTTCCATGGTGATGATGATGTCATAATTGGTTGCCATGGTGATGATGATGTCAAAATTGGTTGCCATGACGATGATGATGTCATAATTGGTTGCCATGGCGATGATGATGTCATAATTGGTTGCCATGGTGATGATGATGCCTTAATACGTTGCCATGGCGATAATGTCATAATTGGTTGCCATGGCGATGATGATGTCATAATTGGTTGCCATGGTGATAATGTCATAATTGGTTGCCATGGCGATGATGATGTCATAATTGGTTGCCATGGCGATGATGATGTCATAATTTGTTGCCATGGCGATGATGATGTCATAATTGGTTGCAATGGCGATGATGATGTCATAATTGGTTGCCATGGTGACGATGATGCCTTAATACGTTGCCATGGCGATGATGTCATAATTGGTTGCCATGTCGATGATGATGTCATAATAGGTTGCCATGGCGATGATGATGCCTTAATACGTTGCCATGGCGATAATGTCATAATTGGTTGCCATGGCGATGATGTCATAATTGGTTGCCATGGCAATGATGATGTCATAATGGTTGCCATGGTGACTATGATGTCATAATAGGTTGCCATGGCCAAGATTATGTCATAATAGCTTGCCTTGGTGATGATGTCATAATAGGTTGCCATGGCGATGATGTCATGATAAGTTGCCATGTTGAATATTTTGTCATAGGTTGCCATGGCAACGACGATGTCATAATAGGTTGACATGGTGATGATGACAATATAGGTTGCCATGGTGACAATGATGTCATAAAAGGGTGCCATGGTGACGATGTCATAATAAGATGCCATGGAGAAGATGACGATGTTATAATAAGTTGTCATGGCAAAGATTATGTCATAATAGGTTGCCTTGGTGATGAAGTCATAATAGGTTGAATTGGCGATGATGATGTCATGATTGCTTGCCATGGCGAAGATTATGTCATAATAGGTTGCCATGGTGACGATGATGTCAGAATAGTTTGCCATGGCGATGATGATGATGTCATAATAGGTTGCCATAGTGATAATGTCATAATAGATTGCCATGGCGAAGATGATGTCATAATAGGTTGCCATGGCCATGATATCATAATAGGTTGCCATGGTGATGATGTCATAATCGGTTGCCATAGCGACAATGATTTCTTAATAGGTTACCATGGTGATGATGTCATTATAGATTGCCATGGTGACGATGATGTCATAATAGGTTGCCATGGTGACGATGATGTCATAATAAGTAGCCATGGCGAAGATGATGTCATAATAAGTTGTCATGGCAAAGATTATGTCATAATAGGTTGCCTTGGTGATGATGTCATAATAGGTTGCATTGGCGAACATGATGTCATAATAGGTTGCATTGGCGAAGATGATGTCATAATAGGTTGCCATGGCGAAGATAATGTCATAACAGGTTCCCATGGGAAAGATTATGTCATAGTAGGTTGCCATGGTGATGATGATGTCATGATAGGTTGCCATGGTGAAGATTTAGTCATAATAGGGTGCCATGACAACGACGATGTCATAATAGGTTGCTAAGGAGATTATGATGACATAACAGGTTGCCATGGCGAACATTATTTCATAATAATTTGCCATGGCGATGGTGTCATAATAGGTTACCATGGCGATGATGATGACATAATAGTTTGCCATGGTGACGATGATGTCATAATAGGTTGCCATGGCAATGATGTCATAATAGGTTGCCATGGCGAAGATGATGTCATAATAGGTTGCCATGGTGATGATGATGTCATAATAGGTTGCCATGTCGAAGATGATGTCATATTACATTGCCATGGCGATGATGATGTCATAATAGGTTGCCATGGCGATGATGACATCATAATAGGTTGACATCGTGAAGACTATGTCATAATAGGTTGCCATGGCGAAGATTATGTCATAATAGCTTGCAATGGCGATGATGATGTCATAATGGTTGCCATTGTGACTATGATGTCTTAATAGGCTGCCAAGGTGATGATGATGTCATAATATGCTGCCATGGCGATGATGATGTCATAATGGTTGCCATGGTGACTATGATGTCATAATAGGTTGCCATGGCGATGATGATGACATAATAGGTTGCCATGGCAAAGATGATGGCATAATAGGTTGCTATGGTGACTATGATGTCAATAGGTTGCCATATCAGTGACGATGTCATAATAAGTTGGCCATAGCGATGATGATGTCTCAATGGTTGCCATGGTGACTATGATGTCATAATAGGTTGCCATGGCCAAGATTATGTCATAATAGCTTGCCTTGGTGATGATGTCATAATAGGTTGCCATGGCGATGATGTCATGATAAGTTGCCATGTTGAAGATTTTGTCATAGGTTGCCACGGCAACGACGATGTCATAATAGGTTGACATGGTGATGATGACAATATAGGTTGCCATGGTGACAATGATGTCATAAAAGGGTGCCATGGTGACAATGTCATAAGTTGCCTTGGAGAAGATGATGTTATAATAAGTTGTCATGGCAAAGATTATGTCATAATAGGTTGCCTTGGTGATGATGATGTCATAATTGGTTGCCATGGCGATGATGATGTCATGATAGCTTGCCATGGCGAAGATTATGTCATAATAAGTTGCCATGGTGACGATGATGTCAGAATAGTTTCCATGGCGATGATGATGATGATGTCATCATAGATTGCCATAGTGATAATGTCATAATAGATTGCCATGGCGAAGATGATGTCATAATAGGTTGCCATGGCGATGATATCATAATAGGTTGCCATGGCGATGATGTCATAATCGGTTGCCATAGCGACAATGATTTCTTAATATGTTACCATGGTGATGATGTCATTATAGGTTGCCATGGTGACGATGATGTCATAATAAGTTGCCATGGCGAAGATGATGTCATAATAAGTTGTCATGGCAAAGATTATGTCATAATAGGTTTCCTTGGTGATGATGCCATAATAGGTTGCATTGGCGAAGATGATGTCATAATAGGTTGCCTTGGTGATGATGTCATAATAGGTTGCCATGGCGATGATGTCATGATAAGTTGCCATGTTGAAGATTTTGTCATAGGTTGCCATGGCAATGACGATGTCATAATAGGTTGACATGGTGATGGTGACAATATAGGTTGCCATGGTGACAATGATGTGATAAAAGGGTGCCATGGTGACGATGATGTCATAATAAGTTGCCATGGCAAAGATGATGTTATAATAAGTTGTCATGGCAAAGATTATGTCATAATAGGTTGCCTTGGTGATGATGTCATAATAGGTTGCATTGGCGAAGATGATGTCATAATAGGTTGCATTGGCGATGATGATGTCATAAAAGGTTGCTATGGCGAAGATAATGTCATAACAGGTTGCCATGGGAAAGATTATGTCATAATAGGTTGCCATGGTGATGATGTCATGATAGGTTGCCATGGAGAAGATTTAGTCATAATAGGGTGCCATGGCAACGACGATGACATAATAGGTTGCCATGGAGATTATGATGACATAACAGGTTGCCATGGCGAACATTATTTCATAATAGTTTGCCATGGCGACGGTGTCATAATAGGTTGCCATAGCGATGATGATGACATAATAGGTTGCCATGGTGAAGATGATGTCATAATAGGTTGCCATGATTACGATGATGTCATAATGGTTGCCATGGCGATGATGATGTCATAATTGATTGCCATGGCGTTAATGTCATAATTGGTTGCCATGGCGATGATGATGTCATAATTTGTTGCCATGGCGATGATGTCATAATTGGTTGCCATGATGATGATGATGTCATAATTGGTTGCCATGGTGACGATGATGCCTTAATACATTGCATGGCGATAATGTCATAATTGGTTGCCATGGCGATGATGATGTCATAATTGGTTGCCATGGCGATGATGTCATAATTGGTTGCCATGGCGATGAAGATGATGTCATAATTGGTTGCCATTGTGATGATGCCTTAATACGTTGCCATGGCGATAATGTCATAATTGGTTGCCATGGTGATGATGTCATAATTGGTTGCCATGGCGATGATGTTATAATTGGTTGCCATGGCGATGATGATGTCATAATTTTTTACCATGGTGATGATGTCATAATTGGTTGCCATGGCGATGATGATGTCATAATTGGTTGCCATGGCGATGATGTCATAATTGGTTGCCATGGCGATGATGATGTCATAATTGATTGCCATGGTGACGATGATGCCTTAATACATTGCCATGGCGATAATGTCATTATTGGCTGCCATGGCGATGATGATGTCATAATTAGTTGCTATGGCGATGATGTCATAATTGGTTGCCATGGCGATGATGTCATAATTGGTTGCCATGGAGATGATGATGTCATAATTAGTTGCCATGGCGATGATGTCATAATTGGTTGCCATGGCGATAATGTCATGATTGGTTGCCATGGCGATGATGTCATAATTGGTTGCCATGGTGATGATGATGTCATAATTGGTTGACATGGCGATGATGTCATAATTGGTTGCCATAGCGATGACGATGTCATAATAGGTTGCCATGGTGATGATGATGCTTTAATATGTTGCCATGGCGATGATGTCATAATTAGTTGCCATGGCGATGATTATGTCATAATTGGTTGCCATGGCGATGATGATGTCATAATTGGTTGCCATGGCGATGATGTCATAATTGGTTGTCATGGCGATGATGTCATAATTGGTTGCCATGGCAATGATGTCATAATTGGTTGCCATGGCGATGATGATGTCATAATTGGTTGCCATGGCGATGATGATGTCATAATTGGTTGCCATGGCGATGATTATGTCATAATTGGTTGCCATGGCGATGAAGTCATAATTGGTTGCCATGACGATGGTGTCAAAATTAGTTGCCATGGCGATGGTGATGTCATAATAGGTTGCCATAGCTATGATGATGTCATTATAGGTTGCCATGGTGACGATGATGCCTTAATACTTTGCCATGGCGATCATGTCATAATTGGTTGCCATGGCGATGATAATGTCATAATTGGTTGCCGTGGCGATGATGTCATAATTGGTTGCCATGGCGATGATGATGTCATAATAGGTTGCCATGGCGATGATGTCATAATTGGTTGCCATGGCGATGATGATGATGTCATAATTGGTTGCCATGGTGATTATGTCATAATTGGTTGCCATGGCGATGATGATGTCATAATTGGTTGCCATGGCGATGATGATGTCATAATTGGTTGCCATGGCGATGATGTCATAATTGGTTGCCATGGCGATGATGATGTAATAATTGGTTGCCATGGTGACGATGATGCCTTAATACGTTACCATGGCGATAATGTCATAATTGGTTGCCATGGCGATGATGATGTCATAATTGGTTGCCATGGCGATGATGTCATAATTGGTTGCCATGGCGATGATGTCATAATTGGTTGCCATAGCGATGATGTCATAATTGGTTGCCATGGCGATTATGTCATAATTGGTTGCTATGGCGATGATGATGTCATAATTGGTTGCCATGGTGACGATGATGCCTTAATACGTTGCCATGGCGATAATGTCATAATTGGTTGCCATGGCGATGATGATGTCATAATTATCTGCCATGGCGATGATGTCATAATTGGTTGCCATGGCGATGATGATGTCATAATTGGTTGCCATAGTGACGATGATGCCTTAATACGTTGCCATGGCGATAATGTCATAATTGGTTGCCATGGCGATGATGATGTCATAATAGGTTGCCATGGCGATGATGTCATAATTGGTTGCCATGGCGATGATGATGTCATAAGTGGTTGCCATGGTGATTATGTCATAATTGGTTGCCATGGCGATGATGTCATAATTGGTTGCCATGGCGATGATGATGTCATAATTGGTTGCCATGGCGGTGATGATGTCATAATTGGTTGCCATGGCGATGATGATGTCATAATTGGTTGCCATGGCGATGATGATGTCATAATTGGTTGCCATGGCGATGAGGATGTCATAATTGGTTGCCATGGCGATGATGTCATAATTGGTTGCCATGACGATGATGTCATAATTGGTTGCCATGGCGATGATGATGTCAAAATTAGTTGCCATGGCGATGATGTCATAATAAGTTGCCATAGCGATGATGATGTCATAATAGGTTGTCATGGTGACGATGATGCCTTAATACTTTGCCATGGCGATCATGTCATAATTGGTTGCCATGGCGATGATAATGTCAGAATTGGTTGCCGTGGCGATGATGTCATAATTGGTTGCCATGGCGATGATGATGTCTTAATTGGTTGCCATGGTGATTATGTCATAATTGGTTGCCATGGCGATGGTGTCATAATTGGTTGCCATGGCGATGATGATGTCATAATTGGTTGCCATGGCGATGATGTCATAATTGGTTGCCATGGCGATGATGATGTCATAATTGGTTGCCATGGTGACGATGATGCCTTAATACGTTGCCATGGTGATAATGTCATAATTGGTTGCCATGGCGATGATGATATCATAATTGGTTGCCATGGCGATGATGTCATAATTGGTTGCCATGGCGATGATGATGTCATAATTGGTTGCCATGGTGACGATGATGCCTTAATACGTTACCATGGCGATAATGTCATAATTGGTTGCCATGGTGACGATGATGCCTTAACACGTTACCATGGCGATAATGTCATAATTGGTTGCCATAGCGATGATGATGTCATAATTGGTTGCCATGGCGATGATGTCATAATTGGTTGCCATGGCGATGATGTCATAATTGGTTGCCATAGCGATGATGATGTCATAATTGGTTGCCATGGCGATTATGTCATAATTGGTTGCTATGGCGATGATGATGTCATAATTGGTTGCCATGGTGACGATGATGCCTTAATACGTTGCCATGGCGATAATGTCATAATTGGTTGCCATGGCGATGATGATGTCATAATTATCTGCCATGGCGATGATATCATAATTGGTTGCCATGGCGATGATGATGTCATAATTGGTTGCCATGGTGACGATGATGCCTTAATACGTTGCCATGGCGATAATGTCATAATTGGTTGCCATGGCGATGATGATGTCATAATTGGTTGCCATGGCGATGATGTCATAATTGGTTGCCATGGCGATGATGATGTCATAATTGGTTGCCATGGTGATTATGTCATAATTGGTTGCCATGGCGATGATGTCCTAATTGGTTGCCATGGCGATGATGATGTCATAATTGGTTGCCATGGCGGTGATGATGTCATAATTGGTTGCCATGGTGATGATGATGTCATAATTGGTTGCCATGGCGATGATGATGTCATAATTGGTTGCCATGGCGATGAGGATGTCATAAATGGTTGCCATGGCGATGATGTCATAATTGGTTGCCATGACGATGATGTCATAATTGGTTGCCATGGCGATGATGATGTCAAAATTAGTTGCCATGGCGATGATAATATCATAATAGGTTGCCATAGCGATGAAGATGTCATAATAGGTTGCCATGGTGACGATGATGCCTTAATACTTTGCCATGGCGATCATGTCATAATTGGTTGCCATGGCGATGATAATGTCATAATTGGTTGCCGTGGCGATGAAGTCATCATTGGTTGCCATGGCGATGATGATGTCATAATAGGTTGCCATGGTGACGATGATGCCTTAATACGTTGCCATGGCGATAATGTCATAATTGGTTGCCATGGCGATGATGATGTCATAATTGGTTGCCATGGCGATGATGTCATAATTGGTTGCCATGGCGATGATGATTTCATAATTGGTTGCCATGGTGACGATGATGACTTAATACGTTACCATGGCGATAATGCCATAATTGGTTGCGATGGCGATGATGATGTCATAATTGATTGCCATGGCGTTAATGTCATAATTGGTTGCCATGGCGATGATGATGTCATAATTTGTTGCCATGGCGATGATGTCATAATTGGTTGCCATGATGATGATGATGTCATAATTGGTTGCCATGGTGACGATGATGCCTTAATACATTGCATGGCGATAATGTCATAATTGGTTGCCATGGCGATGATGATGTCATAATTGGTTGCCATGGCGATGATGTCATAATTGGTTGCCATGGCGATGAAGATGATGTCATAATTGGTTGCCATTGTGATGATGCCTTAATTCGTTGCCATGGCGATAATGTCATAATTGGTTGCCATGGTGATGATGTCATAATTGGTTGCCATGGCGATGATGTTATAATTGGTTGCCATGGCGATGATGATGTCATAATTTTTTACCATGGTGATGATGTCATAATTGGTTGCCATGGCGATGATGATGTCATAATTGGTTGCCATGGCGATGATGTCATAATTGGTTGCCATGGCGATGATGATGTCATAATTGATTGCCATGGTGACGATGATGCCTTAATACATTGCCATGGCGATAATGTCATTATTGGCTGCCATGGCGATGATGATGTCATAATTAGTTGCTATGGCGATGATGTCATAATTGGTTGCCATGGCGATGATGTCATAATTGGTTGCCATGGAGATGATGATGTCATAATTAGTTGCCATGGCGATGATGTCATAATTGGTTGCCATGGCGATAATGTCATGATTGGTTGCCATGGCGATGATGTCATAATTGGTTGCCATGGTGATGATGATGTCATAATTGGTTGACATGGCGATGATGTCATAATTGGTTGCCATAGCGATGACGATGTCATAATAGGTTGCCATGGTGATGATGATGCTTTAATATGTTGCCATGGCGATGATGATGTCATAATTGGTTGCCATGGCGATGATGATGTCATAATTGGTTGCCATGGCGATGATGATGTCATAATTGGTTGCCATGGCGATGATGTCATAATTGGTTGTCATGGCGATGATGTCATAATTGGTTGCCATGGCAATGATGTCATAATTGGTTGCCATGGCGATGATGATGTCATAATTGGTTGCCATGGCGATGATGATGTCATAATTGGTTGCCATGGCGATGATTATGTCATAATTGGTTGCCATGGCGATGAAGTCATAATTGGTTGCCATGACGATGGTGTCAAAATTAGTTGCCATGGCGATGGTGATGTCATAATAGGTTGCCATAGCTATGATGATGTCATTATAGGTTGCCATGGTGACGATGATGCCTTAATACTTTGCCATGGCGATCATGTCATAATTGGTTGCCATGGCGATGATAATGTCATAATTGGTTGCCGTGGCGATGATGTCATAATTGGTTGCCATGGCGATGATGATGTCATAATAGGTTGCCATGGCGATGATGTCATAATTGGTTGCCATGGCGATGATGATGATGTCATAATTGGTTGCCATGGTGATTATGTCATAATTGGTTGCCATGGCGATGATGATGTCATAATTGGTTGCCATGGCGATGATGATGTCATAATTGGTTGCCATGGCGATGATGTCATAATTGGTTGCCATGGCGATGATGATGTAATAATTGGTTGCCATGGTGACGATGATGCCTTAATACGTTACCATGGCGATAATGTCATAATTGGTTGCCATGGCGATGATGATGTCATAATTGGTTGCCATGGCGATGATGTCATAATTGGTTGCCATGGCGATGATGTCATAATTGGTTGCCATAGCGATGATGTCATAATTGGTTGCCATGGCGATTATGTCATAATTGGTTGCTATGGCGATGATGATGTCATAATTGGTTGCCATGGTGACGATGATGCCTTAATACGTTGCCATGGCGATAATGTCATAATTGGTTGCCATGGCGATGATGATGTCATAATTATCTGCCATGGCGATGATGTCATAATTGGTTGCCATGGCGATGATGATGTCATAATTGGTTGCCATAGTGACGATGATGCCTTAATACGTTGCCATGGCGATAATGTCATAATTGGTTGCCATGGCGATGATGATGTCATAATAGGTTGCCATGGCGATGATGTCATAATTGGTTGCCATGGCGATGATGATGTCATAAGTGGTTGCCATGGTGATTATGTCATAATTGGTTGCCATGGCGATGATGTCATAATTGGTTGCCATGGCGATGATGATGTCATAATTGGTTGCCATGGCGGTGATGATGTCATAATTGGTTGCCATGGCGATGATGATGTCATAATTGGTTGCCATGGCGATGATGATGTCATAATTGGTTGCCATGGCGATGAGGATGTCATAATTGGTTGCCATGGCGATGATGTCATAATTGGTTGCCATGACGATGATGTCATAATTGGTTGCCATGGCGATGATGATGTCAAAATTAGTTGCCATGGCGATGATGTCATAATAAGTTGCCATAGCGATGATGATGTCATAATAGGTTGTCATGGTGACGATGATGCCTTAATACTTTGCCATGGCGATCATGTCATAATTGGTTGCCATGGCGATGATAATGTCATAATTGGTTGCCGTGGCGATGATGTCATAATTGGTTGCCATGGCGATAATGTCATGATTGGTTGCCATGGCGATGATGTCATAATTGGTTGCCATGGTGATGATGATGTTATAATTGGTTGCCATGGCGATGATGATGTCATAATTGATTGCCATGGTGACGATGATGCCTTAATACATTGCCATGGCGATAATGTCATTATTGGATGCCATGGCGATGATGATGTCATAATTAGTTGCTATGGCGATGATGTCATAATTGGTTGCCATGGCGATAATGTCATGATTGGTTGCCATGGCGATGATGTCATAATTGGTTGCCATGGTGATGATGATGTCATAATTGGTTGACATGGCGATGATGTCATAATTGGTTGCCATGGTGATGATGATGTCATAATTGGTTGACATGGCGATGATGTCATAATTGGTTGCCATGGCGATGACGATGTCATAGTAGGTTGCCATGGTGATGATGATGCTTTAACATGTTGCCATGGCGATGATGATGTCATAATTGGTTGCCATGGCGATGATGATGTCATAATTGGTTGCCATGGCGATGATGATGTCATAATTGGTTGCCATGGCGATGATGTCATAATTGGTTGTCATGGCGATGATGTCATAATTGGTTGCCATGGCAATGATGTCATAATTGGTTGCCATGGCGATGATGATGTCATAATTGGTTGCCATGGCGGTGATGATGTCATAATTGGTTGCCATGGCGATGATTATGTCATAATTGGTTGCCATGGCGATGAAGTCATAATTGGTTGCCATGACGAAGGTGTCAAAATTAGTTGCCATGGCGATGGTGATGTCATAATAGGTTGCCATAGCTATGATGATGTCATAATAGGTTGCCATGGTGACGATGATGCCTTAATACTTTGCCATGGCGATCATGTCATAATTGGTTGCCATGGCGATGATAATGTCATAATTGGTTGCCGTGGCGATGATGTCATAATTGGTGGCCATGGCGATGATGATGTCATAATAGGTTGCCATGGCGATAATGTCATAATTGCTTGTCATGACGATGATGATGTCATAATTGGTTGCCATGGCGATGATGTCATAATTGGTTGCCATGGCGATGATGATGTCATAATTGGTTGCCATGGTGACGATGATGCCTTAATACGTTACCATGGCGATAATGTTATAATTGGTTGCCATGGCGATGATGATGTCATAATTGGTTGCCATGGCGATGATGTCATAATTGTTTGCCATGGCGATGATGATGTCATAATTGGTTGTCATGGCGATGATGTCATAATTGGTTGCCATGACGATGATGATGTCATAATTGGTTGCCATGGTGACGATGATGCCTTAATACATTGCCATGGTGATAATGTCATAATTGGTTGCCATGGCGATGATGATGTCATAATTGGTTGCCATGGCGATGATGTCATAATAGGTTGCCATAGCGATGATCATGTCGTAATAGGTTGCCATAGTGAAGATGATGTCATAATAGGTAGTCATGGTGGCTATGATGTCATAATAGGTTACCATGGCAAAGATTATGTCATAATAGCTTGCCCTGGTGATGATGTCATAATAGGTTGTCATGGCAATGACAATCTCATAACAGGTTGCCTTGGAGATGATGATGACATAGTAGGTTGCAATGGTGAAGATTTTTTCATAATAGATTGCTATGGCGATGGTGTCATAATAGGTTGCCATGGCGATGAAGTCATAATTGGTTGCCATGACGATGATGTCATAATTGGTTGCCATGGCGATGATGATGTCAAAATTAGTTGCCATGGCGATGATGATGTCATAATTGGTTGCCATGGCGATGATATTGTCATAATTGGTTGCCGTGGCGATGATGTCATCATTGGTTGCCATGGCTATGATCATGTCATAATAGGTTGCCATGGCGATAATATCATAATTGCTTGCCATGGCGATGATGATGTCATAATTGGTTGCCATGGCAATGATGTCATAATTGGTTGCCATGGCGATGATGATGTCATAATAGGTTGCCATGGTGACGATGATGCCTTAATACGTTACCATGGCGATAATGTCATAATTGGTTGCCATGGCGATGATGATGTCATAATTGGTTGCCATGGCGATGATGTCATAATTGGTTGCCATGGCGATGATGATGTCATAATTGGTTGCCATGGCGATGATGTCATAATTGGTTGCCATGGTGATGATGATGCCTTAATACGTTGCCATGGCAATAATGTCATAATTGGTTGCCATGGCGATGATGATGTCATAATTGGTTGCCATGGCGATTATGTCAAAATTGGTTGCCATGGCGATGATGTCATAATTGGTTGCCATGGCGATGATGATGTCATAATTGGTTGCCATGGCGATGATGATGTCATAATTGGTTGCCATGGTGATTGTCATAATTGGTTGCCATGGCGATGTTGATGTCATAATTGGTTGCCATGGTGATGATGATGCCTTAATACGTTGCCATGGCGATAATGTCACAATTGGTTGCCATGGCGATGATGTCATAATTGGATGCCATGGTGATGATGTCATAATTGGTTGCCATGGTGATGATGATGTCATAATTGGTTGCCATGGCGATGGTGTCATAATTGGTTGCAATGGCGATGATTATGTCATAATTGGTTGCCATGGCGATGATGATGTCATAATTGGTTGCCATGGCAATGATGATGTCATAATAGGTTGCCATGGCGACGATGATTTCATAATAGGTTGCCATGGTGACGATGACACCTTAATATGTTGCCATGGCGATAATGTCATAATTGGTTGCCATGGCGATGATGATGTCATAATTGGTTGCCATGGTGATGATGTCATAATTGGTTGCCATGGCGATGATGATGTCATAATAGGTTGCCGTGGTGACAATGATGCCTTAATACGTTGCCATGGCGATCATGTCATAATTGGTTGCCATGGCGATGATGATGTCATAATTGGTTGCCATGGCGATGATGTCATAATTGTTTGCCATGGCGATGATGTCATAATAGGTTGCCATGGCGATAATGATGTCAAAATTGGTTGCCAAGGCGATGATATCATAATTGGTTGCCATGGCGATGATGATGTCATAATAGGTTGCCATGGTGACGATGATGCCTTAATACGTTGCCATGGCGATAATGTCATAATTGGTTGCCATGGCGATGATTATGTCATAATTGGTTGCCTTGGCGATGATGTCATAATTGGTTGCCATGGCAATGATGATGTCATAATTGGTTGCCATGGTGACGACGATTCCTTAATACATTGCCATGGCGATAATGTCATAATTGGTTGCCATGGCGATGATGTCATAATTGGTTGCCATGGCGATGATGTCATAATTGGTTGCCATGGCGATGATGATGTCATAATTGGTTGCCATGGCGATGATGTCATAATTGGTTGCCATGGCGATGATGATGTCATAATTGGTTGCCATGGTGATTATGTCATATTGGTTGCCATGGCGATGATGATGTCACAATTGGTTACCATGGCGATGATGTCATAATTTGTTGCCATGGCGATGATGTCATAATTGTTTGCCATGGCGATGATGATGTCATAATTGGTTGCCATGGTGACGATGATGCCTTAATACGTTGCCATGGTGATGATGTCATAATTGGTTGCCATGGCGATGATGATGTCATAATTGGTTGCCAAGGCGATGATGTCATAATTGGTTGCCATGGCGATGATGATGTCATAATTGGTTGCCATGGTGACGATGATGCCTTAATACGTTGCCATGGCGATAATGTCATAATTGGTTGCCATGGCGATGATGATGTCATAATTGGTTGCCATGGTGACGATGATGCCTTAATACGTTGCCATGGCGTTAATGTCATAATTGGTTGCCATGGCGATGATGATGTCATAATTGGTTTCCATGGTGATGATGATGTCATAATTGGTTGCCATGGTGATGATGATGTCAAAATTGGTTGCCATGACGATGATGATGTCATAATTGGTTGCCATGGCGATGATGATGTCATAATTGGTTGCCATGGTGATGATGATGCCTTAATACGTTGCCATGGCGATAATGTCATAATTGGTTGCCATGGCGATGATGATGTCATAATTGGTTGCCATGGTGATAATGTCATAATTGGTTGCCATGGCGATGATGATGTCATAATTGGTTGCCATGGCGATGATGATGTCATAATTTGTTGCCATGGCGATGATGATGTCATAATTGGTTGCAATGGCGATGATGATGTCATAATTGGTTGCCATGGTGACGATGATGCCTTAATACGTTGCCATGGCGATGATGTCATAATTGGTTGCCATGTCGATGATGATGTCATAATAGGTTGCCATGGCGATGATGATGCCTTAATACGTTGCCATGGCGATAATGTCATAATTGGTTGCCATGGCGATGATGTCATAATTGGTTGCCATGGCAATGATGATGTCATAATGGTTGCCATGGTGACTATGATGTCATAATAGGTTGCCATGGCCAAGATTATGTCATAATAGCTTGCCTTGGTGATGATGTCATAATAGGTTGCCATGGCGATGATGTCATGATAAGTTGCCATGTTGAATATTTTGTCATAGGTTGCCATGGCAACGACGATGTCATAATAGGTTGACATGGTGATGATGACAATATAGGTTGCCATGGTGACAATGATGTCATAAAAGGGTGCCATGGTGACGATGTCATAATAAGATGCCATGGAGAAGATGACGATGTTATAATAAGTTGTCATGGCAAAGATTATGTCATAATAGGTTGCCTTGGTGATGAAGTCATAATAGGTTGAATTGGCGATGATGATGTCATGATTGCTTGCCATGGCGAAGATTATGTCATAATAGGTTGCCATGGTGACGATGATGTCAGAATAGTTTGCCATGGCGATGATGATGATGTCATAATAGGTTGCCATAGTGATAATGTCATAATAGATTGCCATGGCGAAGATGATGTCATAATAGGTTGCCATGGCCATGATATCATAATAGGTTGCCATGGTGATGATGTCATAATCGGTTGCCATAGCGACAATGATTTCTTAATAGGTTACCATGGTGATGATGTCATTATAGATTGCCATGGTGACGATGATGTCATAATAGGTTGCCATGGTGACGATGATGTCATAATAAGTAGCCATGGCGAAGATGATGTCATAATAAGTTGTCATGGCAAAGATTATGTCATAATAGGTTGCCTTGGTGATGATGTCATAATAGGTTGCATTGGCGAACATGATGTCATAATAGGTTGCATTGGCGAAGATGATGTCATAATAGGTTGCCATGGCGAAGATAATGTCATAACAGGTTCCCATGGGAAAGATTATGTCATAGTAGGTTGCCATGGTGATGATGATGTCATGATAGGTTGCCATGGTGAAGATTTAGTCATAATAGGGTGCCATGACAACGACGATGTCATAATAGGTTGCTAAGGAGATTATGATGACATAACAGGTTGCCATGGCGAACATTATTTCATAATAGTTTGCCATGGCGATGGTGTCATAATAGGTTACCATGGCGATGATGATGACATAATAGTTTGCCATGGTGACGATGATGTCATAATAGGTTGCCATGGCAATGATGTCATAATAGGTTGCCATGGCGAAGATGATGTCATAATAGGTTGCCATGGTGATGATGATGTCATAATAGGTTGCCATGTCGAAGATGATGTCATATTACATTGCCATGGCGATGATGATGTCATAATAGGTTGCCATGGCGATGATGACATCATAATAGGTTGACATCGTGAAGACTATGTCATAATAGGTTGCCATGGCGAAGATTATGTCATAATAGCTTGCAATGGCGATGATGATGTCATAATGGTTGCCATTGTGACTATGATGTCTTAATAGGCTGCCAAGGTGATGATGATGTCATAATATGCTGCCATGGCGATGATGATGTCATAATGGTTGCCATGGTGACTATGATGTCATAATAGGTTGCCATGGCGATGATGATGACATAATAGGTTGCCATGGCAAAGATGATGGCATAATAGGTTGCTATGGTGACTATGATGTCAATAGGTTGCCATATCAGTGACGATGTCATAATAAGTTGGCCATAGCGATGATGATGTCTCAATGGTTGCCATGGTGACTATGATGTCATAATAGGTTGCCATGGCCAAGATTATGTCATAATAGCTTGCCTTGGTGATGATGTCATAATAGGTTGCCATGGCGATGATGTCATGATAAGTTGCCATGTTGAAGATTTTGTCATAGGTTGCCACGGCAACGACGATGTCATAATAGGTTGACATGGTGATGATGACAATATAGGTTGCCATGGTGACAATGATGTCATAAAAGGGTGCCATGGTGACAATGTCATAAGTTGCCTTGGAGAAGATGATGTTATAATAAGTTGTCATGGCAAAGATTATGTCATAATAGGTTGCCTTGGTGATGATGATGTCATAATTGGTTGCCATGGCGATGATGATGTCATGATAGCTTGCCATGGCGAAGATTATGTCATAATAAGTTGCCATGGTGACGATGATGTCAGAATAGTTTCCATGGCGATGATGATGATGATGTCATCATAGATTGCCATAGTGATAATGTCATAATAGATTGCCATGGCGAAGATGATGTCATAATAGGTTGCCATGGCGATGATATCATAATAGGTTGCCATGGCGATGATGTCATAATCGGTTGCCATAGCGACAATGATTTCTTAATATGTTACCATGGTGATGATGTCATTATAGGTTGCCATGGTGACGATGATGTCATAATAAGTTGCCATGGCGAAGATGATGTCATAATAAGTTGTCATGGCAAAGATTATGTCATAATAGGTTTCCTTGGTGATGATGCCATAATAGGTTGCATTGGCGAAGATGATGTCATAATAGGTTGCCTTGGTGATGATGTCATAATAGGTTGCCATGGCGATGATGTCATGATAAGTTGCCATGTTGAAGATTTTGTCATAGGTTGCCATGGCAATGACGATGTCATAATAGGTTGACATGGTGATGGTGACAATATAGGTTGCCATGGTGACAATGATGTGATAAAAGGGTGCCATGGTGACGATGATGTCATAATAAGTTGCCATGGCAAAGATGATGTTATAATAAGTTGTCATGGCAAAGATTATGTCATAATAGGTTGCCTTGGTGATGATGTCATAATAGGTTGCATTGGCGAAGATGATGTCATAATAGGTTGCATTGGCGATGATGATGTCATAAAAGGTTGCTATGGCGAAGATAATGTCATAACAGGTTGCCATGGGAAAGATTATGTCATAATAGGTTGCCATGGTGATGATGTCATGATAGGTTGCCATGGAGAAGATTTAGTCATAATAGGGTGCCATGGCAACGACGATGACATAATAGGTTGCCATGGAGATTATGATGACATAACAGGTTGCCATGGCGAACATTATTTCATAATAGTTTGCCATGGCGACGGTGTCATAATAGGTTGCCATAGCGATGATGATGACATAATAGGTTGCCATGGTGAAGATGATGTCATAATAGGTTGCCATGATTACGATGATGTCATAATGGTTGCCATGGCGATGATGATGTCATAATTGATTGCCATGGCGTTAATGTCATAATTGGTTGCCATGGCGATGATGATGTCATAATTTGTTGCCATGGCGATGATGTCATAATTGGTTGCCATGATGATGATGATGTCATAATTGGTTGCCATGGTGACGATGATGCCTTAATACATTGCATGGCGATAATGTCATAATTGGTTGCCATGGCGATGATGATGTCATAATTGGTTGCCATGGCGATGATGTCATAATTGGTTGCCATGGCGATGAAGATGATGTCATAATTGGTTGCCATTGTGATGATGCCTTAATACGTTGCCATGGCGATAATGTCATAATTGGTTGCCATGGTGATGATGTCATAATTGGTTGCCATGGCGATGATGTTATAATTGGTTGCCATGGCGATGATGATGTCATAATTTTTTACCATGGTGATGATGTCATAATTGGTTGCCATGGCGATGATGATGTCATAATTGGTTGCCATGGCGATGATGTCATAATTGGTTGCCATGGCGATGATGATGTCATAATTGATTGCCATGGTGACGATGATGCCTTAATACATTGCCATGGCGATAATGTCATTATTGGCTGCCATGGCGATGATGATGTCATAATTAGTTGCTATGGCGATGATGTCATAATTGGTTGCCATGGCGATGATGTCATAATTGGTTGCCATGGAGATGATGATGTCATAATTAGTTGCCATGGCGATGATGTCATAATTGGTTGCCATGGCGATAATGTCATGATTGGTTGCCATGGCGATGATGTCATAATTGGTTGCCATGGTGATGATGATGTCATAATTGGTTGACATGGCGATGATGTCATAATTGGTTGCCATAGCGATGACGATGTCATAATAGGTTGCCATGGTGATGATGATGCTTTAATATGTTGCCATGGCGATGATGTCATAATTAGTTGCCATGGCGATGATTATGTCATAATTGGTTGCCATGGCGATGATGATGTCATAATTGGTTGCCATGGCGATGATGTCATAATTGGTTGTCATGGCGATGATGTCATAATTGGTTGCCATGGCAATGATGTCATAATTGGTTGCCATGGCGATGATGATGTCATAATTGGTTGCCATGGCGATGATGATGTCATAATTGGTTGCCATGGCGATGATTATGTCATAATTGGTTGCCATGGCGATGAAGTCATAATTGGTTGCCATGACGATGGTGTCAAAATTAGTTGCCATGGCGATGGTGATGTCATAATAGGTTGCCATAGCTATGATGATGTCATTATAGGTTGCCATGGTGACGATGATGCCTTAATACTTTGCCATGGCGATCATGTCATAATTGGTTGCCATGGCGATGATAATGTCATAATTGGTTGCCGTGGCGATGATGTCATAATTGGTTGCCATGGCGATGATGATGTCATAATAGGTTGCCATGGCGATGATGTCATAATTGGTTGCCATGGCGATGATGATGATGTCATAATTGGTTGCCATGGTGATTATGTCATAATTGGTTGCCATGGCGATGATGATGTCATAATTGGTTGCCATGGCGATGATGATGTCATAATTGGTTGCCATGGCGATGATGTCATAATTGGTTGCCATGGCGATGATGATGTAATAATTGGTTGCCATGGTGACGATGATGCCTTAATACGTTACCATGGCGATAATGTCATAATTGGTTGCCATGGCGATGATGATGTCATAATTGGTTGCCATGGCGATGATGTCATAATTGGTTGCCATGGCGATGATGTCATAATTGGTTGCCATAGCGATGATGTCATAATTGGTTGCCATGGCGATTATGTCATAATTGGTTGCTATGGCGATGATGATGTCATAATTGGTTGCCATGGTGACGATGATGCCTTAATACGTTGCCATGGCGATAATGTCATAATTGGTTGCCATGGCGATGATGATGTCATAATTATCTGCCATGGCGATGATGTCATAATTGGTTGCCATGGCGATGATGATGTCATAATTGGTTGCCATAGTGACGATGATGCCTTAATACGTTGCCATGGCGATAATGTCATAATTGGTTGCCATGGCGATGATGATGTCATAATAGGTTGCCATGGCGATGATGTCATAATTGGTTGCCATGGCGATGATGATGTCATAAGTGGTTGCCATGGTGATTATGTCATAATTGGTTGCCATGGCGATGATGTCATAATTGGTTGCCATGGCGATGATGATGTCATAATTGGTTGCCATGGCGGTGATGATGTCATAATTGGTTGCCATGGCGATGATGATGTCATAATTGGTTGCCATGGCGATGATGATGTCATAATTGGTTGCCATGGCGATGAGGATGTCATAATTGGTTGCCATGGCGATGATGTCATAATTGGTTGCCATGACGATGATGTCATAATTGGTTGCCATGGCGATGATGATGTCAAAATTAGTTGCCATGGCGATGATGTCATAATAAGTTGCCATAGCGATGATGATGTCATAATAGGTTGTCATGGTGACGATGATGCCTTAATACTTTGCCATGGCGATCATGTCATAATTGGTTGCCATGGCGATGATAATGTCAGAATTGGTTGCCGTGGCGATGATGTCATAATTGGTTGCCATGGCGATGATGATGTCTTAATTGGTTGCCATGGTGATTATGTCATAATTGGTTGCCATGGCGATGGTGTCATAATTGGTTGCCATGGCGATGATGATGTCATAATTGGTTGCCATGGCGATGATGTCATAATTGGTTGCCATGGCGATGATGATGTCATAATTGGTTGCCATGGTGACGATGATGCCTTAATACGTTGCCATGGTGATAATGTCATAATTGGTTGCCATGGCGATGATGATATCATAATTGGTTGCCATGGCGATGATGTCATAATTGGTTGCCATGGCGATGATGATGTCATAATTGGTTGCCATGGTGACGATGATGCCTTAATACGTTACCATGGCGATAATGTCATAATTGGTTGCCATGGTGACGATGATGCCTTAACACGTTACCATGGCGATAATGTCATAATTGGTTGCCATAGCGATGATGATGTCATAATTGGTTGCCATGGCGATGATGTCATAATTGGTTGCCATGGCGATGATGTCATAATTGGTTGCCATAGCGATGATGATGTCATAATTGGTTGCCATGGCGATTATGTCATAATTGGTTGCTATGGCGATGATGATGTCATAATTGGTTGCCATGGTGACGATGATGCCTTAATACGTTGCCATGGCGATAATGTCATAATTGGTTGCCATGGCGATGATGATGTCATAATTATCTGCCATGGCGATGATATCATAATTGGTTGCCATGGCGATGATGATGTCATAATTGGTTGCCATGGTGACGATGATGCCTTAATACGTTGCCATGGCGATAATGTCATAATTGGTTGCCATGGCGATGATGATGTCATAATTGGTTGCCATGGCGATGATGTCATAATTGGTTGCCATGGCGATGATGATGTCATAATTGGTTGCCATGGTGATTATGTCATAATTGGTTGCCATGGCGATGATGTCCTAATTGGTTGCCATGGCGATGATGATGTCATAATTGGTTGCCATGGCGGTGATGATGTCATAATTGGTTGCCATGGTGATGATGATGTCATAATTGGTTGCCATGGCGATGATGATGTCATAATTGGTTGCCATGGCGATGAGGATGTCATAAATGGTTGCCATGGCGATGATGTCATAATTGGTTGCCATGACGATGATGTCATAATTGGTTGCCATGGCGATGATGATGTCAAAATTAGTTGCCATGGCGATGATAATATCATAATAGGTTGCCATAGCGATGAAGATGTCATAATAGGTTGCCATGGTGACGATGATGCCTTAATACTTTGCCATGGCGATCATGTCATAATTGGTTGCCATGGCGATGATAATGTCATAATTGGTTGCCGTGGCGATGAAGTCATCATTGGTTGCCATGGCGATGATGATGTCATAATAGGTTGCCATGGTGACGATGATGCCTTAATACGTTGCCATGGCGATAATGTCATAATTGGTTGCCATGGCGATGATGATGTCATAATTGGTTGCCATGGCGATGATGTCATAATTGGTTGCCATGGCGATGATGATTTCATAATTGGTTGCCATGGTGACGATGATGACTTAATACGTTACCATGGCGATAATGCCATAATTGGTTGCGATGGCGATGATGATGTCATAATTGATTGCCATGGCGTTAATGTCATAATTGGTTGCCATGGCGATGATGATGTCATAATTTGTTGCCATGGCGATGATGTCATAATTGGTTGCCATGATGATGATGATGTCATAATTGGTTGCCATGGTGACGATGATGCCTTAATACATTGCATGGCGATAATGTCATAATTGGTTGCCATGGCGATGATGATGTCATAATTGGTTGCCATGGCGATGATGTCATAATTGGTTGCCATGGCGATGAAGATGATGTCATAATTGGTTGCCATTGTGATGATGCCTTAATTCGTTGCCATGGCGATAATGTCATAATTGGTTGCCATGGTGATGATGTCATAATTGGTTGCCATGGCGATGATGTTATAATTGGTTGCCATGGCGATGATGATGTCATAATTTTTTACCATGGTGATGATGTCATAATTGGTTGCCATGGCGATGATGATGTCATAATTGGTTGCCATGGCGATGATGTCATAATTGGTTGCCATGGCGATGATGATGTCATAATTGATTGCCATGGTGACGATGATGCCTTAATACATTGCCATGGCGATAATGTCATTATTGGCTGCCATGGCGATGATGATGTCATAATTAGTTGCTATGGCGATGATGTCATAATTGGTTGCCATGGCGATGATGTCATAATTGGTTGCCATGGAGATGATGATGTCATAATTAGTTGCCATGGCGATGATGTCATAATTGGTTGCCATGGCGATAATGTCATGATTGGTTGCCATGGCGATGATGTCATAATTGGTTGCCATGGTGATGATGATGTCATAATTGGTTGACATGGCGATGATGTCATAATTGGTTGCCATAGCGATGACGATGTCATAATAGGTTGCCATGGTGATGATGATGCTTTAATATGTTGCCATGGCGATGATGATGTCATAATTGGTTGCCATGGCGATGATGATGTCATAATTGGTTGCCATGGCGATGATGATGTCATAATTGGTTGCCATGGCGATGATGTCATAATTGGTTGTCATGGCGATGATGTCATAATTGGTTGCCATGGCAATGATGTCATAATTGGTTGCCATGGCGATGATGATGTCATAATTGGTTGCCATGGCGATGATGATGTCATAATTGGTTGCCATGGCGATGATTATGTCATAATTGGTTGCCATGGCGATGAAGTCATAATTGGTTGCCATGACGATGGTGTCAAAATTAGTTGCCATGGCGATGGTGATGTCATAATAGGTTGCCATAGCTATGATGATGTCATTATAGGTTGCCATGGTGACGATGATGCCTTAATACTTTGCCATGGCGATCATGTCATAATTGGTTGCCATGGCGATGATAATGTCATAATTGGTTGCCGTGGCGATGATGTCATAATTGGTTGCCATGGCGATGATGATGTCATAATAGGTTGCCATGGCGATGATGTCATAATTGGTTGCCATGGCGATGATGATGATGTCATAATTGGTTGCCATGGTGATTATGTCATAATTGGTTGCCATGGCGATGATGATGTCATAATTGGTTGCCATGGCGATGATGATGTCATAATTGGTTGCCATGGCGATGATGTCATAATTGGTTGCCATGGCGATGATGATGTAATAATTGGTTGCCATGGTGACGATGATGCCTTAATACGTTACCATGGCGATAATGTCATAATTGGTTGCCATGGCGATGATGATGTCATAATTGGTTGCCATGGCGATGATGTCATAATTGGTTGCCATGGCGATGATGTCATAATTGGTTGCCATAGCGATGATGTCATAATTGGTTGCCATGGCGATTATGTCATAATTGGTTGCTATGGCGATGATGATGTCATAATTGGTTGCCATGGTGACGATGATGCCTTAATACGTTGCCATGGCGATAATGTCATAATTGGTTGCCATGGCGATGATGATGTCATAATTATCTGCCATGGCGATGATGTCATAATTGGTTGCCATGGCGATGATGATGTCATAATTGGTTGCCATAGTGACGATGATGCCTTAATACGTTGCCATGGCGATAATGTCATAATTGGTTGCCATGGCGATGATGATGTCATAATAGGTTGCCATGGCGATGATGTCATAATTGGTTGCCATGGCGATGATGATGTCATAAGTGGTTGCCATGGTGATTATGTCATAATTGGTTGCCATGGCGATGATGTCATAATTGGTTGCCATGGCGATGATGATGTCATAATTGGTTGCCATGGCGGTGATGATGTCATAATTGGTTGCCATGGCGATGATGATGTCATAATTGGTTGCCATGGCGATGATGATGTCATAATTGGTTGCCATGGCGATGAGGATGTCATAATTGGTTGCCATGGCGATGATGTCATAATTGGTTGCCATGACGATGATGTCATAATTGGTTGCCATGGCGATGATGATGTCAAAATTAGTTGCCATGGCGATGATGTCATAATAAGTTGCCATAGCGATGATGATGTCATAATAGGTTGTCATGGTGACGATGATGCCTTAATACTTTGCCATGGCGATCATGTCATAATTGGTTGCCATGGCGATGATAATGTCATAATTGGTTGCCGTGGCGATGATGTCATAATTGGTTGCCATGGCGATGATGATGTCTTAATTGGTTGCCATGGTGATTATGTAATAATTGGTTGCCATGGCGATGGTGTCATAATTGGTTGCCATGGCGATGATGATGTCATAATTGGTTGCCATGGCGATGATGTCATAATTGGTTGCCATGGCAATGATGATGTCATAATTGGTTGCCATGGTGACGATGATGCCTTAATACGTTGCCATGGTGATAATGTCATAATTGGTTGCCATGGCGATGATGATATCATAATTGGTTGCCATGGCGATGATGTCATAATTGGTTGCCATGGCGATGATGATGTCATAATTGGTTGCCATGGTGACGATGATGCCTTAATACGTTACCATGGCGATAATGTCATAATTGGTTGCCATGGTGACGATGATGCCTTAATACGTTACCATGGCGATAATGTCATAATTGGTTGCCATAGCGATGATGATGTCATAATTGGTTGCCATGGCGATGATGTCATAATTGGTTGCCATGGCGATGATGTCATAATTGGTTGCCATAGCGATGATGATGTCATAATTGGTTGCCATGGCGATTATGTCATAATTGGTTGCTATGGCGATGATGATGTCATAATTGGTTGCCATGGTGACGATGATGCCTTAATACGTTGCCATGGCGATAATGTCATAATTGGTTGCCATGGCGATGATGATGTCATAATTATCTGCCATGGCGATGATGTCATAATTGGTTGCCATGGCGATGATGATGTCATAATTGGTTGCCATGGTGACGATGATGCCTTAATACGTTGCCATGGCGATAATGTCATAATTGGTTGCCATGGCGATGATGATGTCATAATTGGTTGCCATGGCGATGATGTCATAATTGGTTGCCATGGCGATGATGATGTCATAATTGGTTGCCATGGTGATTATGTCATAATTGGTTGCCATGGCGATGATGTCCTAATTGGTTGCCATGGCGATGATGATGTCATAATTGGTTGCCATGGCGGTGATGATGTCATAATTGGTTGCCATGGCGATGATGATGTCATAATTGGTTGCCATGGCGATGATGATGTCATAATTGGTTGCCATGGCGATGAGGATGTCATAAATGGTTGCCATGGCGATGATGTCATAATTGGTTGCCATGACGATGATGTCATAATTGGTTGCCATGACGATGATGATGTCAAAATTAGTTGCCATGGCGATGATAATATCATATTAGGTTGCCATAGCGATGATGATGTCATAATATGTTGCCATGGTGACGATGATGCCTTAATACTTTGCCATGGCGATCATGTCATAATTGGTTGCCATGGCGATGATAATGTCATAATTCGTTGCCGTGGCGATGAAGTCATCATTGGTTGCCATGGCGATGATGATGTCATAATAGGTTGCCATGGTGACGATGATGCCTTAATACGTTGCCATGGCGATAATGTCATAATTGGTTGCCATGGCGATGATGATGTCATAATTGGTTGCCATGGCGATGATGTCATAATTGGTTGCCATGGCGATGATGTCATAATTGGTTGCCATAGCGATGATGTCATAATTGGTTGCCATGGCGATTATGTCATAATTGGTTGCTATGGCGATGATGATGTCATAATTGGTTGCCATGGTGACGATGATGCCTTAATACGTTGCCATGGCGATAATGTCATAATTGGTTGCCATGGCGATGATGATGTCATAATTATCTGCCATGGCGATGATGTCATAATTGGTTGCCATGGCGATGATGATGTCATAATTGGTTGCCATAGTGACGATGATGCCTTAATACGTTGCCATGGCGATAATGTCATAATTGGTTGCCATGGCGATGATGATGTCATAATAGGTTGCCATGGCGATGATGTCATAATTGGTTGCCATGGCGATGATGATGTCATAAGTGGTTGCCATGGTGATTATGTCATAATTGGTTGCCATGGCGATGATGTCATAATTGGTTGCCATGGCGATGATGATGTCATAATTGGTTGCAATGGCGGTGATGATGTCATAATTGGTTGCCATGGCGATGATGATGTCATAATTGGTTGCCATGGCGATGATGATGTCATAATTGGTTGCCATGGCGATGAGGATGTCATAATTGGTTGCCATGGCGATGATGTCATAATTGGTTGCCATGACGATGATGTCATAATTGGTTGCCATGGCGATGATGATGTCAAAATTAGTTGCCATGGCGATGATGTCATAATAAGTTGCCATAGCGATGATGATGTCATAATAGGTTGTCATGGTGACGATGATGCCTTAATACTTTGCCATGGCGATCATGTCATAATTGGTTGCCATGGCGATGATAATGTCATAATTGGTTGCCGTGGCGATGATGTCATAATTGGTTGCCATGGCGATGATGATGTCTTAATTGGTTGCCATGGTGATTATGTCATAATTGGTTGCCATGGCGATGGTGTCATAATTGGTTGCCATGGCGATGATGATGTCATAATTGGTTGCCATGGCGATGATGTCATAATTGGTTGCCATGGCGATGATGATGTCATAATTGGTTGCCATGGTGACGATGATGCCTTAATACGTTGCCATGGTGATAATGTCATAATTCGTTGCCATGGCGATGATGATATCATAATTGGTTGCCATGGCGATGATGTCATAATTGGTTGCCATGGCGATGATGATGTCATAATTGGTTGCCATGGCGATGATGTCATAATTGGTTGCCATGGCGATGAAGATGATGTCATAATTGGTTGCCATTGTGATGATGCCTTAATACATTGCATGGCGATGATGTTATAATTGGTTGCCATGGCGATGATGATGTCATAATTTTTTACGATGGTGATGATGTCATAATTGGTTGCCATGGCGATGATGATGTCATAATTGGTTGCCATGGCGATGATGTCATAATTGGTTGCCATGGCGATGATGATGTCATAATTGATTGCCATGGTGACGATGATGCCTTAATACATTGCCATGGCGATAATGTCATTATTGGATGCCATGGCGATGATGATGTCATAATTAGTTGCTATGGCGATGATGTCATAATTGGTTGCCATGGCGATAATGTCATGATTGGTTGCCATGGCGATGATGTCATAATTGGTTGCCATGGTGATGATGATGTCATAATTGGTTGACATGGCGATGATGTCATAATTGGTTGCCATGGTGATGATGATGTCATAATTGGTTGACATGGCGATGATGTCATAATTGGTTGCCATGGCGATGACGATGTCATAATAGGTTGCCATGGTGATGATGATGCTTTAACATGTTGCCATGGCGATGATGATGTCATAATTGGTTGCCATGGCGATGATGATGTCATAATTGGTTGCCATGGCGATGATGATGTCATAATTGGTTGCCATGGCGATGATGTCATAATTGGTTGTCATGGCGATGATGTCATAATTGGTTGCCATGGCAATGATGTCATAATTGGTTGCCATGGCGATGATGATGTCATAATTGGTTGCCATGGCGGTGATGATGTCATAATTGGTTGCCATGGCGATGATTATGTCATAATTGGTTGCCATGGCGATGAAGTCATAATTGGTTGCCATGACGAAGGTGTCAGAATTAGTTGCCATGGCGATGGTGATGTCATAATAGGTTGCCATAGCTATGATGATGTCATAATAGGTTGCCATGGTGACGATGATGCCTTAATACTTTGCCATGGCGATCATGTCATAATTGGTTGCCATGGCGATGATAATGTCATAATTGGTTGCCGTGGCGATGATGTCATAATTGGTGGCCATGGCGATGATGATGTCATAATAGGTTGCCATGGCGATAATGTCATAATTGCTTGTCATGACGATGATGATGTCATAATTGGTTGCCATGGCGATGATGTCATAATTGGTTGCCATGGCGATGATGATGTCATAATTGGTTGCCATGGTGACGATGATGCCTTAATACGTTACCATGGCGATAATGTTATAATTGGTTGCCATGGCGATGATGATGTCATAATTGGTTGCCATGGCGATGATGTCATAATTGTTTGCCATGGCGATGATGATGTCATAATTGGTTGTCATGGCGATGATGTCATAATTGGTTGCCATGACGATGATGATGTCATAATTGGTTGCCATGGTGACGATGATGCCTTAATACATTGCCATGGTGATAATGTCATAATTGGTTGCCATGGCGATGATGATGTCATAATTGGTTGCCATGGCGATGATGTCATAATAGGTTGCCATAGTGATGATCATGTCGTAATAGGTTGCCATAGTGAAGATGATGTCATAATAGGTAGTCATGGTGGCTATGATGTCATAATAGGTTACCATGGCAAAGATTATGTCATAATAGCTTGCCCTGGTGATGATGTCATAATAGGTTGTCATGGCAATGACAATCTCATAACAGGTTGCCTTGGAGATGATGATGACATAGTAGGTTGCCATGGTGAAGATTTTTTCATAATAGATTGCTATGGCGATGGTGTCATAATAGGTTGCCATGGCGATGAAGTCATAATTGGTTGCCATGACGATGATGTCATAATTGGTTGCCATGGCGATGATGATGTCAAAATTAGTTGCCATGGCGATGATGATGTCATAATTGGTTGCCATGGCGATGATATTGTCATAATTGGTTGCCGTGGCGATGATGTCATCATTGGTTGCCATGGCTATGATCATGTCATAATAGGTTGCCATGGCGATAATATCATAATTGCTTGCCATGGCGATGATGATGTCATAATTGGTTGCCATGGCAATGATGTCATAATTGGTTGCCATGGCGATGATGATGTCATAATAGGTTGCCATGGTGACGATGATGCCTTAATACGTTACCATGGCGATAATGTCATAATTGGTTGCCATGGCGATGATGATGTCATAATTGGTTGCCATGGCGATGATGTCATAATTGGTTGCCATGGCGATGATGATGTCATAATTGGTTGCCATGGCGATGATGTCATAATTGGTTGCCATGGTGACGATGATGCCTTAATACGTTGCCATGGCAATAATGTCATAATTGGTTGCCATGGCGATGATGATGTCATAATTGGTTGCCATGGCGATTATGTCAAAATTGGTTGCCATGGCGATGATGTCATAATTGGTTGCCATGGCGATGATGATGTCATAATTGGTTGCCATGGCGATGATGATGTCATAATTGGTTGCCATGGTGATTGTCATAATTGGTTGCCATGGCGATGTTGATGTCATAATTGGTTGCCATGGTGATGATGATGCCTTAATACGTTGCCATGGCGATAATGTCACAATTGGTTGCCATGGCGATGATGTCATAATTGGATGCCATGGTGATGATGTCATAATTGGTTGCCATGGTGATGATGATGTCATAATTGGTTGCCATGGCGATGGTGTCATAATTGGTTGCCATGGCGATGATTATGTCATAATTGGTTGCCATGGCGATGATGATGTCATAATTGGTTGCCATGGCAATGATGATGTCATAATAGGTTGCCATGGCGACGATGATTTCATAATAGGTTGCCATGGTGACGATGACACCTTAATATGTTGCCATGGCGATAATGTCATAATTGGTTGCCATGGCGATGATGATGTCATAATTGGTTGCCATGGTGATGATGTCATAATTGGTTGCCATGGCGATGATGATGTCATAATAGGTTGCCGTGGTGACAATGATGCCTTAATACGTTGCCATGGCGATAATGTCATAATTGGTTGCCATGGCGATGATGATGTCATAATTGGTTGCCATGGCGATGATGTCATAATTGTTTGCCATGGCGATGATGTCATAATAGGTTGCCATGGCGATAATGATGTCAAAATTGGTTGCCAAGGCGATGATATCATAATTGGTTGCCATGGCGATGATGATGTCATAATAGGTTGCCATGGTGACGATGATGCCTTAATACGTTGCCATGGCGATAATGTCATAATTGGTTGCCATGGCTATGATTATGTCATAATTGGTTGCCTTGGCGATGATGTCATAATTGGTTGCCATGGCAATGATGATGTCATAATTGGTTGCCATGGTGACGACGATTCCTTAATACATTGCCATGGCGATAATGTCATAATTGGTTGCCATGGCGATGATGTCATAATTGGTTGCCATGGCGATGATGTCATAATTGGTTGCCATGGCGATGATGATGTCATAATTGGTTGCCATGGCGATCATGTCATAATTGGTTGCCATGGCGATGATGATGTCATAATTGGTTGCCATGGTGATTATGTCATATTGGTTGCCATGGCGATGATGATGTCACAATTCGTTACCATGGCGATGATGTCATAATTTGTTGCCATGGCGATGATGTCATAATTGTTTGCCATGGCGATGATGATGTCATAATTGGTTGCCATGGTGACGATGATGCCTTAATACGTTGCCATGGTGATGATGTCATAATTGGTTGCCATGGCGATGATGATGTCATAATTGGTTGCCAAGGCGATGATGTCATAATTGGTTGCCATGGCGATGATGATGTCATAATTGGTTGCCATGGTGACGATGATGCCTTAATACGTTGCCATGGCGATAATGTCATAATTGGTTGCCATGGCGATGATGATGTCATAATTGGTTGCCATGGTGACGATGATGCCTTAATACGTTGCCATGGCGTTAATGTCATAATTGGTTGCCATGGCGATGATGATGTCATAATTGGTTTCCATGGTGATGATGATGTCATAATTGGTTGCCATGGTGATGATGATGTCAAAATTGGTTGCCATGACGATGATGATGTCATAATTGGTTGCCATGGCGATGATGATGTCATAATTGGTTGCCATGGTGATGATGATGCCTTAATACGTTGCCATGGCGATAATGTCATAATTGGTTGCCATGGCGATGATGATGTCATAATTGGTTGCCATGGTGATAATGTCATAATTGGTTGCCATGGCGATGATGATGTCATAATTGGTTGCCATGGCGATGATGATGTCATAATTTGTTGCCATGGCGATGATGATGTCATAATTGGTTGCAATGGCGATGATGATGTCATAATTGGTTGCCATGGTGACGATGATGCCTTAATACGTTGCCATGGCGATGATGTCATAATTGGTTGCCATGTCGATGATGATGTCATAATAGGTTGCCATGGCGATGATGATGCCTTAATACGTTGCCATGGCGATAATGTCATAATTGGTTGCCATGGCGATGATGTCATAATTGGTTGCCATGGCAATGATGATGTCATAATGGTTGCCATGGTGACTATGATGTCATAATAGGTTGCCATGGCCAAGATTATGTCATAATAGCTTGCCTTGGTGATGATGTCATAATAGGTTGCCATGGCGATGATGTCATGATAAGTTGCCATGTTGAATATTTTGTCATAGGTTGCCATGGCAACGACGATGTCATAATAGGTTGACATGGTGATGATGACAATATAGGTTGCCATGGTGACAATGATGTCATAAAAGGGTGCCATGGTGACGATGTCATAATAAGATGCCATGGAGAAGATGACGATGTTATAATAAGTTGTCATGGCAAAGATTATGTCATAATAGGTTGCCTTGGTGATGAAGTCATAATAGGTTGAATTGGCGATGATGATGTCATGATTGCTTGCCATGGCGAAGATTATGTCATAATAGGTTGCCATGGTGACGATGATGTCAGAATAGTTTGCCATGGCGATGATGATGATGTCATAATAGGTTGCCATAGTGATAATGTCATAATAGATTGCCATGGCGAAGATGATGTCATAATAGGTTGCCATGGCCATGATATCATAATAGGTTGCCATGGTGATGATGTCATAATCGGTTGCCATAGCGACAATGATTTCTTAATAGGTTACCATGGTGATGATGTCATTACAGATTGCCATGGTGACGATGATGTCATAATAGTTTGCCATGGTGACGATGATGTCATAATAAGTAGCCATGGCGAAGATGATGTCATAATAAGTTGTCATGGCAAAGATTATGTCATAATAGGTTGCCTTGGTGATGATGTCATAATAGGTTGCATTGGCGAACATGATGTCATAATAGGTTGCATTGGCGAAGATGATGTCATAATAGGTTGCCATGGCGAAGATAATGTCATAACAGGTTCCCATGGGAAAGATTATGTCATAGTAGGTTGCCATGGTGATGATGATGTCATGATAGGTTGCCATGGTGAAGATTTAGTCATAATAGGGTGCCATGACAACGACGATGTCATAATAGGTTGCTAAGGAGATTATGATGACATAACAGGTTGCCATGGCGAACATTATTTCATAATAGTTTGCCATGGCGATGGTGTCATAATAGGTTACCATGGCGATGATGATGACATAATAGTTTGCCATGGTGACGATGATGTCATAATAGGTTGCCATGGCAATGATGTCATAATAGGTTGCCATGGCGAAGATGATGTCATAATAGGTTGCCATGGTGATGATGATGTCATAATAGGTTGCCATGTCGAAGATGATGTCATATTACATTGCCATGGCGATGATGATGTCATAATAGGTTGCCATGGCGATGATGACATCATAATAGGTTGACATCGTGAAGACTATGTCATAATAGGTTGCCATGGCGAAGATTATGTCATAATAGCTTGCAATGGCGATGATGATGTCATAATGGTTGCCATTGTGACTATGATGTCTTAATAGGCTGCCAAGGTGATGATGATGTCATAATATGCTGCCATGGCGATGATGATGTCATAATGGTTGCCATGGTGACTATGATGTCATAATAGGTTGCCATGGCGATGATGATGACATAATAGGTTGCCATGGCAAAGATGATGGCATAATAGGTTGCTATGGTGACTATGATGTCAATAGGTTGCCATATCAGTGACGATGTCATAATAAGTTGGCCATAGCGATGATGATGTCTCAATGGTTGCCATGGTGACTATGATGTCATAATAGGTTGCCATGGCCAAGATTATGTCATAATAGCTTGCCTTGGTGATGATGTCATAATAGGTTGCCATGGCGATGATGTCATGATAAGTTGCCATGTTGAAGATTTTGTCATAGGTTGCCACGGCAACGACGATGTCATAATAGGTTGACATGGTGATGATGACAATATAGGTTGCCATGGTGACAATGATGTCATAAAAGGGTGCCATGGTGACAATGTCATAAGTTGCCTTGGAGAAGATGATGTTATAATAAGTTGTCATGGCAAAGATTATGTCATAATAGGTTGCCTTGGTGATGATGATGTCATAATTGGTTGCCATGGCGATGATGATGTCATGATAGCTTGCCATGGCGAAGATTATGTCATAATAAGTTGCCATGGTGACGATGATGTCAGAATAGTTTCCATGGCGATGATGATGATGATGTCATCATAGATTGCCATAGTGATAATGTCATAATAGATTGCCATGGCGAAGATGATGTCATAATAGGTTGCCATGGCGATGATATCATAATAGGTTGCCATGGCGATGATGTCATAATCGGTTGCCATAGCGACAATGATTTCTTAATATGTTACCATGGTGATGATGTCATTATAGGTTGCCATGGTGACGATGATGTCATAATAAGTTGCCATGGCGAAGATGATGTCATAATAAGTTGTCATGGCAAAGATTATGTCATAATAGGTTTCCTTGGTGATGATGCCATAATAGGTTGCATTGGCGAAGATGATGTCATAATAGGTTGCCTTGGTGATGATGTCATAATAGGTTGCCATGGCGATGATGTCATGATAAGTTGCCATGTTGAAGATTTTGTCATAGGTTGCCATGGCAATGACGATGTCATAATAGGTTGACATGGTGATGGTGACAATATAGGTTGCCATGGTGACAATGATGTGATAAAAGGGTGCCATGGTGACGATGATGTCATAATAAGTTGCCATGGCAAAGATGATGTTATAATAAGTTGTCATGGCAAAGATTATGTCATAATAGGTTGCCTTGGTGATGATGTCATAATAGGTTGCATTGGCGAAGATGATGTCATAATAGGTTGCATTGGCGATGATGATGTCATAAAAGGTTGCTATGGCGAAGATAATGTCATAACAGGTTGCCATGGGAAAGATTATGTCATAATAGGTTGCCATGGTGATGATGTCATGATAGGTTGCCATGGAGAAGATTTAGTCATAATAGGGTGCCATGGCAACGACGATGACATAATAGGTTGCCATGGAGATTATGATGACATAACAGGTTGCCATGGCGAACATTATTTCATAATAGTTTGCCATGGCGACGGTGTCATAATAGGTTGCCATAGCGATGATGATGACATAATAGGTTGCCATGGTGAAGATGATGTCATAATAGGTTGCCATGATTACGATGATGTCATAATGGTTGCCATGGCGACGAAGATGTCTTAATATGTTGCCATGGTGATGATGTCATATAGTTTGCCATGGTGATGATGATGTCATAATAGGTTGCCAATGCAAAGATGATGTCATAATAGGTTGCCTTGGTGATGATGTCATAATAGGTTGCCATGGCGATGATGATGTCATAATAGGTTGCCATGGCGATGATGAAGTCATAGTAGGTTGCCATGGCAAAGATTATGTCATAATAGCTTGCCATGGCAACGATAATGTCATAATAGCTTGCAATGGCGATGATGATGTCATAATGGTTGCCATGGTGACTATGATGTAATAATAGGTTGCCAGGGAAAATGTTATGTCATAATAGGTTGCCATGGCGATGATGTAATAATAGGTTGCCATGGCGATGATGATGACATAATAGGTTGCCATGGCGATGTTGATGTCATAATTGGTTGCCATGGCGATGATGTCATAATTGGTTGCCATGGCAATGATGATGTCATAATTGGTTGTCATGGTGACGATGATGCCTTGATACGTTGCCATGGCAATAATGTCATAATTGGTTGCCATGGCGATGATGATGTCATAATTGGTTGCCATGGCAATGATGATGTCATAATTGGTTGCCATGGCGATGATCTCATAATTGGTTGTCATGGCGATGACGATGTCATAATTGGTTGCCATAGTGACGATGATGCCTTAATACATTGCCATGTTGATGATGTCATAATTGGATGCCATGGTGATGATGTCATAATAGGTTGCAATGGCGATGATGATGCCTTAATACGTTGCCATGGCGATAATGTCATAATTGGTTGCCATGGCGATGATGTCATAATTGGTTGACATGGCGATGATGATGTCATAATAGGTTGCCATGGTGACGATGATGCCTTAATACATTGCCATGGTGATAATGTCATAATTGGTTGCCATGGCGATGATGATGTCATAATTGGTTGCCATGGCGATGATGTCATAATTGGTTGCCATGGCGATGATGATGTCATAATTGGTTGCCATGGTGATTATGTCATATTGGTTGCCATGGCGATGATGATGTCACAATTGGTTACCATGGCGATGATGTCATAATTTGTTGCCATGGCGATGATGTCATAATTGTTTGCCATGGCGATGATGATGTCATAATTGGTTGCCATGGTGACGATGATGCCTTAATACGTTGCCATGGTGATGATGTCATAATTGGTTGCCATGGCGATGATGATGTCATAATTGGTTGCCAAGGCGATGATGTCATAATTGGTTGCCATGGCGATGATGATGTCATAATTGGTTGCCATGGTGACGATGATGCCTTAATACGTTGCCATGGCGATAATGTCATAATTGGTTGCCATGGCGATGATGATGTCATAATTGGTTGCCATGGTGACGATGATGCCTTAATACGTTGCCATGGCGTTAATGTCATAATTGGTTGCTATGGCGATGATGATGTCATAATTGGTTTCCATGGTGATGATGATGTCATAATTGGTTGCCATGGTGATGATGATGTCAAAATTGGTTGCCATGGCAATGATGATGTCATAATTGGTTGCCATGGCGATGATGATGTCATAATTGGTTGCCATGGTGATGATGATGCCTTAATACGTTGCCATGGCGATAATGTCATAATTGGTTGCCATGGCGATGATGATGTCATAATTGGTTGCCATGGTGATAATGTCATAATTGGTTGCCATGGCGATGATGATGTCATAATTGGTTGCCATGGCGATGATGATGTCATAATTTGTTGCCATGGCGATGATGATGTCATAATTGGTTGCAATGGCGATGATGATGTCATAATTGGTTGCCATGGTGACGATGATGCCTTAATACGTTGCCATGGCGATTATGTCATAATTGGTTGCCATGTCGATGATGATGTCATAATAGGTTGCCATGGCGATGATGATGCCTTAATACGTTGCCATGGCGATAATGTCATAATTGGTTGCCATGGCGATGATGTCATAATTGGTTGCCATGGCAATGATGATGTCATAATGGTTGCCATGGTGACTATGATGTCATAATAGGTTGCCATGGCCAAGATTATGTCATAATAGCTTGCCTTGGTGATGATGTCATAATAGGTTGCCATGGCGATGATGTCATGATAAGTTGCCATGTTGAATATTTTGTCATAGGTTGCCATGGCAACGACGATGTCATAATAGGTTGACATGGTGATGATGACAATATAGGTTGCCATGGTGACAATGATGTCATAAAAGGGTGCCATGGTGACGATGTCATAATAAGATGCCATGGAGAAGATGACGATGTTATAATAAGTTGTCATGGCAAAGATTATGTCATAATAGGTTGCCTTGGTGATGAAGTCATAATAGGTTGAATTGGTGATGATGATGTCATGATTGCTTGCCATGGCGAAGATTATGTCATAATAGGTTGCCATGGTGACGATGATGTCAGAATAGTTTGCCATGGCGATGATGATGATGTCATAATAGGTTGCCATAGTGATAATGTCATAATAGATTGCCATGGCGAAGATGATGTCATAATAGGTTGCCATGGCCATGATATCATAATAGGTTGCCATGGTGATGATGTCATAATCGGTTGCCATAGCGACAATGATTTCTTAATAGGTTACCATGGTGATGATGTCATTACAGATTGCCATGGTGACGATGATGTCATAATAGTTTGCCATGGTGACGATGATGTCATAATAAGTAGCCATGGCGAAGATGATGTCATAATAAGTTGTCATGGCAAAGATTATGTCATAATAGGTTGCCTTGGTGATGATGTCATAATAGGTTGCATTGGCGAACATGATGTCATAATAGGTTGCATTGGCGAAGATGATGTCATAATAGGTTGCCATGGCGAAGATAATGTCATAACAGGTTCCCATGGGAAAGATTATGTCATAGTAGGTTGCCATGGTGATGATGATGTCATGATAGGTTGCCATGGTGAAGATTTAGTCATAATAGGGTGCCATGACAACGACGATGTCATAATAGGTTGCTAAGGAGATTATGATGACATAACAGGTTGCCATGGCGAACATTATTTCATAATAGTTTGCCATGGCGATGGTGTCATAATAGGTTACCATGGCGATGATGATGACATAATAGTTTGCCATGGTGACGATGATGTCATAATAGGTTGCCATGGCAATGATGTCATAATAGGTTGCCATGGCGAAGATGATGTCATAATAGGTTGCCATGGTGATGATGATGTCATAATAGGTTGCCATGTCGAAGATGATGTCATATTACATTGCCATGGCGATGATGATGTCATAATAGGTTGCCATGGCGATGATGACATCATAATAGGTTGACATCGTGAAGACTATGTCATAATAGGTTGCCATGGCGAAGATTATGTCATAATAGCTTGCAATGGCGATGATGATGTCATAATGGTTGCCATTGTGACTATGATGTCTTAATAGGCTGCCAAGGTGATGATGATGTCATAATATGCTGCCATGGTGATGATGATGTCATAATGGTTGCCATGGTGACTATGATGTCATAATAGGTTGCCATGGCGATGATGATGACATAATAGGTTGCCATGGCAAAGATGATGGCATAATAGGTTGCTATGGTGACTATGATGTCAATAGGTTGCCATATCAGTGACGATGTCATAATAAGTTGGCCATAGCGATGATGATGTCTCAATGGTTGCCATGGTGACTATGATGTCATAATAGGTTGCCATGGCCAAGATTATGTCATAATAGCTTGCCTTGGTGATGATGTCATAATAGGTTGCCATGGCGATGATGTCATGATAAGTTGCCATGTTGAAGATTTTGTCATAGGTTGCCATGGCAACGACGATGTCATAATAGGTTGACATGGTGATGATGACAATATAGGTTGCCATGGTGACAATGATGTCATAAAAGGGTGCCATGGTGACAATGTCATAATAAGTTGCCTTGGAGAAGATGATGTTATAATAAGTTGTCATGGCAAAGATTATGTCATAATAGGTTGCCTTGGTGATGATGATGTCATAATTGGTTGCCATGGCGATGATGATGTCATGATAGCTTGCCATGGCGAAGATTATGTCATAATAGGTTGCCATGGTGACGATGATGTCAGAATAGTTTCCATGGCGATGATGATGATGATGTCATCATAGATTGCCATAGTGATAATGACATAATAGATTGCCATGGCGAAGATGATGTCATAATAGGTTGCCATGGCGATGATATCATAATAGGTTGCCATGGCGGTGATGTCATAATCGGTTGCCATAGCGACAATGATTTCTTAATATGTTACCATGGTGATGATGTCATTATAGGTTGCCATGGTGACGATGATGTCATAATAAGTTGCCATGGCGAAGATGATGTCATAATAAGTTGTCATGGCAAAGATTATGTCATAATAGGTTTCCTTGGTGATGATGCCATAATAGGTTGCATTGGCGAAGATGATGTCATAATAGGTTGCCTTGGTGATGATGTCATAATAGGTTGCCATGGCGATGATGTCATGATAAGTTGCCATGTTGAAGAATTTGTCATAGGTTGCCATGGCAATGACGATGTCATAATAGGTTGACATGGTGATGGTGACAATATAGGTTGCCATGGTGACAATGATGTGATAAAAGGGTGCCATGGTGACGATGATGTCATAATAAGTTGCCATGGCAAAGATGATGTTATAATAAGTTGTCATGGCAAAGATTATGTCATAATAGGTTGCCTTGGTGATGATGTCATAATAGGTTGCATTGGCGAAGATGATGTCATAATAGGTTGCATTGGCGATGATGATGTCATAAAAGGTTGCTATGGCGAAGATAATGTCATAACAGGTTGCCATGGGAAAGATTATGTCATAATAGGTTGCCATGGTGATGATGTCATGATAGGTTGCCATGGAGAAGATTTAGTCATAATAGGGTGCCATGGCAACGACGATGACATAATAGGTTGCCATGGAGATTATGATGACATAACAGGTTGCCATGGCGAACATTATTTCATAATAGTTTGCCATGGCGATGGTGTCATAATAGGTTGCCATAGCGATGATGATGACATAATAGGTTGCCATGGTGAAGATGATGTCATAATAGGTTGCCATGATTACGATGATGTCATAATGGTTGCCATGGCGACGAAGATGTCTTAATATGTTGCCATGGTGATGATGTCATATAGGTTGCCATGGTGATGATGATGTCATAATAGGTTGCCAATGCAAAGATGATGTCATAATAGGTTGCCTTGGTGATGATGTCATAATAGGTTGCCATGGCGATGATGATGTCATAATAGGTTGCAATGGCGATGATGAAGTCATAGTAGGTTGCCATGGCAAAGATTATGTCATAATAGCTTGCCATGGCAACGATAATGTCATAATAGCTTGCAATGGCGATGATGATGTCATAATGGTTGCCATGGTGACTATGATGTAATAATAGGTTGCCAGGGAAAATGTTATGTCATAATAGGTTGCCATGGCGATGATGTAATAATAGGTTGCCATGGCGATGATGATGACATAATAGGTTGCCATGGTGAAGATGATGGCATAATAGGTTGCCATGGTGATGATGATGTCATAATAGGTTGCCATGGTGATGATGATGACATAATAGTTTGCCGTGGCGACGATGATGTCAGAATAAGTTGCCATGGTGAAGAACATGTCATAATAGGTTGCCAGGCAAAGATTATGTCATAATGGGTTGACATGGTGATGAAATCATAATAGGTTGCCTTGGAGATGATGATGAAATAACAGGTTGCCATGGCGAAGATGTCATAATAGGTTACCAAGGCGATGGTGATGACATAATAGGTTGCCATGGTGAAGATGATGTCATAATTGGTTGCCATGATTATGATGATGTCATAATGATTGCCATGGCGACGAAGATGTCTTAATATGTTGCCATGGTGATGATGTCATAATAGGTTACCATGGTGAAGAAGATGTCATTATAGGTTTCCATGGCAAGGATTATGTCATAAAGGGATGACATGGTGATGATGTCATAAAAGGTTGCCATGGCGATGATGATGTAATAATAGGTTGCCATAGTGATGATGATGTCATAATAGGTTGCCATGGTGACGATAATGTCATAATAGGTTGCCATGGTGACGATGATGCCATAATAGGTTGCCATGGCAATGATGATGTCACAATAGGTTGACATCATGAAGATTATGTCATAATAGGTTGCCATCGCGAAGATTATGTCATAATAGATTGCCTTGGCAACGATAATGTCATAATAGGTTGCCATGGCGATGATGATGTAATAATAGCTTGCAATGGCGATGTCATAATAGTTGCCATTGTGACTATAATGTCTTAATAAGCTGCCATGGCGATGATGTCAAACTATGTTGCCATGGCGACGATGATGTCATAATGGTTGCCATGGTGACTATGTCATAATAGGTTGCCAGGGAAAATACTATGTCATAATAGGTTGCCATGGCGATGATGTCATAATAGTTTGCCATGGCAATGATGTCATAATAGTTTGCCATGGCGATTATGTCATAATAGCTTGCCATGGCAACGATAATGTCATAATAGGTTGCCATGGCGATGATGATGTCATAATAGGTTGCCATGGGAATGATGAGGTCATAAAAGGTTGCCATTGTGAGGATGATGCCATAACATGCTGCCATGGTGATGATGTCATAAGAGGTTGCCATGGCGAGGATGATGTCATAATAGGTTGCCATGGCGAGGATGATGTCATAATAGGTTGCCATGGTGACGATGATGCCATAATACGTTGACATGGCGATGATGTCATAATTGGTTGCCATGGCAATGATGATGTCATAATAGATTGCCGTGATGACGATGATGTCTTAATAGGTTGCCATGGCGATGATGATGTCATAATCGTTACCATGGTGACTATGATGTCATAATAGGTTGCCATGGCAAAGATGATGTCATAATAGATTGCCATGGCGATGGTGCCATAATAGGTTGCCATGGCGATGGTGATGACATAATAGGTTGCCAATGTGAAGATGATATCATAATAGGTTGCCATGATTACGATGACGTCATAATGGTTGCCATGGCGACGAAGATGTCTTAATATGTTGCCATGGTGATGATGTCATAATAGGTTGCCATGGTGACCATGATGTCATAATAGGTTTCCATGGTGACGATGATGTCATTATAGGTTGTCATGGTGAAGAAGATGTCATAATAGGTTGCCATGGCAAAGATTATGTCATAATGGGTTGATATGGTGATAATGTCATAAAAGGTTGCCATGGCAATAATGATATAATAATAGGCGGTGCCCCTCAGGGTCTGATTTGGTAGGCGGGGCCACTCTGGGTCCGATTTGTAGGCCTGGGTGTATCAGCCTCCGATTTGTAGGCCAAGGTTGCTCAGCCTCCGATTTGGAGCCTGTAGTCACTCAGCTTTCGATTTGGCACACCGGCCTTTTAAGGCTCATTTTGGTGCGCTGGCCCTTTTAGAATCACTTAAGCGTGTCAGCCATTTTAGCTAATTTGGCGCACTGGGCTTCTAAATCAACTTTGGGGCACATTCTCTCTCACGGGCATGCGTCATGTGTTGAAGCTAGATTTGCATTTGTGCTGTGGGCTTTGCTTTAAGAGCTGATATTATCTGCCAGAAACTGTGTCCTGGGGGCGTCTTGTAAAGTTCGTAGGCGTTGGCATAGTAACTGGGTCTGCCTGTGCATATCAATGAGCTTAACTGCCATTTGAATCGCCTCAGGGCATGTTTTCTCTATGGCAAATTTTCCCCATTGAAAAGCATTGAGACAATGCATTCCAATGACGGGAGAAAAAATTTTCTAGAGCAAATTGCGCAAAAACTACAAATCCGATCGACATGAAAAATACTCAGCACACCTCTCGTGGACGCTGGCTTCGAAACGACAGCTCAACAGAGTCTGTGCGTGTAGTGGTTCGGGCTGCATTAATTGCAGAAATCAACTGAATAATAAGTTAGCAGCGTTCAGATTACAACATTAATACTAGATGTGTATTTCCTGAAGGAAGTACAGATAGTGGTTTGAAATGGTGCCTGGGCTGCCCCTTTAAGAGAAACTTGGCTGCTGCCCCTGCAAGACTTTCAACTCAGGATCCGTTTTAAATGTGGGTGCCTCTCAGGGGCCACTTTGGCCTCAGGGTCTGATTTGGTGGGTGGGGCCCCTCAGGATCCGATTCGGTGGCCTGGGCTCCTCAGGATTTGAATTAGTGGCCGGGATTCCTCAGGGTCCAATTTTGTGGGTGGGGCCCCTCAGGGTCCGATTTTGTGGCCGGGACCCCTCAGGGTCCAATTTTGTGGCCAGGGCCCCTCAGGGTCCGATTTTGTGGCCGGGGCCCCTCAGGGTCCGATTTTGTGGCCGGGGCCCCTCAGGGTCCGATTTTGTGGCCGGGACCCCTCAGGGTCCGATTTTGTGGCCGGGGCCCCTCAGGGTCTGATTTTGTGGGTGGGGCCCCTCAGGGTACGATTTTGTGGCCAGGGCCCCTCAGGGTCCGATTTTATGGCCGGGGCCCCTCAGGGTCCGATTTTATGGCCGGGGCCCCGCAGGGTCTGATTTTGTGGGTGGAGCCCCTCAGGGTCCGATTTTTTGGCCAGGACCCCTCAGGGTCCGATATTGTGGCCGGGGCCCCTCAGGGTCCGATTTAGTGGCCGGGGCCCCTCAGGGTCCGATTTTGCGGCCAGGGCCCCTTAGGGCCCGATTTTGTGACCGGGGCCCCTCAGGGTCCGATTTTGTTGGTTGGGCCCCTCAGGGTCTGATTTTGAGGGTTGGGCCCCTCAGGGTCCGATTTTGTGGGTGGGGCCCCTCAGAGTCCGATTTGGTTGGCGGGGCCCCTCAGGGTCCGATTTGGTGGGCTGGGCCCCATAGGGTCCGATTTTAAGGGTGGGGCCTCTCGGTCCGATTTTGTGGGCGGGGACCCTCAGGGTCCAATTTGGTGGGCGGGGCCCCCAGGGTCCAATTTTGTGGGTGGGGCCCCTCTGGGTTCGATTTTGTGGCCGGGGTCTCTCAGGGTCCGATTTTGTGGTCGGGGCCCCTCAGGGTCCGATTTTGTGGTTGGGGCCCCTTAGGGTCTGATTTTGTGGTTGTGGGCCCTCAGGGTCCGATTTTGTGGGTGGGGCCCCTCAGAGTCCGATTTGGTTGGCGGGGCCCCTCAGGATCCGATTTGGTGGGCGGGGCCCCTCAGGGTCCAATTTTGAGGGCGGGGCCCCTCAGGGTTTAATTTTGTGGGCGGGCCCCTGAGGGTCCGATTTGGTGGGCGGGGCCCCTCAGGGTCCGATTTTGTGGCCGGGGCCCCTCAGGGTCCGATTTTGTGGCCGGGGCCCCTCAGGGTCTGATTTTGTGGCTGGGGCCCCTCAGGGTCCGATTTTGTTGGTTGGGCCCCTCAGGGTCCGATTTTGTGGGTGGGGCCCCTCAGAGTCCGATTTGGTTGGCGGGGCCCCTCAGGATCCGAATTGGTGGGTGGGGCCCCTCAGGGTCCGATTTTGAGGGTGGGCCCCCTCAGGGTCCGATTTTGTGGGTGGGGACCCTCAGAGTCCGATTTGGTGGGTGGGGCCCCCAGGGTCCAATTTTGTGGGTGGGGCCCCTCTGGGTTCGATTTTGTGGCCGGGGTTTCTCAGGGTCCGATTTTGTGGCCGGGGCCCCTCAGGATCCGATTTTGTGGTTGGGGCCCCTTAGGGTCCGATTTTGTGGTTTGGGGCCCTCAGGGTCCGATTTTGTGGGTGGGGCCCCTCAGAGTCCGATTTGGTTGGCGGGGCCCCTCAGGGTCCAATTTGGTGAGCGAGGCCTCTCAGGGTCCGATTTTGAGGGCGGGCCCCTGAGGGTCCGATTTGGTGGGCGGGGCCCCTCAGGGTCCAATTTTGTGGGTGGGGCCCCTCTGGGTTCGATTTTGTGGCCAGGGTCTCTCAGGGTCCGATTTTGTGGCCGGGGCCCCTCAGGGTCCGATTTTGTGGTTGGGGCCCCTCAGGGTCCGATTTTGTGGTTGGGGCCCCTCAGGGTCCGGTTTTGTGGTTGGGTGCCCTCAGGGTCCGATTTTGTGGCCGGGGCCCCTCAGGGTCTGATTTTGTGGTTGGGGCCCCTCAGGGTCCGATTTTGTGGCCGGCGCCCCTCAGGGTCCGATTTCGTGGCCGGGGCCCCTCAGGGTCCGATTTTGTGGCTGGCTCCCCTCAGGGTCCGATTTTGTGGCCGGGGCCCCTAAGGGTCCGATTTTGTGGTTGGGCCGCTCAGGGTCCGATTTTGTGGCCGGGGCCCCTCAGGTTCCAATTTTGTGGCCGGGGTCCCTCGGTCCGATTTTGTGGGTGGGGCCCCTCAGGGTCCGATTTTGTGGCTTGGGCCCCTCAGGGTCTGATTTTGTTGGTTGTCCCCTCAGGATCTGATTTTGAGGGTGGGGCCCCTCAGGGTCCGATTTTGTGGTTGGGGCCCCTCAGGATCTGATTTTGAGGGCGGGGCCCCTTAGGGTCCGATTTTGTGGTTGGGGGCCCTCAGGGTCCGATTTTGTGGGTGGGGCCCCTCAGAATCTGATTTGGTTGGCGGGGGCCCTCAGGGTCCGATTTGGTGGGAGGGGCCTCTCAGGGTCCGATTTTGTGGGCAGGGCCCCTGAGGGTCCGATTTGGTGGGCGGAGCCCCTCTGGGTTCAATTTTGTGGCCGGGGTCTCTCATGGTCCTTTTTTTGGCCGGGGCCCCTTAGGGTCCGATTTTGTGGTTGGGGGCCCTCAGGGTCCGATTTTGTGGGTGGTGCCCCTCAGAGTCCGATTTGGTTGGCCGGGCCCCTCAGAGTCCGATTTGGTGGGCGGGGCGTTTCAGGGTCCGATTTTGAGGGTGGGGCCCCTCAGGGTCTGATTTTGTGGGCGGGGCCCCTCAGGGTCCAATTTTGTGGGTGGGGCCCCTCTGGATTCGATTTTGTGGCCGGGGTCTCTCAGGATCTGATTTGGTTGGCGTGGCCCCTCATGGTCCGATTTGGTGGGCGGGGCCTCTCAGGGTCCGATTTTGAGGGAGGGGCCCCTCAGGGTCCGATTTGGTTGGCGGGGCCCCTCAGGGTCCGATGTTCTGGCCGGGGCCCCTCAGGGTCCGATTTTGTGGGTTGGGCCCCTCAGGGTCCGATTTTCTGGCCGGGGCCCCTCAGGGTCTGATTTTGTGTCCGGGGCCCCCAGGGTCCGATTTTGTGGTTGGGACCCCTCAGGGTCTGATTTTGTGGTTGGGGCCCCTCAGGGTCCGATTTTGTGGTTGGGGCCCCTCAGGGTCCAATTTTGTGGCCGGGGCCCCTCAGGGACCGATTTTGTGGCTGGGGCCCATCAGGGTCCGATTTTGTGGCCGAGGCCCCTCAGGGTCCGATTTTGTTGGGGCCCCTCAGGGTCTGATTTTGTGGCAGGGGTCAATCAGCCTCCGATCTGGAGGCCGGGGTGGCTCAGCCTCCGATTTGGAGGCCGGGGTCGATCAGCCTTCGATTTGGAGGCCGGGGTCGATCAGCCTCCGATTGGAGGCCGGTGTGGCTCAGCCTCCGATTTGGAGCCTGGGGTCACTCAGCTGTCGATTTGGCGTGTCGGCCCTTTAAGACTCATTTCGGTGCGCCGGCCCTTTAACAATCACTTTGGCGCGTCGGCCCTTTAAGAGCTAGTTTGGCTCACTGGGCTTCTTCTAAATCCACTTAGGCGGACATTCTCTCTCAGGGGCATGTGTCATGTGATGAAGCTAGATTTGCATTCGTGCTGTGGGTTTCGCTTTAAGAGCTGATATTATGTGGCAGATGCTCTGTCTTGGGGGCGTCATGTGATGTTCGTAGGCGTTGGCATAGTAACTGGGTGTGCCTGCGCATATCAATGAGCTCAACTGCCATTTCAATCGCCTCGGCACGTTTTGCCGTTTCCCATTGAAAAGCATTGGAGACAGTGCATTCCAATGACGGGAAAAAAAATTTTCAAACGCAAATTGCGCAAAAACTACAAATCCGATCGACACGAAAAATACTTAGCACACCTCTCATGGACGCTGGCTTCGAAACGACACCTCAACGGAGTCTGTGCGTGTAGCGGTTCGTGCTGTATTAATTGCGGAAATCAACTTAATAATAATAAGAAGAAGAAGAGGAAGTTAGCAGCGTTCGGATTACAATATAGTGTTTTTTTCAAACCACTATAATAAGTTAGCAGCGTTCGGATTACGATATAGTGGTTTTTTCAAACCACTATAATAAGTTAGCAGCGTTCGGATTACAATATAGTGGTTTTTTCAAACCACTATCAATCAATCAATCAATCAAATTTATTATCGCCAAGTACATATTACATATATACAAGGAATTCTTTGTGGCAAAGAGGCAACATAATATATAACAACAGATACAACAAGTAACATCTAACAAGACAGATACAGTATATAGTCTACACATGACGATTTAATTGTTGAACAGAGAGTGGATAGAAGCTGTTCATATGGCGGTTGGTGCTGCATTTGGTGACTCTGAAGCGACGTCCTGAAGGGAGTAGTTGGAATGAGGAGTGTCCCAGGTGAGAGGGATCGGATGAAATTTTCAATGCGTGGGATCGAATACTCTTATCATAAAGATCCTGGATTTTAGGCAGGGGGGAACCTATAATTCTCTCTGCTGTTCTGAAAGTCCTTTGTAAGCGGAGTTTGTCATGCGCAGTGGCTCCCCCATACCAGACTATCAGAGAGGAAAAAATCACAGATCTGATGACAGCATTAAAGAATAAGATCAGCAGATTCTTAGACAAACCATATCTTTTCAGCTGACGCAGGAAGAACATCCTCTGTTGTGCTTTTCTTTTAACAGCATCCACATTTTTCCCCCATTTAAGATCATGAGAGATGATAACACCAAGGAATTTGGTCTCTGTGACCCTAAGAACCACTTCGTCATGGATGTAGATTGGAAGTATCTCATGTTGATCTTTCCTAAAATCCACAACCATCTCAGCAGTTTTTTTAGTGTTGAGTACAAGATTATTGGCTTTACACCAGTCACATATTCTTTTCACCTCACTCCGATACAAGTCTTCAGCATTTCCCCTGATGAGACCAATCAGTGTCATATCATTGGCAAATTTCAAGATTTTTACTGAGTCTGCTGAAGAGATGCAATCATTTGTATAGAGAGAAAACAGTAACGGGGACAAAACACACCCCTGAGGTGCCCCGATGTTTGTTACCAAGGTGTCCAAAGTGAATGGTCCAACTTTTGCACTCTGTATCCTGGCTGTCAGGAAGTTATAAATCCACAAGCATAAGTTGAGAGGGACTGCAAGAGCTACCATTTTCTTATGAAGTAAATTCGGATCAATGGTATTGAACGCTGAGCTAAAGTCCATGAAAAGAATCCGGACATATGAGTGCAGTTCATCTGTATGATCCAAAATGTACTTCAGTGCCAGATTGACAGTGTCGTTTGCCAAACGATTCTCCTTATAGGCAAACTGAAGCGGGTCCCATAGCTTCTGCGTGAATTTTATCAGGTGGGACATCATAATTCTTTCGAAGACTTTCATAGCTACAGATGTGAGTGCTACTGGTCTATAGTTGTTCAACTCAGAGGATCCCACTTTCTTGGGGACAGGGATAATTGTGGAACTTTTCCAACACTGAGGTACAACGCACTCTTTCAGTGACACATTGTATATATTTGTCAGTATAGGGGCAAGCTGGGTAGCACATACTTTCAGACACATTGGAGATACACCATCAGGGCCAGGTGCCTTTTTGACCTTAAGTCCCTTCAGGATGCGTATCACCTCTGCCTCGGAGATCACTACTTGGGTGTTGCACAATGAATGATCTTTATATGAACAGACTGAGGAGCTTAGAGATGAATAGCCACTGTGTGTAGAGCTTGCCTCAAATCTGCAGTAGAATTCATTTAACTATAATAAGTTAGCAGCGTTCGGATTACAATATAGTGTTTTTTTCAAACCACTATAATAATAAGAAGAAGAATAAGTTAGCAGCATTCGGATTACAATATAGTGGTTTTTTCAAACCACTATAATAATAAGAAGAAGAATAAGTTAGCAGCGTTCGGATTACAATCTAGTGGTTTTTTCAAACCACTATAATAAGTTAGTAGTGTTCGGATTACAATATAGTGTTTTTTTCTTTTCCAAAGATTTTATTCTTTTAAACAATGGGGAGAGGAGAAGACAGGGGGGGAGGGATGGGAATGGGAAGAGAAGGAAAGATAAGGGGAAGTAAGGAAATTACAAGTTGACATCATGTACAGAAAATGCAAAACATGCATTAATGATGTCATTTTACAAACGTATCTTGCCAACGCCTAAATATGTAGAATACAAGATTGTACAATAGAATAATAGCAATAAAGAACATAAAAACACACAAGTGAGTATAATGAGTGTCATTACAGATCTAACCCTATGTCAAATAGTAGATACAAGATCAGTTATGTCAGAGGCAAAACTAAAACAGCTTTTCTTATATCGAGATTACTAAGTGATAAAGGATTCATTCAAGTAATAGGAGTAGGGAAAGTTTGGTCCCATTTAGACCATTTCCTGTAGAAGTTACTGAATTGGTCATTAGCCAATGCGAAATGCAACTCATGGGATCTATGTTTTGCGATCAACTGTAAGATATCATCAACTTTGGGAAGGAAACTGTTCTTCCAATGGAATGCAATGGAATTTTTTACCATAAGACAAACATGGATGACTATATCTTTTAAGGCAGGGTCCAATTCCTCTAGATTTAGGGAAAGTAGGGCCGAGTGAGGTGTGAGGGTTGTGGTTTTGCCTGTAAGTTTGCTAATGATGCGGGAGGAGATCTGCGACCACAAGATACTAACCGCTGGGCAACTCCAGAAAACATGTAGGATGTCTCCCTTCTGACCGCAGTCCCTCTAGCATAGAGGCGAGTTCGTAGTCCCAATATGGGCAAGTCTATTGGGGGTATAGTACCAACGTGAAACAACCTTAAAATGGGTCTCCTGCAATGACATGGAGAGTACGGAGTGATATGATAAAGAGAAAGAGTCCTCCCAGTCTTCTACAGTGAAGGAAGAGTTTAAGTCTTTCTCCCAACTCAGCATTGAAGGGCTTTTTGTCAAGGCCGTATCTTGGTTGTAGTTATCATAAACAAAGCCATGACTCCAGAAAATACGATGACCACAATTATTTAGTATTTTTATGGATGACTCAGTGAAGTTTAGTTTCTTGTCGAGAAATATTTTTATATTATCCTTAAGAGTAAGGTATTCGAGAAACAGGGACGAGGAGATATTATATGTAGTTTTTAGTGTTTGAAAGGATAAAAATTCCGTCCCGTTAAAAATGTCTTCTAAGTTTGATATTTTTAAATCTGCCCAGATGGGGGATAATGAATGGTTAGTAATAGATTAAATGAGTGTTAGGGGGAGTTTCTTAAGGATGGTCGTTTTATGGGATCCTCTCTTTGGTTTAGAGATCTTAAACCAGGCGAGTGCAACAGCTTGAAAGATTGGATGAGCAACAGAGTTTGGAAGGTTGCTAGATATGGCATTATAGATTATGGATCTAGGGTGCTTATTGTTATTAAGTGTAGACTCTAAGTCAAGCCAAGCCGGGGGATCTGAATCTATTAACCAATGGGCACTGTTACGAACGAGTCACCGTAGGAGGCAAAAGCAGAAATACAAGCTAAGTCCAGAAAACCAGAGAAGTTAGCAACTATCAGATTGCAGACCCCTGAACCTATCAACACAACTAGCAGTAGCCGTGGGGGGTTCCTACGATGCCCTAGACCCCTCGATCACAGCCGGAGAATTACATAGGCCTAAAGAAAGAAAGGGGAAATCTAAACTGCCCCAGAGCAGACCCCAAAGCAATAGGCAGCCCCCAACATATAATGACGGTGAAGCAAGATGAAAATACTAACACAGACAGAAAGATAGACTGAGCAAAGACGGGGCCCAAAAACTACCTAGCTAGGAAAGGACAGGAAGGCTGCTGTCTGCAATCTGCAAAAACCCTATCAAAGACATAAGCCAACAAGCTGATATGAAAAAGGCCCTGAAGCAGCTAGGCTTCAAAAACTAAATCAGCACTCAGGTATTTTCAGAAGACAGAGCTAAATGAATTCAGCACACCCCAGCAGGGAATGGCAGAAATTCAGAAAAACAAAGCAAAACAAAGTCAAGCACCAAAGCAAAAGGCCGAGCAGCAAACTTAGCTTTAGAGGAGCAGGAATTCAGACTGGTCTCCAAGGATCCCACAGAGAAATCACCCGCAGGGCAGAAGGGCGTCGGCAGCCTTATATCCAGTCAGTAACTCCACTCAGCCAGTCATCATCATCAGCCTCAGGTGTTTGATAATCAGGCTCACTACCTTTCTTTACCAGAAGAGGGAGTTCCTCGGGCCTCAGTAATGAAGGGGAAAATGAACTCACAACAGTACCTCCCCCTTGAGGAGGGGTCACCGAACCCTCAACTACGCCACCAGGGCGATCAGGGTGAGCCCGATGAAAGGCACGTACCAATCTTTTGGCATTAATATCAGAGGCAGAGACCCAGGAATTATCCTCCTGACCATAACCCTTCCACTTAACCAAATACTGGAGTCTCCGTCTAGCCAGACGGGAAACCAGTACTTTCTCTACCTCATATTCCATGTTACCTTCAACCAATACAGGGTCTGGAGGTGCCACCCCCGGAACAACAGGTTCAACAAACCTCTTCAACAAAGATTTATGGAACACATTATGGATTTTAAATGTGACAGGAAGAGCCAAACGAAAAGAGACCAGATTAATAATCTCCACAATCTTGTAAGGTCCAATAAATCTAGGCTTAAACTTAGGAGAAGCCACCTTCATAGCAATATTTTTTGATGATAACCACACCATATCACCAACCTTAAACTGGGGACCAATGGTCCGATGTCGGTTGGAAAACCGCTGGGCCTTTTCCTGGGAGAGAGATAACTTATCCACCACTTGGTCCCAGATCTGGTGCATTCTCTCCACCACAGTGTCAACACCTGGGCAGGCAGAGGGCTCCACCTGCCCTGAAGAAAATCGAGGATGAAACCCAAAGTTACAAAAAAAAGGTGACATCAAAGTGGCAGAACTAGCTCTACTATTTAAAGCAAATTCGGCCAAGGGCAAAAATGAAACCCAATCATCCTGATCAGCAGAAATAAAACATCTCAAATATGACTCCAAGGTCTGGTTTGTTCTCTCTGTCTGCCCATTGGTCTGAGGGTGAAAAGCAGAGGAGAAGGACAACTGAATTCCCAGCCTGGAACAGAAAGTTCTCCAAAATCTAGACACAAACTGGACTCCTCTGTCAGACACAATGTTCTCAGGAATCCCATGCAAACGAACCACCTGTTGTAAAAACAGGGGCACCAACTCAGAGGAAGACGGCAACTTAGGGAGTGGTACAAGATGAACCATGTTAGAGACCCTATCACAAATCACCCAAATAACAGTCATCCTCTGAGAGACAGGCATATCAGAGATGAAATCATTGAAATATGGGTCCATGGCCTCTTGGGGACAGGCAAAGGCATCAACAACCCACTAGAGCGAGAACACGATTTAGACCGGGAGCACGTCCCACAGGACTGCACAAAATTCCTGACATCACGAGACAAGGAGGGCCACCAAAAAAACCGACTCACCAGATCTCTAGTACCAAAAATACCTGGATGACCAGCCAAAGCAGAGCAATGAACTTCAGACATCACTCTCTTCTTCCACTGGTCAGGAACATACAACTTTCCACTGGGACAACGCTCAGGTTTGTCCTCCTGGAACTCTTCCAGAGCACGACTCAAATCGGGCGAGATGGCAGAAAGAACTACCCCTTCGCCTAAGATGGTAGCAGGCTTGGTTACCACAGGAGAATCAGCAAAGAAGCTCCTAGAGAGGGCGTCTGCCTTGACATTCTTTGCTCCAGGAAGAAAAGAAACCACAAAATCAAAACGTGTAAAAAAACAAGGCCCACCTAGCCTGTCTAGGGTTCAAGCGCTTAGCCAACTCTAGGTAAATCAAATTCTTGTGGTCAGTGAGGACCACGACTTGATGCTTAGCTCCCTCCAACCAATGTCTCCACTCCTCAAATGCCCATTTCATGGCCAACAGTTCCCTATTCCCCACATCATAGTTACGTTCAGATGGAGAGAACTTTCGGGAAAAGAAAGCACAGGGATTCATTTTAGATGTTACAGGATCCTTTTGGGACAAAACAGCTCCTGCACCAATCTCAGAAGCATCCACCTCTACCTGGAATGGAAGTGAGACATCAGGTTGCCGCAAAACCGGGGCTGAGGTGAATCTTCGCTTCAGCTCCTGAAAGGAAGAAACAGCCTCCGGAGACCAATTTAACACATCAGCACCCTTTTTAGTCAAATCAGTCAATGGCTTGGCAATACTAGAAAATTTTGCTATAAATTTCCGATAAAAATTAGCAAAACCCAAAAACTTCTGGAGGGCCTTCAAAGAAGTGGGCTGAACCCATTCGTGAATGGCCTGTACCTTGGCCGGGTCCATTTCAATAGTTGACGGGGACAAAATAAATCCCAAAAAAGAAATCCTCTGTACTCCAAAAAGGCATTTAGATCCTTTGACATACAGGGAATTCTCCCTCAAGATCCGGAACACAGTCCGAATATGTTACACATGAGAATTCCAATCCTTGGAGAAGATCAAAATATCATCCAGATAGATAATCAAAAATTTATCGACAAAATCTCGGAAAATATCGTTCATGAAGCACTGGAAGACAGAAGGGGCATTAGTGAGCCCAAAAGGCATCACCAGGTACTCAAAATGTCCCTCCGGAGTATTAAACGCCGTCTTCCATTCATCCCCATGCTTAATGCGAATAAGATTATACGCCCCCCTGAGGTCAAGCTTGGTAAACCAGCAAGCACCTTTAACTCTGGAGAATAGATCAGAAATCAGGGGTAACGGATACTGATATTTAACAGTAATTTTGTTGAGGGCACGATAATCAATGCAAGGTCTTAATGATCCATCCTTTTTGGCTACAAAAAAAAAAACGGCACCTAAGGGTGACGAGGATGGTCTAATATGACCCTTCTCCAACGCCTCCTTAATATAGGATCGCATAGCCTCGTGCTCGGGTACAGATAAATTGAAGAGCCGACCCTTGGGAAATTTACACCCCGGGCTCAGTTCAATTGCACAATCATAACTCCTATGAGGAGGCAGAGACGCAGACTCATTCTCACTAAATACATCATAAAAGTCCGCCAAATAATCAGGAACATCATGCGACTGAGGAGAGGTGGAAAACACCGGAGCCTCACTAAAGGCACACCGACAACCCCAACTCACCACAGACACAGATTTCCAATCCAAAACTGGATTATGAATCTGTAACCAGGGAAACCCCAGAACAATAGTATCATGCAGATTATGCAACACCAAAAATCTGCAATTTTCTTGATGGTCTGGGGCGACCCGCATTACCACCTGGGTCCAAAACTGGGGTTTATTTTTAGCCAAAGGAGTAGCATCAATCCCCCTCAAAGGTATAGGCGTCTGCAGAGGTGTCATCGGAAATCCACAACGTTTAGCAAAATCCAAGTCCATTAGGTTTAGGGCTGCTCCCGAATCCACAAAAGCCTTGGCGGAAAATGTGGACAGGGAGCAGATCAGAGTAATAGCCAGAAGAAACTTAGGTTGAACACCCCCAACAGAAAACGTGTGTGCAAAGCGTTTCTCTCGTTTAGGACAGACAGAAATAATATGCGAGGCATCTCCACAGAAAAAACACAACTTATTACGCCTTCTGAACTCCTGACGCTGCTCTCTGGAAAAAACTCTATCACATTGCATAGGTTCAGACATTTGTTCAACAGGTGGCAACACCTCTCGTGCAGCTATGCGTTCGCGCAAACGCTGATCAACCTGAATGGCTAATGACATAGAATCGTCAAGACCAGAGGGAACAGGAAATCCCACCATAGTATCTTTTACGGCTTCTGACAACCCCTTCCGAAAGAGAGCAGCCAAGGCATTATCATTCCAGGTAGTAAGTACTGCCCACTTTCGGAATTTTTGACAGTACAATTCTGAAGAATCACGACCCTGGCTCAATGCCAGCAGGGTCTTTTCAGCCTGATCAATGGCATTAGGTTCGTCATACAACAACCCCAAAGCTTGAAAGAATGCGTTCACATTAGTCAGAATAGGATCATCTGGTTTCAAAGAAAATGCCCAATCCTGGGGATCGCCACACAGCAAAGAGATGACAATTTTAACCTGCTGCGCGGAGCTCCCTGACGAGTTAGGCTTCAAGGCAAAAAATAATTTACAATTATTTTTGAAATTCAAAAATTTAGACCGATCCCCAAAAAATACATCAGGTGTAGGAATTTTTGGTGGTTCAGCAGCATGTGAATGAGCAAGGTAGGCGGAAATTCCCCGCACTTCCGCAGCGAGCTGCTCCACACGATGAGACAATTGCTTTATCTCCATTGAGAGAAAAAAAAAAAATTCCCCCTACGGCCTCAGAGATATAGAGGAAAAAATATACACACTTTTTTTTTTTTTTTTATACAATTCTTTCCTGCTATTGAGTACCCTAGGATCTGCGGTATGGCGGGTGATTCTGTTATGAATGAGTCACCGTAGGAGGCAAAAGCAGAAATACAAGCTAAGTCCAGAAAACCAGAGAAGTTGGCAACTATCAGATTGCAGACCCCTGAACCTATCAACACAACTAGCAGTAGCCGTTGGGGGTTCCTACGATGCCCTAGACCCCTCGATCACAGCCGGAGAATTACATAGGCCTAAAGAAAGAAAGGGGAAATCTAAACTGCCCCAGAGCAGACCCCAAAGCAATAGGCAGCCCCCAACATATAATGACGGTGAAGCAAGATGAAAATACTAACACAGACAGAAAGATAGACTGAGCAAAGACGGGGCCCAAAAACTACCTAGAAAGGAAAGGACAGGAAGGCTGCTGTCTGCAATCTGCAAAAACCCTATCAAAGACATAAGCCAACAAGCTGATATGAAATAGGCCCTGAAGCAGCTAGGCTTCAAAAACTAAATCAGCACTCAGGTATTTTCAGAAGACAGAGCTAAATGAATTCAGCACACCCCAGCAGGGAATGGCAGAAATCCAGAAAAACAAAGCAAAACAAAGTCAAGCACCAAAGCAAAAGGCCGAGCAGCAAACTTAGCTTTAGAGGAGCAGGAATTCAGACTGGTTTCCAAGGATCCCACAGAGAAATCACCCGCAGGGCAGAAGGGCGTCGGCAGCCTTATATCCAGTCAGTAACTCCACTCAGCCAGTCATCATCATCAGCCTCAGGTGTTTGATAATCAGGCTCACTACCTTTCTTTACCAGAAGAGGGAGTTCCTCGGGCCTCAGTAATGAAGGGGAAAATGAACTCACAACAGGGCACTTTGTTTAAGTAACAAAGAATAATAGTGGGCTGTGATGTTAGGGATGCTTATACCTCCATTCAATCTTTTCTTAAATAAGGTTTGAGTGGCCGTTCTGGGCTTCTTGTAGCCCCAAATGAAAGAATTAATCTGTGCCTGTAAGTTAGAAAGATGGATAGAAGGGATAGGGAGTGGTATACACCTTAAAATGTATAATATTTTTGGCAAAGTAAAAAGCTTTATTGTAAGGATCCTTCCCCACCTTGATAGAGATCTATCCCTGAAAATCATGCAATCCTTATTTATTAATTCAGATAGTTTTTTAAGGTTGGATTTAACTAACCCAGTGCGGTTACTGTTCACCGTGATTCCCAAATAAGCAAATTCCTTGTCACACCAGTTAAGAGAGGTTACAGTTTTAATACATCTGGTTTGGTCCTTACTGATGTTTAACGGGAGAATGTTAGACTTGCGTTCATTGATTTTAAAATTGGACAATGATGAGAATTTGTTAATTTCTGAGAGAGCCTCAGGGATGGAGATCTCGGGTTTGGTTAAAGTTAGGATAACATCATCAGCAAAAAGACTGATCTTATGATGACGATTTAAGGTGTTTAATCCTACTATTTGGGGTTTTTTTCTGATCTGTTCGGCCAGAGGTTCCATAGCTAAATTAAATAGAATGGGGGAGAGGGGGCAGCCTTGTCTAGTGCCATTTGATATGGTAAGTGGCTCTGAGACATGGTTGTTACAAATTACACTGGCTCTTGGGTCTGAATATAGGGCCATGATGCAGGATGTCAGATTATCATCAACCCAAATTTTTTGAGTGTCTGCTTGAGAAAACACCAACTAAGTCTGTCGAATGCTTTCTCGGCATTGAGTGACAACAGAGCCATGGGTGTTTTCGAAGAGTTAGCCCATTTTATGGTATTGATGATTTGCCTTGTTGCATCAGCTGGTTGTCTCCCTTTTGTAAAGCCCATCTGATCATTGCTTATCAGTTTAGGAATTATCAGGCTTAGCCTATTCGCTATGATCTTAGAATACAACTTAATGTCTGTGTTAATTAGTGAAATAGGGCGGAAGTTCTCTATGGCTTCAGGATCCCCTTTCATTTTGGGGATGACCGAGATCGAAGCCATCAGCATTTCGGATGGAAAAGCTCCCTTTGTTGAAGGCTTTGTAATAGGCGTTGGTTAGTCCATCGGGACCTGGGGATTTGTAAAGATTAAGTTTCTTGATGGTGTCTTCAATTTCAATAGAAGTAAACGGGGCTGACAAGAACACTATATCATCGGAAGATAAAGAAGGCATATTTATTGTTGATAGATAGTTATCAATTTTTTCTAGGTTTTGGGAAAGCGGCTTAGGGTCAGGGTTTAAATTATACAGCTTGGCGTAGAAGTTCGCAAATTCATTTGCTATTTCCTGGGGATGCGAAAGTTTAGAGCTACCATTAATCGAGTAAATTCTACTAATTTTATTATGAATTCTTTTGATTTTGATTCGGTTGGCCATGTACCTCGTGGGTTTATTGAGAGACATGTAATAGTTATACTTAGAAGATTTTACTATTGCTTCATAGGGGGAATTCAGCTGAGTCCTGAGTTCTTGTCTTAGTTTAGCAAGTTCTAATTTTAGGGTGGGAGATGGTGAGGCAAGGTTCACAATGGTACTTTCAAGTTTACGGATTGATAATAGAGTGGTGTTAATTTTTTCTCTATTCTCTTTCTTTAATTTAGACGTAATGCTAATAATGACGCCTCTCACAACCGCCTTGTGAGCACACCAATTAGTGAATGGGTTTGTCACTTCAGTTCTATTCTCTCTAAAGAAGTAATCTAAAGCTTCCTGGATGACAGTCTTGTGGATTGGATTATGTAAAATGTTTGCACTACACTTCCAGAGTTTGGCATTCTTCAAGGGAGGACCCAATAAAAGTTTGCCAAAAACCGGAGCATGGTCAGAAATGGTTCTGTTTCCAATGGAGATTTCCTTAAATCTAGTGAGAGAAAATACATTTGTAACAATCAAATCAATCCGGAATGCGGATTGATGCACCTCAGAGAAATGTGAATATTCCCTCGATGTGGAATTTAAACACCTGAAAGCATCCAGTAACTCATTTTTATCTAACCATGCATTGAGGTTATCATGATTAGGTCTTGAGCTTGAAGAAGAATCCATAATATTGTTGGGAGTGATGTTGAAGTCACCTAAAAGGAATAAATCACCTCTTTTCACAATAGACACCTTTTTCATGACTTTGTTGAGGAATGACACTTGATCTCGGTTAGGAGCATAGATATTGACCAGTGTACATACCTGATCATTCAGTCTGTACACCAAGATATAGAATCTACCCCCCTCCTCCTTGTGTTCCTCCAAGGCTTCCAAGGGGATAGAACTCCCAATCATTGTCAATACTCCAGCTTTCTTTTTCGAGTTACAGGACTCGAAAATATGCGGATATTTATGATGATTAAAGTAAGGGTGATTCTCGTGTAGGAATTTTGATTCCTGGATACAGGCAATGTCTACACGAGAATCTAGGAGTTCCTTCCAGAGGATATGCCTCTTTCTTGGACTATTCAAGCCCCTGACATTGTACGATGCCACTTTGAAGCTCATGGTTACAATGCGGTGTGACTGACTAAGGTTAGTCTGCAGCAGAGTTACGCTGGATGCTCAAGGAGAAGGTTGAACTAGCAACACCAAAACTTATAGAACTTTGCTAACTACCAAACCTTTAGTTAACTTGTCGTCAACTTTGAATTTAGCTGCAACGAAAGGGTTAACACAATAAAGAAATTGTTCAAGTAGTTCAATTACGAAACTACCTCCTTACAACGGGGTCCAGAATGTGGACGGGAAAAAAGAGAAAACCTCCAATACGAGGTTAATCAGGCCAAAGCTGCCTGTTAAAACAAGGTAATCTTCCATGGCGAAGGCCTAAGTCATTTGCCGTGGTTAGGTTGAGCTTCTTTAATAGACCTGAGGAAGTCTTTCTCCTTCTTCCGGTGAGAATAGAGGTATTGTCCTCCCTCTGTAGAAAACCAGCAGCTTCACAGGGACTCCCCATTTGTAAAGGATGCCTTTCTCCTTCAGTGCTGATGTTATGCTTTTGAATGATCGGTGTAGATCCAGAGTCTCCTTGGAAAGGTCAGGAAACACTTTAAGATCCTTGTGTGGATCCAGGAAAGTTTTGTTGGATTTCAGATAGTTCAGAATCTTCTCTGTAGTTTGATAAAAGTGCACCCTGAGAATGGTATCTCTGGGGACCTCTATAGGGAGCTTAGGAGGACGGGGTAGCCTATGGGCTCTGTCGATGATAAGGTCAGATGGTGTTAGATCAGGGATGGCCTGCTTAAAGATATCCTGAATATGGCCCGAAAGTTCATCTTGGGAAATGCTCTCCGGGATTCCTCTAATCTTTAGATTATTTCTGCGGCCTCTATCTTCGAGTTCCGCCATCTTGGTCCTGAGCTTATGTTTTTCCGAAGATAGGTATTCCTGGTCCACTGAGTATTCTGACGATCTCTGCTCGAGCTTATGTATCCTCTCCTCCTGGTTTACTAATTTTTTCTCCACCGTCTCGTGGAATTCTTGAAACTGCAGGTCAAGTCTTTGACTTTGAATGTCGAGTTTTTTGTCAAGTAGGGCACTTAACTTACTGAATAGGACCTCCATGTTATCCGAGGTTTGTGATTTCAGAGGAGGAATGTTGAGATCCAAATTAGACCCAAGTGTTTCCATCTTGGACCTGCTTTTGGCTGGAGTTGTGTTTGGGGAGTAGTCACTAGATTCCTCCTCAGACTCAGATATCCCTGCCGTATTTGAGTATTTTTAACCATAGGTTCCCGGCATTCTCCGCTTGGCGTTTATGGAGGAGTCCATGCTTTCTTGTAATTGGACTTCTGGTACAAATGTAACTTTTCTACCATGATCCGCTTGGTGATAGAGGTCTCTCGGAGGAGATCTAGATCTAATGGGGCTCCGAGCATTGACTTGGTCCCTTGAATGATGTCGGTTGTTAAATGATTTGTCAGATTTCAGAGGGTTTTGAGCTTTATTTAAGGGCAAGGTTACATTTTTCCCCCTGGTTTTAATGCCGCTCATGATGCTGTAAGAGGATCCACTTAGATGCTGAACCACAAAAACTTCACCAGCGATCTCAGAGGGATAATAAAGTTGGCCGAGATCTCTGTTGTGACTCCAAACGAGGATGCGCAGAGGGGTCGCAGTGGGCGATATTATTTATCTCAGGATGGGTTCTGCCGGGATCACAGCTGCGATCCTAATGGAAGACGCTCAGGAGAGGTCGCAGGTGTGGTGGAATTGGAGACTGAGATGCGTTCTGAGACTTTGCAGCATCACCGTTTATAACGCAGCTGCGATCTCACGTCTCTGCTGATAAAGAGCGCCGACTCTAGGCAGAGTTATGGCTCTCCAGAAAGTCTATATAAGCTAAGGGGAGGAGGTCGGGGCGATCTGTCGTGTAATACTCACAGCCCCTACGATCTCCCGTGGTGAGCTTCTTTTTGCAGGCTGCAGCGTCTGGACCGGGGTCTCAAGGGAGACGCAGCTGCGTCCCTGATTATGGAACCAGAGGGGAAGGCTGGGTAAGCCTTACAATAAAATGCTGATTCCCACTTGCAGGTTGAGGGTCCTGACTAGCGTCGCTAGTGTGGGTGAGCTGGGAGCAGGTCCTGAAGGGTTGTGGAGTGTTGATTGAGGCTCTGGAAGCAGGGAGGCTGCAGCCCTGGAAGTCCGGGTGGCTGCACAGTGGTAATTTAGTCCGAGGCTTTGCGGCCCAGTGGTGTGGAAGGCCTCAGATGGTTTCTATGCTCCAGGAGGTCCAAAAACATCAGTTTTGGTGTCAAAATGTTCCTTATAGGGTCAGGGGTCCTTCCTAAAAGGTATCCAGGCAGAATGGCATGAAATAGTCGAGTTGAGAGTCGGGTTGGGAGGTTTTTCTCAGGAGCTCCCTATTCCTAAGTCTCACATGCTAGTGAGCTAGGCCACACCCCCTACAATATAGTGTTTTTTTCAAACCACTATAATGAATGATGAATGGATTAACAAAAGAGAGCAATATGAAACATGTGATAACACATAATGGAGGGCTCACATGAAAATGTGCCAAAAAATCACACTAATAATAATAATGAATAATCTCCCTAGTCACTAAAAATATATGAAAAATGCCAATATAGGTGCCAGAAAAATATATAAAATATTTTGAACAAAAGGTAGAAGCAAAATACCAGTAGCCAGAACAAGTATGCAAAATAAATAAATTTATACCAAAGATATAGGGCAATAAATGGCCAATAAAAGTTTGCACGCATGTATAGGCTAGCGGGATAAGCTAACACCTAAAGATGCAATGCATCAAGCTCGATGCTAGCACTTAGGAAATGTAATGCATCCTAACCAGAGTATAACATATTAGGCCGGGGTCACACTAACCGACGCAAAATACGGTCAGTATTTTACATGCGTAATACGGATGAATGGCCCCTAAACAGTGCTCCGTATGTCATCCGTATGTCAAGGTGTGGTCGTGTATTTTGCGCATGTGAGCATCCGTATGTAATCCGTATGGCATCCGTATGGCAAGATTTTCTCGTCACCTTGCAAAATGGACATATAATGGAGCCCTATGACAGGTTTTATAACAGAAAGCAAAGAATAGATATAGACTCATAGAATGCATATATATAGATGTATATATTTATATATATACTAGATTATGGCCCGATGCTATCGCATCGGGAGGATGCGATAGCATCACACCTCTTGCCATGTTAACCCTCAACACACACACTCCTCTCACCTTTCACCATCTCCACTCACTCTTTCACTCCACATACGACCCCTTCTCTCACTCCGTCTCTCATACTCACGCCGTCATCGCCACTGCTCCACGATCCCCGACATTTTCTTCCGCCGGTGCCATCCTGGATCCAGACGTTGTCCACACCGGCGACATGTTCGTGCGGCGACACCATCTTGAGTATCGTGAAATCCCGCAATACTCAAGATGGCGTCGCTGGAAGAACATGTCGCCGGCGTGGACGACATCGGGATCCAAAATGGCATCTGCGAAATCTCGCGAGTTTTCGCCGACGCCATTTTGGATCCCGACGTCGTCCTCGCCGGCGACATGTTCTTGCGGCGACGCCATCTTGAGTATCGCGGGATTTCGCCGATCCAAAATAGCGTCGCCGCAGGAACATGTCGCCGGCGTGGATGCTGTCGGGATCCAAAATGGCGTCGGCGAAATCTTGCGAGATTTCGTCAACGCCATTTTGGATCCCGACGTCCTCCACGCCGGCGACATGTTCTTGCGGCGACGCCATCTTGAGTATCGCGGGATTTCGCCGATCCAAAATAGCGTCGCCGCAGGAACATGTCGCCGGCGTGGATGCCGTCGGGATCCAAAATGGCGTCGGCGAAATCTTGCGAGATTTCGTCAACGCCATTTTGGATCCCGACGTCCTCCACGCCGGCGACATGTTCTTGCGGCGACGCCATCTTGACTATCGCGGGATTTTGCCCATCCAAAATGGCATCGCCGCAAGAACATGTCGCCGGCATGGAGGACGTCTGGATCCAGGATGGCGCCGGTGGAAGAAGATGTCGGGGATCGTGGATCAGCGGCGATGACGGCGTTAGTATGAGAGACGGAGTGAGAGAAAGGGTCGTATGTGGAGTGAAAGAGTGAGGGGACGTGAGTGGAGATGGTGAAAGGTGAGAGGAGTGTGTGTGTTGAGGAGGAGTGGTGTGTTGAGGGTTAACATGGAAAGAGGTGTGCGGTGACGTCACCGGTTACAACTGGACGGAAGTTGTTACAACCGGAAGCTGCTTAGGGCATTTATTATTATAGATATATATATATGTATTCTATGTGTCTATATCTATTCTTTCTTTATTAAACCTGTCAGTGTGTTTACTGTATAGGCACTGAATTGCCGGCTTTGCTAAAAGACACCTGGTGCGTATTTCTCGCAAGTCACACGTGTGGTCCGTGTGTAATCTGTATTTTTTGCGCACCCATAGACTTGCATTGGCGTACTACGGCCGTAGTATGCTGACAATCGCAGCATGCTGCGATTGGCACGGAGCCTAGAATACGGATGAGAAATATACGGCTGGTGCGAGTGTGTAATGCGTGCTTTTTGCGCCTCTCACTCGCCCGTATTCCTCGCCAGTGTGACTCCGGCCTTAGTGTCCAATGCATCCCACTAGATAATATAAACTGGCACCTAAAAAGTGCTCTACAAACTGCTTAAAAATGTAACGTATGTATCAAATCACCATACCTGCACTGCCCAACGCATGTCGCTGCACTAAAGTAGCTTCATCAGGGGAAGTCAAGTTAATCTTTTTTTTTTTTCTTAATATTGATCGGGCGATTCTGAACGTGGCAATAACAAATATTTGTATGTTTTGATATTTTTATTTATTCGGTCTCCCTTAACAGCACCACGAGAGAGGAAATCCGCCCTTCAGGAACCGGAAACCTACAGACATAAAAGGGCGGCACCTCTCACGCATCAGTTGGTTTCCTGTCCCTGACAGGTGAACCTCTTCAGACATACCTTTCTTAAAAAGGTAGAAGATTGAAGATAGGCCCGGCAGGCTGACTCAGGTAGCGGGGGTCCCCTGCCTTGGTCTGTCCAATGTGCTGGAAGCGCACACTGCAGGGGGACTGCATGTGTAGGCGACAGCAGAGGAAGCAGCTTCCGGGAAGGGGAGCTAGCTTTTTAGATGTTCTGTCGCTGCTGGTGCTGGGTAAGTATGGGCTGCGACTGCCTCCTGGGGCCGCTGCCAGGCTTGCGGTGGTGGTTTCGAGCATCCATATCGGGGGTAGCTGTGGGCTTGCAGTGCACTCTGATGGGGCTGGGTCGCGGCCTTTGATGCGTGGGGGCAGAACCTGGTGACGCGGCCGCAGTCGTGGCTCGGTGATGCGTCGGGCATGCGCCGTAGGTGCCGCGGGTGGTCCTTGATGATGCGGCCGGGCACGCCAGAAAACACGGTGGCCCCCAACAGAGGGCGTGGTCTGGGTGCAGTGGGTGGTGCGAGATGCCATAGGTGGCAGTATGCTGGAGCATGGGTCCAGGGCCAATGGGGGGTAGCCACACATGCCCTGGGGGCACGGTCACAAGGAGGGGCGTTCAGCAGCCTGCAGGGCACCAGGCAGACCATTTGGACAACCTGCTGGCACTAACACAAGAAGTGTGCGGTTTGCGGTGTTCTGATACCAGACCACTATGGGAAAAAATTATGCCGGCCTTCTATTCAGCAGAGGAGACTGGATTTTACATCTACATTGAGGGAGATGGTTAGAGCAGAGGTTCAGTGAGATCCCTTTTCCGAGAGATGCTCCTTAAAGAAAGAAAGCCCTGCTCTCCGGTGTCAAGGTCTGAGAGTGACTCCGGAGAAATTGTGTCAGACTCATCACCTTCTTCCTCATTGTCATAGGTCAGGTCGTTCCTGCTTTCTACTTGACCAGATTGACCGGCTAGTAAAAGCAGTTAATAATACGATGGGTATTGTAGAGCCCCGGCCACAAAAGTCCATGCAGGATGTGATGTTCAGGGGTGTTGAACGGAAGATTCGCAGGTCCTTCACACGCAATAAGATCCATGCACTAATTGCCCGTGAGTGAAAAAAGCCTGAAAGGAAAGGGTCTCTGCCTCCGGCCTTCAAGAGAAGGTACCCGTTTGAGGAATCGTCCTCATGGGATGAGGCGCCAAGGCTGGACACAGCAATTGCCAGAGCTTCCAGGGACGCTGCTCTGCCATTTGAGGACATGGGAAGTTTAAAGAACCCATTAGACAAAAATGCTCAGGTCTTTCTAATGGGCGCCTGGGAAATATCGGTAGGTTCCCTGAGACCCGCAGTGGATGCCACCTGCACTGCCAGATCACTAACTCTGGTTAGACCGGTTGGAGGAACAGCTTAGGGAAAAGCCACGAGAGAAAATATCCTAACTTCCCTTCCCATGATTCAGCAACAGCCTTTCTATCAGATGCTTTGGTGGATTCAGTTAGGCTAGCAGCAAGAACTGCGGCCCTGTCCAATGCTGCTCGCCGGGCTCTATGGCTAAAATGCTGGCCAGGGGATATTCAGGCCAGGTCTAAATTGTGTAGTATCCCTTGTGAAGGAAAACATTTGTTTGGGCCAGTATTGGGCGAGCTCTTGGAGCAGGCAGGGGACAGCAGGAAGATATTCCCTACCCTAGCAGGTCCTTCATACAGACGTGACATCGGTAGAAGGGGGCCCGGCCGTAGGACATGATCTTGAGATAAGGCTAGATGGGATAGCAGGAAGAAAGGTAGGGGCTATATGTTCGGTTCCTCCAGAGATTGCAGGAAACCTCCCAATGACTGCAGGCCCAGGTGGGGCGGAGACTCTCGGCTTTTTACATTGCCTGGTCAAAAACTTCGAACAGTGCTTGGATATAGTGTGTCATCAGCACAGGTCTTAAATTTGAGTTCCTGAGAGTACCTCATGACAGCTTTAAATTGACTCCCACTCGTTCTTCATAGAAGAGCAACAGGCATTGGAATCAGAGGTCCAGGAACTGTGGCAGAAGGCAGTCCTGATAGACGTTCCTGCGTAAGAAAGCGGTAAGAAACCAGACAGTTCCTTTCGGACCATTATCAACCTGAAAGGTCTGAATAAATTCTTGTTTGTCCGATCCTTTAAGATGAAGTCGGTGAGGTTGGCAATAAAGCTGCATTTTAAAGATTGCTTCACGGTAGTATTAGATCTCAAAGACGCCTACTGTCAGATCCAGATACATCCATCATTCCAGCTGTATCTTAGAGTGGCAGTGTCTCTGGATGGTGTGATAAACATTTTCAGTTCAGAGCCCTTCTGTTTGACCTTGCCATTGCTCCTCGAGTATTCACCAAAATAGTTGCAGAAGTGATGGCCCATCTCCATGAGCAAGACATATTGGTGGTCCCCTATTTGGATGATTTTCTAATTGTTAGCCACTTGCTTCAGCACTTCCAAACTCAGTTTTGAGCGAGTGATATCGGTGCTAGAAAATTTAGGGTGGATTATTAATTTCAAAAAGTCCCTGTTGCAGCCCCTAAGGGTGCAGGAGTTTCTTGGACTAGACTAGACTCTGGGGTCCAGGAGTGTCAACTACCAGAATCTAAGATAGTGGGTGTTCGGCGTCAAGTGCCGAAAGTTGTAAATCCATCCATGTCTCTTAGAGGGCAATGTCACTCCTAAGCTCACTCACGTCTTGCATTCCGGCCGTATGCTGGGCCCAATTTCATACTAGGGCCCTACAATGGGAAGTGTTACACAATCAGCGTCAGCTGGAAGGAGGCCTTGACAAGAAATTGTTTGTACCCCTCTACCATAAGCCCCTTGCGTTGGTGGTTACAATTGTCGAACCTTTGTAAAGGGGTTCCCTGGGTAAACCATATGTCCTGAATTACTACAGATGCTAGCCCCAGGGGTTGGGGGGCTCATGTGGGAGGTATAGGTCCAGGGGGTTTGTTCACATGGTGCACAGGAGGCGTCATCTAATCTAAAATTAAGAGAGCTTCTTATATCCCTGCAGGGTTGGCATGTCAGTGTTCTCAGACAATCAAGTAACTGTGGCCTATATCAACCATCAGGGGCGAATTCGGTCCAAGTCTTTGATGGAGGTGACTGATCGTATTTTTCAGATGGCCGAATATCATCTCCTGTCATTAACATCCCTGCACATAAAAGGAAAAGAGAACATCAAAGCTGACTCTTTAAACCGCTACAAGCTCAGGCAGGGGGAATGGGTGTTGAATCAGTCTCTCTTCCACCAGATTGTGCATTATGTGGGGGTCTCCGGATATAGATCTGTTCGCCAACAGGGAGAACAGGAAGGTGCGGCGATTTTGTTCCTTGAACCCCAGAGAAGATCCATATGCTGTGGATGACCTCCTGATCCCATGGGACTTCACGCTGGCGTATGCCTTCCCCCCCGATAACCCTGATTCTGGTAGTTCTAAGGAAGATATGGGAAGACAGGGCTTCTATAATTCTAATAGCTCCATTCTGGCCCAGAAGACCATGGTTTCCCTGGCTACGGAAAATGTCTGTTGCCAACCCATGGGTTCTCCCGGAACTCCCAGATCTCCGCTCACAAGGACGGATCTACAATCCACAAGTGTCCAATCAGCACCTGACGGCATTGAGTTTGAGAGGGCACTGCTGAGGGTGAAGGGATTTTCTCGAGGCTTAGTAGATACTTTACTAAAGAGTAGGAAAGTATCCACAACTAGGATTTACGCCAGAACCTGGAGAAAGTTCCTGTCAGTCTCGGGGGCGCAGATTGAGGGAAAAGTCAAAATAAGCCAGGTATTGGAGTTCCTACAGAAAGGGTTGGAGATGGGGTCTGGCCACGAGCACCCTCAGGGTGAGTGCAGACTTTGCGGATTGTGCTGTGGATTTTTCCGCGTAAATTTTGTAAAATCCGCAGGTCAAATGACCTGTGTTTTATCTGCGGATTAGCCTGCAGTTTTCCCCTGCGGTTTGACACCTGTACATGGAGCAGGTGTAAAACTGCTGTGGTTTTTGCACAAAGAAGTGACATGTCGTGGATTTGAAACCGCAGCATGTGCACTGCGGTTTTCATTTTCCATAGAAAATAAAGGTACTGTACAATGCAACAGAAACTGCTGCGGATCCGCGGGGCAAAATCTGCTGTGGATCTGCAGCAGAATCCACGTGTGCACACACCCTTATTGTCCAGGTGTCAGCACTAGCAGCCCTGTATAACTGTGATCTAGCAAGCAATTAATGGGTATCCATGTTTATTAGAGCAGCAGCTAGATATAACCTAGGTCTAGGCCCATCCTTAAGCAGAGCTTGGTACCATGGGACTTGAACCTAGTTCTGACAGCATTGACAGAGACCCCATTTGAGCCTATCGAGGCAGCCCCGATAGAATCTTTATCTCTAAAGACTGCCCTTTTAGTCGTGTTAATGTCAGCTCGGAGGGTTAGCGAGATGCAGGCCCTATCTAGGCAGCCTCCATATACCCAGTTTAGAGATGATAGGGTTATTTTAAGACCAGTTCCCCTGTATCTGCCAAAAGTCACTTCCAAATTCCACAGGCTACAGGAAATAGTCCTTCCTTCCTTTTGTGCTAACCCCGCCAATCAGAAATAAAGGAAACTCCACTCATTGAATGTTAGGAGATGTCTTCTTACCTATATCTCAGAAACCGACCCGGGGAAGAAAGAAAACTTTTTGTGTCCTTGCAAGGGGTTAAAAGGGGTCAGATTCCTTGTAGGAATGCTTGGACCTGACACCCCTAATGTGGTGGTGCACCATCTTGCTGGAAAAAGTCAAGAAACATGCCATCTTCAGTGCATAAAGAGGGCAACACATCATCATGTAGCAATTTCAGATAGCATTGAGGTTTCCATTGATGAAGAATGGCCCCACTATCTTTGTACCAAACCATACCATCAATTATGGGTGTCAGGTCCGAGAATTCCTACATGAACAGTTTCCCGGAAAGTGGATTGGTCATCGTGGGCCAGTTGAATGGCCACCAAGGTCTCCCGATCTAATCCCCTTAGGCCTATTTCACACTTCAGGTGTTTAACGACAGTTGAAATCCGCCAAAGTGTGAAAAAACAGATGCACCGGATTCATTTTGTGGACGGATCCGCTAGTGGAAAAAGGAGAGAGAGAGAGACAAAATCTTCTGGGCATGCACAGTTTAAAATAGCGGTCCACCACTGGAAAAAAACGTTCCTTTGTCCGTATACTTCTGCCGGCGGCCACTAAAGTTCAAACGGATCCGTCAAAGAACGGATGCAAAGGATGACCATCAGTCATAATCTGATGCTAATGCAAGTCTATGGGGAGAAAAACGGATCCGCCAAAAAAATGGCGGATCCGCTTTTTTTATAAAAACAGCGGATGTTGACTGACGTCAAATAACTGAAGTGTGAAAGAAGCCTTAGACTTTTATCTTTGGGGTCACTGAGGGTAATTGTCTATGCTGTGAAGATACGAGATGTGCAGCATCTGAAACAACGGATACTGGAAGCCTGTGCCATAGCATTTCTTCTGTGGTGTTGCTATCAGTGTGTCAAGAGTGAGAAAAGAGGGTTGCACTGAAAATCCAACACAATGGGCAGCTCTTAAAAAACACATTTTATAAGTGGTCATAAACTTATAAATAACTCATGAAAGAATAAAGTTACATTAAAATCAAGCACACCATTGTTTTTCATGTAAAATTCTCAATACTTTTGATGTGTCACATGACCCTTTTCCCATTGAAAAATTAAAGTTGGATCCAAAATGGCCAACTTCAAAATGGCCGCCATGGTCACCACCAATCTTGAAAAGTTTCCCCCCTCCCATGTACTAATGTGCCATAAACAGGAAGTTGATCTCACCAACCATTCCCATTTTATTTAGGTGTATCCATATAAATGGCCCACCATGTATATACCACGTAATTAGTCCTTAGAAGGACTGTTGGTTTAGCTAAAACAATCCACAAGGAGGAGATTGGAACAAAACAAAATCCTCTAAACTGAATGCTCGCAAACGCCAGAAGACTAACAAACAAGATGGAAGAGCTAGAAGCAGAAATATCTACAGGTAACTATGACATAATGAGTTAATGCAACAAAAAAGGAAAGAAAGACCACATAAAAATGTACACCACCGATATATATAATAATAACAGGAGAAGCTTTATTGACAACAATATAAATTTAAAAACATGTAAAAACAAAAAGGGAATACAATCCCCCTGTTGGTCCTGATCAATACAATAATGAATTGAGTCTCATGCATATATCATCAGCATAAATAAGCAAAAAAAAAGGGAAAAACATCCACAATGAGGTGTATCCATATGATAGATGTAAATATATAATTACACCAAAGAGCACCTAATGGCGCACAATCCTGATCAAATCGCCCTAATGCTGGAGACTCAAACAATAAAATAGCCTTCACGTGAAAAAATACCATGGATCACATGTCAATCACAGCTGAAATGCCATATAGTCTAATAGAATATATAAACATCCAAAATACTTGAGATGAAGGTCCAGAAAAAATATATATAGACCAGCGCACAACATGTGCAAAAAATGGTTCGATCCCATAAAGATGAATAAATAACCGCACTGAATGCTGAGCTGCGCACATAAAACCACTTAAGGCTATGTGCCCACGCTAGCGTTTTTAAACGCTCAGGAAAAGGATCCCCTTTTCCAGAAAACGCGCGTCTTTTTCCGCGCGTTTCTTGCGCACTTTTTGACGCGTTTTTTGACACGCGATTTCTGGGAACATTGGGGATGGCTAAAAACGCTGAGCAATGCGGGAATTAATGAGCATGCTGCGTTTTTAGCCGCTAAGCGATTCCTGAGCGGTTAAAAACGCATGCATTGGCACAAAAAGCCAAAAACGCATGCTAATTAATTTGATGCATCTTTTAAGCATTTCTGCAGCGTCTGATCCGGCACAAACGCTGCGGAAACGCTTAACAAAACGCATCGTGGGCACACAGCCTGAATGAGTGGTAATAAAATATCAAACATGCAGATATTATTAAAGAAGCCATGATAATACCAAATGAAAACCACACTAATGTGGATCTGCATGAAAGACGCCACATAAATAAGTGGCAATAAGATATCAGGCAACAACGCTGTTGAAAAACAGCCAAGTACGCCCAGTGAATGGCAGCCCTCTCACGGTTAGAAGCAACAGCTCACATGTGAAACAGGTATAATGAAATGCATCAAAGATCCATACCAAGGCAACAGTACAGACAGGACGGCAGAAGGGAGGAAACCCAACGCGTGTCGCCGTATCAAGACAGCTTCATCAGGATGCTACAGATCGCTTGGAAAACGCTAGCATTCTGCAAGCTAATTACACTTGCAAATCGCTTTTTCTGCGGCAAATAGGCGGGAATTAACCCCTTCCTGACATCTGACATACTATCCCGTCCATGTGACCCGGGCCTCTATGCCCATGGACGGGATAGTACGTCATAGCGATCAGCGGCGCTCTGATCATGGCCGGGTGTCAGCTGTCACCCGGTACTATGTGTCAGGGGTGGTCACGGACCACCCCCGACACGTTAACCCCTGGCACACTGCAATCGAACACGATCGCAGTGTACCGGGGTTTAGAGAAGCTTCGGCAGGGAGGGAGCTCCCTCCGTGCTTCCCTGCGACCCCCACAGCAGCGCGATGTGCGCTGCTGCTGCGGGGGTCTCCTTCCCTGCAGGTCCCCGGATCCAAAATGGTGGCGGTGCCTGCAGGGAGCCGGCTTCCTCATGCCTGCAAAGCGCCAGCATGAGGAAGCCTTCAGCACTGCCTGTGACAGATCAGCGATCTGTCACATGACAGTTATGTCCTCCCTGGGACAGTGTAATAAAGTTAAAAAAAGAAAAAAAAGTGTAAATATAATTTATAAAAAATCGCTGAATAAATTTTAAAAAAAAAGTGCCTAATAAATTCATTTTTTGGAAATAAAACAAAACAATAAAAGTACACATACTTAGTATCGCCACGTCCGTAATGACCCGCCCTATAAAACTGTCCCATTAGTTAACCCCTTTAGCGAACCTCTTAAAATATAAAAATCAAAAACAAAGCAAAAAATAATGCTTTATTATCATACCGCCAAACAAAAAGTGCAATAACGCGCGATCAAAAAGACGGATATAAATAACCATGGTACCACTGAAAATGTCATCTTGTCCTGCAAAAAACGAACCATATTGCATCATCAGTGAAAAAATAAAAAAGTTATAGCTCGCAGACTAAAGTGATACAAAAATAATTTTTTATATAAAATGCATAAAAGCGCCAAAACATAAAAAATGACATAAATGAGGTATCGCTGTAATCGTACTGTCCCGAAGAATAAAAATGCTTTATCAATTTTACCGCACGCAGAATGGTGTAAACGCACCCCCCAAAAGAAATTCTTGAAATGCTGGTTTTGTTCATCATGTGCCACAAAAATCGGAATAAAAACCGATCAAAAAATGTCACGCGCCCGAAAATGGTATCAATAAAAACGTCAACTCGTCCCGCAAAAAATAAGACCTCACATGACTCAGTGGTCAAAATATGGAAAAATTATAGCTCTCAAAATGTGGTGATGCAAAAACTATTTTTACAATAAAAAGCGTCTTTTAGCATGTGATAGCTGCCAAACATAAAAACCCGCTATAAATAGTAAATCAAACCCCCCGTTATCACCCCCTTAGTTAGGGAAAAATAATAAAATTAAAAAAATGCATTTATTTCAATTTTCCCATTAGGGTTAGGGCTAGGGTTAGGGCTGAGATTAGGGTTAGGGGTGTGTTGGGGTTAGGATTGGAGTTAGAATTGGGGGGTTTCCACTGTTTGGGCACATCAGGTGCTTTCCAAACACAGCATGGCGTCTGATCTCAATTCCAGCCAATTCTGCATTGAAAAAGTCAAACTGTGCTCCTTCCCTTCCAAGCTCTGCTATGCACCCAAACAGTGTTTTACCCCCACATATGGGGTATCAGCCTACTTGGGACAAATTGGAAAACAACTTTTGGGGTCCAATTTCTCCTGTTACCCTTGGGAAAATAAAAAAATTGGGGACTAAAAGATCATGTTTGTGGAAAAAATATGATTTTTTAATTTTCACGCCCGGGCGTTATAAACTTCTGTGAAGCACTGGGGAGTTCAACGTGCCCACCACACATCTAGATAAGTTTCTTAAGGGGTTTAGTTTCCAAAATGGGGCCACTTGTCGGGGGTTTCCACTGTTTAGATACATCAGGGGCTCTCCAAAAGCAACATGGCACCCGCAGACCATTCCATCAAAGTCTGCATTCCAAAACATCACTACTTCCCTTCCGAGCTCCGACGTGTGGTCAAACAGTAGTTTTCTCCCACATATGGGGTATCAACGTACTCAGGACAAATTGCACAACAACTTTTGCTGCCCAATTTCTCCTGTTACCCTTGGGAAAATAAAAAAATTGGGGAATAAAAGATCATGTTTGTAGAAAAAATATGATTTTTTTATTTTCACACCCGGGCGTTATAAACTTCTGTCAAGCTCTTGGAGTTTCCAAGTGCTCACCACACATCTAGATAAGTTCCTTGGGGGGTCTAGTTTCCAGAATGTTGTCACTTGTGGGGGGTTTCCACTGTTTTGGCACATCAGGGACTTTCCAAATTCGACATGGTGTTCGATCTCAATTCCAGCCAAAAAAGTCAAATGGCGCTGCTTCCCTTCCGAGCTCTGCCATGCGCCCAAATAGTCGTTTACGCCCACATATGGGGTTTCAGCGTACTCAGAATAAATTGTACAATAACTTTTAGGGCCTGTTACCCTTGGGAAAATAAAAATTGGGGGTGAAAAGATCATTTTTGTGGAAAAAATATGATTTTTTAATTGTACGGCTGTACATTATAAACTTCTGCGAAGCCCTTATGGGTTCAAAGTTCTCACCACATATCTAGATAAGTTCTTTGGGGGTCTAGTTTCCAAATTGGGGTCACTTGTGGGGGGTTTTCACTGTTTAGGCACATCAGGGGCTCTCCAAATGTGACATGGCATCCAATCTGAATTGCAGCCAATTTTGCATTGAAAAAGTCAAACGGCGCTCCTTCCCTTCTGAGCTCTGCCATGCGCCGAAACAGTGGTTCCCCCCACATATCAGGTGTCGGCGTACTCAGGACAAATTGCACAATAACTTTTCCAGTCCAATTTCTCCTGTTACCCTTGGTAAAATTAAAAAAAATTGGACCTGAAGTTATTTTTTTGTGAAAAAAAGTTAAATGTTCATTTTTTTTAAACATTCAAAAAATTTCTGTGAAGCACCTGAAGGGTTATTAAACTTCTTGAATGTGGTTTTGAGCACCTTGAGGGGTGCAGTTTTTAGAATGGTATCACTTTGGGGTATTTTCTATCATATAGACCACTCAAAGTGACTTCAAATGTGATGTGATCTGTAAAAATAAAATGGTGTTGTAAAAATGAGAAATCGCTGGTCAACTTTTAACCCTTATAACTTCCTAACAAAAAAAAATGGTTCCAAAATTGTTCTGATGTAAAGTAAACATGTGGGAAATGTTACTTATTAAGTTTTTTGGGTGCCATATCTCTGTAATTTAAGGGCATAAAAATTCAAATTTGGAAAATTGCGAAATTTTCAAAATTTTCGCCAAATTTCCGTTTTTAACACAAATAAATGCAAGTTATTTGAATGAAATTTTACCACTAACATGAAGTACAATATGCCACAAGATAACAATGTCAGAATCAGTGGGATCCAGGAAGCGTTTCAGCGTTATTACCTCATAAAGGGACAGTGGTCAGAATTGTAAAAATTGGCCCGGTCATGAACATGCAAACCACCCTTGGGGGTAAAGGGGTTAAAATGTGGTTTTCTCGCATATTTCCTGCGGAATGGAATTTCGGAATTCCCACGGAAATTTCCGCGGCAATTCCGAAACGAGTGTACATAGCTTTAGAGCTAATACTATCTACCGTAATAGACCTGACAGAATAACAAATCTGCAGGTCGTTGGGCATCTAGGAAATATCGACCACAATATTGTACAATTTTGCTTGTCTTTCAGTAGGGGGACTTGTCATGGAGTCGCAAGAACGCTGAACTTTAGGAAGGCAAAGTCTGACCAGCTTAGAGATGCCCTTAATCTGGTTGACTGGGACACTGTCCACAGAGATAAGAATACAGATAATAAATGGAAAATGTTTAAGAACATCTTAAATAGACACTGTAAGCAGTTTATACCTTGTGGGAATAAAAGGACACGAAATAGGAAAAACCCAATGTGGCTAAACAAAGAAGTAAGAGGGGCAATTAACAGTAAAAAGAAAGCATTTAAACTACTAAAGCAGGATGGCACCATTGAAGCTCTAAAAAACTATAGGGAGAAAAATACTTCATCTAAAAAGCTAATTATAGCTGCCAAAAAGGAAACAGAGAAGCACATTGCTAAAGAGAGTAAAACTAATCCCAAACTATTCTTCAAGTATATCAATAGTAAAGGAATCATAAGTGAAAGTGTAGGCCCCTTAAAAAATTGTGAGGAAAGAATGATTGTAGATGACGAGGAAAAAGCTAATATATTAAACACTTTCTTCTCCACGGTACAAAATGTAGTGCTAGGTAAAATGCCGAGAGACAAAGAAAACCCTATATTTAGGGTCACCAATTTAACCCAAGAAGAGGTGCGAAACTGGCTAAATAAGATTAAAATAGATAAATCTCCGGGTCCGGATGGCATACACCCATGAGTACTAAGAGAGCTAAGTAATGTAGTAGACAAGCCATTATTTCTTATATTTAGGGACTCTTTAGCGATGGGGTCTGTTCCACAGGATTGGCGCATAGCAAATGTGGTACCAGTATCCAAAAAGGTCTCTAAAAGTTAACCTAGAAATTATAGGCCAGTAAGTCTAACCTCTATTGTTGGTAAAATATTTGAAGGGTTTCAGAGGGATACAGAGGCGCATATGTCGAGCTGACAGCCGGCACAGAGAAGCTGTAGCGCGCTGGCTCCCAGGGAGCAATTGTACTGGTGTCTGTACAGACGCCAGTACAATTGAAGCTCTGACTGCCAGGTCAGAGTGACGCCAGCAACGTGATCAGGTCATGTGATCACGCTGCTGACGCCACTCCCCGGCGCCCAGAGCAAACACTGGTGGTAAGTGTGCTCCACTGTGGAGTTGAAGAAACCACCAAAGATGGGAGATGGGGGACTTGGAGTGGGGGGGGTACATAATGTGTGGGAGGAATTTGGAGTTGGGATGGGGGTTAATGTGTGGGGGGATTTGGAGTGGGGATGGGGGTTAATGTGTGTGTCATGATACTAGTGGAGACAACTGGACACCAGTGGCTAGGTCAAAGAGACTGCAGACACAATGGGTTGCGCAAGCAATATTGTATTAATAGTCTGAATGCAATATAGCATATAAGTCCAGATAAATGTTCAGTCAATCTGATAAATGGTTATAGCAGAGTTGATACTCTGCGACACAGCATTCAAAGTCACTGAGCAACACGGGCACAAGACACAGACTCTTGCAGAGCAAAGGAACACACTAGCTAGCTGGAGTTCTTACTTCACCGCAGGTGTAGTCAGGCAGAGGTTCCTGAAGTCAAGTGTTCAGCAATCACTCGGTCAGCAAGCAGGGATCCAGACGTGCAGGTTGACCGAGGACTCCGCCGTTAAGAGAGGACCAACAGGGATAGTAAGTCCAGGCTTGGGACTGCAGAGGCACAAAGTCCAAAACATAATACTCAAGCAATGAAACAGAAGAGGTGCTGGCTTTATATACAGCTTTGGCAGGAAGCAAGATGGCCGACTTGTGAAACATCAAGATCCATGTTAACTAAGGGCAAGTCTAAGGGCAAGAAAAAACAGATTCTAGGACTAGATACTGACATTACTCCCACCTCAAGGACGGCCTCCGAACGACCCTAAACCAGGCTTGCCATGGTACCTTTGATGGAACTGCTCAATCAGTCGGGAGGCGTTAATATTATCCACGGGTTCCCAGGAATTCTCCTCTGAGGAATAGCCTTGCCATTTAATAAAATACTGCAGTCGATTTCTGTAGATTCTTGAATCCAGAATCCTCTCAACGATGAACTGCTCTTGACCATCCACAAGAACGGGATCAGGAGGAGGAGATGAATGTCCTGGAAAAGGATTTGGTACTACAGTCTTTAGTAGAGAAGTATGAAAGACAGGATGTATCTTCAGTGTTCTCGGGAGTTTTAAGCGACATGCAACAGCACCTACCAGGCCACTGATCCTATAAGGACCAATGTACTTCTGTCCCAACTTAGGGGAAGGGATCTTCATCTTTAAATTCTTTGTAGATAACTAGACTAAATCTCCTACCTTAAATGTTGGTGATGGTTTGCGAAATCTGTCAGCTGCATTCTTGTACCTCTCTTGTGCAGAACCCAAAGTCTCTTTCAGAAGTTCAAGGTTCTGTTGAAGTGAAGAGATCCTGTCGGCAACTGCTGGTAAAGATGTATCTACCGGTAATCTGGGGAGAATGCTAGGGTGATATCCCAGGTTAGCGTAGAATGGAGACTGCTTGGTGGAGGCACTCTGGGAGTTGTTATAAGAAAATTCAGCCAATGGGAGTAGCCTTACCCAATCATCTTGCAAATGGCAAACGTAGCAGCGAAGATATTGCTCTAGTGTTTGGTTGGTACGTTCTGTCTGCCCGTTGGACTGAGGGTGGAAAGCAGAAGATAAGTTAACTTCTATGCCTAATGCTGAACAAAAGCTTTGCCAAAACTTTGAAGTAAATTGAACTCCACGGTCAGAAACAACTTCATCCGGAACCCCGTGCAGGCGAAAGATGTTCTGGATAATTAGGTCAGCAGTGTCCTTCACAGAGGGTAAACCGGAACAAGGGATGAAATGGGCCGCCTTGGTCAGGAGATCGACCACCACCAAAATCGCACTCTTTCCCTCGGAAAGGGGCAGTTCTACAATAAAGTCCATAGAAACGGATCCTCATGGGCGAGACGGCACCGGCAAAGGCTGTAACAGACCAGTAGGGGAGGCACGTGGAACCTTGAATTTGGCACATACCTCACAAGATGAAGCGTACTTCTGGACATCCTTCCGAAAACCTGGCCACCAGAAGAAGCGAGATAAGAATTCTTGAGTCTTCTGAATTCCTCTGTGCCCTGCAACCTTAGAATCATGAATAAATCACAACACTCTTAACCTCACGGCTTCAGGAATGTAGAGGCGCCGTTCCCGGGTCCAAACTCCATTCCAAAAAGAAGGCTTACCTCATCAGATGGCTGAGACAGGAAAAGATCAGAGTTGTAAGCTTCTTTGATGACCTGCAACAAATCTTGATTATGAATGACTCCTACAAAATTGCAATCAGAAAGTATGGTCTCAGGTGGAGCATCTGGAACAGCGTCAGTGGAGGACATCCGGGATAGAGCATCTGCTTTTCCATTGCGCGAACCTGGTCTATAAGAGATTGTAAAATTGAATTGATTAAGGAAAAGACTCCAGCGGGCCTGCCGTGGGGTCAGGCATCTTGCTGACCTGATGAACTCAAGGTTGCGGTGATCTGTGAGGACCACGATCGGCTGTGAAGCTCCTTGCAGAAGATGTCTCCACTCCTTGAAGGCGGCGATGATAGCCAGTAATTCATTATTTCCTACATCGTAGTTCTTTTCGGCAGGAGACAGTCTCTTGGAAAGAAAAGCACAAGGATGAAGTAAATTCTTCTCACCTGTTCTTTGGGACAGTATAGCCCCGGTGGCACAGTTTGAGGCATCTACTTCAATAATGAAGGCGTGTTCCGGGTCAGGGTGGATCAGTACCGGTGCTGACGTGAACTCGGTCTTGAGCCGAGAGAATGCTTCTTGGGCTTGAAGAGACCAAATAAATGCTGTCTTCTTCTGTGTCAACTGGGTGATGGGCGAGACGATGTCAGAGAAGTTCTTGATGAAACGTCTGTAGAAGTTAGCAAATCCGATGAAGCGTTGGACCTCTTTGACGTTCTTGGGGATTGGCCACTCCTGAATCGCCTTGATCTTGCTGTTATCCATACTCAGACCCTGTGGGGAAATTACATAACCTAAGAATTGAATCTCTGACTTGTGAAATTCGCATTTCCCCAGCTTGATGTACAGATGGTGTTCCCTCAACTGCTGCAAGACAGTCTTGACATGTTGCTGATGTTCCTCCATGGAGCTAGAAAAAAAATCAGAATGTCATCCAAATAGATTACGACAAAAAGATCAAGAATGTCTCTGAAAATATCATTTACTAGATGTTGGAAAGTTGCTCGGGCATTGCAAAGTCCAAATGGCATGGCCAAATACTCAAAGTGTCCATATCGAGACTTAAATGCTGTTTTCCATTCGTCTCCAGGTCTTATACGGACTAGATTGTATGCCCCGCGTAGGTCCAATTTTGAAAAGACCTTGGCCTGACGAACTCTCTTGAGAAGCTCCGGAATTAATGGCAGGGGGTAGCGGTTCTTGATGGTTACCTTGTTAATTTCTCGGTAATCAACTCAGGGTCTGAGGGATTCATCCTCCTTTTTAACGAAAAAGATGGGTGCATCGGCTGGAGAGGATGAGGGGCGTATAAATCCCTTAGACAGGTTCTCGTCAATATATTCTTTGAGAGTCTTGAGCTCAGGACCGGACAATGGATAAATATTACCAAAAGGAATGGAAGCAGCAGGCAGAAGCTCGATTGGGCAGTCATAAGAGCAGTGTGGTGGTAATTTATCTGCATTCTTTTTATCGCACACATCCGAAAATTCTTTATAAACTGCCGGTAACCTTAGGTCCGATGATGGGTTGCCCGGAGATTGATCAATCGATTTCTCAGAAGTTACCTCTTTAGCAGGGAAGCATAATCTCTTAGTCTCCCTGTCAATGATGGGATTTTGAGCCTGCAATCAAGGTAAACCGAAGATAATAGGGAAATGTGGAGAGGAAATCAGAAGGAAGGGCAATTTCTCCTGGTGATCATCTCCCATGAGGACCTTCAGTGGTTCAGTCTGCTGGTCTACGGGCCCCGAGGTCAAAGGGGACCCATCCACAGTCTCCATCAGAATTGACGATACTCTTCTCTGTGATCGGATTCCATAGTCCTTAGCAAAAGAAGTGTCCATGAAGTTACCGCTAGCCCCAGAGTCTATCATGGCGGAACTGTTCACCCAACGGGAGTCAATCCAGATCTTGATAGGAAGGTAACAATGTGAATCTTTTTTCTTATTGCAAGGGTATGAAACTGCAGAAGATAGAATAACAGCATTAATGGGTAGCATCGTTTCGGATGTAACAGAGTTCATATCTGAAAAGTCATAATCAGGAGCGGTTGCTGCAATTTCGGGTGGCCCGGATTCGGAAGTTATGGAGTATGATTCAGAGAAGTCGCGTTCTACCACGGCTGCGGTTGTCCTGCGAGAACAATTGGGGCAGTTGATAATAAAATGTCCTGACTTCCCACAGTAAAAACATAAATTCTCCTTGAAGCGAAATTCCTTCCGTTCGTCACTTACTCGACTTCGTATGGAATTTACCTGCATCGGCTCAGGTGCGGACTCTTGAGGACTTGGGTCCGGATTCTCCTTAGGAAGGAAAGGAAGAAGCGATTTATTGCTGTGGTTCATTTCAGACGACCTTTCTAGTTTTTGTTTGGAGATGCGAGCATCTAGGCGAATACAGTGATTGATGAAATCACCTAGAGCAGTGGGAGCCTCCGCACGTGCAAGCTCGTCCTTGATAGAACTGGACAACCCCTTCTTAAATATTGAGTACTTTGCTGCACTATTCCAGGTGGTGTCCTGAGCCCACCTTCTAAAATCCATAGCATACTCAGTCACTGGGCGTTTACCTTGACGCAAATTCAGCAGGGCCGTCTCAGCTGTAAGGCCACGGTTCGGATCGCCAAACATCTGCCCCATGGCGGCAATAAACATATTGAAGTCGTTCAGACATGCATCCTGTGATTCTATCAGAGGGTTTGCCCAGGCAAGAGCCTTATTAGTCAGCAACATGATGATAGTCAATACTTTGGAACGGTCCGTAGGAAACTGTGTGACATGTGCAGCAAAGTATAAACGACACTGGTTCAGAAACCCACGGTATTTGTCTCGGTCGCCACCAAACCTAAATGGTGGTAGTTTGGGGATGGCAGGAACAGAAGCCTGAGATTGTGCCTCCAGAGCCGCAACTCAGCCACGCAATTCCTGAAGGGTCTGACTGAGCACTTGCATATCATATTTAGTCTGCCCCTCTAGGCCTTTTATTCTGTTCTTCCATGTCTGCACTTCAGCGTGTACAGTGGCAGTGATATTATTTAGCTTCTTAACACGCACTTCTAAAGTCTCTGACCAGCGGCATCCATTTTTTAAGGCTTGAGTATCCTGTCACGATACTAGTGGAGACAACTGGACACCAGTGGCTAGGTCAAAGAGACTGCAGACACAATGGGTTGCACAAGCAATATTGTATCAATAGTCTGAAAGCAATATAGCATATAAGTCCAGATAAATGTTCAGTCAATCTGATAAATGGTTATAGCAGAGTTGATACTCTGCGACACAGCATTCAAAGTCACTGAGCAATGTGGGCACAAGACACAGACTCTTGCAGAGCGGAGGAACACACTAGCTGGCTGGAGTTTTTACTTCACCGCAGGTGTAGTCAGGCAGAGGTTCCTGAAGTCAAGTGTTCAGCAATCACTCGGTCAGCAAGCAGGGATCCAGACGTGCAGGTTGACCGAGGACTCCGCCGTTAAGAGAGGACCAACAGGGATAGTAAGTCCAGGCTTGGGACTGCAGAGGCACAAAGTCCAAAACATAATACTCAAGCAATGAAACAGAACAGGTGCTGGCTTTATATACAGCTTTGGCAGGAAGCAAGATGGCCGACTTGTGAAACATCAAGATCCATGTTAACTAAGGGCAAGTCTAAGGGCAAGTAAAACAGATTCTAGGACTAGATACTGACAGTGTGGGGGAATTTGGAGTGGTGGTGGGGGTTAATGTGTGGGGGGATTTGGAGTGGGGCTGGGGGTTAATGTGTAGGGAGATTTGGAGTGGGGATGGGGTTAATGTGTGGGGGGATTTGGAGTGGGGATGGGGGTTAATATGTGGGGGGATTTGGAGTGGTGATGGGGGTTAATATGTGAGGGGATTTGATGTGGGGATGAGGGTTAATGTGTGGGGGATTTGGAGTGGGGATGGGGTTAATGAGTAGTAGGATTTGGAGTGGGAATGGGGGTTAATGTGTGGGGGGATTTGGAGTGGGGATGGGGTTAATTTGTGTGGGGATTTGGAGTGGGGAAGGGCGTTATTGTGTGGAAGGAATTTAGAGTGGTGATGGGGGTTATTGAGTGGGGATGGGGGATACTTAATGTGTGGGGGAATTTGGAGTGGGGATGGGTTATTTAATGTGTGTGGAGATTTGGAGTGGGGATGGGGTACTTAATATGTGTGGGGGATTGGGGATGGGGGGATTTAATGTGTGTGGGGAGATTTCAGGACACAAAATGAAGAGTATGTATGAGTGGATGGATAAGGAAATAGTATTGGGGATGGGTGCAGACAGTATGGGGAGCGAACGGGTAAAAGTATGTGGACACAGTATGAGTAGCGATGGGATAAATGTATGTGGACACAGTATAGAGAGTGAGGGTGATGGGATGTGTGCAGACACAGTATGGGGAGTCAAGGGTATGTGTGAGCAGACAGTATAGAGAGTGAGGGGGTAAATATATGAGGAGACAGTATGGTGAACAGGTGGGATGTTAGAGGAGACAGTATGAGGTGGGAGGGGAATAGTGTGAGGCGACAGTATATTGCAAATATTTTTATTTAGGAGCATTATAATGACACTTCTATCTTGAAGGGCATCGTGTGGAGAGTTGGTGCAGAAGACTGGAGAAAGTGGAAGTCTGCAGAGACGGCTGTGGATGAGAAAACTCCTCATGGGGTCTGGACAAGAAGGCATAAAGATGGAGAACGACTCCAGAGACGACGTCATCTATAAGGTACCTGGATGTAAATGTTATTTGTGAAACTGACTTATTCTCATGTTTTTATTTATACTAGGAACATTAAAGGGGTTGTCCAGGTTTGTGCTGAGTCTGCAGTCATTCTATGTGACTGCAGACTTCTGAATTCTCAGAGTGCTAACTGAATGCTGTTAGCAGGGGTGAACCTAGCCTCTCTGCCACCTGAGGCGAACTGCACAACGGCGCCCCCCCCCTAGTAAATTTTTAAAATCGGTAGTAATTAATCTGGTTCATACAGATTCATGTCTTTCCTGTAAAAATTTGTACAATAGTGGACATTTTAATTTAGAGCATTAGAGAAAAGATGTCTGAACACAAGGATATCAGCGCCATCACCACACATACAAGAACCACACCGAAGAATCCAGAAGAGGGGCCTATATACCACACACGATGTGTATGACCTGTATACACCATACGCTACCCTCTATATAACGCACATGATGTGTATGACCTGTATACACCATACCCTACAGTCTATATACCACACACGATGTGTATGACCTGTATACACCATACACTCCACTCTATATACCGCACACGATGTGTATGACCTGTATACACCATACGCTACACTCTATATACCGCACATGATGTGTATGACCTGTATACACCATACCCTACAGTTTATATACCACACACGATGTGTATGACCTGTATACACCATACACACCACTCTATATACCGCACACGATGTGTATGACCTGTATACACCATACACTCCACTCTATATACCGCACACGATGTGTATGACCTGTATACACCATACAGTACAGTTTATATACCGCACACGATGTGTATGACCTGTATACATGATACACTACAGTCTATATACCGCACATGATGTGCAAATAGTCATTTTTCATTAAGCTGGGGCTATATGTCGACTTTGCCCATGAAACAGCGGCTTCTATAGTGAAGGTGAATGGGGTCACATTGTGACCCGCTAGGTACCGCCACAAAGAATCAGAACCAGTTGGATTTTTTTTTTAAAAAACTTGATTGTCACAGTTGCAATACCTTGTGGGTCATAATGCGACCCCGTCAATGGAGCAGCAGCAGCCTAGAGCAATTTTTGGCCGTTTGTGTCACAGTCAATGTCACCTTCTTTGATGTAATGGACATGAAAGGTATATAAATGCTATTCAAAACAATGTACATATTTTATATGACATTTTCTTAGTAAATATTAATATAAAACTGATTAGCTGTGGTGCGGGGGGACCAACTTTAGGACCCCCTTAAATCCCCAAATAGTCACTATACATTAAGGCTATGTGCCCACGTAGCGTTTTCCATGCAGAATATTCCTGAGCGGAAACGCACACCCTCCTCCCAGGAAAACGCATGTGTTTTATGAAGTGCTTTTGTAAGCGCTTTTGACGCTTTTGACAATCGTTTTCCTATGCGTTTTTGCTATACAATTGAATGTATGCGGAAACGTGTGCGTTTCCGCAAAATTATTGAACATGCTGCATTTTTTTCCGCTTAGCGTTTCCGCAGCGGAAAAAATGCACCATTAGCACTACATTTGCGTTTTCCATTATATTACATTGGATGCTTTTCTTAAGCGTTTCCGCAGCAGAAACGCTTGTCTAAAAGCGCTGCAGAAACGCTTAAAAAACACAACGTGGGCACACAGCCTAAAAGAGATATACACTCACTGGCCACTTTATTAGGTACACCTGTCCAACTGTGTGTTAAGACTTAATTTCTAATCAGCCAATCACATGGCGGCAACTCAGTGCATTTAGGCATGTAGACATGGTCAAGACAATCTCCTGCAGTTCAAACCGAGCATCAGTATGGGGAAGAAAGGTGATTTGAGTGCCTTTGAACGTGGCATGATTGTTGGTGCCAGAAGGGCTGGTCTGAGTATTTCAGAAACTGCTGATCTACTGGGATTTTCACGCACAACCTTCTCTAGGGTTTACAGAGAATGGTCCGAAAAAGAAAAAAAATCCAGTGAGCGGCAGTTCAGTGGCCGGAAATGCCTTGTTGATGCCAGAGGTCAGAGGAGAATGGGCAGACTGGTTCGAGCTGATAGAAAGGCAACAGTGACTCAAATTGCCACCCGTTACAACCAAGGTAGGCAGAAGAGCATCTCTGAACGCACAGTGCGTCGAACTTTGAGGCAGATGGGCTACAGCAGCAGAAGACCACACTGGGTACCACTCCTCTCAGCTAAGAACAGGAAACTGAGGCTACAATTTGCACAAGCTCATCGAAATTGGACAGTAGAAGATTGGAAAAACGTTGCCTGGTCTGATGAGTCTCGATTTCTGCTGCGACATTCGGATGGTAGGGTCAGAATTTGGCGTAAACAACATGAAAGCATGGATCCATCCTGCCTTGTATCAACGGTTCAGGCTGGTGGTGGTGGTGTCATGGTGTGGGGAATTTTTTCTTGGCACTCTTTGGGCCCCTTGGTACCAATTGAGCATCGTTGCAACGCCACAGCCTACCTGAGTATTGTTGCTGACCATGTCCATCCCTTTATGACCACAATGTACCCAACATCTGATGGCTACTTTCAGCAGGATAATGCGCCATGTCATAAAGCTCGAATCATCTCAGATTGGTTTCTTGAACATGACAATGAGTTCACTGTACTCAAATGGCCTCCTCAGTCACCAGATCTCAATCCAATAGAGCATCTTTGGGATGTGGTGGAACGGGAGATTCGCATCAGGGATGTGCAGCCGACAAATCTGCGCCAACTGTGTGATGCCATCATGTCAATATGGTCCAAAATCTCGGAGGAATGCTTCCAGCACCTTGTTGAATCTCTGCCACGAAGAATTGAGGCAGTTCTGAAGGCAAAAGGGGGTCCAACCCGTTACTAGCATGGTGTACCTAATAAAGTGGCCAGTGAGTGTATATATGACTGAACTGCAATACCAGACACAGCCCATAGACAGGAGGGCGCTAACAAAGCAGAACTTTTCACAATCCCATTAATGTGGTGACCTCATATGTGCAGCCACTGGGAATGGGGAACCTGGTATCCCATGGATGATGGGGTCCTTAAGCCTCCTGCATGACCTAATATTAGCTCAATTATTGATCAAATCTAGCATCATAAATTAGGATTTAGTTCAGAAATAGCCACAAGATGTTCTGCAGCAGCTTGCACCTGCAAACCAAACTATATCACTAAGCAGAGGACATGGAGCATAGTCCTAATAGTCCAAAACTTTACCTACAACCTCTTCAACTTACGGGAATTTTTGCTGAATATGTCAATATTGGCCAAGATGTTCTGCAGCAGCTTCCACCTTTACAAAACACACACTGCATCATCAGGTTAAATTGAGGCCAGGCCTAAGGGTATGTGCACACGTAGTGAAATCTGCTGCGTTTCCGCAGCGGTTTTGGCTCTGCGGAAACGCAGCAGATTCTGCTGCGTTGTACAGTACCTTTATTTTCAATGGAAAAAAAAAAACGCAGTGCACATGCTGCGGATTTTTCTGCACGGTTTTGCTGCGGTTTACAATCCGCAGCATGCCAATTGTTTGGTGCAGAAACACTGCAGTTTTACACCTCATCCATTATGAGGTGTAAAACCGCAGGGCAAAACCGCAGATAAACCGCAGGACTTTTGTCCTGCGGATTTACCTGCGGTTTTCTCTCTAAAATCCACACACCCAAAAAACTACGTGTGCACATACCATTATTTATAGTCCTACTTGGTAAATTACTGCATCATTTCTATCTACAAACTGTAATTGTTCAACTTCTATGGGACTACAAGTCTCAGTATATCAAACACTACATGTGGCCAAGATGTTCTGCAGCAGCCACTCATCTACATTTACCAGCATGTCATAAAAAACTTGTCAACTAGACACAGGTTGCAAACCTCATAAAATGCAACCTTGCCAAGATGTTCTGCAGCAGCAACGCAAGGTAACAATTTGTAGCAGTCCACAAGTTACTGTTGTGGGACTATAATCCCCAGTCGGTTTTAGGTAAAGAGTAATAACCTGTAGCTGCTGGAGAACTAGAAGTCCCAGCATATAAAGCTGGATTAATAGGGAAGAGTAGAAGTGTCTGTGGACTACAAATCCCAGGATATCATAGATTCACTAGATGCATAGTTTGGAGCTAACCATAGTGACCCTTGGAAAATGTTCTGCAGCAGCAGCAAGGTAGTAGTACTCACACAGCTCTGCCAGAATGTCTCCTCCAGGAGCTCCTGCTGGAACGTGGTCCTCAGGGAAGGTGTGAGGGTCTCTCTCTAGGTGACCGGAGGTCCCCTGTCCTGCTTTCAGCTCTCTCGCTTCACACAGTCACCTGGAGGCTTCAGACAGCGTTCAGAGGCATGTTGACATAGCACGCTGTACATGACAGCCTCGGAACCCTGTCTGAACTCCAGCGTGCTGCTGGGTGCCATAGCAACGCCAGGGGTCTCAGCCTGCTCTGCAGTGTCCCGCCCGCCCCCTGTCAGTGGTGTGTGGCCGCCTGGCCGGCCGGCCGCTCTTAAAGTCCTACTTCTTTCACTGTGCGCCCCTGCTTCTAGGGGGGGCAGCTGGGTAGTATGCCCATGGCTGGGACTGGGAGTTCTAATTCTCCCTGTGCCTCTGTTGCATAGCACTTATCTGACTGCAGGGGGCAGCGCTGCGCTACCGCCCCCTCCTGAGTGCCGCCTGAGCTCACTTCTCAACTTGGTTCAAGGATGATGCGGCCCTGGCTGTTAGGATTCTCTCATGCTGGTAATTTACATACATGCGATCACATGCTGACTAGACATGTGTGGCCTCACTCAATGAAGATGAACGGAGCGAGGCCGGGCACGTCTAGTCAGAATGTGGCCAGAAGTATACAAAACACATATTTGTGCTGACATGACTGTACATCGGCAAGGGAGAATCCTAAATGTGTGCAGTGCATTTGTTATGAGAATTCAGAAGCCTGCAATGTCAGGATTCAGCTCTTTAGGTTCCAGCAGTCATCACATGGACACTTCACTCATATGCGATTTTCATACTTATGGTCCTGTGACAATGAGATTCTCTTCCTGCTTCTTTCAGTTTTTTACTGAACATTGGGAGCATTAGGGAGAGCAACTCGTGGGTACATGACTATGTGTGCAAATTGCATGTGTGCAGGGAAGGGGGGGCGCCAAACCAAATTCTTGCCCCGGGTGCCAGAAAGCCTAGATACACCTCTGGAGGAATGTTATTCTGCATTATCTCATTGCAAATAACTGTTTAACTCGATATCATCATGGGTTTATGAGGATTCGCTTCTGTCAACCCAATCTAATCAGTTTTTATGAAGAGGTAAGCTATAGACTGGACTAAGGTGAGTCATTGGACGTGGTAGATCTTGATTTTTCCAAAGCGTTTGATACCGTGCCACACAAGAGGTTGGTACACAAAAATAGAATGCTGGGTCTGGGGGAAAATGTGTGTAAGGGCAGAGACACACTGGCATATTTTACGTCCGAGAATCGCATCGTAAAACTCGCACTGGCTGTCTGCTCTCCTGACCTGAGCTTGATGCATAGTAATCCATCACGCTGTCATGCTCAGGTCAGGAGCGGTTCCGGCCAGTCCGTGCTATGCGATTATCGCATGAGAAATTCGGCAGTGTGACTCCAGCCTAAATGGGTAAGTAACTGGCTTAGTGATAGAAAGCAGAGGGTGCTTATAAATGGTATATTCTCTAATTGAGTCACTGTGACCAGTGAGGTACCGCAAGGGTTGGTGTTGGAACCTAGTCTCTTCAACATATTTATTAACAATCTGGTAGAAGGTTTACACAGTAAAATATCAATATTTTCAGATGATACAAATTATGTAAAGCAGTCAATACAAGAGAAGATAGTATTCTGCTACAGATGGATCTGGATAAGTTGGAAAATTGGGCCGAAAGGTGGTAGATGCGGTTTAACAATGATAAATGTAAGGTTATACACATGGGAAGAAGGAATCAATATCACCATTACACACTGAACGGGAAACCACTGGGTAAATATGACATGGAGAAGGACTTGGGGATCCTAGATAATGATAAACTTACCTGGAGCAGCCAGTGCCAGACAACGGCTGCCAAAGCAAACAGGATCATGGGGTGCATTAAAAGAGGTCTGGATACACATGATGAGAGCATTATACTGCCTCTGTACAAATCCCTGGTTAGACCACACATGGAGTACTGTGTACAGTTTTGGGCAACGGTGTTCAGGAAGGATATAATAGAACTAGAGCGTGTACAAAGGAGGGCAACAAAATTAATAAAGGGGATGGGGGAACTACAATACCCAGAGAGATCAGCAAAATAAGGATTATTTAGTCTAGAAAAAAGACGACTGAGGGGCGATCTAAGTATAAGTATATAAGGGGACAATACAAATATCTCTCAGAGGATCTGTTTATACCAAGGAAGGTGATGGTCACAAGGGGGCATTCTCTGCGTCGGGTGTTGCAGAGGAACCTGCCCGCCAGTGTAAAGGGCTGGCGGTCCAGTTCCTCTGCAACACCTGTCTGTCACTTAGGTAATGTTGATTTTTGGTGTATGACTGTCTATTTATAATTGGAATCTCTCTGGTGCCATACTGAGCATGGGCTCTGGGTACTACAAGGGCGGTATATGGGGTCTTAACTTCATTTAAAGTAACCACTTTCTTGTGTTATATGAGCACGGGCTCCTAATTTATGATTGCTTACAGTATACCCATATTTAACCATTTTTTTGCACCAGATGGGTATTGGCACTTTTCATCATTGCATTGCATTGTAATATTTTTGGTGCCATATTGAGCATTAGCTCCGGGTATTGCACGGGCGGGATATAGGGTTGTAACTTTATGTAAAGTAACCTTTTTCTATATTACATGAGCACAGGCTCTTAATTTATTATTGCCTACAGCATACCCATACTTAAACTACTTTTGCGCCATATGTGTACTGTATTCATGCATTGTATTCATGCATATTCATGCATTGCTGGCAGTATATCTATATTCAATTACTGTTGTGCCAGATGAACATTTGTCCTTTATCTACCTTTGCCCACAGCAATTTTTGTGGTTATTTGCAGTATATGTAGCTGCAGAGGGTTTGGTCTGTATGCCCTGAACATTGTGTGACCACCTGATGTGTACAATTTTTTCTGCCCCCATCATTGTATTTGATCTTTTATAAAACTATTTGTATTGAATAAAGCAATTATTTTTAATGGGGCTCTATGACTGCTTTCAGGTCTTTTCTTAGCATGCTCTCTGCAGTTGTCCCTGTATTTGTCTGTTTAAGGTACACATGATTGAGTGGTAGGTGGCAATTTGCCTTGTTATTATTGTGTTCATTCCCTATCCACGTGTGTTATGTTTACCACAATTTGCTCATATTCAGAATATAATGAAAAGTGCAAAAAAAATAAATGGATAACAAACATGGCCATTTTAGGGCACCTATGTTTACAGCACCATAAAGAAGGCTTCTTAGCTGAAGAGTCCTAATGTTCAGTAGTGGCGCCTTCGCAACTTGCATGATGATCCTGGGGCCTTCCTGAAGAAGTTGGTTGAAGATCCGGTTCCTAACAGAGGCAACGAGTCCTCGCTGTCTCGTGCGGGGTCCTGGGATTAGATTCATCGTGCGGAGTGAAGAGTAGTTTGTGACGCTGCCCAGGCATGGTTCAGCTGGGCAGAAGACTGCGGGTGAGGTAGGACACAGTTCTATGCAAGTCACCCTGTCTGGCTGCACACACCCAGCACAAACTGGCCTAGAGCGTCTGGCACTTTCAGATGCAGGAGTCAGCGGGCACACAGCAGGTCTCTGCTTACAGTCACTGTTGTCATGATCCAGGATGGGGTTTGTCTTTGGCCCATCTGGCAGAGGGCGGCTATTTAATGCTCACTTGACCTAGGTCCGGTGTCAGTTATACTCCTGCCCTCGGCTGAGTTAGTTGACCTCGTGTGTACGTGTGCCTTGTGCCTGATAACTTGCTTGCTTGTTTGGTTTTGATCCAGTTCTGTCCCTGTTACGAGTTCTGCCTTTCCCTCTTGTACTGCGCTACCTCTCTGTGTATGACCCTCTGCCTGTGACTTGACTATTCTCTGCTCGTCCCTCTGGTACTGCACAGCTCTCTCCGTGTACGAACCCTCGCTTGTCTGACCTGCGTTTTCCTCTCCTCTACTACAGTTTCCCTGCTGTACATTACATCATCTGCAGCAGTAGGATGCTAAGCCCCGCCCCCTGCAGTCACATGATCGTAGGTCCTGGGACTCCTTACTATTTTCAGTGCCGCAGGTCCTGTTTGCTTGAACCATCACTACAGTATTGGACCCCGCACTCTCCCATAGTGTGGGTAAGTCACCCTGCTCTGCGTGGCAGTTTGCCGACGCTGACAGGGTCCTGACATTAGAGTCCTGACAACTGTACTTGACAGTCAGGGGTTTTTAGCGTGGGCTTGTGCTGTCATGTTGCTCGAAGGTCGGAGAGAAACCTTCCCCTGCTGCACGCGCTGTCTTCCCGCCAAGTCTCTCCTTCCTTTCTCACGCAAAGCCCCTTTTATAAAAGACATGCCCCCTTTTGAAATAGTGCAAAGGTCGATCCGGGACAGAAAGCTTTCCCCCGGGCAACAATGGTGACAGCCCCGACAGTTCTGGAACCAGTGCAAGAGAGGTACCCCCAGTCCAGTCCATCTTCTAACAGTCACATGCCAACTAGCTGCCCTTCCTAATTCTCTTAATGTTCAGTGAAAAACTACAGCCCTTGCTTCAATGAGAGAAGCAGGAAGAGAAACTAGTTGGTACGTGACCGTAAATATGAAAATTGTACATCAGTGGTCACATGATGACTTCTATAATTGGCAAGCAAAGTGCAAACCTGACAGTGAGTATATTAAATGGTGTTAGGATTTGGCATACTACTGTGATTAATTTTAAAATTAATGTTTCGAACATAAATACAGATGTAGTAACTCTTAACTTGACAGGTGCACAATACTTTATTAACATATGGTAGCCATATATCGGGGTTTCTGACAAATAATTGATTATTACATGTGTACATAATCAGAACCAATAATAATACATGAACACATCACCAGAACCACCAAAACATGAACATCACCAGAACCATCAATAGTACATAACTACATAAGAACCACGACCAGTACAGAATCCAACATCACAACCATCATCAGTATAGGAATTCATCAAACTCATCACTAGAAGCACTATCTGTACATGAATGCATTACCAGAATCACCAACAGAACAGGTGTCCTTAAAGGGGTTGTCCAGGCTTATTACAAAAGTCTGCAGTCACTCTATATGGGGCTGCAGATTTTCGAATCCTTACTTCATGTGCAGCGCGTGCTATGAGGATTCTCTTGTGCCGGTGGTGAGACCGAGCAGTCATGTGACAGAAACTATGTAATATGCATACTCCCAGCTACATTCTGATTAATCTTGTTTGGCCTAGTCGAAATGTGACTGTAATTATGCATATCACATACATGACTAGTCAAAATGTGGTTGTAAGTATGCATATCTCATACTTGCTGTTACATGACCACTTGGTCTCACCTCCAGCACCTCTATACTGTCTCCTTATGTAGGACCCCTCACACTTTCTCCTCACACATTTCCCCCCTGTCCATACTGTCTACTCACATTTCCACCTCCCCATAATGTCTCTCCACACATTCCTCAACATTCCCTAAACTGTGTCCTCGCACATTCCTTTCCACCCCCCATACTGTATTCTCACATATTCCCCCCACTACGCAATATTTCCTTATACATTTCTCCATACACGCCTCACACATTCCCCCTCTCTGGATAATCTCATGCATTTCACCCCTTTATATGGTCACCTCACACATTTCAACCCTCCTCATACTATCTCCTTACACATTCACCCCCTCCTCATACTGTCTCCACACACATTTTTACCCATTCAGCTCAGAAATCGACCACCTTAGAGAAACCTCAGGCCGCCTGATGTGCCGGTCTGAGGTTTCTCCTAGGTGAAGCCATATTTCCCCTACCGGGTACGCCCAGAGAAAAATGTCCTGCCTGCCTCTCCTAGATATGACACTTGGTTATAACTGCTACAATGATGAATGAATGAATTAATGAATGAGCAAAAAATAAATCTTTAAGTTCCAACCATCGAGATGTGGGAAAATCCTGAATTTGGGTCTCTGCTCTACTGTCTTTGGTGGTCTGCTGAATGTGCCTCACTGCGACAATGCTCCCTCTGACAGTCTCCTGCCAGCCTAAAAAGAAATGGTAAATGGTGTGGTTTGGGAAAAGAGCTAGGGCCATGGAGAAAATTTGATATGGCGCTCGTAGTTTGTTCTTCTCTTCTGTAAAAGTTGGGTGGTATGCCTATTACTGAAATCTAGCAGCTTCTGGGAGGATATAAGGCTAACTCTTTGTACACTAAACCATTATCTGCAAGTAAATAGCATTTTCGCATGACAGGTTTTCTTTCAAATTAATTTATTTCACCAGTGTAATGAAACACCAGTCTTGTACAACCAGCAGGTGGTGATAGATACACACACAAACTTCTTTCACAACTGTACTCTCTTTTAAGGTGTAAAATTAAGTGGTGATATCCTCTACTTCCTCAGTGGAACTTCTGTTTTTCTGCATCCAGAGCT